>NW_028270140.1:154805780-155446822 GCF_037043375.1 Chiloscyllium plagiosum
CAGGGAGCGGTGGGTGCCGCAGGGAGTGGAATGCGTCATTTCTCCCTCCAACTCTATTTTGATTTAGTCCCTACCCTCCCCCTCACTGTTTTGATCACACAGCACTGCCCTTTGATGTGAAGGGCAGTGTTTATCACTGGCCACCCGGGTGTTTTCCTATCTTCCTGGTGGTGGAATTTGAATAAAGATTCGTGCACTTTGTGTCTTTCACTGTGTCTCACACCTGAACACACACACCATGGGTGCTGGGGATAAAATAAGCACTACCGCACTTAGGTGGTAGTGTGGGAGTTAATATATAAAAAAAAAACAGGAGCGTCCCTCCAACTCTATTTTGATTTAGTCCCTACCCTCCCCTTCACTGTTTTGATCACACAGCACTGCCCTTTGATGTGAAGGGCAGTGTTTGTCACTGGCCACCCGGGTGTTTTCCTATCTTCCTGGTGGTGGAAATTGAATAAAGATTCGTGCACTTTGTGTCTTTCACTGTGTCTCACACCTGCACACACACACACCATGCGTGCTGGGGATAAAATAAGCACTACCGCACTTAGGTGGTAGTGTGGGGGTTAAAAAGAAGAAAAAATAAATAAAAACAGAAAAAAAAGATAAAATAACAAAAAAAAGAAAAACAGGTGTAAAAAAAAGGAAAGAAAAACAAAAATAAACAGGCGCGTCCCTCCAACTCTATTTTGATTTAGTCCCTACCCTCCCCTTCACTGTTTTGATCACACAGCACTGCCCTTTGATGTGAAGGGCAGTGTTTGTCACTGACCACCCGAGGGTTTTCCTATCTTCCTGGTGGTGGAATTTGAATAAAGATTCGTGCACTTTGTGTCTTTCACTGTGTCTCACACCTGCACACACACACCATGGGTGCTGGGGATAAAATAAGCACTACCGCACTTAGGTGGTAGTGTGGGGGTTAAAAAAAAACAGGTGTCTGCCTTCACTGTTTTGATAAAAAAAATAAATAGAAGCTAAAAAATAAGCACTACCGCACTTAGGTGGTAGTGTGGGGGTTAAAGATTCGAAATAAAAAAGAAACAGGAGTTGCCACACAGCATTGCCCTTAGAAAAAAAAATAAACAGGAGCGCCCCTCCCCTTCACTGTTTTGATCACACAGCATTGTCCTTTTATGTGAAGGGCAGTGTTTGTCACTGGCCACTCGGGTGTTTTCCTATCTTCCTGGTGGTGGAAATTGAATAAAGATTCATGCACTTTGTGTCTTTCACTGTGTCTCACACCTGCACACACACACCATGGATGCTGGGAAAAAAATAAGCACTACCGCACTTAGGTGGTAGTGTGGGGGTTACTATAATAAAAAAAAAGAAATAAGAAAAGAAATATATATATAATCAGGAGAGGAGAATTGCCCTTAGATGTGAAGGGCACTGCTTGTCAAAAAAAAAGTGTAAGGGCAGTGCTTGTCACTGGCCACTTGGGTGTTTGCCTATGTAAAAAAAGAAATAAACAGGAGCGCCCCTCCCCTTCACTGTTTTGATCACACAGCATTGTCCTTTTATGTGAAGGGCAGTGTTTGTCACTGGCCACTCGGGTGTTTTCCTATCTTCCTGGTGGTGGAAATTGAATAAAGATTCGTGCACTTTGTGTCTTTCACTGTGTCTCACACCTGCACACACACCATGGGTGCTGGGGATAAAATAAGCACTACCGCACTTAGGTGGTAGTGTGGAGGTTAATTAAAAAAAACAGGAGATTGATCACACAGCATTACCCTTTGATGAGAAGGGCACTGCTTGTCACAAAAAAAAGAAAAAAAAGAGAAAAATAAACAGGAGTGTAAACTGGGATTTGAGGTTTGTCCTCATCTCCCTGTAAACTGTTTGAACGGTAGGGTTTGGGGCCTGGCTTTGCTGCTCCTCTCCCTTGTAAAATTGCTGTCTCTTGTATGTAACTGTAAATGTAACTATTTGTTGGAAACTGTTTTTGTAATTTGTTTAATAAAATGAAAAATAAAACAGGAGCGTCAGACACCCTGTCAATTTTAGGAGTTGACTTTTACGAGGCTGTACCAGAGACAAGGATTCACCATGTGACTTGGTGATGGGATAATGGCCTCTTCGAGTTATTTTACCTTCCTCGCGTTCTCAGGCAGTTCATTCCAGATTGCAACGACTTGTTGCATTAAATAGTACCTGTCTCCATGCTTTCTGTTTTTTACCATTGCCATTCATTATAAATGGACGGCCTCTGTGTCTCAATCTTAAAGCAGTTTATTTCTAATCTTGCCAGGCAGCTCATGATTTTGAATACGTCTGTGGAATTTTCTCTCAAACGTCTCCTTTCCCAAGAGAAAAACCTCAGATTCTACAATTTACCCTCGGAATGGTAGACCCTCAACACTGGAACTATTCTCATAAATCTATTTCCATCCTTCACATCCTTCCAACATTCAGTGCCTAGAATTGGACATGATGCTCCAATTAAGACTGAAAAAATATTTTATGAAATTATGTACTTTCTGTCCCTATTTCTAAAGCGCAGTATCCTATCTCCTTATACAATCTTGTTTTATTATCCACTTACTCAACCTTTCCTGTCCCTTCAATGACTTGCACACATATTCCATCAAACCCTTCTGTTTTTGCACCCACTCTAGAATAGTATTCTTTCTCTTATTTTGCCCTGTGTGTGTCTCATGCCCACCCATTCCATCAACCAATCTCTGCCTTCCTTACAATTCTCCAAACCACTATGTTTTCTGAAGCTGGTAAAATAAGACAAAGAACTGCAGTTGCTAAAGAGTCGAAGCTCAGCAGGTCTGGCAGCATTTGTGGAGAAAAGGTTAACGTTTTGACTCCAGTGACCCTTCTTCAGAGCAGATGTTTTGGCCCTATTCTAAAGAAGAGTCAGCTGAGTTTCTCCAGCTGTTTCCGTTTTGGTTTCTGAACCTGTGGTCTGGACACCCAGGTATATGTCATTAATCAGATAGCAGGCAATGACCTTCACCAACAACAAAGAATTGAACCAAATGTCCCTTGACATTCAGTGATATTACAATCACTGAACTGTACCCACCACCCCCTCAACTGACAACATCCAACTGACCAGAAACTGAACTAGCCAAGTCATGTAAATATTCCTGATGAAGGGGCTTGACCTGAAATGTGGACTTCTCCACCTCCTAATGCTGCCTGGCTTGCTGTGTTCTTCAGCCTCCTGCCTGTCTATTATGTAAATACTGTAGCTATAAATGATCATAAGGTGTAGGACCAAGTGTAGGCCATTCAGCCCTTTGAGTGGATGCCACCATTCACTGAGACCATGGCTGATATGATAATGTTCAACTCCTGCCTTTTTTCCATAAACCTTGAACCCCTTACTGATGAAATGTCAGTCTATCTCAGCCTTGAATACACTTAACAACCCAGCCTCGACAACCTCTGTGGTTAAGAATTCCACAGATTCACTACTCTCTGAGAGAAGAAAGTCTTCCTCATCAAAGTGCATTACCTCACATTTTCCCACATTATATTCCATCTGCCAAGTTTTTTTTCCCACTTGCTTAACCTGCCTCTATCCCTTTGCAAACTCTTTGTGTCATTCTGACCACGTGCCTTCCCAGCTATTTTTGTGTCATCCACAAACTTGACTACAGAACGTCCACTTTCCTCATCCAAGTCATTAATATACAATGCAATTAAATGTGGCCCCAGTACTGATCCCTGTGGCATCTCAAATGCAGGTGAAAGGTTGAGAATTGTTCAGGAAGTTCTGACCTTCCAAAGTTTGGCCATTACCTACAAGTGTCATGATTTGTGACATTAGAGTACTGTATTTTGTAAAGTAGGCTAATCTCCTTGTAAAAGTGGGCATGGAATCCTGCAAAACAGCTCCCAGAAGTCATGTGACCATCCTTGTTGATTCATTACAGCAAAAGCAGCAGATAGACTGATGGGTAATCTTTGCATTTTTTACAAAGGGAGACATTTAGAAGCCAGTTAACATCTGGTATATAAGAAAGCCATCTCCAGATTGGGAAGGCCACTATGTTTCTCAGTTCAAATTGACAATTTTAGCTATGAAATGGCATCTCAGTAGAAGTGGTCCTAAATAGAGGGCTGAAAACTGACATCCTGTCTGACAATGAGGCTGGGGAAGGAAGCACATCTCCAAACCAGCTTGCTAGCTTGTTTTCCAAAATATTTTCTGCAATCTGCTCCTAAATGTTTACCTGCAAGGCCCTATGGGTAGGGCCATAACAAAGAAAACCTGTTTGTGAAGTAATTTAGTTACCAAGTGAAAGAGGGTGAATGGAATTAAGAAACAGATTAGATGTGGTCTAATTGATAGGAGGAACAGGTTTGAGAATCTGGGTGGTCTCCTGTTCCAATGTGAGGGTCCAGACCTTTCCCCGTTCATAAATACCCTTTCTTGTAAGAAGTACAGGCTGGAGGGTAAATCGACAGAGAAAACACAAAAGACATTATTTCTGCCTGCAAAACATTCTCTATAGATGCTCAGTAATTAATTTTCTTGTCAATTGAACAAACATTTGGGTAGTGCAATGATCAATTTTACATAGAAAACAAAAAGCTTTATTAGTAACAATGACATTACTCACAGCAGCTCGTATTTTATACCTGCTTCTCAATGCTGCCTGAACAGTAACATTAGTCAGTGTATTAGTAATAAGTGAATCCTCATCAATACGTGTGAAGCCAGATTAATTCATTAAGGCTCGGTGAATGTGAAGTAATGAGCAAGAAAAAGATGGGTCAGAAACTGGAATTTATCCTGATTAAATACATAGAGCTTTTGATTGGGTGAGGGTCAGTCTGGATATTGGTGCTCACACTAAATGGGTCAGTGATAGAATTACATTCCTCCATGCAGTTAGCACAAACTGTCAAACACATTAGTACTGAGTGTGGTTATTAGTACGGTGGTGCTCTTGCTGTTTGGTGTCTTACGGGAGTTGCCGTTCACAGTTTTCATCCCGAGCTTCACTGCTCTCCTTTTCTCTTCCCTTTTTGTCTTTTTCGTCTTTCTCCAGCTTCTTCTTCTTCAGGAGTCCCCAGGACCAGGAGCCAGTCTTGGAGGCATCCTGTGATGCAGGGCTTCAAAGCATTCAGGGCATTATTTACTCATTAACAAGTCCTAGCCTCTGTAACAGTAGGTCATCCAAAACCACTTACTCTTGACTACCACCAGTGGATTGCATCTTTGGCTGTTTGTATGTAAAATAAAATCCAACATTCTGACTTGAATCAAGCTGTTTATTTGCAAGTTTAATTTTAAATACAAATACTTCCATTGTAGTAATGCACTCAATAATATTTGTGCTCATGCAGAATTGAGTATGAGACATAAGAATGAGAAGATAGAAATTTAAATCAGAACTGCTGTACCAATTTGTCCTGCCATTATTTCCACCTGTCAAATTTGTTGAACATGCGTGGCATCTTCATTTGCTCATATCTCAGCTATGGGTTTGTGAATATGCGGTGAGTTTATGATGTGAGAATTTGGATTAACAATGAGCTGCAGTATGTTACAGTGCTGACAGAAGCACTTTGTTTGAAAGCCACAGACTCACTGTGACACCAGGAGAAGGACCATGTGCACTGTAAAAATTTCACTCTTGCCAGTCTACTTCAATGGGTCCCAGCAGTCAGCCCATCAGCCTGCAGTCACCAGCCTGCAGTCACCAGCCTGCACACCAGCCTGCAGACACCAGCCTGCAGACACCAGCCTGCAGACACCAGCCTGCACACCAGCCTGCAGACACCAGCCTGCACACCAGCCTGCAGACACCGACCTGCACACCAGCCTGCAGACACCAGCCTGCAGTCACCAGCCTGCAGACACCGGCCTGCACACCAGCCTGCAGACACCAGCCTGCAGTCACCAGCCTGCAGACACCAGCCTGCAGTCACCAGCCTGCACACCAGCCTGCAGACACCAGCCTGCAGACACCGGCCTGCACACCAGCCTGCAGACACCAGCCTGCACACCAGCCTGCAGACACCAGCCTGCAGACACCAGCCTGCAAACACCAGCCTGCAGTCACCAGCCTGCACACCAGCCTGCAGACACCAGCCTGCAGTCACCAGCCTGCACACCAGCCTGCAGACACCGGCCTGCAGACACCGGCCTGCACACCAGCCTGCAGACACCAGCCTGCACACCAGCCTGCAGACACCAGCCTGCAAACACCAGCCTGCAGACACCAGCCTACACACCCGCCTGCAGACACCAGCCAGGAGACACCAGCCTGCAGACACCAGCCTGCAGACACCAGCCTGCACACCAGCCTGCAGACACCAGCCAGGAGACACCGGCCTGCACACCAGCCTGCAGACACCAGCCTGCACACCAGCCTGCAGACACCAGCCTGCAAACACCAGCCTGCAGACACCAGCCTACACACCCGCCTGCAGACACCAGCCTGCAGACACCAGCCAGGAGACACCAGCCTGCAGACACCAGCCTGCAGACACCAGCCTGCACACCAGCCTACAGACACCAGCCTGCACACCAGCCTACAGACACCAGCCAGCAGACACCAGCCTGCACACCAGCCTGCAGACACCAGCCTGCACACCAGCCTACAGACACCAGCCTGCACACCAGCCTGCAGACACCAGCCTGCAGACACCAGCCTGCACACCAGCCTGCAGACACCAGCCTGCAGACACCAACCTGCACACCAGCCTGCAGATACCAGCCACGAGACACCAGCCTGCACACACCAGCCTGCAGACACAAGCCTGCAGACACCAGCCTGCAGATACCAGCCGCGAGACACCAGCCTGCACACACCAGCCTGCACACCAGCCTGCAAACACCAGCCTGCAGACACTTTCCTGCAAACACTTTCCTGCAGACACCAGATTGCAGACACCAACCTACGCACAACCCTGCAGACACCAGCCTGCAGATACCAGCCTGCAGTCACCAGCCTGCAGTCACCAGCCTGCAGACATCCGCCTGCAGACACCAGCCTGCCGACACCACCCTGCAGACACCAGCCTGCAGACATCAGCCTGCAGACACCAGCCTGCAGACACCAGCCTGCAGACACCAACCTGCGCACAACCCTGCAGACGCCAGCCTGCAGACACAAGCCTGCAGACACCAGCCAGCAGATACCAGCCACGAGACACCAGCCTGCACACACCAGCCTGCACACCAGCCTGCAGACACCAGCCTGCAGACATCGGCCTGCACACCAGCCTGCAGACACCAACCTGCACACCAGCCTGCAGACACCAGCCTGCAGACACCAGCCTGCACACACCAGCCTGCACACCAGCCTGCAGACACTTTCCTGCAGACACTTTCCTGCAGACACCAGCCTGCAGACACCAACCTGCGCACAACCCTGCAGACACCAGCCTGCAGACACAAGCCTGCAGACACCAGCCTGCAGTCACCAGCCTGCAGACATCCGCCTGCAGACACCAGACTGCAGACACCAGCCTGCAGACATCAGCCTGCCGACACCACCCTGCAGACACCAGCCTGCAGACATCAGCCTGCAGACACCAGCCTGCAGACACCAGCCTGCAGACACCAACCTGCGCACAACCCTGCAGACGCCAGCCTGCAGACACAAGCCTGCAGACACCAGCCAGCAGATACCAGCCACGAGACACCAGCCTGCACACACCAGCCTGCACACCAGCCTGCAGACACCAGCCTGCAGACACCAGCATGCAGACACCAGCATGCAGACACCAACCTGCAGACATCAGCCAGGAGACACCACCCGGCATACCAGCCTGCACGCCAGCCTGCGGACACCAGCCTGCACACCAGCCAGCAGACACCAGCCTGCACACCAGCCCGCAGACACCAGCCTGCACACCAGCCCGCAGACACCAGCCTGCACACAAGCCTGCAGACAACAGCCTGCAGACACCAGCCTGCAGATATCAGCCTGCAGATATCAGCCTGCAGCTACCAGCCTGCAGACACCAGCCTGCACACCAGCCTGCAGACACCAGCCTGCAGACACCAGCCTGCAGACACCAGCCTGCAGACACCAACCTGCAGACACCAGCCTGCAGACACCAGCCTGCACACCAGCCTGCAGACACCAGCCTGCACACCAACCTGCAGACACCAGCCTGCAGACACCAGCCTGCACACCAGCCTGCATTCACCAGCCTGCAGATGTCAGCCTGCAGATACCAGCCTGCAGATACCAGCCTGCACACCAGCCTGCAGACACCAGCCTGCACATCAGCCTGCACGCCAGCCTGCAGACACCAGCCTGCAGACACCAGCCTGCAGACACCAACCTGCAGACATCAGCCAGGAGACACCACCTGGCATACCAGCCTGCACACCAGCTTGCAGACAGCAGCCTGCACATCAGCCTGCACGCCAGCCTGCAGACACCAGCCTGCAGACACCAGCCTGCACACCAGCCAGCAGACACCAGCCAGCAGACACCAACCTGCACACCAGCCTGCAGACACCAGCCTGCAGACACCAGCCTCCAGACACCAGCCTGCACACCAGCCAGGAGACACCAGCCTGCAGATACCAGCTACGAGACACCAGCCTGTATACACCAGCCTGCAAACACCAGCCTGCAGACAACAACCTGCAGACATCAGCCAGGAGACACCACCCGGCATACCAGCCTGCACACCAGCTTGCAGACACCAGCCTGCACATCAGCCTGCACGCCAGCCTGCAGACACCAGCCTGCAGACACCAGCCGGCAGACACCAGCCTGCACAACAGCCAGTAGACACCGACCTGCACACCAGCCTGCAGACACCAGCCTGCACACCAGCCTGCAGACACCAGCCAAGAGACACCAGCCTGCAGATGTCAGCCTGCAGATACCAGCCTGCACACCAGCCTGCAGACACCAGCCTGCAGACCAGCCTGCACACCAGCCAGGAGACACCAGCCTGCAGACACCAGCCTGCAGTCACCAGCATGCAGACACCAGCCAGCAGACACCAGCCAGGAGACACCAGCCTGCACACCAGCCTGCACACCAGCCTGCAGACACCAGCTGCAGACACCAGCCTGCACCCCAGCTGCAGACACCAGCCTGCACCCCAGCCTGCAGACACCAGAATGCACACCAGCCTGCAGACACCAGCCTGTACACCAGCCAGCACACCAGCCTGCAGTCACCAGCCTGCAAACACCAACCTGCACACCAGCCTGCAGACACCAGCCTGCAGACACCAGCCTGCACACCAGCCTGCAGACACCAGAATGCAGACACCAGCCTGCAGACACCAGCCTGCAGTCGCCAGCCTGCAGACACCAGCCTGCACACCAGCCTGCAGACACCAGCCTGTACACCAGCCTGCAGACACCAGCCTGCAGACACCAGCCTGCAGACATCAGCCTGCAGTCGCCAGCCTGCAGACACCAGCCTGCACACCAGCCTGCAGACACCAGAATGCACACCAGCCTGCAGACACCAGCCTGTACACCAGCCAGCACACCAGCCTGCAGTCACCAGCCTGCAAACACCAACCTGCACACCAGCCTGCAGACACCAGCCTGCAGACACCAGCCTGCACACCAGCCTGCAGACACCAGAATGCAGACACCAGCCTGCAGACACCAGCCTGCAGTCGCCAGCCTGCAGACACCAGCCTGCACACCAGCCTGCAGACACCAGCCTGTACACCAGCCTGCAGACACCAGCCTGCAGACACCAGCCTGCAGACACCATCCTACACACTAGCCTGCAGACACAAGTTTGCACACCAGCCTGCAGACACCAGCCTGCAGTCACCAGTCTGTAGTCACCAGCCTGTACACCAGCCTGCAGACACCAGCCTGCACACCAGCCTGCAGTCACCAGCCTGCAGACACCAGCCTGCACACCAGCCTGCACACCAACCTGCAGACACCAGCCTGCACACCAGCCTGCAGTCACCAGCCTGCACACCAGCCTGCAGTCACCAGCCTGCAGACACCAGCCTGCACACCAGCCTGCACACCAACCTGCAGACACCAGCCTGCACACCAGCCTGCAGTCACCAGCCTGCACACCAGCCTGCAGACACCAGCCTGTACACCAGCCTGCAGACACCAGCCTGCACACCAGCCTGCAGACACCAGCCTGCACACCAGCCTGCACACCAACCTGCAGACACCAGCCTGCACACCAGCCTGCAGTCACCAGCCTGCACACCAGCCTGCAGTCACCAGCCTGCAGACACCAGCCTGCACACCAGCCTGCACACCAACCTGCA
Organism: Chiloscyllium plagiosum; assembly: GCF_037043375.1. Taxonomy (NCBI): domain Eukaryota; kingdom Metazoa; phylum Chordata; class Chondrichthyes; order Orectolobiformes; family Hemiscylliidae; genus Chiloscyllium; species Chiloscyllium plagiosum. The sequence goes on from NW_028270140.1 coordinate 154,815,993, forward strand.
GACACCAGCCTGCACACCAGCCTGCAGTCACCAGCCTGCACACCAGCCTGCAGACACCAGCCTGCAGACACCATCCTACACAGTAGCCTGCAGACACCAGCCTGCACACCAACCTGCAGACACCAGCCTGCAATCACCAGCCTGCAATCACCAGCCTGCAGACACCAGCCTGCAGACACCATCCTACACACCAGCCTGCAGACACCAATCTGCAGACACCAGCCTGCAGAGTCCAGCCTGCACACCAGCCTGTACACCAGCCTGCAGACACCATCCTACACACCAGTCTGCAGACACCAGCCTGCAGACACCACCCTGCACACCAGCCTGCAGACACCAGCCTGCAGACACCAGCCTGCAGAGTCCAGCCTGCACACCAGCCTGCAGACGACAGCCTGCAGACACCAGCCTACACACCAACCTGCACACCAGTCTGCACACCAGCCTGCAGACACCATCCTACACACCAGCCTGCAGACACCAGCCTGCAGACATCAGCCTGCACACCAGCCTGCAGACACCAGCCTGCACACCAACCTGCACACCAGTCTGCACACCAGCCTGCAGACACCAGCCTGTAGACACCATCCTACACACCAGCCTGCAGACACCAGCCTGCAGACACCAGCCTGCAGACCAGCCTGCAGACATCAGCCTGCACACCAGCCTGCAGACACCAACCTGCACACCAGCCTGCAGACATCAGCCTGCACACCAGCCTGCAGACACCAACCTGCACACCAGCCTGCAGTCACCAGCCTGCAGTCACCAGCCTGCAGACACCATCCTACACACCAGCCTGCAGTCACCAGCCTGCAGTCACCAGCCTGCAGACACCATCCTACACACCAGCCTGCAGTCACCAGCCTGCAGTCACCAGCCTGCAGACACCATCCTACACACCAGCCTGCAGTCACCAGCCTGCAGTCACCAGCCTGCAGACACCATCCTACACACCAGCCTGCAGTCACCAGCCTGCAGTCACCAGCCTGCAGACACCATCCTACACACCAGCCTGCAGTCACCAGCCTGCAGACACCATCCTACACACCAGCCTGCAGACACCAGGAAGTTTAAAGTGACAGAGTAACCCATCAAAAATCAACGGCCCAGCCCATCCAACCATCTCCCCACAGAAACTCCGCAGTCTACCTCTCTGCTGCTTCAACCTACTGACAATGTGAATGATGCATCTGCCTGTCTTCTCACTCCAAGTGCCTGCTCAGTTTCTCAATCAAGACCAGGCAATTCCTAATACAACTGCAGATGCTGGAGATCAGTGTTGAAGTGTGTGGTGCTGGAAAAGTGCAGCCGGTCAACAGCATCTGAGGAGCAGGAGAATCGAGCCTCTTGATGAAGAACTTATGCCCGAAACGTCGACTCTCCTGCTCCTCGGATGCTGCCTGACCGGCTGTGTTTTTCCAGCACCACACTCTTTGAACTCACTGATTCGAGTCAAGTGAATCTGAAAGTGAGCTGGGCCCTGGATCCTTTTCACTGGACAAGTGGTGAATCCATTCACAAGCTAAGCTGCTGTCTGTGTGCCCTACCCAAGCTCAGAGCACCTTTAGGTTAACGACACTTAAGGTCTACAAAGAATCATATGGTTCTTACCGAGGTTTAATGTCTTCAGGTATACCATCAACATCATCATAGATATCATCAGTGGAAGGAGGAGGAGGAGGAGGAAAGAGCCCTGAGATGGACAGGAAGATACAAAACTGTCAGGTTCATGGTTTGAAAAATATTTTGGGAAGAAGTTTGATATTCTGCAGAGTATTAAAAGAATTCATCAGGAAAATGCAAATCCCACAGATCGCATGCTGTAAATGGGACAGGCACGAGTGAAAATGTTCCAAAGGAACCTATTCAGCCAAAGGATAAATGAGCTGGGAAGTCAGTGAACATTGAAATGGGGAGTGTACATTTGTTCAGGAGACAGGTCAAAGGGATTCTAGAAAGCAAAACAATGAGGGAAACGGTGAGGCACAGAGTTAAAAATTCAAGAACAAGTGGCAGGGATGAGCCAATCAGCCCTCAGGCCTGCCCCACTATTTGATAAAATGTTTAAAGCTCAATATCAACTCGAATCTCTCACCCTATCCCCAATTTCTGGGATTTTGTTTAGTGTTCACGGATTTATGGATCTCAATCTTGAAAATACTCAACAACTGAGCATCAGTAACCTTCGGCGATGGATAATTCTTACATTTTGCAACCCTTTAAAGAGAAATTACTCCTCAACTCATTCCACTGTCTTATTCTGAGGCAATGACTCCATGAACCAGACACTCCAGCCAGGGGAAACAAGTCAACATTGTCCTATTAAACAGGGGTGGGCAACTTTGGGTTCATTGTCCTTTCCCACTTTTAATGATTCCCACATTCTGAGCCAGTCCCTTCACTCTACACAATGTAAGAGGTGACCTGTAGCTGTAAATCGACAATGAATTAACTGTGATTGAAGATTCACCTAGTTATCTGTCCTTTGCTGCAAAGGTGCACTGTGCAAGTCTTGGGAGTGGATTGATTGTATTTTTGCAAAACAAAGATTACTGATTATGAAATTCCTCCATTAGCACACAATGGTTATTCGGGTATACGAATAGAAAGGGTTTGGAGGGGTATGGGCCAGGTGCAGGCAGGTGGGACTAGTTTGGGTTGGGATATCTGGTCGGCATGGACGGGTTGGACCGAAGGGTCTGTTTCCATGCTGTACACCTCTATGACTCTATAATTATGGTAGGCAATAATTATTCAATATTTTAGAAATGGGTTAGGAGGTAGGAGACAGAGTTTAGGGTTAAAGAATTTTGGCTTTACAAAATGTGAGAAGAACTCAAAGAGATGTGAAAGATATTGACACATCTAAGTATATAATACAAGTGAAGAACAGTGAGTGACTGTTTATTGGATACTCACCACTGCCGCCAGTACTGCCACTCCCATTCCCTCTAGAAAACAATGGAAAAGAGGATCACACTCAGCATGTAGCTTGAAACAAAGACTTTAGATGAAAATGGCATCTTACACATTCCTTTTTGTGCTGATGAAGTATGGTTGAACCTTCAGGCAGGTTAGATTAGTGTGAACTTGATAGAAGTCTGAATTTTTAAAAAAAGGCTGCATTTAAGAGGCTCTTGTGGTGCAGTGGTAATGTCCCTGCCTCTGCATCAGGACACCTGGGTTCAAATCCTAAGTGACCCAGACGTATGTAATAACTTCTCTGAACAGGTTGATTATACAGTACTATCGAGGTACGTGCTGCCCTTGTCACCTTTAGGCCAATGCACATTTTGGAACACTGCAGACTATCCAGCTGACTGGTCCTGGTTCAGGCCTGGACACACACAGAACCAGGTAAAAACAATGACTGCAGAAGGGCTTTTGCCCGAAATGTCGATTTTACTGCTCCTCGGATGCTGCCTGAACTGCTGTGCTCTTCCAGCACCACACATACAGAACCAATTCATTCTGATTTAAGAGCATCTGAGGCCAGGAAGTGACAAAACCGAGTAGACCCTTGTTTAGTCAGAGTGCAGTGCATGCTCTCTCTCCCACACAGACTGCTGCCATCTTATTTAAAATTACACAGAGGCTTTGGCACACAATCTGGTCATTAACAACTGGTTCCTGCTGCTGTTTAGTTTCCACCTGGGTCTTCTCCTACCTTGCCTCCCTTTCAGTTAATCTTTCTGTCACTGACTGGGCCAGTGTTTATTGGTTGCCCCTCATTGGTCTTGAGAAGGTGCCAGTGAGGTGCTCTCTTGAACCGATGCAGGCTACCTAGGTAACGATAGGTAACTAACCACAATGTACAAGGGGTCATGGGCATCTCAGTCCGTTAGAGAGAAAAGTAATCAGTTATAGAAATCTGAGGGGCACCACTTGAGAAGCAATCGTAGGAGAAGGGGAGGGAGTATGACCTTGGCCTTAAATAGTTTAATCTGTTTATTTTAACCACTACAAGGATTTAAAACAAAATGCTTTTTGGTTCATGGGATGTGCGCATTGCTGGTTAGGCCAGTTTCAATTGCCCATTCGTAATTTCCTCTTGAACTAAATGGCTTACAAAGGCCATTTTGAGAGTAGTTAAGAATCATAAGACCATAAAGGAGCAGAGTTAGGCCATATGGCCCATTGAGTCTGCTCCACTATTCGATCATGATTGATATGGTTCTCAACCTCATTGTCCTGCCTTCTCCCTGTAACCTTTGATCTCCTTACTAATCAAGAATCCCTCCATCTCGGTCTTAAATGCTCTCAATGACTTGGCCTCCACAGCCCTCTGTGGCAAAAGGTTCCACAGAGTTAAATAGTATTGTATAATCAACCTCTGGCTCATCTCAGTTCTAAAGAGTCGGCCTTTCACTCTGAGACTGTGTCCTTGGGTCTTAGTCTCTCCCACTGTTCTCTACATCAGCTCTAGCTAGGCCTCTCAGCATTCTTTAAGTTTCAATCATATCCCTCTTTTATCCTTCAAAATCCATCCAGAGTGTTCAAATGCTCCTCACATGACAAGCCCTTAACCCCAGGCCCCCTCCAATTCTAGCACATCCCCCCTTACATATGGGGCCCAAAACTGCTCACAATATTCCAAACATGATCTGACCATGAGACTGATACAGCCTCAGCAGTACATCTCTGCTCTTGTATTCTAATCCTCTTGAAATGGATGCTAACATGCTAAATGGATGCTTTCCTAACTGCCAACTGAATCTGCATGTTAACCCAAAGAGAATCCTGATATAGGGCTTCCAAGTAAGTCCCTTTGTGCTTCAGATTTCTGAAACCTTCCCCGTTTAGAGAATAGTCTACACCTTTATTCTTCCTCCCAAAGTGCATCACCTCACACTCTCCCATATTGTATTCCATCTGCCATTTCTTTGCCCACTTTCCCAGCCTGTCTGCTCCCTCAACACTATCTGTCCCTCCATCTATCTTTGTGTCATCTGCAAACTTAGCAACAATTCCCTCAGTTCCTTTGTCCAGATCATTAATGCATAACGTAAATAGTTGTGATCTCAAAACTGACCCCTACAGAACTCCACTAGTCACTGGCTGCCATTCTGAAAAAGACCCCTTTATTCTAATTCTGTTCCTTCTGCCAGTCAGCCAGTCCTCTATCCGTGCCAGTACTTTGCCCCCATCGCCAATGGGCTCTTATTTTATTTAGTAGCCTCCTGTGTGGCATCTTGTCAAAGGCATCCTGGAAATCCAAAAACATCACGTCCACTGGTTCTCCTTTGTCTAACTTACTTGTTACCACCTTAAAGATTTCTGATAGATTTGTTAGTCATGACCTCCCCTTGATGAAACTGTGCTGACTCAGCTCTATTTTACCATGCAGTTCCAAATACACTGCAATCTCATCCTATATAATGGCCTCAAAACTCTTACCTAAGGTCAGACTAAATGGTCTATAGTTTCCTGTCTTCAGCTTCCCTCCCTTATTAAACAGGGCTGTTACATTAACCACCTTCCAGTCCTCTGGAACCCTCCCTGACTCCAGTGATTCCTGAAAGATTACCTCCCAATACCTCCACAATTCTTTCAGTCATTTCCTTCAGAACTCTGGGGTGTAGATTAGATTCCCTACAGTGTGGAAACAGGCCCTTTGGCCCAACCAGTCCACCCCGACCCTCCGAAGAGTAACCCACCCAGACCCATTTCCCTCTGACTAATGCACCTAACACTATGGGCAATTTAGCATGGCCAATTCACCTGACCTGCACATCTTTGGACTGTGGGAGGAAACTGGAGCAAACCCATGCAGACACGGGGAGAATGTGCAAACTCCACACAGACAGTCACCCGAGGCTGGAATCGAACCTGGGACCCTGGTGCTGTGATGCAGCAGTGCTAACCACTGAGCCACTGTGCCACCCTCTGGGGTGTAGTCCATCTGGTCCGGGTGATTTATCCACCTTCAGACCTTTCAGCTTCCCCAGCACCTTCTCCTGAGTGATGGCCACTACACTCCCCTCTGCCCTGGCACTCTTTAAGTTCTGGTGTGCTGCTGGTGTCTTCCACGGGGAAAACTGACACAAAGTACCTCTTCAGCTCCTCTGCCATTTCTTTGTTCCTCATTATATACCACTCCAGCCTCATTTTCCACTGGTCCAACATCTCTTTCCTTTTAAATACCTAAAATAAAACCTCTTGCAATCATCTTTGATATTACTAGCTAGCTCACTCCTTTATCTCATCTTCTCCTTCCTCATTGTTTTTAAGTTGTCCTCTGCTGGCTTTCAAAGGCTTTCCAATCCTCCAGCTTCCCACTAATCTTCACCACATCATATGTTTTTCTCTTTTGTTTTTATGCTGTCCCTGACTTCCCTTGTCAGCCCTGGGTGCCTCATCCTCCCCTTAGTATGTTCCTTCTTCCTTGGGATGAATTTCTGCTGAGCCTCCCGAAATCCCCCCAGAAACCCCAGCCATTGCTGTTCCACCATCTTCCCTGCCAGGCTCCCCTTCCAATCAACTCCAGCTAGCTCCTCCCTCATGTCTTTGTAGTGACCGGTACTCAATCCTAACACCGTCACATCTGATTCCAGCTTCTCCCTCCCAAACCACAGGGTGAATTCGATCATATTCTGGGGTCATTGCCCCCTCGGATTTCCTTCACCTTAAACTCCCTGATCAAGTCGGCTTCATTCCACATCACCAAATCCAAAATTGTCTGTAGTCCAGTGGGAATCAACCACATTTTTGAGGGTCTGGAGTCACATGTAGGACAGACTGGGTAAGAATGACAGATTTCCTTCATTTGAGGACACGATTACATGGTGACTACAACACTAGCATTTAATTTCAGAGTTTTATTGATTGCTAATTTCATGATTTGTCATTATTGTATGTGAACCCAAATCCTCAGGTATTAACCTAAAATCACTGGGTGACTTTTTTGGTCCCCAATGACATTGCTGCAACATCACCACATCGCACTTACAGGATCACAGGATCAACATCATAATCACTCTCTGTGAAAAGATATTTGTCTTAAGTTCCCTGTTGAATTTGATACTTTCTCAGTTCATTCATGGGATGTCGGCTGGCTAGGCTAATATTTATTATCCATCCCTAATTACCCTTGAGGATGTGATGGTGAGCTAAAATTGGGGTTTGAAAGAGCCTTAGTTGTGCACTGCATCTTGTAGATAGTGCACACTGCTGCCACTATGTATCAGTTACAGGCAGTGGATATGGTGTTGGTCAAGTGGGCTGCTTTGTCCTGGAAACGCCTTACTAAAATCCATATACACCACATCTACCGCTTTCCCCTCGTCCACCTCCTTAGTCACCTTCTCAAAGAATTCAATAAGGTTTGTGAGGCACGACCTGCCCTTCACAAAACCATGCTGACTATCCTTGATCACATTATTCCTATCCAGATGTTCATAAATCCTATCCCTTACAATTCTCTCTAAGATTTTGCCCACTCCTGACTTATGCCTTGTAGATGGTGGACAGGCTTTGGGGAGTCAGCCAATGAGTTACTCACCACAGAAGCCCCACCTACCATTTGCCCTCATAGTCACTATATTTATATGGCCAGACCAGTTTAGGTTCTGGTCAATGGTAACCACCATGATGTTGATAATGTGAGATTGAGCAGTGGTAATGCTGTTGAATATCAGGGGGAGATGATTAGATTTGCTCAGGTTGGAGATGGTCACTGTGTGGCATTTCTGTGGTATGAATGTTTCTTGCCACTTGTCAGTTCAATCTTGAATGTTCTGCAGGTCATGCTGGATTTGGACATAGAATAATCGAATTTTACAGTCGAGAAGGAGGCCATTCTACCCTTTGTGTTTGTACAACTCCTGAAAGACCTACCCAGCTTGACCTATTCTCCAGCCCTAACTCTGTAGCCCCCTAAATTTTCACCTTCTATTGTAATATTCAGCTCTTTGTTGAAATCATAACAACTTAACAACTTAATCCTAGCAATTCTCTGAATGAAGACATTTGTCCTCATCCTATTCCCAGTTCTCTTGCTGAAAATCGTGAAATTGTGACCACTAGTTACAGGATACCAACTAGTGGAAACAGAATATCCTTCTTTACCCTGCCAAATTATTTGAACACCTCAATACGGTCAGTTCTAAATCTTCTCTGCTCCAAGAAGCCAAATCGCTCTAATCTTTTCTTGTGCCCAAAATCCCTCATCACTGGTATCATTCTAGCAAGTCTCCTTTGAAGTGCTTCAGTATCTGAGGAGTCGCGAATGATGATAAACGTTGTGCAATCATCAGTGAACATCCCCACTTCTGATCTTATGATGGAGGGAAGGTCATTGATGAAGCAGCTGAAGATGGTTGGATCTAGGACACTACCCTGAGGAACTTCTGCAGAGATGTCCTGGAGCTGAGATGACTGACCAACAACCACAACCATCTTTCTAAGTATGACTCCAACCATTGGAGAATTTGCCCCCAATATCCATTGATTCCTGTTTTGTTCAGGCTCCTTGCTGCCACACTCGGTCAAATACAACCTTGATATCAAGGGCTGTCCCTCTCCCCTCCCGTCTGGGATTCAGCTCTTTTGTCCATGTTTGACCCAAGGCTGTAATGAGGTCAGGAGCTGAGTGACCCTGGGGGAACCCAAACTGGGCGTCACTGAGCAGGTTATTGCTGAGCAGGTGCTGCTTGATAGCCCTGTTCCTGACCCCTTCCATCACGTTACTGAGGATGGAGAGTAGACTGATGGGGCGGGGATTGTCAAGGTTGGATTTGTCCTTTGTTGTATACAGGACATAACTGGACAATTTTCCACATTGTCGGGTAGATGCCAGTGTTGTAACTGTACTGGAACAGCTTGGCTAGGGGAGCAGTGTGTTCTGGAGCACAAGTCTTCAGTTACACTGTTGGAATGCTGTCAGACAGTGTTGTAGGCTTTGCAGTATCCAGTGCCTCTGAACATTTCTTAGTGTGGCACTGAGTAAACCAATTTGGTTGGATTCTGATATCTGTAATGTTGGGGACCACTGGAGGATGTCAAGAAGGATCACCCACTCTGCACTTCTGGCTGAAGATTGTATTAAAGCCTTAAGTCTTCTCTTTAACACTGATGATTTGTGTGCTGACTTAATGCCTCTCCTAGTAGTCTTTAGTCTCAACATATTGGCAGAGACAAGGTTTGGGGAGTCTCTCTGTGCCCGTAGTCATTTTTGGGAATAGTAACTGGCATGCCAGCCAAGGGTGATATTGGTACAGTGACAATGCCACTGGACTAGCAATTCAGAGCAGGCTAATGATCCAGAGTCATAAATATCCCTTTCATCCCTCGTCAGGATGGTCTGCGGGCTCTCTGTTTCTTCCTTGTTAAGAGGCCTGAACCGTTCCCATTCACTACCACCCTCCTCTGCCTGACTGAACTTGTCCTCACTTTGAACAACTTCGCCTTTAACTCCTCCCATTTTCTTCAGATCCATGGTATGCAGGTTATGTCTGTCTCTTTGTGGGGTACATGAACATTCCTTGTTCCAGTCCTACTCTGGCCCCACCCACAACTCTTTCTCTGGTATATCCTTGATACCTTCAACATTCGCTCACATCCAAAATTGGTTCAATTCATCAGTTTTGTTTCCAATTTCCATTCTTCCCCCCTTTTCTTCCCTTCCTTTCTTACTGCTTCAATTTCTGTGAATAGGTTGTCCACTGATATCTATTACAAACCCACCAATGGCCACAATTACCTCAAGTACACTTCCTCACACCCTGCTTTCTGTAAAGACTCTGTTCCATTCGCCAGGTTCCTCCAGCTCCATTATCTCTGTTCTAATGATGCCACCTTCCACAGGCTGTGTCTGACACGACCTCCTTTTCCCTCAACCAAGGAAACAGGGCCTTTAGCCATGTCTGACCCATTTCCTGCACCTCCACCCTCACCACTTCCTCTCCTTTTCAGAACGATGATAGGTTCCCCTTATCCTTACGATCCACCTCACGAGGCTCTGCCTTCAAAAGGTCATCCTCCGCCATTCCCCCCAGCTCCAGCAGGATGCCACCACCAAACACATTCCCCTCCCTTCCACTGTCAGCATTCCACAAGGACCATTCCCTACAGGACACCCTGGTTCACCTGTCCATCACTGCTAACACTTTCTCACTACTCCATGGCACCTTCCCATTTAACTGTAGAGGGTATAACCGTTGCCCATTCTCCTCCTCCCTCCTCCATGTCCCAGGCCCCAGTCCCACCTTCCAGGTGAAGCAGTGTTTTACTTGAGCTTCTTACAATCGAGGTGCCTGTGTTCACAGCTCCTGATGCAGCCTCCTTTCCAATGGGGAGACCCAGCACTGGCTGGGAGACCACTTTGTGGACACCCCTCCGCTCTGTCTGTAAGAATGAGCCCACCCTTCCAGTTACTCATCATTCCAACCAACCACCTTACTCTCATGTGAACCTTCCTGCCCTGGGTTTGCTGCAATATTCCAATGAAGTGCAACATCTCCTTGAGGAACAACGTCTCATTTTTCCCTCAGACACTTTACAGTCTGTCAGACTCAATATTGAATCAAACAACCTCAGAACATGACCTCCATCCCCCATCTTGAATACAAAGCCCTTCCCCCCCATTCCCCACCAACCCACCAGCTGTGTCTTGTTGACTTTCCACAGAGTGGACGCATTTTCACTTTTATATAGTTAACATTTACTCCTATTTCACATCTCCTTCTCTCCGTATCACGCCCTTTGTCTTGCTCTGGATGACCTCACAATCTGTCCAATTTGCTCCTCCTCCCCTTTTCCAGCAATTTTCCGTCCACCATTTTCCAACCCTGGTCAGGTCATGGATCTAAAATGTTAACACTGTTCCTGTCTTTGCAGATGTTGCCAGACCTGTTGAGTTTCTCCAGCACTTTCTTTTTCTTATTCCAAATCCCACAACAACAGGTGGAATTTAAATTCAATTAATAAATGTGGAATTGAAAACAAATCTCAATAATGTGTGAAACTGTCATTGATGGTCATATAAACCTGTATAGTTCACTAATATCCTTTAAGGAAGGAAATCAACCATCCTCACCCAGTTTGGCCTACAAGTGACTTCAGGCCCATAGCAACTTGGTCATCAGGTTCAAGGGTCAATTAAGGATGGGCAACAAACATTAGCTTTGAAGGTGAAACCCATGTCATACAAATGGCAGAGCAGACTTGAGGGGTCCACTCCTGCTCCTAGATTCATAAAAGATTTACGAGGATGTTGCCAGGGTTGGAGGGTTTGAGCTATAGGGAGAGGCTGAACAGGCTGGGGCTGTTTTCCCTGGAGCATCGGAGGCTGAGGGGTGACGTTATAGAGGTTTATAAAATCATGAGGGGCATGGATAAGATAAATAGACAAAGTCTCTTCCCTGGGGTGGGTGTGTCCAGAACTGGAGAACCAGAACTGGTTTAGGGTAAGAGGGGAAAGATATAAAAGAGACCTAAGGAGCAACCTTTTCACGCAGAGGAAGCAATGGAGGCTGGTACAATTACAGCATTTAAAAGGCATCTGGATGGGTATATGAATAGAAAGAGTTTAGATGGTATATGGACCAAACGCTGGCAGATGGGACTAGATTAATTTAGGATATCTGGTTGGCATGGACAAGTTGGACTGAAGGGTTTGTTTCCATGCTGTACTGCTCTATGACTCTACGACTCTCTATCTCCTACGTTTGTATGAAAGATTGTAGCACCTTCCTGCTGTATGTCCAGCCACAACACCCAGCTGATTCAGCTCCAAGGCAGCTGGGGCGAGATGCACAAAAACATGAGTGCCCACAGGATACACAGAGTCTGCAGAGGAATCCAGACAGGTTATGTAAGTAGGCAAAGAGTCGATGGAATATAATGCAGGGAATTGTGAGGTTCTGTCCTTTGGTAGGAGCAGAGATGGGCAGGAGTGAGTTGGAGGGCAGCCTGGGAAGGTAAGAGTTTCGGATTCTGAGTGTTTCGACTGAGAGTGAACTGAAAAGTGACATCATATGAAGCCTGTGATTTGATCGACTAATAGGGAATCTGCTAAATTTGAATCTGTGTTAAAATTGAGTCGGTGTTCAATTGAACCTTTGCTAAATTATTGGTTAGAAGTTGCATTCAGATTGGGATAATAAGCAGTATATAAAAACAGTTAAATAACTTCTAAAACAAATTCAATACTATTAAATAAAATAAGGATGGTGCTTCAGGTGATGTGTGATATGCTGCATGATGTTGGAATTGGTGGACCCCATTGTGGTTCCCAGTGACCATGTCTGTGTTAAATGTTGGTTGCTCGAGGAATTCTGGCTCAGAGTCGATGAGCTGGAGTCTGAGCTTCAGTTGCAGCGACACATCAGGGACGGGGAGAATTATTTAGACGCTGTGTTTCAATAGACAATCATACCTCTTAGACTAACGAACTGGAATTCAGCCAATGGTCAGAGACTGGAGGGTGTGGCTGTGAGTGAAGGATCCAGGAATTGGAGTTGCAGGAGCCTCAGCCTCTGTCCTTCTCCAACAGGTTCAAGAGTTTTCCTTCTTGTGTGGACGGGAATGGGGACTGCAGGGAGGATGAGCCAACTGACAGCAGCACTGTGTACAGAGAGCCATTCAACTTGGGGGACCAGAAGAGAAATGTTGTTGTAATTGGGGATAGTATAGTTAGAAGCATAGACACTTTTCTCTGTGACCAGCATCGAGAGTCCCAAAGGTGTTGCTTGCCTAGTGCTCGGGTTCAGGATCTCTCATCTGGGCTGCAGAGGGACCTGGAGTGGGAGGGAAAAAGACCCAGTGGTCGTGGCCCACATAGGTACCAATGACATTGATAAAACCAGGCCGAGGTTCTGCTGAGGGGATATGAACAGCCAGGAGCTAAATTAAAAAGCAGAATCAAAAAGATAATAATCTCTGGGTTATTAACTGAGCCACGAGCTAATTGGCACAGGGTCAATAAGATTAAGCAGATAAATGCATGACTTATAGTTTTGTGTGGGAGAAATGGTTTTGAATTCATGGGACATTGGCATCAGTACTGGGTAAGAAGAGACCTGTTCTGATGGAATGGTCTTCACTTGAACCATGCTGGGACCAGAGTGCTAGTGAATCACATAGCTAGGGCTGTAGATAGGGCTTTAAACTAAATGGGGTGGGGGAGGGTTCAGTTGTAGGGGAAATTAGAAAACCCAGATTAAAGGATAAGGTAACAGAGCAGGTTAGCGATGTGATGGATGGTTACCAGACAATAAAGGAGGGACAGAACAGAATGTCTTTATGCACCAAGGGATTATACAAGAGTAGGGCAATTTACTACTGGAACAAATTTATGAGCTTTGTATCTAAATGCATGAAACATTTGAAAAAAGATTAATGAGATAATGATGCAAATAGAAATAAAAGGTTACAATTTGGTAGTGATTACTGAGACATGGTGACAAGGAGACCAGTCTGGGAATTGAATATCTAGGGGTAATCAGCATTTGGAAAGATAGGCTGAAAGGAAAAGGAGGTGGTGTGGCTTTACTGGTGAAGGAAGAATGCAGTAATAAGAAATGACATAAGCACGGGAGATCAAGATGTGGAATCAGTCTGGGGTAGAAATGTGAACTAGCAAAGGGAAGTTATACTTGGTAGGAGTAATCTATATGTCTGGAGGACTGCAGATGCTGGAGATCAGAGCTGAAAATGTGTTGCTGGAAAAGCGCAGCAGGTCAGGCAGCATCCAGGGAACAGGAGAATCGACGTTTCGGGCATAAGCCCTTCAAACGTCGATTAATCTATATGTCCCCAAACAATAGTTCTACAGTGGGGCACAGTATAAACCAGGAAATATTACAGGCTTGCGAGAAAGGTACGGCAATAATCATGGGTGATTTTAACATGCACATAGATTGGAAGGATCAAATTGGTAAGGGTAGCCTGGAGGCAGAGTTCATTGAATGTATTAGAGATTGTTCCTTGGAGCAGTACATTGTGGAACCAACCAGAGAGCAGGGTCCTCTGGATTTGGTATTGTATAATGAGGACAGATTAATTGATGACATCATAGTTAAGGATCCTTGAGGGAATAATGACCATAGTATGATTGGATTCAAAATTCAGTTTGGGGGTGAGAAAGTGGAGTCCCATAATAGTGTTCTTGAATTAAACAAAGGAAATTATATAGGCATGAGGACAGATTAGAGCTGAAAAATGTGTTGCTGGAAAAGCGCAGCAGGTCAGGCAGCATCAAAGGAGCAGGATAATTCACCTTTCGGGCATAAGCCCTTCTTCAGGAATGAGGAGGGTGTGCCAAGCAGGCTAAGATAAAAGGTAGGGAGGAGGGACTTGGGGGAGGGGCGTTGGGAATGCGATAGGTGGAAGGAGGTTAAGGTGAGGATGATAGGCCGTAGAGGGGTTGGGGGTGGAGAGGTCGGGAAGATTGACCTGCAATCTTCTTCCCGACCTCTCCGCCCACACCCCCTCTCCGGCCTATCACCCTCACTTTAACCTCCTTCCACCTATCGCATTCCCAACGCCCCTCCACCAAGTCCCTCCTCCCTACCTTTTATGCCCGAAACGTGAATTCTTCTGCTCCTTGGATGCTGCCTGACCTGCTGTGTTTTTCCAGCAACACATTTTTCAGCTCTGATCTCCAGCATCTGCAGTCCTCACTTTCTCCATGAGGATAGATTAGCCTGAGTAGATTGGACAGGAAGGCTAAATGGTAAGACAGTGGATGAGCAGATGTTTAAGGAGCTACTCAATTCCTCACAGTTAAAATATGTCCCAGTGAGGAAGAAAGATGATAAGGAGGGTAAAAACGATCCATGGCTAAACAAGGAGGTCAAGGACAATATAAGGTCAAAAACTAAAGTATACCATATTGCAAGGGCCAATGGCAGGCTGGAAAATTGGGAAACTTCCAAACATAAACAAAGGGATACTAATAAATTAATTTTAAAAACCGAAGATAAATTACAAAATTAAACTAACACAAAATATCAAAAAGGATAGCAAAAGCTCCTATATGTATGTAAAAGGAAAAAGAGTTGCTAATGGAAGATAAAAGCAGAGAGTTAATAGTGGGGAACACTGAGATGGCAGAGATGCTGAATCAGTTCTTTGCCTCAGTTTTCATGATGGAGAGCAATAGAAAGGGTAGAACTTAGAAATATCAACATTGACAGGAAAAGGTATTCAGCAAACTATTAGGATTGAGGGTAGACAAGTCCCTTGTCCTGAAGGTGTACATCCTGGGGTATTAAAGGAACTGGCAGTGGAGATAGTGGATCCATTGGTTACCATATTACAAAATTCCCTGGACATGGCAAGAGTTCCAGTGAGCTGGAAAATTGCTAATATAATGACCTCATTCAAAATGGGACGGAGGCAATATAACATCTGTTGTTGGGAACATTTTAGAATCAATTATCAAGGAAGCAATATCAGGATATTTGGAAAGTCAAAACACTATTCATCAGAGTCAGTGTGGTTTTATGAACGGCAAATCATGTTTGACTCATTTGCTAGAGTTCTTCAAAGATGTAACAAGCAAAGTGGATAATGGGGACTCTGTAGATATGAATTTATCTGGATCTTGGGAGGCATTTGATAAGGTGACCCACAAAAGGTTAATTCACAAGGTTGGATTGTATAGGATTAGGGGTAATATATCAGCTTGGATAGGTGACTGGCTAATGGACAGAAGACAGAGAGCTGAGATAAATGTTTTCTTTCTGGATGGATGGCAAGAAGTAACTAGTGGGTTACCACAGGCTTCGGTCTTTATTTCAAAGGGAATGAAGTATAAAAGTAGGGAGGTCTTTCTCAAACTATACAAGGTACTATCAAACCACAACAAAAAATAGAAATTGCTGGAGAAACTCTGCAGGACTGGCAAGACCTGTAGAGAGAAAGCAGAATTAATGTTTCGAGTCCAGTGACCCTTCTTCAGAATGGGTGCTTCTATTTTTCTGCAAACTGGAATGCACAAACATGGAAAATCTAACCCCTGCTTGGAGGGATTTTTGTTCCTTACATGTCATCATTTGGTGCAACATCATCATAGAGTTCCTGGTCTTCGACTGGTTGCTTCATGGTGGGCCTGGTCACTGTTTTCTTCCTTATTTCATCATAGTTGATATCCACACATGTTACCTTAATGTACCCATCTGAAAAAAAGGAAACAAAAGGTAAATGTTTCACAGGAATTGTAGGGCTGTAAAGATCCAGTGTGTTGCAGCACCAATTAATCAGGATAGTGTGGCAGAGATTTCATTCTTCAATGATGACGAGTTCCAGATGCCACAAAGAAAGCAGGGATATTCCTACATGATAGTCCAATTATATATTGCAACAGAGTACACACTAGTTTGATGAAGATCGATTAGTTGTAAATTAAGCTTTGTTTAAATTTAAGCCAGCTTGTTGACTCTGATTGGTCAAGACATTGTCCAGAGGAATGAACCAGAGAATGGTCATTGCCCAGTCTGTACAGTTGAAATAGACCAGGTACACAGTGTGGCTCACTTGTATATACTAGAAGTGACATAAATGCAAAACACAGGCCCCTGTTTGTTGCAGACTGAAAGAACATGTGCACACGCTGTGCCAATTTCAATTTTCCTTGATAAATGTTAACCTATCTGGTATAAATTTAAACTACATTTGTCAATCAACTGTCAGTCATCATATACATAGCATCCTCTCCCAAACAGCAACGTGATATGATCCAGATAATCTGCATTGGTCATTTTGTCTATTTTCAAAATATTGTCTCAGAATTTATCTGAGGGAGCAGACAATGTTTTGATATTTGGGTTTGGCTTAATTTCTCATCTGAAAGATGACTTCTCTGACTGTGAGGCACTTCCTTGATATTGGGACAGGTGTTACTCTGGATTATACACTTAAGTCTCTTGAGCGGGATTCAACCTGGCTCTCTTGTTAACTAATATTATTAATGGTTTTCTCTCTGATCTTACTGTTACACTCTCCTCAAATCTGTTGTCATCACTCTCCTCCTCAAACCTTCACTCCCTCTATCTTTGCATATCACTAAAATCATCGATACCTCTATCCATAAAAACATTGCACATACTTTCTCAGATCATCTGATGTTGAACCTATCATTCCTGCCTTCGAAGCCACTAGACTTGACTAGTCCAATGCACTCCTGTCTGATCTCCCATATTCTACCCTTCTTCATAAACTTCAGGTCATCAACAACTCAGATCCCCATATCTGATCATGCACCAAGTCATGCTCATCCATCATATCTGTGTTCAATCATTTACACTGACTCCCAGATTAACAATACCTTTATTTTAAAATTCTTATGCATGTTTTCAACTCACTGCAAGGTCATAGAAATATAGATTATCAGAAGACGAAAGGCTATTTAGCCTTTTGAGCCTTCTCTACCATTCAAACGATCACAGCTGATCATCCAACACAGTGGAGAAAGTGAGGTCTGCAGATGCTGGAGATCAAAGTTGAAACTTTATTGCTGGAACAGCACAGCAGGTCAGGCAGCATCCAGGGAACAGGAGATTCGACGTTTCGGGCACAGGCCCTTCTTCAGGAATCAACATCCAACACAGTACCCTGTTTATGCTTTGTCCTCACATCTTTTGATCCCTTTCAAATTTAAAAAAAAGAAATCAAAGGTCTCATTGCTTTAACTTGGTCCTTAAAACCTTTTGACCACCCATCTTATCATCCCCTTAAAAGAAAAACAATACCCTGGACATGCTGGAGATCTGAAATAAATATAGAGAATGCTAGAGAGACTCAGCAGGTCTGGCAGGAAGTGTGGAGAGAGGTGGAGTTAATGCTTTGAGTCTGGTGTAACTCTCCTTCCAATCAAAAGAAGAGTCATACTGTGACACTTTATTATTTAATGGCAGTGTATAAATACAAATTGTGCTTGTAGTTTCAGCTCAAGGGGTGAGAGTGCTCTAAACCTAGCATCCTAGTTGCTGGACAACTGAAACAACCTCAGGACTGACTGGAATATCAGCCTAGATCCATGCACTCAAATGGGAATCAAATCTATGTCAATCGGACCTAGAAGCAAGAGCAAATGGCACAGATGCCGAACGATCAGATGTGCAGTGAACGTTCCTGCTGGTCTTTCCTTGAAAAGCAGATTTTCATGATTTCCAACTGTAGAAGTTGTCATTACCAGGAGACCATGGATCGATTAGACTGGCATCTCCTTACTTGAAGAAGCTGAATGGACCTGAGGGCAGTGAGAAGGCCTAATGCACACCACCAAAGTAGGCAGCACCTTGTTAACATAATCCCCAGGAACCTGGAGGAAATGTCTTTGGCAGCAGAGCCCTTGTGGCTGGGCCTCCCAGCTTCATTACCACACTTACCCCATCCTGGGACAGAATACCATCCTGAGGCCCTGACACTCAAACAGAGGCCAAGCCCCCTCTATTACTAAATTCATCATGGGATCCCCGGAGAAAGGTAAACGCTGTAGGGAGTAAGGGTGGGGTAAACAATCAGGAGGGGAATCGCAAATATAACTGATCGGGACATTATCATATTGCTGTTCCTAGGAGTTTCTTGTCTGCACATCAATTGCTGTATTGTGTAGGAACATAGAAATAGGAGCATTTGTAGGCCATTCAGCCCCTCAAACCTGCTCCAGCATTCAACTGGATCATGGCTATTCCCCTACCTCAATGTTACTTTCCCACACAGCCCTTCAGATCTTTAATATCCGGAAAAGATCTCCAACATTAAAATAGTGAATCAATCTCTAAAATTAATTGCTTTGGTTTCAGACATGCTGAGATCCATAAACAGCACAAGACAGTATGATAGATATGGAGTGCATGTACTTTCTCGTTAATTGAAAAATATCTGTAGGACCCATAACTAACAGCAGGGGGCACTGACGGTCCACTGTCTTTCTGGTTAGCGTCCCATCTCACACCCTCAGAAAGATTAAGCTTGTCCAAAAAACTCAGTTGTCCATGTCTTGACCCCCACCAAATCCAGTTCACTCATCACCCTCTGTTCGACTCATTGACTTACACTGACCCCAGCTCAAGCAACATGTTGATTTTAAAATGCTTGTCCTTGACTTTCAATCCCCTAGTGGAGCTTGAGCCTCCCTAACTCTCGATGTGGTCTCTTGCACCACGTTATCTCTGTGCCTTGAATTCCAGCTTCTTGAGTATCCATCCTTTTTAATTGCTCTACTGTTGGTGAAGTACAATGCTAGGTTTCTCTCCCCACATTTGTCCATCCCTCTAACCTCACTTCCCTCCTTCTGGTGCCTCTTGAAGCTTATCACTTTGATCACACTTGCCTGCAGCTCAGTGTCAAATCTTTACTTGATTTCACTTCTCTGAGGTTTGTTATCTAAGTGAAAGTTGCTTCAGTATCACTGTACTTACAGGAGCCATCCAATGTCCTGGCTAGCCATTTGCCTTCAGGATTGTCGGTGATGCGAATAATCTCCAGACAGTCGCCCTGTTTACATGATAGCTCGTTCTTTCCACCTCTGTAGTCCATTGTGACCTTCACGGTCTGAATGATCTCAATGGGTCCCGAGAGCTAAACAGGAGAAAAGAGTCCCTTTAGGCACCTAGCCACAGCAACAGATTCTCACCACGCAAGATGAGGCCAGTGGAAGAGGAGTGGCTGAAGGAAATGACTGAGATGGACTTTTCAGGGACATCACGCACAATGATGCAAATTGTCCAATCCAAACTAACCTTCCCACGGCCACCAGCTACAACAGAGTAACAGAGTACACGGCCTCTCTGCAGAGACCCAATGATGATTAATGAAATAAACTTCACAGCAATATTCACTTTTTATTATTGGATGTTTTTAATCCATTCATGCAATTTGGGCATCGCTGGCTGGCCTGCATCTATTACCTGTCCCTAACTGTCCCTTGAGAAGATGTGATGAACTGCCTGTTGAACTGCTGTAGCCTGTCGGATATAGGGACATCGTGGTATTGTCAATGGGCTCTTCATCCAGAGGTACAAGCTAATGCTCTCGGGGGCATGAGTTTGAATTCCACAATGGCAGAGGGTGATAACTGAATTCAATAAAAAGTTGCACCTTTAAGAAGTTGCACAGACTGGCAAACCAGACATCAGAAGATGATAAGTTGTTGGAGGCAATTCTGAGAGGCAGGATCTACACACGTTTGGAAAGACAAGGACTGGTTAGGGATAGTCAACACGGCTTTGTGCATTGGAAATAGTGTCTCACAAACTTGATTGTATTTTTTGAAGAGATGACAGAGAAAATAGATGAAGGCAGAGTAGTAGATGATGTTTATGTGAACTTTACATGAGCTTTTGAGAAGATTCTGCATTGTACAATGTTTTGGAAGATTAGATCACATGGGATCCAGGGTGAGCTAGCCAGTTGGATACCAAACAGTAAGAGACAGAGGCTGGTGGTAGAGGGTTGTTGCTCAGACTGAAGGCATGTGACCAGCAGTGTGCCGCAAGGATTGGTCCACTGTTGTTCATTATTTATATAAATGATTGGGCTGAGAAAATAGGAGGCATGGGTGGAAGTTTGTGGATGGCACCAAAATTAGTGATGTAGCGCTGAGTGAAGAAGGTTATCTAAGAGTACAATGGGATCTTGACCAACTGGGCCAGTGGGCCTGGAATGGCAAATGAAGTTTAATTCCGATAAATGTGAGGTGTCGCATTTTGGTAAGACAAATCAGGGCAGGGGTTACACACTTAATGATGGGGCTTTTGGGAGCATTGGCAACCTGGGGATGCAGGTATGCAATTCCTTGAAAGTGATGTCACAGGTGGACGGGTGGTAAAGAAGACATTTAGCATGCATTCCCTCATTGGTCAAAGCATTGAGTACAGGAGTTGGGATGTCATGTTACGGCTGAATGCCACATTTAAAGTACTGCGTGCAATTCTGGATGCCCTGCTATAGGAAGGATATTATTAAAGGTGCAAAAAAGCTGTATAAGGATGCTACCAAGACAGGAAGGTTTGAATTATAATGTGAGGTGGATAGGTTGTGACTTTTTCTCCCCCTGGAGTGTCAGAGGCTGAGGGTTTCTTTGACTCATTTATGGGACTTGGGCGTCGCTGGCTGGTCAGCTTTGGAAGCCCATCCCTAGTTGCCCCTTGAGAAGGTGAGGGTGAGCTGCCTCCTTGAATCGCTGTAGTCCACTTGCTGTGGGTTGACCCACAATGCCAAAAGGGAGGGAATTCCACAATTTTGACCCAACGACTGTGAAGGAATGACAGTATATTTCCAAGTCAGAGTGGTGAGGGGCTTGGAGGGGAACTTGCAGGGGGTGGTATTCCCATGTACCTGCTACCCTTGCCCTTTGAGATGGAAGTGGTCATGGGTTTGGAAGGTGCTGACTGAGGATCTTTGATGAATTTCTGCAGTGCATCTAGGGGATAGTACACACTGCTGCTACTGAGCGTCGGTGGTGTTTGTGGGTGTGGTGCCAATCAAGTGGACTGCTTTGTCCTGGATGGTGTCAGGTGCATTGAGCGTTGTTGGAGCAGCACCCATCCAGGGCAAGTAGGGAGTATTCCATCACACTCCTGACTTGTGCTTTGTGGACAGGATTTGGGGAGTCAGGAGATGAGGCACGTAATGTGAAAGGGCTGATTTAGGAATGTAGTGATTGCTGTTTTCAGTTAGCAAGTGGCCAATCCATGAAACAGTCTGCCCAGGTATAGTATTGCTTCATGCAAACACACTTCTTTCAGCAAATCATTCTGGGATATTGTCCATGAGTCATAATGAATGAAGATAGCTTTGAAAGTACAGAGGAATTTGGCTATGAGCTCCTAAGGATGTTTTTCTTACTTCATGTTGTAGCTAACTGTTTAGGATTGGTTGCTAAGGATTAGGCAACAACTCCTTCGCTGTTGCAACATTTGCATGGAATACAGGAGAAGGAGACTGACCTCGGTCGTTTTACAGGTTTCAGTTTCTATGTTTGAAACTACGAAGAGTGACTCTGACAGAGGTGGTGGGATATGCAGCTCAGATATCCAGGACTTTCATTTATCTGTGAAACTCATCCCCAGGGCACAATTATTCACTGGCCATGCACAATCAACCCTTGTTTTATTGAAGTGTTTATAAAAAAAAACACAAACACATTTCTAACATCAAGTGACGATGCACATGCAGAGCTGAGTTGGCTGACTAATCCCACTGCTTGAATAAGTCCTCATTGCTGCTCTGACAGCATTAAATATACAATTCGATAAAGGAAGTAGAACAGTGCTTCCTGTAAATGATTGTGCTCTGCCCAGAATCTCTTTTTAAACAAAGAAATTCCAAGATGTTCACGTAAATGTCACTATTGTTGCTAGAATGTCATAAAATGAGAGGCACACTCTCAGAATAAGTAGCAGGACCTTTAGAACCAAGAGGGTGGTTGGAGTGATTGGAACCAGGTGGATCTCATTGACTATGAGGTCACCTGACTGGGGAAATCCCTGGCTGACTAATATAACCAGGAGATCACCTACATGTACAGGATATGGGTGTTGGGGAGAAATAAGCACTACCACTGTTTGATAGCAGTGTGGGGATTTACAAAATAATACAACCGGGAGACTTAGTACTGCCTCAGTTCAGGAAAAAAAATACAGCCAAGAGATTTAGAATTTCCTCAGTTCAGGGATTGACTCTAAGCTGGCTGGCCACTTGGCAGTGTACTGCTGATGGTTTTGTTTTTGGGGATCTGACTCGAGTTGCCTAATCTACACAGCCAGTTTGTTTATGGGTATTCCTTTTGGGGGACTGGTTTTTGAACTGGCTGATGTTCACAGTCAGTTACACAGCCTGTCTGTTACTCTTTCTTCTTTTATTTTGAGAAAGGACTGTGCTGATTTTGTGGCAGGGCTTAGCCCTTGAACTCTGGTTTTTAGTGTCTGCACTTTCATTTTTGCACATTTTCACTTTTTGATGTTTTGAACTGAGCCTGTGAGTCAACTGCACCTTTCCTGGTGAACTGTTCCTCTGTGAGTAGGCCTGGGCCTCTGTGAATGGGTCAGGTTTCTGTAGAGACTGAACACCTTTGTGTGTGCATTTGCTGCCTTCGGGAGTGGACTCTGCCTTTGGCTGTTGACCCCAGTTTTGGTAATAGATTCTGCTTTTTTGCTGGTTAGTTTTATCATCTGCACTATCTTGTGTGTCCCTGGGTCTGGCAGGCTTTACTGTGAGCTGGAAGGCTCATTGATCATCCCAAAAGCTGTCACCCTGTGAGCCGGAGGGTGGGTAGGCCGTCCTGTGAACCAGAAGTTGGGTAGGCCACCCCGGTGCCAGTCGTTCTGAGAGCTGGAAGGCGGATAGGCCATTCTGAATGCTGTCATCCCGAGGAAAGAGCAGGATGGGCTGTCCTAGAGGTGGCCGGAAGGTGTGACAGGGCAGACCGAGAGCCAGACAGTGCATAGGGGCAGGCCGAGGGCTGGAAGGTATATGGGCTGCCCTGTGGGCTGTTATCCCAGGGAGGGGGATGGGCTGTCCCAGAGATGGCCAGAAGGTGTGTCAGGGCAGTCCAGGGGCTGGATGGTGTGTCAGGGTATGGGGGCGCTGGACAGTGCTTCGGAGCAGACTGAGAGCTGGAAGGCGGGTAGGCTGTCCTCAGCACTGTCACCCCGGGCAGGTACCGGGCCGGGCTGTCCTTGAAGTGGCCAGAAGGCACGGAAGGGCGGTTAGGGAAGCCGGAAGATGGGTAGGCCGTCCTGATCATCATTGTCCCGGGGTGAGAGCGGGACGGACTATCCTTGAGGTGGCTGGAAAGTGTGTCCGGGGCAGACCAAGAACTGGAAGGCAGGCAGGCTGTCCTCAGCGCTGCCACCCCAGGAAGGTACCGGAGCGGCCTACCTTGTGGCTAGGAGGTGGGTGGGTGGGGTGGGTGCTTTGCTGGGTTACCAGGGGTGTCTGTGATGTATGCACTGTTTTATTGTTCTGTTTATTGGACTGTTTGTATGTGATTGTGTTCACTGTTTCCTTTTTGTTAAGATAAGGTGGGATTTGAGGCTCGTCCTCATTTCCCTGCGATCTGGTTGTACAGTGGGCTTTGGGATTTGGCCTTTTCCCTGTAAATTGCTGTTTACTTTAAACAGCTGCTTATTGTTCATTGCTAACTGTTTGTTTGTATTCAGTACAGTTTCTACTAAAAATTTAACCAGGCGATCTCCTATACGCACACGGCATGGGTGCTTGGGAACCAGGAGATCGAGAATCTCCTTAGTTCCTGTGAAAAGAAATATAACCAGGAGGTTTAGAATCTCCTCAGTTCAGGAAAAATAATATAACCTGGTGTGGTGTAAAATTATGTCCCAATACATGTGTGAATCATAATGTAACACATGTATTGGGCCAAGCAGTGGAATGTGGTGAAACGGTTAAAAATTATGTCCCAATACATGTGTGAATCTAACCGGAATGGAGGTGTTGCTTAGTCCCGTGTGAATCTTATTACACACCTCCCCGTGTGAATCTTCTTATCTGTATGTAACCAGAATGGAATGTGTTTTTTAGCCTTGCTCTGCTGTTCACATGAATATTTATATCTGGAAAAGAGTATATCAGCTGGAAAAGTCTCCAGTTCGGTGAGTCTGCTCCGGGGTTACGTTTAACCGCCGAGCGTGGGTTGTTGGCAACCGCTCTACGAGAACTGACGGCTCCCAGTTCCGGTAACATGTAGAGTGAGTATAAGCCAGACCCGTTGGTTGTGGCGACGCTGCGGGGAATAAAATGCCCATATTCTAGCAGACTCGCCTCTTGGTCGTTTGTTCTGTGTCAGACTACTCTCCTACGAACCTGACCTTGAGAATTTTTTAAAAAACCTGGGGATTTAGAATGTCATCAGTTCAGGGACTGACTCCAAGCTAGCTGGGTATAGTCAGTGTGCTGTACAGGAGGAAATAAAGGGTACTTGGTGATGGGACACTGGCCTCTTTGCAGTTATTGCTGTGAGTGTGGAGTCACGTGTAGGCCAGACCAGGTATGGGTGGCAGATTTCCTTCCCTCAAGGGCATTAGTGAATCCGATAGGTTTTTATAACAACAGAATCGTGGTTATCATTCAACTCCATTTGCCGTGGTGAGTTTTAAACCCAAGTCCCCAGAAAATGACTGGTCTCTGGATTAGTAGTGTCACGTTAATGCCACTAGGCCACTGGTATTTCTTCACAATGCTGTGGAATTCTATGGGCTACCATCCTGTGTCTTTTGCACATCATAGCTGAATGATCCACAAAAGCCCAGCCATCAGCAACACAGCACTGTGCTGGGCTGAATGAGGTGAGAGTGGGACTTCTGTTCTTCTGCTCTTGAGAGCTCCTGATCTAATGGATCATCCAGCAGTTCTGGCAATCCCAGCTGAACCAGAACACCGTAAAGGGCACTTTCAGGGTGGCCACTTAGACCCACACAAAGACCATAACCAGAAAATCAGCAATGTTAGGGTGGGGAGAGATGTGGGCAGCCTATGGAGAGGAGCAAGGAAGGAGGGGTGGCAGGTTTTGGAGGCTCAGTGAGGAGGAACAAAGGGGAGGTGACATCAAAAGGTAAATGCTGTCCAAGTGCAAGAGCATCCCCTGCGTACTGTACCCCCCGGCCTTTACAAAAATGTTTCCTCACACCCACCTGTCTGTCCAGGTCAATGTTTTATGTCATGGAGAGTGTCAAATACAGGTCAATTGACTATAAAATCATAAGACAGAGGAGAAGAAATAGGCCATTCAGCCCACTGAGTCTGTCCTTCCAATTCAGTGGGATCGTGGCTGATCTGATTATCCTCAACCCCACTTTCCTGCCTTTTCCCCTATAACCCTCGATTCCCCTTCCTGATTAAAAAATCTGTCTGTCTCAGCCTTGAATATCCAGAATGACCCAGCCTCGGCAGCCCCCTGTGGGAAAGTATCCCACAGATTCACTCCCCTCGGAGGGAAAACATTCCTCCTCATCTGTCTTCAATTATTCTGAGATGATACCCTCTGGTCCTAAAGAAATAGCCTCTCTGCATCTGGCCAGACTTGGTAACAAACTCAATTGCCCATTAATTAATTATTGAAAATGTTGAGGGGGCTGCCAATTTCAGTGCCCACCCTGCCACAGTGACTGGGTCAGGGAGTACCCTTGCATGTTAGGTGCCCTCACCTCTACCAAAAACATGGAGTTCGTGGAGCCCAGTTCTATAGTTCTAGTATTGATTGAATGGCCTGTACAGAGAAGAGCATGAATTAGGCAGTGGATCATTGAGTCACAGAATCATACAACATAGAGACAAAGCCTTCAGCCCTCCATGTCTATGCTGACTAACAAGCACCAAACTACACTAATCCCATTGACCTGCACTCAGTCCATAGCCTACTGTGCCCTGGCATTTTAACTGCTCATCCTGCTGCTTCTTAAATGTTAAGAGAGTTACCTGCCTCCACCACCCTCTCAGGCAGCATGTTCCATATTTCTATCACCCTCTAGGTGAAAGAGATTCTCTTGAGATCTCCTCTAAACCACTTACTTGTCATCTTAAACTTATGCCCTCTGCTCTTAGACACATTTGCCATGGGGAGGAGATTCTCATGATCTAATCCGTCTATGTCTTTCATGATTTTGTATACCTCAATCAGATCCTCCCTCCTCAGCCTCCTGTGCTCCAGGGAAAACAAACCCAGCCTATCCAGCCTCTCCTTATATCTGAGAGTTTCCATCCCAGGCAGCATCCTGGTGAATCTCCTCTGCACCCTCTCCAGTGCCATCACAGCCCTCTGATTGTGTGGTCACCAGAACTGCACATAGAATTCCATCTGTGGACTAAGGTTGTAACAAGACTCTCTTGCTCCTATATACTACTTCCTGGCCAATGAAGGCAAGCATCCCATACGCCTTCATCCCCACGCTGTCTACCTGCGCTGACACCTTCCAGGATCGATGAGCTTTTACACCATGGTCCCTTTGTTGCTCTGTACTCCCGAGGGACTTACCATTCATTGTGCATCTCTTATCCTCATTAGACCTCACCTTGCACCTTTCAGGATTAAATTCTACCTGCTGCTGCTCTGCCCAATTTACCAGCTGATCAATATCAGACGATAGCCCGAGACCACCTTCCTCACTATCAATGCCACCAATTTCCGTGTCAGCTGCAAACTTATCAATTATGCCTCCTGTATTCACACACCAGTCATTAGTGTAAATAACAAACAAAAGCAACCCAGCACTAATCCCTGGGTACATCACTGCTCACAGGTTCCCTTTTACAAAGAAAGCACCCTCCCCCATCACACTGTGCCTCTTGTTTGGATCCAGGTTTGGATCCAGTTTGCCAACTTGTTGTGGATCCCATGGGCTCTTCCCTTTTGGACCAGCCTTCCATGTGGGACTTTGTCAAAGGCTTTACTCAAGTCCATGTAAACCACATCAACTGCACTATCCTCATCAATGTACGTAATCATTTTTTTTACAAAATCTCAATTAAATTAATCAGTCAGGATATCCCTATAAAAAATCCTTGCTACCTATCTCTGATCAGTCCCTGTATTTCCAAGTGTTGATAAATCCTGTCCTTTAGAACTTTTTCCAAAACTTTGCTATGTATCAGTTCGCTTTTAATACTCATGAGTTCATCAGATGATATTCACAAAGAATGAGGCTCATACCTTGAACTTTTTCCTCATTTCCTGCTCTCTCTTCTCTTTCTCTTTCTGCTCCTTTCTCTCTTGCTCTTGTCGTCGTTTCTCTTCTTTCTCTCTTTTTTTCTCTTGCTCCTTCAGTTCCTTCAGTGATCTGTATGTACAGAGAATGGAAAGGAAGCGGAAATGAATCTTGTAGCATATCCTCTGAGCTCAAGGGGTTCAAGAGAATTAATCCAAGAACGAATCAGGGGCAGGAATTGGACCATGAGCCAAGGATCGGGGACCTGGTTACTGATGCCTTTGATAATTCTTGTCTCAAAGGCACAGGCTTTGCACTGTTGTCCAGGTGAGGAGAGATGGATAACCACTTTTCTTCAAGATGGCAGAGTTTAAAGCCTAAGGCTAGGTGTGTGCTGGATTTGGGCTCTGAACACTGCAACATCAAATATTACCCCATCATGAGACACAAGCGTGTTTATAATAATATCCTTCAGTGTTAGGCCTAAGCAAGCAGTTCCATCAAAGAAATCCAGTGGTGAATTCAAAAGCAACGCTTTCACCCAAAGACTGGGACTCTCTCCCTCAGGGAGCAGTAGGAGCGTATGGTGTAGATTTGATTAAGGTGAAGCTAGACAACAGATGAGGTGAAAGGGAATAGAGGTTTGCGATGGTAGACTCGCATGAAAAGATAGGAGGAGGCTGCAGGAGGGCAGAAACACTGTCACAGATGGAGCTGATTGGTCGGTTCCTGTGCCATATAGAATTCCAAGCAAACCTACCATTCTATGATAGACCATTCTCTCCAAAGGTAAAATAATGGGATATACAATACTAGTCTCAGTGAAAGTAATCGGTAAGCAAGTAGATTTTTGTATAAATCCGAGTGTTACACTCATATCCTTTAGGGAAGGGGAAATATCCACTGGGTATATTCCCCTTACCTGATGTTCCCTTTGGCCTTTCCCTGTTTTTGGACCTCATTCTTCCCTCTTTCCTTCTATTTTACTTCTCCCTTTCCCTCTGATCTCCCCTCACCCTGTACCTCTCTCTGATTTTTGTCAATGAGGGCAGTATTTTAACACGTTGCTATGCCTGATCTTTATAATACTGATCCCCTAGTCCAACTGCCAGAAACTCAGATATCACCACAGCAACGAGTTAAATAGAATTTGTTAACATCAGAAGGTGAGTGCTTTAAACCACCACATTGGTGTAAAGACTCAAACTGCTTTGCTCCTGTTCTCAGGCTAAGGGGCTGGACATCCCAAACTAGTCTGAGCCTGTACTCCAGTCCCTGGGAATTACTCAAACATGCTCTCAGGGTAATAAGGCATGTTCAATAAAATGTGTGCCTACATTCCAAAAGCAAATAAAACACAAAACAGTTCAAAAAACTAAATTGTACCTGTAATTGTCCAGATCTTCATACATTTCTCCATCTGAATCATCTTTCTGAAATTAAAAATATGCAGACATTAGTGTGTATTCACTTGCCTGCCCTGACAGAAACGAAGACTTGTGTATACATTTGCACACACACACACGCACATGCTCTCTCTCACACGCGCATGCCCTCTCACACATGCACACACTCTCATACATGCACGCGCACACACTCTCGCACACGCTCTCTCATACACGCACATGCTCTCTCATACATGCACGCGCACACACTCACACATGCACACACACACTCTCTCACACTTGCTCACACACATGCAGACACTCTCACACACGCATACGCACACACTCTCTCACACATGCACACACTCTCACGCACATGCTCTCTCACACATGCACTCGCACACTCTCACACATGCACTCGCACACGCACACTCTCACACATGCACACGCATATGCTCTCTCACACATGCACTTTCACACGCACACTCTCACACATGCACACGGACACACTCTCACACATGCACATACTTTCTCACACATGCACTCTCTCACACATGCACACGCTCTCTCACACATGCACTCGCACACGCACTCTCTCACACATGCACACACTCTCACTCTCACATATGTACACGCACACTCACTCTCTCTCCCTCTCTCCCCAGACAGACGGACTCACTTGACACACACACACACAAAAACACACACATTCGTACAGTCACAAGCATTCACTCCACATATGTATGCACACATAATCCACACACACACACGTGAACACATGTGAGTGATTGAGTGTCAGAAGTGGTATGCAGAAAAATAGGAGGGGATAGAACCAGTTCAGGCACAATGGGCTAAATCTGTGATTCTGGGTGTAGATGCCAGGATTCTTGATCCCATTATTGTGGTATCCAATTCCTCTGAGTGCCTTTACGTTTGTGAAGGGCTGCTTTTGTGTCACAAGCCCATACCTATCACCCCAGGCCTCCAGTGGAGCTAGGCATGCTCTCCTTTTCCTGCATGGAGCCAGGGCTGACAGGACAGACATCCATCACTCGGTGGAGTCATGTGCATCCTCATTTGGTTGACAGTTCTATCTTCTCTCTGCTGTCAATTTCACGAGATTTATTTACACAAGAATAAAGGTTTTAAAGGGGTTGCAGTTCCTGCTATGGTTAGAATGATACTTATCACCTGTAGTGAAAAGGAGCTTGAAACTACAGGAATGTTACCCAGTAAATAACTTCTGTTTACATTTTCCTTAACACAAAATACTGTTGCACAAAGGTTCGTTGTTTCTTTACAATATAGTGGATGAAATTTTTTTAATAGGACCATCAAATATAGAAGGAAAAATAGCCCATTCAACCCTTTCAGCTTGTTCTGCTCTTCAATGAGATTGTGTCTGATCTGATTATCCTCAACTCCACTTCCCTGCCTTTTTCCCATAACCCTCGATCCCCTTCCTGATTAACAATCTGTCTCTCTCAGCCTTGAATATCCTGAATGACCCAACCTCAACAGCCCTCTGTGGGAAAGAATCCCACAGATTCACTCCCCGCTGAGAGAAAAACAATCCTCCTGTAATTAATGTATTTATTCACATGTTGCACCTTCGCCCTCTAGGGCAACACTTCTTGCCTGTCCCTAGTTGCTCCTTGAGTAGGTGGGGGTAAGCTGCCTTCTTGAACTGCTGCAGTCCATGTGCTGTAGGGTGAGGTTGTATGGATGAAGCATGGAGAGTGTTAGGAGTTGAGAGTGATGATGGCTGGAGAGTTGAGGGTAGTTCCAGAATTGGAAATCTTACCTCCTCAGAATTGACAGAAGATGCCTGAATCTTGCGATCTGAAATGACAAGAGTTATAGGAGAGAAATGTGACTAAATATTAAATACTACAAGCTGCTGAAACTGGGAATTCCAGGTTCACCTTTCACACATGCCTCCTGGCAATTTATCCATTGGTTTAGCTGCCTGATTGTCTGGTTGGCATGATGTCTGTTTGAACGTTGGGATTTACATTGTGTGGCTGTACATCTGTGAAAATATTTTCTACTTGAAGTTTCAAATTTCAGCATCTGCAGTTTTTATTTTATTTGTTGTCTTCACCAATGAGATTCATGGGAAATGGGACGAGGGTTGGCCCCACCCATTTCCCATTCAGCCCCAAACCCAGTCAGATGCAGAGAGAAACTTCCTTTATTCAATTCTGACAGCAAGCCTCAGTCCTTCACCTACTAGCACCTCCCGTGGTGTCTTATTAATTCTCCATTCTGATCATACTGTCAGCTCTCAGACTGGCAGTGCCAATGGGCACCAACTGACAGACTGGGAGTGCCCATGCCTAACAGGGACTGGGTTGACTGAGGGAGTGTTGAGGAGGAGATAGAGTTCCTCCTTCAACAGTGATTGAACAGAACCTTCATACCCCACTGCTTCATCCGGCTGCTACCAGTGAACCTCTCTATTCACATACCCCATTGCTACCCCCTGCTCCGACCATTGCCATATGCCCCCAGAGGGGTGGCACAGTGTCACAGTGGTTAGCACTGCTGCCTCACAGCATCAGGGTCCCAGGTTCAATTCCCGCCTCGGGCAACTTTCTGTGTGGACTTTGCACATTCTCCCCGTGTCTGCGTGGGTTTCCTCCGGGTGCTCCGGTTTCCTCCCACAGTCCAAAGATGTGCAGGTCAGGTGAATTGGCCATGCTAAATTGCCCGTAGTGTTAGGTGAAGGGGTAAATGTAGGGGAATGGGTCTGGGTGGGTTGGTCTTCAGAGGGTCGGTGTGGACTTGTTGGGCCGAAGGGCCTGTTTCCTCACTGTAAGTAATCTAATCTAATCAAATCTAATGTGACACAGTTATCATCCTGGTAAAAACAATGACTGCAGATGCTGGAAACCAGATTCTGGAAGAGCACAGCAGTTGAGGCAGAATCTGGTTTCCAGCATCTGCAGTCATTGTTTTTACCTCGTTGATTTTAACCCTACTGTGAATCCTCTTGCAAGGATGCCTGCCTTGAAGAAGTTTTCCTCCTCTCTCTACAAGAATCTCAGGGAGTCCCTCTCCCTCTGCAACTCCCAGGTCATTTCCTCTGCCCTGAAGCTCTTCAACCATGTTGTGACTCTATGCTACTTTCTCCCCACCCCCACCCTCTTCGAGCTTATCTCTCCACGCTTCAGGCTCACTGCCTTTATTCCTGATGAAGGGCTTTTGCCCGAAACGTCGATTTCACTGCTCCTTGGATGCTGCCTGAACAGTTATCATCCTGACTGTGAGGCTGCCATTAGACACCAAACCAACCTGGAGCTGTAACTAACTCTTACATTTACCTCTCCATGTCCTTCTACTTTGATTGAGATGGCATTGAGTTGAGAAATTTTGCCAAATTCTTCCTGGGCCAATCCCATGAAGAGTGTGGCCATGGATTGCATGAATCTACAAAATCAGTGAGCAGGGCCAATCTTACTTCAGGATATCAACAAACCAGATCATGGTAATTAGGGAAGTGGCTTTGATGCAATGGTGAGCTCTCAGGAGCTGGAGAAAAGCATAAACCAATCACTTTTAGAATTGCAGAAACTGGCTGCAGACAGAATGACCCACATCACTGTGAACTCCCTCCCAGACAGTGACTATTTGGATGAACAGGTCAATTCTATCGTGCTGCTAGGAGGTCATGTCACCAACCTGCAATGAATGGCTGCTCCTGAACATGGCATGGCTGAATATTTATTTGACCAGCACACATTGATGAAGACAGTAGTGAAACATTAGCACTGTCTCTTCTTTGGCTCAGTTCATACTTAAGCTATCTTTGCAGCCCAGTTTTCACGTCTCAATTATGTAATTAATGGTGCCACCATAACCCTGAATGTTTCTAATAAGCTACATTGGTGGATTATTGAAGTTTATTGAAAGAAAATGGTGTTCAACTCATCTCCAAATAAATCAATTTGTAGAGTAAACAAACAACCACCCATAGCTTATGATATGCCAATGTGACTGTCAAATGCCCACTGTTATAAGAGATTGTAAATAACTCTGTTGTGCCTAGCTGTTACCAGAGGACAAAGAATACAGCTCACTACCACAGTGTCAGAGTAATCCGAGATGGGCAAATGATGCCCACCTTTTGGGAATGGAAGAGAATTCCCCACATGTTGGCACTCAGAGCTTTTCAGTCCGTCATTTGAGGCTAGATTTGAATACAGAGCTCCCATATGTAGTTTTTTCTTCTATCCTTTCACCCTGACACTACCTCGCTGGTTTTGGTTGGAACAAATTCTTACCTTCTGGTTTCATTGGCGGAAGAGGCGGTGGCAGCTGCCCAACACTTTGGACGTCATCATAGTTTTCGTCCTCTTCCTGTTCTGTTGTTGGGCTGTTGACAAGAAGAAAGGTTTGGCAAGGGGAGTACAAATGGAGCATTATCCCTTCCCCTCGCTGCCTGGCTGTGCCTGGTTTACCTCTGTGCATGTGGTACTCGCTCACACATAAAGGGCAGGCAGTCAAGCTGTGGTAATGTCACTGGGCTAATAATCCTCAAACCTTGGTTAATGTTCTGGGACCTTGGGTTCAAATCCCGCCATGGCAGGTAGTGAAATTTGAATCCCAAAGCCAATGGTAACCATGTAATCATTGTCTTTTCTTCTAAAAACCTGTCTGGTACACTGCTGACCTTATCCAGTCTGTCCAAAATATAAATACAAATCCACTTCTTTGAGGTTGACTCATAAGTGCCACCCAAAGAATAAGGGACAGTGAGTAAATGCTGTCCCGGCCAACAACAGCCAAATCCCATGATTGATAGAATGAGAAAAGACAGATTTACAATCCATCTCAGGGTCTCCCAAGATGCTTCACCACTAATGAATGTTTGTAAAGTGTCCAGAATATGGCAGCCAGTTTGTGCACAGCAAGCTCCCACAGAAGACATTGTAATGGGACAACACATCCATTCTAGGACAAGCCAAGCAGAGACACACACAAGAATTCCTAGAAGCATGGCATTCCAACCCGAACTCTATCAACAAACACATCGATTTGGACCCCATTTACAACCCTCTGACAAAAAGAACAGGACGTGACATCACCAAACCAAAGAAACCTAAGCACATAAATAGAAAGCAGATCATAACACCAGTGCTTCACTGGAGGCTTACTGATGACACCTAGTATGGTGACAAAATGTCTGAAAAATGAACCTTCCAGCTCAACGAACAAAATTATATCCAGAACTTCAACCTGAGCTACAAATCTTCTCAAAGCGCGCTAACATTGTAGTAATTTATGGACTACATTATGATATCACAGGGAAGTGATTTCCCCATAAATCATAACCAGAACTCCAAAAGTAAAAAAAATGATAGAGGAATTATTTGTTTTACTGCTTTGAATTGAACAATAACAGGATGCACTGTAAATATAAATGAACTTCTCCTTTCCCTCCATTCTTCAGTATCTATTGTTATCACAATCAGAATCTACTCACACAGCACTTGTTTTAAACTCCAGAGACTCTGAATGGGTGCAGCCATTCAACTCAGTTTGGTTTCACCTTGGGGAGCAGTTTAACATCATTGTCTGTAAACGTTCCACACTGAAGAGTCTGACACAAAATGAGATTGGACCATTCCTTATTTCTGGTGGACACTGACCCAGTAAAGTGCTGCCTGACCTGCTGTGCTTTTCCAGCATCACACTTTTTGACTCTGACTCTCCAGCACCTGCAGTCCTCACTTTCTCCCAGTAAAGTAAATAGACAAACAAGAGTAGGCCTCTCAGCCCTTCCAGCCTGCCCCACCATTCAATAAGATCTGATTTTACCCTCAACTTTACATTCCTGCATACCTCCCCCCGCCCCCAATAATCTTTCATCCACTGGGTCATCATAAATCTATCTCCCTGTGTCTTAAAAATATTGAAAGATTCTGCATCCACTGCCTTTTGAGGAAGGGAATTCCAAAGTCTCACAGCCCTCTGAGAGAAAAAATGTTTCCTCATCTCTGTTTTAAATGGTTGCTCCCTTATTTTTAAACTGTGACGCAGTTCTAGATCCTCCCACAAAAGGAAACACACTTTCAGCATCCACCCGATCAACTCCCCTCAGCTTCACATATGTTTCAATTCAGCCACTAATGACTGTTCCAAACTCCAGAGGACACAGGCCCGGTCTGCCTAGCCTTTCCTCATCAGGTAGTCCACTCATTTCAGTGACCATTTCACCAAACATGGCAATTGGATTCTACATAGAGGAGGAGGCGGTAAGTGGTACTGTCAATGTGCTAGTCACCCAGAGGCCCAGGCTAATGTTTTGGGACATGATTCAAATCCCACACGGCAAACAGTGGAATTTCAATTCTGTATAAATCTGGGGTTAAAAGTTAGCTTAATGGTAACGATAGGGCCCCTGTCAATTATCATGAAAACGCATTTGGTTCACTAAGGAAGGAAATCTAACCTCCTTACCTGGTCTGGCCTAGGTGTGACTCTAAACTTACAGCGATGTAGCTGTAACTCTGAAATGTTGCAGTGAGCCACTCTGTTGTATCAGAAAAAGATCAATAGGAAATATTGAAATCAGACATTGTGCCCAGCATTCGCCTTGGCACTGGGAGCAACAACAGCAAACTGAATTGCATAAAAACCAGCAGAATAAACAAGAATGAAGTTAGGGTGAAGTAATCCCACAGCCACATCCAGTTGTGAATGGTGGTAGACAATTAAACAACTCTTTGGAGGAGGAGGCTCTATACATATCTTCATCCTCAATGATGGAGGAGCCCAGCACATCAGGACAAAAGATAAGGCTGAAGCATTCACAGCAATCTTCAGTCAGAAATGCCAAGTAGCTTATCCATCTCGGCTCTTTCATTGGTCTCCAGCATTATACATACCAGTCCTCAGTCAATTCAATTCACTCCACATGATATCAAGAAATGGTTGGAGACACTGGACATTGCAAAGGCTGTGGGCCCTGACAACATTCTGGCAATAGTACTGAAGACTTGTGCTCCAGAATTTGCTGCTCCCCTAGCCAAGCTCTTCCAGTATAGTTACATCACTGGTATCTGGCCGACAATTGGAAAATTGCCCAGGTATGTGCTGTATACAAAAAGCAGGGCAAATCCAACCCAGCCAATTCCCGCCCCATCAGTCTACTCTCCATCCTCAGTAACGTGATGGAAGGGGTAGGTGACAGGGCTATCAAGCAGCACCTGCTCAGCAATAACCTGCTCAGTGACGCCCAGTTTGAAATTCTCCAGGGTCTCACACAGCTCCTGACCTCATTCCAGCCTTGGGTCAAACATGGATAAAAGAGCTGAATCCCAGAGGGGAGGGGAGAGGGACAGTCCTTGATATCAAGGCTGTATTTGACCGAGTGTGGCATCAAGGATCCCTGGCAAAACTGGAATCAATGGGTATCGGGGGCAAACTCTCTGCTGGTTAGAGTCATACCTGGCACAGAGGAAGATGGTTGTGGTTGTTAGAGGTCAGTCATCCCAGCTCCAGGACAGCTCTTGCAAGAGGTCCTCAGGGGAGTGTCCTAGACCCAATCATCTTCAGCTGCTTCATCAATGACCTTCCCTCCATCATAAGGTCAGAAGTGGGGATGTTCACCAATGATTGCACAATTTTCAGAACCATGTGTGTGACTCCTCAGGTACTGAAGCAGTCCATGTTCAAATGCAACAATATCCAGGCTTGGGCTGGTAAATGCCATGCAATGACTATCTCAAATAAGAGACAATCAACTTACAGCCCTTTGACATTCAATGGTGTTACCACCACCAAAACTCCCTCTATCAATAATCTGGGGTTTCCTTTGACGAGAAACTGAACTGACCTTGCCATATAAATACAGTGGCTCCAAGAGCAGGTCAGAGGTTAGGAATGCTGTAGCGAGTAACTCACCTCCTGACTCCCCAACAACTGTCCACCACCTACAAGGTACAAGTCAGGAGTGTGATGGAATACTCCCCACTTGCCTGGATGGGGGCACCTCCAACAGCACTCAAGAAGCTTGACACCATTTAGGACAAAGCAGCCGCTTGATTGGCATCAATGCACAGTAGCAGCAGTGTGTATAAGATGCAATACAGAAATTCACCAAAGATCCTCAGACAGCACCTTCCCAATAACACTTCCATCTAGAAGGACAAGGGCAGCAGGTACATGGGAACACCATCCCCAACTCCTCCAAGCCACTCACCATCCTGACTTGGAAATATACCATTGTCCCTTCACTGTCGTTGGGTGAGAATCCTGGAATTCCCTCTCTAAGGGTATTGTGAGTCTACCCAGAGCACATGGACTGCAGCGGTTCAAGGAGACAGCTCATCCCCACCTTCTCGAGGGCAATAAATGCTGACCCAGTCAGCAATGCTCACATCTGAAGAGTGAATTAAAAATAAAGTCAATGAAAGTCAGGCTGGCGCAGGAAGCAATTAGGAAGGCCAATGATCTATTTGCTTTTACTGCAAGAGAACTTGAGTTCAGAAATTGGGAAGCCTTCTTGTAGGATCTTGGTGAGATCACATCTTTTTACCTCAGTAAGAAAGTACTTGCCATAGAGGGAAGACTGCAGACTTTCACTGGCTGATACCAGGGATGGTAGGACTGTCTGATGAGGAGAGATTAGAGTCATAGGGAGAGTCCTTCGGTCCACCATGTCTATGCCAACCAAAAAACACCAAAACTACACTAATCCCTTTTATCGGTAATTGGTCCATAGCCTACTATGCCCTTGCACTTTATAGATCGGTTTGATGGAGTTGTGTTTTTTTTTAAAATTCATTCATGGATGTGGCTGTCATTAGCTGGACCAGTATTTGTTGTCCAGCTGGCAGTTACCAGTCAACCACATTGCTGTGGGTCTGGAGTCACATGTAGGCCAGGCCAGGTGAGAATGGCAGATTTCCTTCCCTGAGAGATAGTAGAGAGCCAGATGGGTTTTTCCTGACAATCAATAATGGTTTTGTGGTCACGATTAGGCTCTTATTTCCAGATTATTGTTGAATTCAAATTCCGCCATCTGCCCTGATAGATTTTGAATCCAGGTCCCAACAACATTAACATTAATGTGCAATGAAAAAATACCACTGGGCCATTGCTTTAGACTTTAGAAGGATGAGATGGGATCTGGTTGAAATGTATAAAGTTCTAACAGGGCTGGACAGACCAGAGGCAGAAAAGGATGTTTTCCCTGACTGGGAAGTCTAGAACCAGGAGCCACAGTCTCACAATACTGGGTTGACCATTTTGGACCCAGATGAGGAAACATGTCTTCACTCAGAGGGGAGTGATCCTGTGGAATTCTCTGCCCAGAAAACCATGGAGGCCAAATCATTGAATGTATTCAAGAAAGAGACAGATAATATTTTAGATTTAAGGCATCAAAGGGTGTGAGGAGGAAGTGCGGATATGACATTGAGATCAAGGACTAGCCATGATCATATTGAATGGTGGAGCAGACGCAAAGGGCCAAGTGGCCTCCTGTTGCTCCTAATTTCTGTTACTGTCCATCCCTAGCACCTCTGAGCAGGCAGCATTATGAGAGGACCTGCTGATCACCTGTAAAATTCCAAAAATGGTTGTTGTCAAGCATTTAAATATTTTCAAAGCCATTAGTGTTCACAGTGGCCCCAGGTGAACCTCTCGATGCAGAGTAATCCTGGACTGGAACAGGGAACATTGTGATCTGTGTGAGCCACTGAACAGAATTCCAGCCCTGAGCAAGCTGGAGTTATACACCCTCTGGGTTTGAGGAAACTACGGAGGGACGGTACTGTTTCACTCCTGATCTAGTGTTTGGCAGCATTGTCCAATGCTCTCCAGTGACTGCGTGACTCTCAGTGGGACAGGGTTTGTTCTTCCTCTCTCCAGACCTGCCCCTAAACCCGGCATCGCATAAAAGGCAAAACCACCAAGAGCTGAAAAGGCTGGTTTACCAAATTAGAGCCATAGAGATGTACAGCATGGAAACAGACCCTTCGGTCCAACCTGTTCATGCTGACCAGATATCCCAACCCAATCTAGTCCCACCTGCCAGCACCCGGCCCATATCCCTCCAAACCCTTCCTATTCATATACCCATCTAAATGCCTCTTAAATGTTGCAATTGTACCAGCCTCCACCACTTCCTCTGGCAACTCATTCCATACACGTACCACCCTTTGCTTGAAAACGTTGCTCCTTAGGTCTCATTTATATCTTTCCCCTCTTACCCTAAACCTATGCCCTCTAGTTCTTGACTCCCTGATCCCAGGGAAAAGACTTTGCCTATTTACCCTATCCATGCCCCTCATAATTTTGTAAACCTCTATAAGGTCACCTCTCAGCCTCTGACGCTCCAAGGAAAACAGCCCCAGCCTGTTCAGCCTCTCCCTGTAGCAACATCCTTGGAAATCTTTTCTGAACCCTTTCAAGTTTCACAACATCTTTCCCATAGGAAGGAGACCAGAATTACACGCAATATTCCAACAGTGGCCTAACTAATGTCCTGTGCAGCCGCAACATGACCTCCCAACTCCTGTACTCAATACTCTGACCAATAAAGGAAAGCATACCAAACACCTTCTTCACTATCCTATCTACCTGTGACTCCACTTTCAAGGAACTATGAACCTGCACTCCAAGGTCTCTTTGTTCAGCAACACTCTCTAGTACCTTACCATTAAGTGTATAAGTCCTACTAAGATTTGCTTTCCCAAAATGCAGCATCTTGCATTTATCTGAATTAAACTCCATCTGCCCTTGGGAAATAAGGCAGGGCAGGTGACT
Organism: Chiloscyllium plagiosum; assembly: GCF_037043375.1. Taxonomy (NCBI): domain Eukaryota; kingdom Metazoa; phylum Chordata; class Chondrichthyes; order Orectolobiformes; family Hemiscylliidae; genus Chiloscyllium; species Chiloscyllium plagiosum. Next base: position 154,855,768 of record NW_028270140.1, read on the forward strand.
GAGGTATCAGTGGGGCAGCACTTTGGGGCCAGTGACTATAATTCTATTTGTTTTAAAATAGTGATGGAAAAGGATAGATCAGATCTAAAAGTTGAAGTTCTAAATTGGAGAAAGGCCAATTTTGACAGTATTTTTTTTCTTTTTTTTTCTCTTTTTTAACAACTCCAGGGTGAAGATCTTCTGTTTATTTTTTTTTATGATGTCCCCTGTTTTTTTTTCTTTTTCCACCTAACTGCGGTAGTGCTTATTTTTCCCCCCAGCACCCATGGTGTGTGTGTGTGCAGGTGTGAGACACAGTGAAAGACACAAAGTGCACGAATCTTTATTCAATTTCCACCGCCAGGGAGATAGGAAAACACCCGGGTGGCCAGTGACAAACACTGTCCCTCACATCAAAGGGCAGTGCTGTGTGATCAAAACAGTGAAGGGGAGGATAGGGACTAAATCAAAATAGAATTGGAGGGAGAAATGATGCACTCCACTCCCTGCGGCGCCCACCTCTCCCTGAACAACTCCAGGGTGTTGGTCGACACCGCGTGCTCCTTCTCCAAGGACACCCGGGAATTTTGACAGTATTAGGCAACATCTTTCGAAAGCTGATTGGAGGCAGCTAAAGGGATGGCTGGAAAATGAGAAGCCTTCAGAACTGAGATAACAAGAATACAGAGAAAGTATATTCCTGTTAGGGTGAAAGGGAAGGCTGGTAGGTATAGGGAATGCTGGATGACTAAAGAAATTGAGGGTTTGGTTAAGAAAAAGAAGGAAACCTCTGTAAGGTATAGACTGGATAGATCGAGTAAATCCTTAGAAGAGTATAAAGAAAGTGGGAGTATACTTAAGAGAGAAATCAGGAGGGCAAAAAGGGGACATGAGATAGCTTTGGCAAATAGAATGAAGGAGAATCTAAAGGGTTTTTACAAATATATTAAGGAAAAAGGGTAACTAGGGAGAGAATAGGGCCCCTCAAAGATCAGCAAGGTGGCCTTTGTGTAGATCAGTATTTACTGTGGAAAAGGATATGGAAGATATAGACTGTAGGGAAATAGATGGTGACATCTTGCAAAATGTCCATATTACAGAGGAGGAAGTGCTGGATGTCTTGAAACGGATAAAGGTGGATAAATGCCCAGGACCTGATCAAGTGTACCCAAGAACTCTGTGGGAAGCTAGAGAAGTGATTGCTGGGCCTCTTGCTGAAATATTTGTATCATTGATAGTCACAGGTGAGGTGCCGGAAGACTGGAGGTTGGCAAACGTGGTGCTACTGTTTAAGAAGGGCGGTAAAGACAAGCCAGGGAACTATAGACCAGTGAGCCTGACCTCGGTGGTGTTCTACAAACAATCGTTTGAAAATTTCATACGAAGATTTGGTCACATTCCTGAATGATCATGAGCTACACTTGCTCCATTTTCCTAACATCGTGACTTCCTTCTTGTACTTTGCTGGTTTTCATGAATTGACCAACGATTGCTGCTTCAGTTGCATTGTTTTGGAATTCACACGCCATTAGTTAAAGACCACAGGGCAATACAAATCAGGCTATTTGATTAATTTCTGTGGTGTACCAGAATAACCTCAGGTGACCTTTCTTCATTTCCTGTGCCACGCCTGACCTCACTCACCCTTTCAGACGTAGTTCAGTGTTTTGTTTATGTTTTCGAGGGACCCTGCAATGTCATTTCCGCCTTCAGACATTAAAGAATTGAACTAGATTTTAAAGTCCAGAAGCTGACCATTTGGCCTAACTAGTCCATCTCTCTCCATGTAAATCTCTCAATATCTTCCTTCCATTACTTACGCTCTCATTTATTTGAAATGTACATTCCTGAGGGAACTTGCCAGGGTGGATGCTGAAAGATGTTTACCCTCATTGGAAAGACTAGAATGCGGGACCACAGTGACCATTGAATACTTTTAAGGCAGAGGTAGATTGATTCTTCAACAAGAGAGTTGAAGGCTATCAGGGGTAAGTGGGAACATGGAGTTGAGGTTACAGCTATAGTCTTGGTGAATGTTGGCAATGGGCCGAATAGCCTAGTCTTGCTCCTTGTTCATACTCCTAGCTTCCCAGAAATGACTCAATGGCTCCCTGTGTTTCACATTCGCTGGGTAAAGAGATTAAGTTGTAGCTGAAGATCAATCAAGATTTTGCAGCTTTTTGTTATTATTTGTTCACATGTTGTTTGCTGGGTAGGTAGTGAAATTTGAATCCCAAAGCCAATGGTAACCATGTAATCATTGTCTTTTCTTCTAAAAACCTGTCTGGTACACTGCTGACCTTATCCAGTCTGTCCAAAATACAAATCTAAATCCACTTCTTTGAGGTTGACTCATAAGTGCCACCCAAAGAATAAGGGACAGTGAGTAAATGCTGTCCCGGCCAACAACACCTTGCTGGGATAACATTTATTACCCAAGAGTGGAATGACTTGCTAGGCCACAGGAGAGGCCAGTTAAATGTCAGCCACATTAATGTGGGTCTGGAGCCATGTGTAGGCCAGACCAGGTAAGGATGACCGATTTCCTTCCCTAAAGGACATTAGTGGCCCAGATAGGTGTTGACAATAATCGACAATGTTTAAATGATTGCCATTGGTGGGATTTGAAGACAGGTCCCTTGAACATTAATCTGGAATTCTGGATCGTAAAGACATAACCAGAACAGGAACATTTCCTCTCAAAGAATGTCTCACTCTAGCAAATATTCTTCTCATCTCAGAACGCCTGTTCCTGATCATTTTCCACTTTGAACTTAGTGTCGTCCTATTGTTACAGTGCTGACTCAAACTTCTTGCGATCTCTTGCCCTAGCAGACTCTCTTCCCATATCTCACATGATGTGATGATTAGCAGGTCATTTTAAGAGGAAATCTCCAAGCCTTCCTTAACCCTTCTGTCCCTGTCAACCACTATCCTAGGCTTGGAATCTGGCCATGGTTGTCAGGGAGCAAAATGGGGGAAAACACTAGATTACTCAAGTGAGGGGGAAAAGTCCTATTTTCAACCAACTAATTGTCCTCAGAACATTAAATCGCTGTGATCAGAAAGATGTGTTCGAATGCAGCCAAGTCTTTGGGTCGTTGGTTGGAAAACCTCTCCATCTGTAAAATCCTGCCCATGCTTTGAAGTGAGGATAGTGTGTGGTTTGGAGGGGAACTTGCAGAATGTGAGATTCTTATATACCTGCTGTTGCCAACCTGCTAGGTGATATGTGTGTGGGGGGGGGGGGGGGGGGGCACTTGGAAAATGCTGTTAGAGGAAAGATTTTATTACTGTTCCTTCACTGTCGCTATGTCAAAATCCTGGAATTCTCTCCCTAAGGGCATTGTGGGTCAACTTACAGAACATGGACTGCAGCCAAGAGTGTGGTGCTGGAAAGGCACAGCAGCTCAGGCAGCATCCAAGGAGCAGGAAAATTGACGTTTCAGGCCAGAGACTTTCATCAGGAATGAGGCTGGGAGCCTCGGGGTGGACTGATAAATGGGAAGGGGAAGGGGCTGGGGGAAGGTAGTTGAGAATGCAATAGGTGGATGGAAGTGGGGGCTAAAGGTGATAGATCGCAGGGAAGGGTGAAGTGGATAGAAGGAAGATGGACAGATGGGATAGTTCAAGAGGACAGCGCTGAGCTAGAAGGTTGGAAATGGGGTAAGGTGGAAGAGAGGAAATGAGGAAACTGGTGAAATCCACTTCAAGAAGGCAGCTGACCCCCATCATCTCAAGAGGCCACTAGAGACAAGCAATAAATGCTGGACCCAGCCAGCGATGCACACCTCCTATGAATGAAATTTTAAAAATCATCTATTTCAATGCCACTTTCCCACATTACCCCTGTATCCCTAGAGGTCACAAAATTGCTCAATCTCCTATCTCAATAACTGAGCCCACTGCATTCTGGGCCAGAGAATTCTCAAGATTCTCTGCTTTTTGAGTAAAGAAATTCCTCTTAATCTCAGTCTTTTTAAACACTCTGCCCTTTACTCTGAGACTGTGTCCCCTAGTTCTAGCTCATTGCCAACTCTAGCAATTCTGCTTCTCCGCCACTGAACTCTGTATGAATTTTGTAAGTTTCAATTAGATCGCTGCACATCCTTCGAAGTTCTAGGAAATACAGACCCAGGTCCTGCGAAACTAATCCTGCTAATCAATCGGATGAACCTCTGGTGCACTTTCTCTATGGCAATCAGAGTCTTCCATAGGTAAGGGGGTCAGAACTTTATGCAACGTAGTCTCACAAACTTGCTATAATATTCAAGCCAGACAGTTTTACTCCTGCACTCAATTCCTTTTCCTTTTGCAATGGAGGCTAATTATATACTTTTCCCTTCCTAATAGCACGCTGCAGCTACTTGTTAGATCTGAGTGACTTATGAACAAAGACGCCCAAATCCTTTTGGACAGTGATCTTTTCCAATCTCTCACCATTCAAGGAATACTCTGCTGGTCTGATCCCTCTAGCAAAGCGGATAATCTCACTGTTATCCTCATAATATTCCACCAACCATGTTCTTGCCCACTCCTCAAGTCGTCCAGCTCCCCTTAATCCTCAGTCCTTATCCTTGCAGCATCCTCATAACATACATTTCCATGTAGTTTGTGTCAGGGGTATTGAGTATAAGAGCTGACAGGTCATGTTAAAATTGTACAAGACTTTGGTTCGGCCGCATTTAGAATACTGTGTACAGTTCTGGTTGCCACATTACCAAAAGGATGAGGACACTCTAGAGAGGGTGCAGAGAAGGTTTACGAGGATGTTGCCTGGTATGGAAGGTGTTAGCTATGAAGAGAGGTTGAGTAGGTTAGGATTGTTTCATTATAAAAAAGGAGATTGAGGGGGGACCTGATTGAGATCTACAAAATCATGAAGGGTATCGACAGGGTAGATAGAGATAAGCTTTTTCCCAGGGTGAGGGATTCAATAATGAGAGGTCACACATTCAAGGTGAGAGGTGGAAAGTTTAAGGGGGATATACATGGCAAGTACTTTATTCAGATGGTAGTAGGTGCCTGGAACGCATTGCCAGCAGAGGTGGTAGAGGCAGGCATGGTAAATTCAGTTAAGTTGCGTCTGGACAGATGCATGAGTAGGTGGGAGCAGAGGGATACAGATGCTCAGGAATTGGACGATAGGTTTAGACAGTGGATTTGGATCGGCTCAGGCTTGGAGGGCTGAAGGGCCTGTTCCTGGGCTATAAATTTTCTTTGTTCTTTGTTCTTTGTACATTTTCTTCCCCATCCAAATAACTTAACAAATCGTTAACAGCTCGGGACCAAGCTCTGTTTCCTGTGATACTGCACCATCACAACTCCTTAACCTGTTTATTCATCCTCTGTTTTCATTCCATTAAAAAGTTACCAATCTTCACCAGTTTATTTCATCCTATCTCATGTGCACCAGTTTTTCTGGCTAATCTGGGGGGAATCTAGTTGAAAGCATTCTAAAAATCCATTGGCTACCCTTTATCTACTTTGCAAGTTATATCCTCAAAAAACTCTAACCAGTTTATCAAACATGATTTTCCCCTCATTATTCCATGTTGACTCGGCCAAAACAGGTCATTATTTTCCAGATGTTCAGTTATCAAATGCTTAAGGATCGATGGTAGAGGGTCTCTTCTGGCACAGTGGTATGTCCCTGTGTTGAGCTCGGAGATCTAGGTTAAAGGCCCACTTGCTCTGTGGGTATCATATAATATCTATGAATTTGTTGGTTAGAAAATATCTCAATTCTAGTATTTTTCCTATCACTGATGTCAGTTCTGGTCTGTTGTTTACTTCCTCCTTCCTTTCTTCAATACTGTGGGTTTCATTTGCACCTTCCAATCTGTGGCTAACATTCCACAACTTATAGAACATAGAACATTATAGCGCTGTACAGGCCCTTCAGCCCTCGATGTTGCGCTGACCTGTCATACCAATCTGAAGCCCATCTAACCAACACTATTCCATGTACATCCATATGCTTGTCCAATGACGACTTAAATGTACTTAAAGTTGGCGAATCTACTACCGTTAAAGACAAAGTATTCCATATCCTTACTACTCTCTGAGTAAAGAAACTACCTCTGACATCTGTCCTATATCTATCACCCCTCAATTTAAAGCTATGCCCCCTCATGCTCGCTGTCTCCATACTTGGAAAAAGGTTCTCCCTGTCCACCCTAACCCTCTGATTATCTTTTATGTCTCTATTAAGTCACCTCTCAACCTTCTTCCCTCTAATGAAAACAGCCTCAAGTCCCTCAGCCTTTCCTCATAAGACCTTCCCTCCATACCAGGCAACACCCTAATAAATCTCCTCTGCACCCTTTCCAAAGCTTCCACATCCTTCTTATAATGCGGTGACCAGAACTGTACACAGTACTCCAAGTGTGGCCGTACCAGAGTTTTGTACAGCTGTAGCATAACCTCATGGTTCCGGAACTCAATCCCTCTATTAATAAAAGCCTTCTTAACAACCCTGTCAACCTGGGTGGCAACTTTCAAGGATCTGTGCACATGGGCACTGAGATCTCTCTGCTCATCTACACTACCAAAAATCTTACCATTAGCCCAGTACTTTGCATTCCGGTTACTCCGACCAAAGTGAATCACCTCACACTTGTCCGCATTAAACTCCATTTGCCACCTCTCAGCCCAGCTCTGCAGCTTATCTATGTCTCTCTGTAACCTACAACATCCTTCGTCACTATCCACAATTCCACCAACCTTAGTGTCATCTGCAAATTTACTAACCCACCCTTCTAAGCCCTCATCCAGGTCGTTTATAAAAATGACGAACAGCAGTGGACCCAACACTGACCCTTGCGGTACACCACTAGTAACTGGACACCAGGATGAACATTTCCCATCAACCACCGCCTTCTGTCTTCTTTCGGCAAGCCAATTACTGATCCAAACTGGTATATCTCCCACAATCCCATTCCTCTGCATTTTGTACAATAGCCTACTGTGGGGAACCTTATCGAATGCCTTGCTGAAATCCATATACACCACATCAACCAGTTTACTCTCATCTACCTGTTTGGTCACCTTCTCTAAGAACTCAATAAGGTTTATGAGGCACGACCTACCCTTCACAAAGCCGTGCTGACTATCCCTAATCTAATTATTCTTTTCTTGATGATTATAAATCCTATCTCTTATAACCTTTTCCAACACTTTACCAACAACTGAAGTGAGGCTCACTGGTCTATAATTACCAGGGTTGTCTCTACTCCCCTTCTTGAACAGGGGAACCACATTTGCTATCCTCCAGTCTTCTGGCACTATTCCTGTAGACAATGATGACTTAAAGATCAATGCCAAAGGCTCGGCAATCTCCTCCCTGGCTTCCCAGAGGATCCTAGGATAAATCCCATCTGGCCCAGGGGACCTATCTATTTTCACTCTCTGCAGGATTTCTAATACCTCTTCCTTGTGAACCTCAATCCCACCGAGTCGAGTAGCCTGTATCTCAGTATTCTCCTCGACAACATTGTCGTTTTCTGGAGTGAATACTGTCAAAAAATATTCATTTAGTGCTTCCCCTTTCTCCTCTGACTCCACACACAATTTCCCACTACTATCCTTGATTGGCCCTAATCTTACTCTTGTCATTCTTTTATTCCTTAAATACCTATAGAAAGCCTGAGGGTCTACCTTGATCCTATCCACCAACAACATTATCTTTGAAGATGATCACCAAGACATCACTATGTCCATAACCAACCCTCTGAAGAGCATCCCACCCAGACCCACTCCATCCCTGTCACCCTGCATTTCCCATGGCTAATCCACCCTAACCCATCTTTGGACTGTGGGAGGAAACCGGAACACTAGGAGGAAATCCTTGCAGACACGGGGAGAATGTGCAAACTCCACACAGACAGTTGTCCCAAGCTGGAATTGAACCCAGGTCCCTGTGAGGCAGCAGTGCCAACCACTGGGCCATTGAGCTGCCCTACTTCTTCAGTGTGATGATAGGTTGTACCTCTACCACCCTGATAGGCAGTTCGTCCCAGATTCCCTGTGGAATGCCCTGTCTATACATCCCACCCCTCACCTTAAATCTATGCCCCTGGTCACTGATCCCTCCACCCAGGAGTAAAGTTGCTTCCTATCTATCTTATTTTTGACCCTCTTAATTTTATATATCTCAATCATATCCTTTCAGGCTCCCCCACTGTCCAATCTTTGGACTGTGGGAGGAAACTGGAGCACTGGGAGGAAACCCATACAGACAAACCCAGTCTGTCCAATCTCTCTCCATAATTAATTTCTGTAGCACACATCTCAATGCAAGAGGAATGGAGTTAAAGCCATCTGCAGCATCTAGCCAGCAGTCTGACAGTCACCAGAGAATAGTGAACATTCATTTGTCAACCAGTGAAAACCAAGGTACCAACTGGAGTCTTATTGCCCTCTTGTGCCAGTTTACTTACATGATCTCAGGTGGTTTGCCGATTGGAGGGCGAGGGGGCAGATTGGGTACTGAGGGACCGGCTGTAGGTGGTGGCTTATTGGCAAGACGATTAGAAACTGTAAAACATACAATTATGAGAAATTAATGATATTGTTCAGAATAAGAAAATAATAAATTATCAGTAAGCAGTAAATCAAACATCAAGGCACTATAGGAGAGCAAAACCCCTGACAGCAAGTCAGCAAGAGAAAAACACCCAAGAGGTCTCAGGACACCAAATAGGATGGAAGAAGAGTCTGATCTGCCGACTATTACATGTTCTGGTCTAATGGACCTTTGGAAATACAGATTGCCAAAGCCATAATTGTAAGGAGAAATCGATGCAATGCTTTTGTTTTGGTCTAATAGGCTGACACAATCTAGGGACACTCGACTGAATAGTTCTTCAAAAACTGGTCTGGGTATCAAAGGGGCTGGACTGACTACACAGTGAGGTTTCCAGATACCTGATATATATGACACATTTTACAAAATTTTACATCTTTATATCTTGGCCCATGTAAAATATTTGTTTATCCATGTCTGAGTCTGTATTTCTATATGTCCTGCCATAGAATCCTTACAGTGTGGAATCAGGCCATTTGGCTCAACAAGTCCACACTGACCCTCCGAAAAGCAACCCACCCAGACCCATTCCTCCTACCCTATTACTCTACATTTAACCCTGACTAATGCACCTAACCTACACAACCCTGAACACTATGGGCAACTTAGTATGGGCAATCCACCTAACCTGCACACCTTTAAATTGTGGGAGGAAACCCATGCAGACACGGGGAGAATGTGCAAACTCCACGCAAACAATCGCCAAGGCTGGAATAGAACCCAGATCCCTGGCGCTGTAGCCACCGTGCCACCCATACCTTCATGTTCTAATCACAATATCTCCTTACAATCTCGGGTCAGTACCACTATTTGATGAACAGTTGTTCATCCTTTGTCCACAGGTCTCTGAGGATGTCTCCACTTGCTCATCAGAATTCTGTTTGGAATATAATTAACTCTCAGGAGCTCCTCAGTGTGAGCTGTCTGTGCTAAATCACTCTCGATCTGCTTCCTGAGCCTCAAATAACAAAGGAGAAAGTGAGGACTGCAGATGCTGGAGATCAGAGCTGAAAATGTATTGCTGGAAAAGCGCAGCAGGTCAGGCAGCATCCAAGGAGCAGGAGAATCGACATTTCGGGCATAAGCCCTTCTTCAGGAATGCCCGAAGAAGGGCTTATGCCCGAAACGTCGATTCTCCTGTTCCTTGGATGCTGCCTGATCTGCTGCGCTTTTCCAGCAACACATTTTCACCTCAAATAACAAAGACATGCCAAACAATCCCTTTGAATGATCCCTTTCTTTCAATAAAGTGCTTTTTAAAAATTCAATCACAGGATGGGATGTCGCTTACTGGGCCAGCATTTACTGCCCATCCCTAATTGCCCAGAGGACAGTTAAGAGTCAACCACATTGGTCTGCAACCACATTGGAAATTGCCATCCTTACCTGGTCTGGAGTCACATGTAGGCCAGACCAGGTCAGGATGACAATTTCCTTCCCTAAAAGACATTAGTGAATCAGATGGGTTTTTCTCCAATAATTGACAATGGTTTCATGGCCATCATTAGATTCTTAATTATCAGATTTTTATAAAAAAGACATTGAATTCAAATCCCACTATCTGCTGTGGTGGGATTTGAAACGAGGCTCCCAGAACCTTACCTGGGTTGCTGGATTTGTAGCCTAGTGATGATACCGCTAAGCCATCAGCCTGCCCTCACCAGCCCTACCGTTTACTTGTATGTTACTGTGACCAAGAAGCTCATGGATGACACACGCTCGAAGCTGTATGGTTGCTGGGAAACGCGATACAATGCACTAAACATGCCGACTCATTGCTCCCAACCCCGGGACCTGCTTCCCTATGGATTCTGATGGTTCTCACACTGGCAGAAACCATTCGAGGCAACGTTGGTGGTAAATAGTGAGGAGGGTAGCTGTAAACAACAGAGTGGTCAACTGGGCAGAGCCAGTGGCAAATGGAATTCTACCCAGAAAAAGGGTCACTTGCAGAGGGCTAACAAGGGAAAGGATTGCATTCGGAATGGTAGGAAGTGGAATGGACTGAAGATGAGATGGGTTTTTCTTGGTGTACACACCCTTGAAGGTAGCAGGGAGTGGGCAGATAACTTGGCTAGAAAGCATATGCAGTCGAGAGAGGCAGAGGAAATTCTCTAGGATGCTACCTGGGCTGGAGGATCTGAACTATGAGGAAAGATTGGTAAGGTTGGATCAACACAGACTGCTGGAGAAACTCAGCAGGTCTGGCAACATCTGTGGAGAGAGAAGCAGAGTTAACACTTTGGTCTGATTTCCAGCATCTATATTGCCTTTAGTGGATGGGCTGCACTTGTTTTACTTGGAACAGTGAGAGTTGAAAGGTGACTTAATGGAGTTGTATAATATTACAGCAGGCATAGATAAGATGAATAATACACTATTTCCATCAATATAGGGGTCAATAACCAGGAGGCAGAGATTGAAGGTAAAGGGTGGAAGGCTAAAAGGAGAATTGAAAGAAAAAGAAAAGGTTTTCACTGAGAGAGTGACGAGATTCTGGATCTCACTGTCTGAAAGAATAGTTGAGTCAGAAACGCATGTGACATTGAAGATATTCACTTGCCTGGTCATAACTGGGGGAAAGGATTAATGTAATCAATCTCGCATGTATATGATGGGTCAAAATGCCTTCTTCTGTGTGATAAACATCTTTTCATCTCTGAGAATTCCATATTTTGACAACTGCCCATGACATTCCTAAATATACAGCCCAGTATTCTGAGGCTGTGCCCCACTAAGTTAGATTCCCTGAATCAGCCTCTCAGCATTTGCCGTGTCCAGTCCTTCAAAACCATATGTGTCCAAAGACAGCACCCCTTCCTCTTCCAGGCACCTCTTCATTTGCAGGGATGTGCAGGTTAGGGTGGGTTGGCCAGGCTAAACTGCCCACAGGGTCCAGGGATGTGCAGGTGCATGAGTCATGCAAACACAGGATTACGTGAATAGGGTATGGGGTTGGATTTATGTGGGATGCTCTTCAGAGAGTCGGTGCAGACTCAATGTGCTGAGTCTTTATGCCCTGTAGAGATTCTACGATTGAAAGGACTTTAGTGAACCAATCAGGTTTTTCATCAGCAATCAAAAAACTAGCTTATTAATTCCAGACTTCTATTCGGTTCAATTTTCACCATCTGCCATAGTGGGACTTGAACTCACATTCACAGAACATTAATTTAGGGTTCAGGAATTACCAGCCTAGTAATATTACCATGACACCAGTGGCCTCCCTATTAAAAGGCTTGCTAAGAGTTGTTTTTGGGATAATAGTGTAGGTAGAGGACTGGTTGAAAGATAGGAAACAGAGGATAAGGATAAATGGGGCACTTGTAAGCTGTCAGGCTGTAATCAGTGGGACACTGCAATGCCTAAAGTATCTTAGATTAGATTAGATTCCCTACAGCGTTTCCCATGTCCACACTGACTCTCCAAAGAGTAACCAACCCATACCCATTTCCCTCTGATGAATGCACCTAACACCATGGGCAATTTGGCATGGCCAATTTACCTGACCTGCACATCTTTGGACTGTGGGAGGAAACCCACTCAGACACAGGCAGAATGGGCAAACCCCACGCAGATAGTTGCCCAAGCTGGAATCGAATCTGGCTTCCTGGCACTGTAGGGCAGCAGTGCTAACCATTGAGCCACTGTGCCACCCCAATGTTGAAAAAGCTGAGAGTGATGCATCTGCATTTGCTCTTGATCCAAAGGCAGGTTAGAGAGTAAGCTATGTGGACACAAAGGATGGAAGCTTATCAGTCCCACAGAGGTGGGAGGTGGGAAATTACTGAACATTACAATGTTGAGTCATTATCTATTGTGTTCCCACCTGTGGGAGGACTGGGTAGAGTGACATGTCCACCCACTCTGCTCCACAAATCTGAGACTTGGATTGCGTATCAGCACTAGCTGCTTTCATCTGAGTTATCCCTGGAGCCTACTGAAAGTCAAGTGGCAGGACAAGATGGCAGACACTGAGGTACTTGACAGAACTGGTCTGCCAGATGCCCACACCATACTGAGACAGTCACAACTGAGCTGGCCTGGCCGATGTAGTCAGAATGCCAGAGAATCTCTGTGCAGGTCCTGAGTCTCAGCTACATCACATGGTGGACAATGGAAGTGAGAATAGAATCCCTACAGTATGGAAACAGGCCCTTTGGTCCAACAAATCCATACTGACTCTCCGAAGAGTAATCCACCCAAACCCATTCCCTTACCCTATATTTCCCCTGACTAATTCATCTAACCTACACATCCCTGAACACTATGGACAATTTAGCATGGCCAATTCACCTGACCTGCACATCATTGGATTGTGGTAGTACTTGGAGGGAACCTGCACAGACACGGGGAGAATGTGCAGAATCTATTTGGACAGCCACCCAAGGGTGGAATCGAACCTAGGTCCCTGGCACTGTGAGGCAGCAGTGCTAACCACTGAGCCACAATGCTACCCGAAGCGTGACAAGAACACTTTAAATGTTTCACTTGGGAATTTGATGCTGACTCCATGTCCTGGGAATAGGCTTCCGTAACATGAAGATGGAAATGTGTTGCTGGAAAAGCGCAGCAGGTCAGGCAGCATCTAGGGAACAGGAGAATCAACGTTTCGGGCATTAGCCCTTCTTCAGGGCTAATGCCCGAAACGTCGATTCTCCTGCTCCTTGGATGCTGCCTGACCTGCTGCGCTTTTCCAGCAACACATTTTCATCTCTGATCTCCAGCATCTGCAGACCTCACTTTCTCCTTCCGTAACATGAACCATAATTCAATGAAGAGTACAGGAAGGAATGCCAGAAGCAGTGCAATGCAGTTAAGTGTCAACCTGGTGAAGCTACCAAATAGGATTACTTATAGACACAAAATAAGCAGCAAGTGATAGACAGAGCTGTGTGATCCCACAACCAACAATCAGACCTTAGCACTATCACATCAGGTTGTGAATGGTTGTGGATAATTAAGCAACTCACAACAGTCTTGTGAGGCTCCACAAGTATCCCCATCTTCAATGATGGAAGAGCCTAGCACAGCTGGGGGGCAAGCACAGTGGCTCAGTAGTTAGCACTGCTGCCTCACAGTGCCACGGGCCCAGGTTTGATCCCTGCCTTGGGTGGAGTTTGCACATTCTCCCTGTGTCTGTGTGGGTTTGCTCCAGTTTCCTCCCTCAATCCAAAGATGTGTAGGTTAGGTAAATTGGCCATGCTAAATTGCCCATAGTGTTCAGGGGGGTGTAGGGGATTGGGTCTGGAGTGAGTTACGCTTTAGAGGGTGGGTGTGGACCTGTTGGGCCGAAGGGCCTGTTTCCACACTATAGGGATTCTGTATCAGGGCAAAAGATAAAGATGAAGAATTTGTAACGATCTTCAGTCAGAAGTGCCGAGTGGATGATCCATTTCAGCCTCCTCCAGTGGTCCCTAGCATCACAGATACCAGTCTTCAGCCAATTCAATTCACTCAAATTGATATCAAGAAATTCATTAAGCACTGGACACTGCTAAGGCTCTGGCTCCCTGGCAACAGTCTGGTGACAGTACTGAAGGCTGATGATCCAGAACCTACTACATTCCTAGTCTAACAAAGTTTGGGAAAATATCTGGGTACTTGAGAAAGTTTGAAATATTAATACATTTGACAAGATCATAAAACCTGAAAGCTAAACTTTTACTTCTAATCAAAGACTCAAGTCTAACTGACTTTCCATCTGAACTGGAATCTGAAGATCTTCCACCATTCCACAGTGGTCAACATTTTGATTTCATCAACAGGAAACTCAGAAAACCATAAATCCTTGGAGTTCAGACTCTTGGCCTAAATTTTTGATATTTCTCCTTTGCTTTTTATAAAAAAATGAATCTACAGCGTTGTCTAATTTGTGTGTGAATGTGTGTGTTTGGGTTTAAGGGCACATTGTTTAATTTTGGAATAAAATTTAGTCATCTGTGTTACTTTAAACAAACCTGCTGAAAGTCTCATGTGATAATGGTAATAAAGGGCTACAATTTAGCCATGTTCATGATTGAATTAAAACATTTATACAAATGGGATGGCTCATAGAATAGAGGATCTTAAAAATCAGCACAGTCCTCCAGCCAGAGCCACAACGCACAAATTATCAGCGTGTGGTTTGACTTTACACACTATACCTTTCCATAATGACAGGGTGTTGTGGTAATGTTGCTGGATTAATAATCCAGAACCCCAGGTGAATGTTCCCAGGATATGGGTTTGAATCTACCATTGAATATACAGTATGCTGGAGAAACTCAACAGGTCTAGTACCATCTGTGGAGAGAGAAACACAGTGAACAATTGAGTCCAAAGTGACTCTCCTCCTGAACTTTTATTTTGGAACTGAAGACCAGTCTAATGATGACGATGAATTCATTGTCGATTATCATAAAAATCCATCTGGTTCACTAACGTCCTGTAGGGAAGGACATGATTGGGGCTGCTAATCTGATCCAATCAGGGAGCCCTGGCTGACAGATATAAACAGGAGTGTCAGAGGTTCTGTTCACTCTGAGAGCTGGCTCTGAGGAAGTTGAATCAGTGTCAAGGATTCTCCACGTGTAAGGAAAGAGTGACTTGGTGACGGGATACCACCTTCTGTGGAGCTATTTCAGTGGCAGCAAAAGAAAAGGCCGCTCCTGAAGACATTCACTTGCAACAGTTGTCTTTGATTTTGGGTAAGCCTTTCTGGCATTGTGCCATTATTTGTTTGGCACAACATTGTGGGCCGAAGGGCCTGTTCCTGCGCTGTACTGTTCTATGTTCTAATATCAGTGGAATAAAGGAAAAAAAAACCTTTGCCTTAAAATGTGGAATCATGGAAATGTACTGCCCTCTCGAGTGCAAAAGATCTTCTGGAATTATCTCAAAGAAGAGTGGTGTAGTTGTCAGCAGAATGCCAGCCCTTAATTTATCTCTCAGTCACCATTACAAAGACAGATGATCTGCTCTTGATCACATTGCAGTTTGTGGGAGCTTGCTGTGCGTGAATTGAAGAATTCCGTCTGCACTAAGCAAGCTGTGTCAGGACATTTACTTCCTCCTTGTTTATTCTGAGCACAACAGTAATTAAAATAAAATGAGGAAGCCTGAAGCAGAAGTGGACAAAAGCAGAATTAAATGGAGCAATGGGTTCCGATCACTGGCGAAGTGGGTTTCTGTCTTTGATTCAATTTCTAAGTGGAATCAGCTTTTCAGATGTGACCACAACTTCTTAAAAAAAAACTACAATATAAACAAAAATACTGGAGAAACTCAGCAGGTGTGGCAGCATCTGCAGACAGAGAGAGAGAAGCAGAGTTAATTGTTCAGATCTTTTGGCCGAATGAGTAGACGTTAGAGCACTGAAGTGTGGACAGGGAGTTGGACGAGGATTGAACAGCCCTGTGGAATGCAGGAGAGATTACACGCCAAAAAGGATTGGTCTTCCAGTTTTTAAGATTTATTCACTACCCTCAGCCAATCGGAATCTGCTTGTTTGGTTTGGCTAAAGCATACTTTCACATCATTGATCACTGCAGCCACTTTGGGCCCTACTGAATGGATCTGGTTCATTAGTGAAGGACAGTGATTTAATACAGTGGGCCTACAGCTGAGGAGAAAAGAAAAAACATTGCACTGGAATTTAGCACACGTTCGGAAATTTGTAATATCTAGTTCTCAGTGGTGAAAAAAATTGAACTCAAAGTCCATGGAGTTTGTTTCTTGCTGCTGACTCCCTGTAGATCTGTTTCTCTTTACTCTAGTATGGATCATGGACATGACAGAAAAACATAGAGATTAGTATTAGCAGTAGGCCATTCAGCTCTTTGAGCCTGCTCTGCCATTCAATTGGATCATGGCTGATCATTCAACTCAGTCCTCTGTTCCTGCTTTCTCCCCCATTGCCTTTCATTATGAGTCATTGGCACGGCAACATTTGCCGCCCCCCTCCTCCCTACCAAGTCCCCCTTAAACTAATTAGCTCTCCAGGCCATTTCAGAGACAGATGCTGGAAATCAGAGTTGATAGTGTGGTGCTGGAAAAGCACAGCAGGTCAGGCAGTATTCGAGGAGCAGGAAAATCAACGTTTCAGGCAAAACCCCTTCATCAGGAATGAGGATAAGGAATTCCTGATGAAGGGCTTTTGTCCGAAACGTCAATTTTCCTGCTCCTCAGATGCTGCCTGACCTGCTGTGCTTTTCCAGCAACACACTCTCAACATTTCAGAGGGCAGTCAAAAGTCAATTGCTGCGGGCCTGGAGACCAGACTGGGTAAAGACTGCAGATTTCCATCCCTAAAAGGCATTAGTGAACCATATGGGAGGTGATGATCTAGTGGCATTATTACAAGACTATTAACGTTCTGGGGACCTCGGTGCGAATCCCACCACAGCAGATGGTGGAGTTTGAATTCAATAAAAATCTGAAAGTGAAAATCTAATTCTAACCGTGAAGGGATTGTCATAAAAACGAATCTGGTTCACTACTGCCCTTACCCGGTCTGGCCTACATGTGACTCTAGACCTTTTCGCATGAGAGAGCGGCGGGAGCTGGGCGGAAGTGAAGACAGAGCGCAAAGCCGGTCGGGAAGGTAAGTGATTGTTATTTGAGTGGGTGTGTTCTAGACCCCAGGTCCTACAAAGTAGGGCCTCCCTCCCTCCCTCCCTCCTCTAACCTAAATTAAAAGTTCACAGACTTGCCCCAAAAAGAGGGTCCAAGGAAGTTCCTGTGGATTGAAGAGTGAGGCTTTAGCTCAGGAGTCTTTGACAAGGAGGTTGAGTGAAGTGATTACGCCACAGTTGAAGAGGGTGAAGACATGACTGCCCAGCTGGTTCAGTGCGCTACGTGCTTTATGTGGGAGGTCAATGACTCTGATGTGTCTGGCTCGTATAAGTGTGGAAAGTGTGTGTACGTTCAGCTACTGACAGAGCATATTGCAGCATTGATGAAAGAACTCGAGGACCTCAGGCTCATCCGAGAGAACGAGATCTTTCTGGACAAGACCTTCAGTGAGGTTATTACACTAATCGTACCAGAAGAGAGCAGAAGAGAGCAGACGATGAGGAAGGCAGAGAGGAGACAGGTGCAAGAGACCCCGGGGGAAGTACCTGTCAGGAACAAGTTGAATCTTTTGGAAACAGTAGAGACAGATGACACTGCCAGTCCACGAGGCGGCCAGGTCTGTCAATCAAAAGTTGGCGTGGAGGCAGAGCGGAAGAGTCAGACATCGCACAGAGCCGTAGTAATAGGGGACTCCATAGTGAGAGGAACTGACCGGGGTTTTTGTGGCAGCAGGCGGGACTTAAGGATGGTGTGTTGCCTTCCTGGTGCCAGGGTTAAAGACACCACAGACAGAGTGCAGGAAATCCTCAAGGATGAAGGTGAAGAGCCAGAGGTGGTGGTGCATGTTGGCACAAATGATGTCGGGAAGAAGAGGAGGAACATACTACAGCGGGACTTCGGAGAACTAGGAAGAAGGCTGAAAAGCAGGACGTCCAAGGTGGTTATCTCCGGTTTGCTCCAGTTCCCTGGGGCTGTGAGGCCAGAAACAGGGAGATAATGGACTTGAACATGTGGCTGGGGAACTGGTGCAGGAAGCAAGGATTTAAATTCTTGGATCACTGGGGTATGTTTAGTGGTAAGCATAAATTTTACAAGAGAGACGGTTTGCAACTTTATAGGTTAGGGACCAGCATTCTGGCAGGCAGGTTTGCTACTGCAACACAGCTACGTTTAAATTAAGTAGTGGGGTGGAGGGGACAAACTGGATGTTTAAGAAGGAAATTGGAGGGAATGTTAGAACAAGGGAAGCCAAGAAAGACAATGTATCAATGAGGCAGAAAACTCAGAAAGGAATCATACTGTAAGGTTGAGTGAAATAGGAGATGGAAATGTGTTGCTGGAAAAGTGCAGCAGGTCAGGCAGCATCTAGGGAACAGGACAATCGACGTTTCGGGCATTAGCCCTTCTTCAGAATGATTCCTGAAGAAGGGCTAATGCCCGAAACGTCGATTCTCCTGTTCCCTAGATGCTGCCTGACCTGCTGCACTTTTCCAGCAACACATTTCCATCTCTGATCTCCAGCATCTGCAGACCTCACTTTCTCCTCCTGAGTGAAATAGGAGTTGATGGGAAGGGTGTGGGCAGTAACAAATTAAAAATACTATACATGAATGCACGAAGCATTAGACATAAGATGGATGAGCTTGAGGCTCTTTTGGAAATTGGCAGATATGATATTGTGGGGATAACTGAGATGTGGCTTCAAGTGGACAAGGCCTGGGAAATGAATATTCAAGGATACATGTGCTATCGTAAGGACAGACTGACGGGCAGAGGGGGTGGGGTGGCCTTGTTGGTAAGGGATGATATTCAGTCCCTTGCGCGAGGGGACCTAGAATCAGGGGATGTAGAGTCAGTATGGATAGAGCTGAGAAATACTAAGGGTAAAAAGACCCTCTTGGGAGTTATCTACAGGCCCCCAAACAGTAGTCTGGATGTCGGATGTAAGTTAAATCAGGAGCTGAAATTGGCCTGTCGCAAAGATGTTACTACAGTTGTTATGGGGGATTTCAACATGCAGGTAGACTGGGAGAATCAGGATGGTATTGGACCTTAAGAAAGAGATTTTGTGGAGTGCCTCAGAGATGGATTCTTAGAACAGCTGGTGCTGGAGCCGACCAGGGAGAAGGCAATTCTGGATCTGGTATTGTGCAACGAACCAGAATTGGTCAGGGACCTCAAAGTGAAGGAGCCATTGGGAAGTAGTGACC
Source organism: Chiloscyllium plagiosum (assembly GCF_037043375.1). Classification (NCBI taxonomy): domain Eukaryota; kingdom Metazoa; phylum Chordata; class Chondrichthyes; order Orectolobiformes; family Hemiscylliidae; genus Chiloscyllium; species Chiloscyllium plagiosum. Next base: position 154,875,100 of record NW_028270140.1, read on the forward strand.
ATAATACAATAAGCTTCAATCTGCAATTTGAGAGGGAGAGGGTACAATCGGTAGTGACAATTTTTCAGTTGAATAAAGGGAACTATGGAGCTATGAGGGAGGAGCTGGCCAAAGTTTAATGGTGCAATACCTTAGCAGGGATGACAGTGGAGGAACAATGGCGGATATTTCTGTGTATAATGCAGAAGTTGCAGGATCAGTTCATTCCAAAAAGGAAGAAAGATCCGAGGAGGAGGCATGGGCGGCCGTGGCTGACGAGGGAAGTTAAGAAACATATAAAGTTAAAAGAGAAAAAGTATAACATAGCAAAGATAAGTGGGAAAACGGAGGACTGGGAAGCTTTTAAAGAACAACAGAGGATTATTAAGAAGGAAATACGCAGAGAAAAAAATGAGGTACGAAGGTAAACTGGCCAATAATATAAAGGAGGATAGTAAAAGTTTTTTTTAGGTATGTGAAAGGCAAAAAAATGGTTAAGACTCAAATTGGGCCCTTGAAGACAGAAACAGAGGAATATATTACGGGGAACAAAGAAATGGCAGAAGAATTGAATTGTTACTTCAGATCTGTGTTCATTGGGGAAGACACAAGCAATCTCCCTGAGGTAACAGTGGCTGAAGGACCTGAACTGAAGGGAATTTATATTTGCCAGGAATTGGTGTTGGAGAGACTGTTAGGTCTGAAGGTTGATAAGTCCCCGGGGCCTGATGGTCTACATCCCAGGGTACTGAAGGAGGTGGCTCGAGAAATCGTGGATGCGTTGGTGATTATTTTCCAGAGTTCGATAGATTCGGGATCAGTTCCTGCAGATTGGAGGGTGGCTAATGTTGTACCACTTTTTAAGAAAGGTGGGAGAGAGAAAGCAGGAAATTATAGACCGGTTAGTCTGACCTCAGTGGTTGGAAAGATGCTGGAGTCTATAATAAAGGATGAAATGACAACACATCTGGATAGTAGTAACAGGATAGGTCAGAGTCAGCATGGATTTATGAAGGGGGAATCATGCTTGACTAATCTTCTGGAATTTTTTGAGGATGTAACTCTGAAGATGGACGAGGAAGATCCAGTAGATGTAGTGTACCTGGACTTTCAGAAAGCTTTTGATAAAGTCCCACATAGGAGGTTAGTGAGCAAAATTAGGGCACATGGTATTGGGGGCAAAGTACTAACTTGGATTGAAAGATGGTTGGCTGATAGGAAACAAAGAGTAGTGATAAACGGCTCCACTTCGGAATGGCAGGCGTGACCAGTGGGGTACCGCAGGGATCAGTACTGGGACCGCAGCTTTTTACAATATATGTTAATGATATAGAAGATGGTATTAGTAATAACATTAGCAAATTTGCTGATGATTCTAAGCTGGGTGGCAGGGTGAAATGTGAGGAGGATGTTAGGAGATTACAGGGTGACCTGGACAGGTTAGGTGAGTGGTCAGATGCATGGCAGATGCGGTTTAATGTGGATAAATGTATAGTTATCCACTTTGGTGGCAAGAACAGGTGGCAGATTACTACCTAAATGGAGTCAATTTAGGTAAAGGGGCAGTACAGAGAGATCTGGGTGTTCTTGTACACGAGTCAATGAAGGCAAGCATGCAGGCACAGCAGGTAGTGAAGAAGGCTAATAGCATGCTGGCCTTCATAACACAAGGGATTGAGTATAGAAGCAAAGAAGTTCTTCTGCAGCTGTACAGGGCCCTGGTGAGACCACACCTGAAGTACTGTGTGCAGTTCTGGTCTCCAAATTTGAGGAATGACATTCTGGCTATTGAGGGAGTGCAGCGTAGGTTCACGAGGTCAATTCCTGGAATGGCGGGATTACCTTACACTGAAAGACTGGAACGACTGGGCTTATATACCCTTGAGTTTAGAAGACTGAGAGGGGATATGATTGAGACATATAAGATTATTAAAGGATTGGACACTCTGGAGGCAAGAAACATGTTTCCGCTGATGGGTGAGTGCCGAACCAGAGGACACAGCTTAAAAATACGGGGTAGACCATTTAGGACAGAGATGAGGAGAAACTTCTTCACCCAGAGAGTGGTAGCTGTGTGGAATGCTCTGCCTCAGAGGGCAGTGGAGGCCCAGTCTCTGGATTCATTTAAGAAAGAATTGGATAGAGATCTCAAGGATTGTGGAATCAAGGGTTATGGAGATAAGGCAGGAACAGGATACTGATTGAGGATGATCAGCCATGATCATATTGAATGGTGGTGCAGGCTCGAAGGGCAGAATGGCCTACTCCTGCATCTATTGTCTATTGTCTACAGCAAAGTGGGTGGCTTTTAACTGCCCTCTGGGCAATTAGGGATGGGCAATAAATGCTGTCCTGGCCAGTGATGTCCACATCCTGTGAATAACTAAAATGGAAAGGGTTTTTACTGCAATCATGAGTGGTCACATGGTTGCATTAGATATGCTGTATCTAACCCTGTGCTGTTCCTGTTCTGAGAGTGTTTGATGGGGACAGTGTAGACGGAGTTTTACTCTGTATCTAACCATGTGCTGGGTATATTTGATGGGGACAGTGCCATAGAGTCATGGAGTCATAGAAATATACAGCACGGAAACAGACCCTTCAATCGAACCCGTCCATGTCAACCAGATATCCTAACCTAATCTACTCCCATTTGCCAGCACTTGGCCCATATCCCTCCAAACCCTTCCTATTCATATACCAATCCAAATGTCTTTTAAATGCTGGAATTGTACTAGTCTCCACCACTTCCTCTGGCAGCTCATTCCATACACGCACCACCCTCTGTGTGAAAATATTGCCCCTTAGGTCCCTGTTATATTTTTCCCCTCACCCTAAACCTACGCCCTCTAGTTCTGGAGTCCCCCACCCCAGGGAAGAGACTTTGTCTATTTATCCTATCCATGCCCCTCATGATTTTATAAACCTCTGTAAGGTCACCCCTCAGCCTCCGACGCTCCGGGGAAAACAGCCCCAGCCAGTTCAGCCTCTCCCTGTAGCTCAGATCCTCCAACCCTGGCAACATCCTTGTAAATCTTTTTTGAACCCTTTCAAGTTTCACAACATCTTTCCGATAGGAAGGAGACCAGAGTTGCACGCAATATTCCAACAGTGACCTAACCAATGTCCTGTACAGCTGCAACATGACCTCCCAACTCCTGTACTCAATACTCTGACCGATAAAGGAAAGCATACCAAACACCTTCTTCACTATCCTATCTACCAGCGACTCCACTTTCAAGGAGCTATGAACCTGCACTCCAAGGTCTCTGTTCAGCAACACTCCCTAGGAATTTACCATTAAGTGAATAAGTCCTGCTCTTGATTTGCTTTCCCAAAATGCAATTAAACTCCATCTGCCACTCCTCAGCCCATTGGCCCATCTGGTCCAGATCCTGTTGTAATCCGAGGTAACCTTCTTCACTGTCCACTACCCCTCCAATTTTGGTGTCATCTGCAAACTTACTAACTGTACCTCTTATGTTCACACCCAAATCATTTATAATAAGTGTTGAGCGATCTTTGACAGTTAAAACAAAATGGAAGATTTTCAGATTATCTTATCCTGTATTTCGATTGCCAACTCCCACAATCTCAGCAATGAGATGGCCAATTTTAACCTCAAGGCATCTGATCGGAATGACGGGGAAGTGTGATTGAATGAAGCTGCTGTAATATGTGCAAAGTTTCTCCTGGGGGGGGGGGGGGGGGGGGGGGTGGGAAGCTGAGCATCCAGGCAGAGTAAAAGCTGACACTGTTTCCTGTGAGAGAAATTTGCTTCCTGTATTGGGACACTGAGTTGAGAAGCTCTGTTTCCACCTCTCCCTCTCTCTCTCTGTGTGACAGAGTAATGCAGCTCGATGGTTGCAATTTCCTCCCCCTCCTCTGTCATATTCGATTTGCATCACCAGGAACAAGCAATCAGCCAACTGGAACTGCTCTGAAAACCGCACGGCCATTTCCCTGCACACTTTCTGCCTTCCTTCTCATCGACCTGCTCAAGGCACTCAACCCTCAGCCCATTTTGATTGATTCAGAACATAAGGAGACCATTTCAACTCTCCGTGACCAATGCTAGCTCCTCGGAGAAGCAAACCAAATGTGCCCAGTGCCCTTTTCCTGTTGCATCTTAGCCCCACAAATCTCTCCCCTTCTCTCCCTCTTATTGGGGACCCTCTTGCTTCAGAGTGAGAAGATCATGGATCAGTTTCCACTCAAGCAATCCAGCACATTACCGCAGACAGATGTCCCAGGGCAGTACAGAAGGACGACTGAGAGTTTTCATAGAACATTACAGCGCAGTACAGCTCTTCAGCCCTAGATGTTGTGCTGACCTGTGAAACCAATCTGAAGCCCATCTATCCAACACTATTCCATTTCCATCCATGTGTTTATCCAATGACCATTTAAAGTTGACGAGTCTACTACTATTGCAGGCAGGGCATTCCATGCCCTTACTACCTCTGATATCTGTCCTATATCTTTCACCCCTATAGCTATGTCCCCTCATGCTAGCCATGGCCATCTGAGGAAAAAGGCTCTCCCTGTACACCCTATCTAACCTTCTGATTATCTTATATATCTCAATTAAGTCACCTCTCAACCTTCTTCTCTCTAACGAAACAGTCTCAAATCCCTCAACCTTTCCTCATAAGACCTTCCCTCCATACCAGGCAACATTCTAGTAAATCACCTCTGAACCCTTTCCAAGGCATCCACATCCTTCTATAATGAGGTGACCAGAACTGTACGCATTACTCCAAGTGCAGCTGCACAAGAGATTTGTATAGCTGCAGTATTATCTTGTGGCTCCGAAACTCAATCCCTCTACTAATAAAAGCTAACACACCTAATGCCTTCTTCACAATTCTATCAACCTGGGTGTCAACTTTCAGGGATCTATGTACGTGGACCCCAAGATCTCTCTGCCTGTCTACACTACCAAGAATCTTACCATTAGCCCAATACTATTTATTCCTGTTGCACCCTCCAAAATCAATCATCTCACACTTTTCCACATTAAAATCCATTTGCGAACTCTCAGCACAGCTCTGCATCTTATCTATGTCTCTCTGTAACCTACAACATCCTTTGTCACTATTCACAACTCTATCGACCTTAGTGTCATCCGCAAATTTACTAACCCATCCTTTTATACCCTCATCCAGGTCATTTATAAAAATGACAAACAACAGTGGACCTGAAACAGGTCCTAGCGGTACCCCACTAGTAACCGAACTTCAGGATGAATATTTCTCATCAACCACTCTCTGTCTTCTTTCAGTTCACCAATTTCTGATCTAAACCACTAAATCACCCTCAATCCCATGCCTGCATATTTTGTGCAATAGCCTACCGTGAGGAACCTTATCAAATACCTTACTGAAATCCAAATACATGGCATCAACTGCTTTACCCTCATCCAGCTATTTGGTCACCTTCTCAAATAACTCAATAAGATTTGTGAGGCATGTTCTACCCTTCACAAAACCGCATTGACTATCCCTAATCAACTTATTCCTTTCTAGATGATGATAAATCCTATCTCTTATAACCTTTTCCAACACTTTACCCACAACCAGAGTAAGGCTCACTGGTCTATAATTACCAGGGTTGTCTCTACTCCCCTTCTTGAACAGGGGAACCACATTTGCTGTCCTCCAGCCTTCTGGCACTATTCCTGTAGACAATGACGACATAAAGATCAAAGCAAAAGGCTCTGCAATCTCCTCCCTGGCTTCCTAGAGAATCCTGGGATAAATCGCATCTGGCCCAGGGGATTTATCTATTTTCACATTTTCCCGAATTGCTGACACCTCCTCCTTGTGAACCTTGTCTAGTCTAATAGCCTGTATCTCAGTATTCTCCTCCACAATATTGTCTTTTTCCAGTGTCGATACTAAAGAAAAATATTTATTAAGCGCTTTCCTTACCTCCCCAGACTCCATGCACAATTCTCACTATTGTCCTTGATTGGCCCTAATCTTACTCTCGTCATTCTTTTATTCCTGATATACCTATAGAAAGCCTTAGGGTTTTCCTTGATCCTACCTGCTAATGACTTCTCATGTCCGCTCCTGGCTCTTCTTAGCTCTCCCTTTAGGTCTTTCCTGGCTAAGTTGTAACACTCAAGCACTATAACTGAGCCTTCACATCTCATCCTGACATAATCTTTCTTCTTCCTCTTGACAAGAGCTTCAACTTCTTTAGTTAATCATGGTTCCCTCCTCAACCACCTCCTCCCTGCCTGACAAGTACATACTGATCAAGGATCCTCAGTAGCTGTTCCTTGAATAAGCTCCACATTTCAATTGCGCCAATCCCCTGAAGTTTCCTTTCCCATCCCATCCATCCTAACATTTGCTTGATTGCATCATAATTGCCCCAGCTATAACTCTTGCCCTATGGTATATACCTATCCCCTTCTATGGCTAAAGTATACATAACCGAATTGTGGTCACTATCACCAAAGTGCTCGCCTACCTCCAAATCTAACATCTGGCCAGGTTCATTACCCAGTACCAAATCTAATGTGGCCTCGCCCCTTGTTGGCCTGTCTACATACTGTGTCAGGAAACCCTCCTGCACACGTTGGACAAAAACTGATCCGTCTAAAGTACTCAAACTAAAGTATTCTCAGTCAGTATTTGGAAAGTTAAAGCCCCCCATAACAACTACCCTGTTACTCTCGCTCCTATCCAGAATCATCTTTGCTATCCTATCCTCTACATCTCAGCAACTATTTGGAGGCCTAGAGAAAACTCCCAACAGGGAACTGTCCTTTACAATGTCACACCTCCCCCCCCCCCTTTACCACCTTCCCAGTTCTTACTGAAACATCTAAATCCCGGAACCTACAGCAGCCATTCCTGTCCCTGCTGTATCCATGTCTCTAAAATGGCCACAACATCCAAATCCCAGGTGCCAACCCATGCTGCAAGTTCACCCACCTTATTCCAGGATGCTCCTGGCGTTGAAGTAGACACACTTGAAACCAACGTTTTGCTTGCCAGTGCACTCTTGCGACATTGAAACCTTATTTCTTACCTCATTATTCTCAAACGTCTTTACTGGAACTGTAATTTAGGTTCATATCCCCCCTGCTGAATTAGTTTAAACCCCCCCCCCCCCGAAGAGCATTAGCAAATGTGGTGTTTTTTTGAATGAGTCGATTTGAGATCACTTCTGTCCTCTGAGGTGGGCTTAAAATATTCCATGGACACCATTTAGAACACGAGCAAGGCAGTTCTCAATCGTCTCTTGGCCAATATTTATCTCTCAATCAATATCACTAAAAACGTATTATCTGCTCATTATTCCTTGCTGTTTGTTCTGTGTACAATTAATTGGCTGTGAAGTGTTATGGGGTATCTTATGAATCGATTTAATTTTTTTGGCTGATCCTCTGCCACCTCTGAGATTCATTTTTTTAACCCCTTTGCCAATCTTGCATGCTTAAAATTAGTCTTTGTTTGGTGACACTGCTGTGAGGCTCCTGGGGACAGCTGAGGACATGGGAAGCTGCTAAATTTGCAAACTGTTGTTCGACAATAAGCAGATTTGCACTCAGCAGTGCTTTCAATCTGTGCCTTTTGGTTTGGAGTTAGTTAAAAAGAACAGAAATGTAACTAAGTAATTAAATTAAACCTAATTTCCTGTGGAAACCTAGTGGGAGGTTTGGGGTTTTGAACAGAGCTACATAAACGCTTTCGCCCCCAACAAAAAAAGCCCCAAAAATCAATGAAGTAAAAGAAAAATATTGCAGATGCTGCAAATCAGAAACAAACACAGAGAGTGCTGGAGAAACTCGGTGGGTGTGGCAGCCTCTGTGGCAAGAGAAACAGCGTGAATGTTTGGAGTCTGGTCTGACTCTGAAGAAGTTACTGTCAGGACCTGCTGAGTTTTCCTTACAGCAGAAAACGGGAGGGAGATATTTAATAAAGCGATTACAAATTACAACTGGGATGTGCTACCTGAAAAATATGGTGGACTTTAAATGCTATAGTAAAATTTAAAAAACAAAGAGTCACTTGGTCACACAGGAAACTGGTATTGTTGAAAACAGAGACCTGCTTATCATCCTGCACTCATCAGGACAGAAACAACGTTTCATTGGGTACAACAGTTTATACCGCATGAGACAGTGAAGCTGGTTGACTGGCAAGTGGACTCTGAGTGCTCAAGGTGTTGTGATGGAAAATGCATCAGGGAACAGTTGGGCCCCAAGGTTATGTCTAACTGAACGGCACAACTCCTGATTCCATATTTCAGCAGAACACCAGGCCCTGTCCATTCACGGGAACAGTTTGAGCCCCTTATCTAAACAAAGATAGCCTGCAGTTGGAAAGGCTCTCCAGAGACAGATTACTCAACTAATTTCAGGGATGGAGGGACTGACTCATGAGGAGAGGTTGAATAGGTTAGATCTGTGCTCATTGGAGTTTATAGGAATGAGAGGTGACCTTATTGAAACATACATGATCCTTTGGTAGGGTGCATGTGGAAAGGTTGTACCCCTTGTGAGGGAGAGACGAGGACCAGAGGGAATCATCTCAGAATAAGGGCTCACCCATTGAAGACAGAGATGAGGAGGAATGCCTTTCCTCAGAGGGGAGTGAATCTGTGGAATTCACTACCACAGAGGGCTGTTGAGGATGGATCATTAAATATATTCAAGGCTGAGAAAGACAGATTTTTATTCAGGAAGGGAATTGAGGGTTATGAGGAAAAGGCAGAAAGTTGAGTTGAGGATTATTACATCAGGCATGATCTCACTGAATCGCAGAGCAGACTCGATGAGCTGAATGGCCTATTTGTGTTCCCATGTAAACCCCTCATGGTCAGGAAGGGTTGAGACACAGCCGAGTGGGCATATCATTTGGAGGCATCGTGGGAGTTCGGTGCAGAGAGGATGGGGTACTTCTTGCTTGCTTTTTTCAACTCAGAGTTTGTAAAGTCCTTCAAGAGGACAAATTGAAACTCAGGATCAGAGACTCAGCACAAAACAGTGACATCACAGGGCAACTGTTACTTCACAGTGACATCACATGTACTGTCACTTCACAGTGACATCACAGGGCAACTGTTACTTCACAGTGACATCACAGGGAAACTGTAACTTCACAGTGACATCACAGGTACTGTCACTTCACAGTGACATCACAGGGAAACTGTCACTTCACAGTGACATCACAGGGCAACTGTTACTTCACAGTGACATCACAGGGAAACTGTAACTTCACAGTGACATCACAGGTACTGTCACTTCACAGTGACATCACAGGGCAACTGTCACTTCACAGTGACATCACAGGGCAACTGTTACTTCACAGTGACATCACAGGGAAACTGTAACTTCAAGGCTGGAGCTAACTCTTGATTGGATGATCTATTCTAGGTTACTTTCAGATTAAAGGTAAATAGGAGAAGTATTTACACGCTGCAAACCAAAAGACTGGCATTAAATTTTAAAAATCAAATTAAGAACTAAGTAATTAAAACAAAGATGCCAGGCCAAGCAATGTGCCATATTTAGGAAAAAGTGAGAACTACAAATGTTGGAGATCAGAGTCGAGAATGTGGTGCTGAAAAAGCACAGCAGGTCAGGCAACATCCGAGGAGCAGGAGAATCAATGTTTCAGGCATTAGCCCTTCATCAGGAATGTGTTGTTATCTGCATGATGTGGGGAGCTGGTGGACCCTTGTGATTCAGAGTGACCACATTCTGCAGGAAATGTTGGCTGCTTGAGGAACTCCGGCTCAGAGACAATGATCTGGAATCTCAGCTTCAAACATTGCGACACTTCAGGGAGGGGGAGAGTTAACTGGATGCTGTGTTTCAGGAGGTAGTCATACCCCTGAGATTAAAAACTTCAAATACAGTCAGTAGTCAGGGACAGGGGGTTTGACACTGAGTGAGGCAGGTAGAGGGATCCAGGAGGTAGTGCTGAAGGAGCCTCAATCCTTGAGCTTGTCTAACAGGTTGGAGATTCTTGCTCCACACGTGGATGAGAGTCGGAGCTGTAGAGAGGATGAGCAATTGACAAAATACTATGGTACAGAGAGCTATTCAAGAGTAGGAGAGAAAAGAGAAATGTAGTTGTAATTGGGGCTAGTATAGTCATGGGAATAGACACTGTTCTCTGTGGCAAGGGTTGAAATTCATGAAGGATCTACTGCCTGCCTGGTTCAGGATCTCTCATCTGGACAGCAGAGGAACTTGGAGTGGGAGGGAACAGACTCAGATGTCGTGGTCCACATTGGAAGAGGAAAGAGGTTCTGCTGAGGGAATATCAGCAGCTGGAGGCTACATCGGACAGCAGAACCAAAAAGGTAATAATTTCTGGATGACTATCTGCACCACAACAAAATTGTCACAGAGGCAACAAGATTAAAGAGGTAAACATGTAACTCAAAGGTTAGTGTGGAGAAAGAGGTTTAAATTCACGGGACATGGCCCCAGTACTGGGGAAGGGGGGGACTGTTCCAATGGGACAGGGCCCCGGTACTGGGGAAGGGGGGGACTGTTCCAATGGGACATGGCCCCGGTACTGGGGAAGGAGGGAACTGTTCCAATGGGACATGGCCCCGGTACTGGGGAAGGAGGGAACTGTTCCAATGGGACATGACCCCAGTACTGGGGAAGGAGGGAATGTTCCAATGGGACATGGCCCCAGTACTGGGGAAGGAGGGAACTGTTCCAATGGGACAGGGCCCCGGTACTGGGGAAGGAGGGAACTGTTCCAATGGGACAGGGCCCCGGTACTGGGGAAGGGGGGGACTGTTCCAATGGGACATGGCCCCGGTACTGGGGAAGGAGGGAACTGTTCCAATGGGACATGGCCCCGGTACTGGGGAAGGAGGGAACTGTTCCAATGGGACATGGCCCCGGTACTGGGGAAGGAGGGAACTGTTCCAATGGGACATGGCCCCGGTACTGGGGAAGGAGGGAACTGTTCCAATGGGACATGACCCCAGTACTGGGGAAGGAGGGAATGTTCCAATGGGACATGGCCCCAGTACTGGGGAAGGAGGGAACTGTTCCAATGGGACAGGGCCCCGGTACTGGGGAAGGAGGGAACTGTTCCAATGGGACAGGGCCCCGGTACTGGGGAAGGAGGGAACTGTTCCAATGGGACATGGCCCCGGTACTGGGGAAGGAGGGAACTGTTCCAATGGGACATGACCCCAGTACTGGGGAAGGAGGGAATGTTCCAATGGGACATGGCCCCAGTACTGGGGAAGGAGGGAACTGTTCCAATGGGACAGGGCCCCGGTACTGGGGAAGGGGGGAACTGTTCCAATGGGACATGGCCCCGGTACTGGGGAAGGAGGGAACTGTTCCAATGGGACAGGGCCCCGGTACTGGGGAAGGAGGGAACTGTTCCAATGGGACAGGGCCCCGGTACTGGGGAAGGAGGGAACTGTTCCAATGGGACATGGCCCCGGTACTGGGGAAGGAGGGAACTGTTCCAATGGGACAGGGCCCCGGTACTGGGGAAGGAGGGAACTGTTCCAATGGGACATGGCCCCGGTACTGGGGAAGGAGGGAACTGTTCCAATGGGACAGGGCCCCGGTACTGGGGAAGGAGGGAACTGTTCCAATGGGACATGGCCCCAGTACTGGGGAAGGAGGGAACTGTTCCAATGGGACATGACCCCAGTACTGGGGAAGGGGGGGACTGTTCCAATGGGACATGGCCCCAGTACTGGGGAAGGAAGGGACTGTTCCAATGGGACATGGCCCCAGTGCTGGGGAAGGAGGGAACTGTTCCAATGGGACATGGCCCCAGTACTGGGGAAGGAAGGGACTGTTCCAATGGGACATGGCCCCAGTGCTGGGGAAGGAGGGAACTGTTCCAATGGGACAGGGCCCCAGTGCTGGGGAAGGCGGGGACGTTCCAATGGGACATGGCCCCAGTACTGGGGAAGGGGGGAACTGTTCCAATGGGACATGGCCCCAGTACTGGGGAAGGGGGGAACTGTTCCAATGGGACATGGCCACAGTACTGGGGAAGGAGGGAACTGTTCCAATGGGACATGGCCCCGGTACTGGGGAAGGGGGGAACTGTTCCAATGGGACATGGCACCGGTACTGGGGAATGGGTGACTGTTCCAATGGGACATGGCCCCGGTACTGGGGAAGGGGGGAATGTTCCAATGGGACATGGCCCCAGTACTGGGGAAGGAGAGAACTGTTCCAATGGGACATGGCCCCAGCACTGGGGAAGGAGGGAACTGTTCCAATGGGACATGGCCCCAGTCCTGGGGAAGGATTGAACTGTTTCAATGGGACATGGCCCTGGTACTGGGGAAGGGGGAATGTTCCAATGGGACATGGACCCAGTACTGGGGAAGGGGGGGGATTGTTCCAATGGGACATGGCCCCGGTACTGGGGAAGGAGGGAACTGTTCCAATGGGACATGGCGCCAGTGCTGGGGAAGGGGGGGAATGTTCCAATGGGACATGGCCCCAGTACTGGGGAAGGAAGGGACTGTTCCAATGGGACATGACCCCGGTACTGGGGAAGGAAGGGACTGTTCCAATGGGACATGGCCCCGGTACTGGGGAAGGAAGGGACTGTTCCAATGGGACATGGCCCCAGTACTGGGGAAGGGGGGGACTGTTCCAATGGGACATGGCCCCGGTACTGGGGAAGGGGGGGAATGTTCCAATGGGACATGGCCCCAGTACTGGGGAAGGGGGGGGACTGTTCCAATGGGACATGGCTCCAGTACTGGGGAAGGGGAGGACTGTTCCAATGGGACATGGCCCCGGTACAGGGGAAGGAAGGGACTGTTCCAATGGGACATGGCCCCGGTACTGGGGAAGGAAGGGACTATTCCAATGGGACATGGCCCTGGTACAGGGGAAGGAAGGGACTGTTCCAATGGGACATGGCCCCGGTACTGGGGAAGGAGGGAACTGTTCCAATGGGACATGGCCCTGGTACTGGGGAAGGGGGAATGTTCCAATGGGACATGGCCCCAGTACTAGGGAAGGGGGGGACTGTTCCAATGGGACATGGCCCCGGTACTGGGGAAGGAAGGGACTGTTCCAATGGGACATGGCGCTGGTACTGGGGAAGGAAGGGACTGTTCCAATGGGACATGGCCCCAGTACTGGGGAAGGGTACTGGGGACGGGGGGGAATGTTCCAATGGGACATGGACCCAGTACTGGGGAAGGGGGGGGGATTGTTCCAATGTGACATGGCCCCGGTACTGGGAAGGAGGGAACTGTTCCAATGGGACATGGCGCCAGTGCTGGGGAAGGGGGGGAATGTTCCAATGGGACATGGCCCCAGTGCTGGGGAAGGAGGGACTGTTCCAATGGGACATGGCCCCGGTACTGGGGAAGGAAGGGACTGTTCCAATGGGACATGGCCCCGGTACTGGGGAAGGAAGGGACTGTTCCAATGGGACATGGCCCCAGTACTGGGGAAGGTAGGGACTGTTCCAATGGGACATGGCCCCAGTACTTGGGAAGGGGGGGACTGTTCCAATGGGACATGGCCCCGGTACTGGGGAAGGGGGGGACTGTTCCAATGGGACATGGCCTCAGTACTGGGGAAGGGGGGGACTGTTCCAATGGGACATGGCCCCAGTACAGGGGAAGGAAGGGACTGTTCCAATGGGACATGGCCCCGGTACTGGGGAAGGGGGGAATGTTCCAATGGGACATGGCCTCAGTACTGGGGAAGGGGGGGACTGTTCCAATGGGACATGGCCCCGGTACTGGGGAAGGTGGGGACTGTTCCAATGGGACATGGTCCCAGTACTGGGGAAGGGGAGAATGTTCCAATGGGACATAGTCCCGGTACTGGGGAAGGAGGGGACTGTTCCAATGGGACATGGCCCCAGTACTGGGGAAGGAGGGAACTGTTCCAATGGGACATGGCCCCGGTACTGGGGAAGGCGGGTACTGTTCCAATGGGACAGGGCCCCGGTACTGGGGAAGGGGGGAATGTTCCAATGGGACATGCCCTCAGTACTGGGGAAGGGTGGATCGTTCCAATGGGACATGGCCTCAGTACTGGGGAAGGGGGGATTGTTCCAATGGGACATGGCCCCGGTACTGGGGAAGGGGGGACTGTTCCAATGGGACATGGCCCCAGTACTGGGGAAGGGGGAACGTTCCAATGGGACATGGCCCCAGTACTGGGGAAGGGGGGAATGTTCCAATGGGACAAGGTCCCAGTACTGGGGAAGGGGGGAATGTTCCAATGGGACATGGCCCCGGTACTGAGGAAGGGGGGACTGTTCGAATGGGACATGGCCCCAGTACTGGGGAAGGGGGGTACGTTCTAATGGGACTTGGCCCCGGTACTGGGGAAGGGGGGTACGTTCCAATGGGACATGGCCCCGGTACTGGGGAAGGAAGGGACTGTTCCAATGGGACATGGCCCCGGTACTGGGGAAGGAAGGGACTGTTCCAATGGGACATGGCCCCGGTACTGGGGAAGGAAGGGACTGTTCCAATGGGACATGGCCCCGGTACTGGGGAAGGGGGGTACTGTTCCAATGGGACGTGGCCCCAGTACTGGGGAAGGAGGGAACTGTTCCAATGGGACAGGGCCCCGGTACTGGGGAAGGAGGGAACTGTTCCAATGGGACAGGGCCCCGGTACTGGGGAAGGAGGGAACTGTTCCAATGGGACATGGCCCCAGTACTGGGGAAGGAGGGAACTGTTCCAATGGGACATGGCCCCGGTACAGGGGAAGGAAGGGACTGTTCCAATGGGACATGGCCCCAGTACTGGGGTAGGGGGGACTGTTCCAATGGGACATGGCCCCAGTACTGGAGAAGGGGGGAACGTTCCAATGGGACATGGCCCCAGTACTGGGGAAGGGGGGAATGTTCCAATGGGACATGGCCCCGGTACTGGGGAAGGAAGGGACTGTTCCAATGGGACATGGCCCCAGTACTGGGGAAGGGGGGGACTGTTCCAATGGGACATGGCCCCGGTACTGGGGAAGGGGGGAATGTTCCAATGGGACATGGACCCAGTACTGGGGAAGGGGGGGGGATTGTTCCAATGTGACATGGCCCCGGTACTGGGGAAGGAGGGAACTGTTCCAATGGGACATGGCGCCAGTGCTGGGGAAGGGGGGGAATGTTCCAATGGGACATGGCCCCAGTGCTGGGGAAGGAGTGAACTGTTCCAATGGGACATGGCCCCGGTACTGGGGAAGGAAGGGACTGTTCCAATGGGACATGGCCCCAGTACTGGGGAAGGAAGGGACTGTTCCAATGGGACATGGCCCCGGTACTGGGGAAGGAAGGGACTGTTCCAATGGGACATGGCCCCGGTACTGGGGAAGGAAGGGACTGTTCCAATGGGACATGGCCCCAGTACTGGGGAAGGTAGGGACTGTTCCAATGGGACATGGCCCCAGTACTTGGGAAGGGGGGGACTGTTCCAATGGGACATGGCCCCGGTACTGGGGAAGGGGGGGACTGTTCCAATGGGACATGGCCTCAGTACTGGGGAAGGGGGGGACTGTTCCAATGGGACATGGCCCCAGTACAGGGGAAGGAAGGGACTGTTCCAATGGGACATGGCCCCGGTACTGGGGAAGGGGGGAATGTTCCAATGGGACATGGCCTCAGTACTGGGGAAGGGGGGGACTGTTCCAATGGGACATGGCCCCGGTACTGGGGAAGGTGGGGACTGTTCCAATGGGACATGGTCCCAGTACTGGGGAAGGGGGGAATGTTCCAATGGGACATAGTCCCGGTACTGGGGAAGGAGGGGACTGTTCCAATGGGACATGGCCCCAGTACTGGGGAAGGAGGGAACTGTTCCAATGGGACATGGCCCCGGTACTGGGGAAGGCGGGTACTGTTCCAATGGGACAGGGCCCCGGTACTGGGGAAGGGGGGAATGTTCCAATGGGACATGCCCTCAGTACTGGGGAAGGGTGGATCGTTCCAATGGGACATGGCCTCAGTACTGGGGAAGGGGGGATTGTTCCAATGGGACATGGCCCCGGTACTGGGGAAGGGGGGACTGTTCCAATGGGACATGGCCCCAGTACTGGGGAAGGGGGAACGTTCCAATGGGACATGGCCCCAGTACTGGGGAAGGGGGGAATGTTCCAATGGGACAAGGTCCCAGTACTGGGGAAGGGGGGAATGTTCCAATGGGACATGGCCCCGGTACTGGGGAAGGGGGGACTGTTCGAATGGGACATGGCCCCAGTACTGGGGAAGGGGGGTACGTTCTAATGGGACTTGGCCCCGGTACTGGGGAAGGGGGGTACGTTCCAATGGGACATGGCCCCGGTACTGGGGAAGGAAGGGACTGTTCCAATGGGACATGGCCCCGGTACTGGGGAAGGAAGGGACTGTTCCAATGGGACATGGCCCCGGTACTGGGGAAGGAAGGGACTGTTCCAATGGGACATGGCCCCGGTACTGGGGAAGGGGGGTACTGTTCCAATGGGACGTGGCCCCAGTACTGGGGAAGGAGGGAACTGTTCCAATGGGACAGGGCCCCGGTACTGGGGAAGGAGGGAACTGTTCCAATGGGACAGGGCCCCGGTACTGGGGAAGGAGGGAACTGTTCCAATGGGACATGGCCCCAGTACTGGGGAAGGAGGGAACTGTTCCAATGGGACATGGCCCCGGTACAGGGGAAGGAAGGGACTGTTCCAATGGGACATGGCCCCAGTACTGGGGTAGGGGGGACTGTTCCAATGGGACATGGCCCCAGTACTGGAGAAGGGGGGAACGTTCCAATGGGACATGGCCCCAGTACTGGGGAAGGGGGGAATGTTCCAATGGGACATGGCCCCAGTACTGGGGAAGGGGGGGACTGTTCCAATGGGACATGGCCCCGGTACTGGGGAAGGCGGGGACTATTCCAATGGGACATGGCCCCGGTACAGGGGAAGGAGGGAACTGTTCCAATGGGACATGGCCCCAGTACTGGGGAAGGGGGAATGTTCCAATGGGACATGGCCCCGGTACTGGGGAAGGGGGGAATGTTAGAATTATTTGAGGAGGTAGTGAGCAAGTTAGATGAAGGAGAGCCAGTGATATACTTGGATTTCGAGAAGACCACTGACAAGGTGCTGCACAAGAAGCTGCTAAATAAGGTAAGTGCCATGGATAGAGGGTTGGCTGACTGGCAGAAGGCAGATAATAGGGATAGAAGGGTCTTTTTCGGGATGGCAGCTGGTGACTAGTGGAGTTCCATAGGGGTTGGTGTTGGTACCAAAACTATTCATGCTATACATTAATGGTCTGGACAAAGGAACTGAGGACAGTGTTGCTAGGTTTGCAGATGACACAAAGCTAGGTGGAGGGACAGATAGTGGTGAGGAAGTGGAGGCAGAGCAGAAGAACTTGTACAGGCTGGGAGAGTGGGCAAAGATGGAATGTAATGTGAGAAAGTGTGAGGAGAAAAATAGAGTTGTAGACTATTTTCTAAACAGGGAAAGGTTTCGGAGACCTGAAGTACAAAGGGCTTGGGATTCCTAGTTCAGGATTCCCTTCAGGTTAACATGCAGGTTCAGTTGACAGTTCAAAACACAAATGCAATGTTAGCATTCATTTCTAGATGCTTAGAATGCAAGAGCAGGGATGTACTGCTGAGGCTGTGTAAGGCTTTGATCAGACCACATTTGGAATATTGTGAGCAGTTTTGGAGCCTATATCTCAGAAGGGATGTGTGGTCTTGGAGAGTGTCCGGAGGAGGTTTACAAAAAATGATCCCGGGGTTGGTATCCTTCATATGAGGAGCAGTTGAGGACTCTGGGTCTGTACTCGATAGAGTTTGGAAGGATGAGGGGAATCTGATTGGAACTTACAGAATATTGAGAGGCCTGGATAGAGTGGGCATGGAGAAGATGTTTCCATGAGTAGGAGAGACTAGGACCCACAAGCACAGCCTCAGAGTGAAGGGATGACCCTTTAGAACTGAGATGAGGAGGAATTTCTTCAGCCAGAGGGTGGGGAATCTGTGGAACTCATTGCTGCAGAGGGCTGTGGAGGCCACGTCATTGAGTGTATTTATGACAGAGACAGATAGGTTGATTAGTAAGGGGATCAGAGGTTATGGGGAGAAGGCAGGAGAATGTAGTTGAGAAATATATCAGTCATCTAGCATACTCAGTGGGCTGAATAGTATTATGGTCATATATGTTCCACACATAAACACACCCAAGCTCTCTTTAAAAAACAATTTCAGACCTCTTAAAAAAAACCTGATTTTCTAATTTTACACACAGTGCACAACTTCACATTTCCCCAAATAATACTACATGCCATTGTGTTGAACTTGTCTAATTCCCATTGCAGCCTTTCTGTGTCCTCACCACAGATTAACCTTCCACCTTGTTTTACATTACTACCAAACTTGGATAGACAGCTCTTCTGTTGCTCCATTAATAGAGTTTGTCAGAGAGCTGAGGACCCAACCTTGATTGTTGTGGCACTGGTCGCAGCTTGCCAACTTGAAAATGCCGTGTTTATGCCCCCCCCTCTGCTTACTGTCCATTAACCCAATCTCCACCTGTGCTATTCTGTCACCACAACTCCATATGGTCTTACCTATTGTATTAACCTTTTGTCTTACATTTTATCAAATGTTGTTTAGAAATCTATGTATATTACATATAATGACTGTACTGGTTAGAGCCCCAAAACACTATTAATTTTTCAAGCGTGATTCCCCTTTTGAGAAACCATTTTGACTTGTTCTAATCATAGCACAGTGTGTCTGAATGCTGACTTGGTCAAACAGTATTAATCTCCAGCCAATCTCCAATGCTGTTAAAACGAAAAACAAAACTTTTCCAAGAAAATGAATCCAACAAAGTTTTTCACAGTCTTGTGAAGCTTTTCTTGAGTTTTGCAGAGATTAATATTTAGTTTCTGGAGATCGCAGACCAGTCCTTCTTTTCCCTGGAGAGTCCAGAACTAGAGGGTGTATGTTTAGTGTGAGAGAGGAAAGATATAAAAGAGGCCTCAGGGGCAACTTTTTCATACAGAGGGTGGTACGTGTGTGGAATGAGCTGCCAGAGGAAGTGGTGGAGGCTGGTACATTTAAGAGGCATTTGGATGGGTATATGAATAGGAAAGGTTTGGAGGGATATGGGCCGGGTGCTGGCAGGTGGGACTGGATTGGGTTGGGATATCTGGTCGGCACGGACGGGTTGGACCGAAGGGTCTGTTTCCATGTTGTACCTCTCTATGACTCTATGACTCAGCACCCAACCCCAACCACCCCACAGCAGACCTCTTCCCATTGGTCTTTTCCAAAGAGTTGACTCTTGAACCAATCAAGCTACTGTCTCAAGTTAATCTAAGGCTGGTTAATTTACCAACTCGCTAAAAGTGACAAAACTCCAACTGGGCAGGGACCCTTTGATATGTCCTACTGATATGCCTCAGGATCTCAGGAACATTTCTGGAGAAAGAGACATTCATTGCATATTTATGGTGTGTTCTTGTATTTTAACATGAATAAAAGCATATTTCACATCCTAAACACAAAAATAACATAAATAAGCAGGTGAACAGTCCACCAGAATGCTCACCAATGATTTGAACTATTTAAACTATTTGTTTTAACAGGAATCAAACGTTTTGCACTGTCTGTTGTTCTCTTTTTAATAGTATCCTGCATGTAGGTGTCAATGACGCAAAACACAGAGCTTTTCACTCATTTCTTTGCCGTTTTCTCATTTTATTTTAACACAATCGCTGCTCACTTTGCAACAGAAACACAAATAAAGTGACCCTCTGCTCGCTGCTCTATCGTGTGAAAACTCTCAGATACATAAATATCCACTTCTCCAATCACTCACACTTTAACCAAACACTTCATTTGCAAAACAACGTTTTTAACATTTTTGCTGCTAGTATTAAAATGAATAATTATCGAATAAATGTAATTCAATGCTCTAATTGCTTTCCAAAAAATATAATTTATAACTGCATGGCCTGAATCATTCCATTTGAGGTTTTGTTTATTTAACGTTGACAGGAGCTGACACTGAGAGACACACACAGACCGTACAGGAGCTGACACTGAGAGACACACACAGACCGTACAGGAGCTGACACTGAGAGACACACATAGACCGTACAGGAGCAGACACTGAGAGACACACACAGACCGTACAGGAGCTAACACTGAGAGACACACACAGACCGTACAGGAGCAGACACTGAGAGACACACACAGACCGTACAGGAGCTGACACTGAGAGACACACACAGACCGTACAGAAGCTGACACTGAGAGACACACACAGACCGTACAGAAGCTGACACTGAGAGACACACGCAGACCGTACAGGAGCTGACACTGAGAGACACACTGACCGTACAGGAGCTGACACTGAGAGACACACAGACCGTACAGGAGCTGGCACTGACAGACATACACAGACCGTACAGAAGCTGACACTGAGAGACACACAGACCGTACAGGAGTTGACACTGAGACGCACACACAGTCCATACAGGAGCTGGCACTGAGAGACACACACAGACTGACAATTAATTTTTAATGACGCTGTTCAAAGGAAAGTATTTGTCAGGAACCAGATCAGAATGTTCCGATCTTTGTCAAAATTGTAAGAGGGTAGAATGTCTTGGGGAAATGTCTTGTTCTAAAGCTAACTCGCTGGGAAGTGAAGCACCCTGACAGTCCCGTACTGAATGTCAGTGTAGATGTAATGTCGTGTTGAAATCTCTGGAAAGGAGACTATGCTGAGACAGCGGGGGGCAGAGACTGAAGTGTTCTATCTGCAGCCCTGGCCAACATCTCGTAAGATATTTATTCAGTATAAGGACAAGAAATACTGATCTACACTCAAAACAAAATGCTGCCACACTAAATAACTGTATTTGTGAATATTAATTAATTCTTAGTAATTAGATTACTGAGTGGAGTATCTTTATAAAATTGTGTGTCTGGCTAAATGTGCACTGGCCCACAAGGGGCTCAGTCATAGCAGTCCTCCCCACACAAAAAAATACATTAGGCCAGTAGGTGTTTAATATCTTAATCCTGAATAGTGATATAGAGTAAAGCTCTCTCTACACTGTCCTGATCAAGCACTCCCAGGACAGGGACAGCACAGGGTTAGATACAGAATAATGCTCCTTCCACACTGTCCCCATCAAACACTCTCAGGATAGGGACAGCATGGGGTTAGATACAGAGTAAAGCTCCTTCTACACTGTCCTATGTAACTTAACCATGCAAGATGCTGTGTGGGTTTCAGTCCATTACATGTGTCTCAAAATGCAGACAAGTGGGGTGACAGATGATGAGAACAGAAATACCTTTATTAAAAAATACACTGCGATATTTTAATTTTTTTGTTGAAGCTATAATAATTCATTTTTAAAAAAATACTTTGAGTGCTTGCACATGTATGGAGTTTATGTAAGAGAGAATATTTGTCTTTGAGTTGGTGAATTTGAGAAAGGCTCTGTAAGAGAGAGAATGTGAGAGTTCCGTGCGAGTGAGTGAGTGATCGGGTGTGTAAGAGATTGTGTGTATATGTGAGAGAGTGTGTTGGAAGAGTGACAATGTGGTCCATGAGGAGTCACTAACCCATCTCCACAGTGAGGATAGACCACTTTGTGTTGTGTTTCATTGGTTAACTCTGTGAAATAGAATGGATTATGGGCGGCATGGTGGCACAGTGGTTAGCACTACTGCTTCGCAGTGCCAAAGACCTGGGTTCAATTCCTGCCTCAGACAACTGACTGTGTGGAGTTTGCACATTCTCCCTGTGCCTGCGGGATTTCCTCTGGGTGCTCTGGTTTCCTCCCACAGTCCAAAATTGTGCAGGTTTGGTGAATTGACTGTGCTAAACTGCCCGTAGTGTTAGGTGAAGGGATAAATGTAGGGGAATGGGTTGCTCTTCGGCAGGTCGGTGTGGACTTGTTGGGCTGAAGGGCCTGTTTCCACACTGTAAGTAATCTGAATCTGAATCTGATTCAGAACAGATCTCAGCCCACACCACACCGAGAGGCCATTTACAAGTTCCTCAGTAGAGAGGGCTCCCATTCCATTAATGAGCAAGTGATCTGTATTCACTGGTACCAATTCTTGTAGGTCTGAGCCTGATACCCTGGCAGTTTCCATGGCTCCTATATTGTGGAGCACTGGCGTGATTCTGCTGTGTTAGAGGATGCAGGCTGGTTACTGAGGGAAAGTGCTCCCCAATGAGACTGCCAGTGATGACACTATTGGGGAACCCCTGACTGACATGGAGTGTAAATACAATGCTACTCTTGCTTTGACCAAGGCTGTGGTGATCAGGGCTGCTGAAGGTGTGGTCCCACAGCCGGGACTGGTCTGGGGGTGTCTTTCTAGTAAACTCTGGAGAGAGACTGCTGCATCATCTGGCTGTGGTGTACTCTGGCCAATTGCAGCAGGCAGTGAGGTGATGTGCTAGAAACTGAGCAACTCGGAATACTGGAGCTGGGGAGGAGGATGAGGATACTGAGTGGGAGGAAACTGCCACATTGTCCATGAGAAAGCCCAGCAGCAGCAGCAGTGGATGCTAGAAGCTAAGCAGGTTACGGACTGAGGCTGGGCCCTACTCGCTGAGAGTTGGCTGCAGTCCTGTAACATTGTTGTTGTTGCTCAGCCAGCACCTCATCTGCTTCTATTCTGGGGCAGAAACGCAGCTTCTGTTTGTTCGTTCACAAAATCACAGAGTTGTTACAGTGTGGAAGGAGGCCATTCAGCCCATGATGCGTGTACAGGTTCTATTCCTCCTATCCCTGCACACTATTTCTATCCAAATAGCCACCCAATGCCCCTCTCGAATGTCTCAGTTGGACCTGCCCCCCACACATTTCCGTGCAGTGCATTCCAGACCCTAGTTACTTGCTGGACCACACATCACCCTTGTTTCATTTGCCCATCATTTTAAACCTTTCGGTGTCTGCAAATAAAAGATAATCCTATGCATCATTTGAAGGTTACCCTGTATGTGACAGGCCTCCCAATGATCAATAATAAGCTGCTGGTCTCCAGTGAGCACTGTGGGCAGAGAGTAGTGGTGATGTCAGAATGTTGGTGAGATGTGGTGTAGATGTGGCCTGATGGTTAGACAGCGTTAGGAGTAAGAGAAAGCAGCTGTAAATGAGAGTCGGCCATGGGCAACATGAACTTATTTGCTGCTGTGCCCCATGTCTTCCAGTGAAGGGAGACTCGTGATTGTCATCACTTGTCCTGGTCTACAGCTGAGGTTAAGAAGGTACTAGTGCCAGGAATCCTGGCTTATTCTGGGAAATCTGGGAAGTGACGACTTCCTCTAGCTAAGACGAGCGGGAGAATCAGCTGAGGAATGGGGTAGGTGGTTAAGGAAGAGAGTTCAGGACGGTACAGTGAGTAGGCCCCACAGTGAGAAACCCTTTGTGAAGCTGAATAAAAAAATGAGACAGTCAAAACCTGGGAAGATTTGTCCCATTAACTGTTTTACACTTTCCTTAATTGCTGCCTGACCTGCTGAGCATTTGCGGCATTTTCTGTTTCGATTCTAGATGAGGTAGACAGTCTGTTAGACAGGAGGGCCAATGACACATTAAACCAAATGCAGTGAAGTCTTGAAGTGATTAATTCTGGTAGGACGCGCATGGGCAACCAATACAAACTAAAAGCTACAATCAGAAACACGAGGTGAGAGTCAGGCAATCTGGTGAAGGTGGCACAATGGGCTGAACTAATAAAGCATATGGATTTCTGGACTTTGAAAATATTCACGAAAGGTCTATTCTTTTGGAACCTGGATTGTTTTTTATAAAAATTGCAGGTTTGTTTGGGTCGGTGTTGTGAGGGTGAAAGATTTAAATCCATCAGAGAGTCATAGAGTTGTGCAGCATGGAAACAGACCCTTCGGTCCAACCCGTCCATGCCGACCAGATATCCCAACCTAATCTAGACCCACCTGCCAGCACCTGGCCCATATCCCTCCAAACCCTTCCTATTCATATACCCATCCAAATGCCTCTTAAATGTTGCAATTGTACCAGCCTCCACCACTTCCTCCGGCAGCTCATTCCATACACGTACCACCATCTGCATTAAAAGGTTGCCCCTTAGGTCTCTTTTATATCTTTCCCCTCTCACCCTAGACCTATGCCCTCTAGTTCTGGACTCCCTGACCCCAGGGAAAACACTTTGCCTATTTACCCTATCCATGCCCCTCATAATTTTGTAAACATCTATAAGGTCACCCAACAGTCTCCGACGCTCCAGGGAAAACAGCCCCTGCCTGTTCAGCCTCTCCCTATAGCTCAGATCCTCCAACCCTGGCAACATCCTTGTAAATCTTTTCTGAACCCTTTCAAGTTTCACAACATCTTTCCGATAGGAAGGAGACTAGAACTGCACGCAATATTCCAACAGTGGCCGAACCAATGCCCTGTACAGCCGCAACATGACCTCCCAACTCCTGTACTCAATACTCTGACCAATAAAGGTTTGCATACCTAACGCCTTCTTCACTATCCTATCTACCTGCGACTCCACTTTCAAGGAGCCAAGAACCTGCACTCCAAAGTCTCTTTGTTCAGCAACACTCCCTAGGACCTTACCATTAAATGTATAAGTCCTGCTAAGATTTGCTTTCCCAAAATGCAGCACCTCCAATTTATCTAAATTAAACTCCATCTGCCACTTCTCAGCCCATTGGCCCATCTGATCCAGATCCTGTTGTAATTTGAGGTAACCCTCTTCGCTGTCCACTACACCTCCAATTTTGGTGTCATCTGCAAACTTACTATCTATACTTCTTTAGCACGCATCCAAATCATTTATGTAAATGACAAAAAGTAGAGGACCCAGCACTGATCCTTGTGGCACTCCACTGGTCACAGGCCTCCAGTCTGAAAAACAACCCTCCTCCAGCACCCCATCAGTTTTAGAAGGTGTATGACATCAATTAACTGCCTAACAAATCCCCCTGTAGTGTTAATGAATCAAATGGTTATGATGTCACGTTTATGTCAGGCAGAGGGACTTAGTGTAACTTTGATTTCAGAATGGAAGTTCAAAGTTTTGGTTCGGAAGAAGCCAGAGTTCAGTTCATGATGTAGATCAGTCTCTCCTCACAAGGTCATCCCGTCAATTCTGGGGACTCAGTCACCTCAGCAGAAGTGGTTTCCAGTCTCTGAAGCTTCTTATCCAGTAGAGTTTGGACAGAAAACTTCAAACTGTTTGAATGAAGTAAGTTTCAGTCACCAGAGTTGGCTCTGGGAATGGTAACATTGTACACTTGTCACTGTACTCCTGTATCTCTGTACTTGAGTACACGTGAAGATAAAATCTAATTGTAAAGAGTTGTGAGAGGTTCACGTCAGCAGCTTGGAAAGGAAAGTTGCCTCGGCTGACCAAAGGGAAGAAACTGGTACATGGCAGTGAAATAAACATTTAAAAAGCAGAAATAAAAATGATGTTTCTCTGGGATTAAGTCTCTGCAATAGATGATGTTATGGAATAAGTTGAAACTTTGTTTAGATGCTTGTATTAAGATCTTTCTGGTAATGTTTATGTAGCTTTGTTCATTTCTTATTTTGTGTCATTTTGTTTTGCCAGTGAGGAACACCTGCAGCCTCTTGTGAATGTGAGTTAGTGTCTAACCACCAGGGTAACCAACCGCAAACAGAAACCACTAGACAGGTTTCACTCTGGGGTCAGACTTGGCAGGAATCACTATCACCTGGGACTGGAAGAAAATAGGGACAGAGATGACAAGAGCGGAGAGGTTATGTCGGATTTGTACAAGTTGCTAGTTCGGTCTCAGCCGCAGTATTGTGCCTAGTTCTGTGTGGTACACTCTGAGAAGGATGTAATTACAGTGAGTGAAGAAAGGAATCATGAGGATCATTCCAGGGTTGAAGAATTTTAAGTTTGAGGATAGTTTGAAGAAGCTGGGGTTAGAACATAGAAAAGTACAGCACAGAACAGGCCCTTTGGCCCACTATGTTGTGCCGAGGATTAATCCTAATGTAAAATAAAATAACTTAACCTACGCACCCCTCAATTCACTGCTGTCCTTGTCCATATCCAGCAGTCGCTTAAATGTTCCCTAATGACTCTGCTTCCACCATCACCGCTGGCAACGCATTCCATGCATTCACAACTCTCTGTGTAAAGAACCTACCTCTGACATCTCCTCTATATTTTTCTTCTAATATCTTAAAACTATAATTCCTTGTGCCAGTCAATCCTGCCCTGGGGAAAAGTCTCTGACTATTGACTCTACCCATGCCTCTCAATATCTTGTACACCTCAATCAGGTACTCTCATTATAGAAGAGCATATTAGGAGGAGATTTGATTGAGATGTTTAATTATGTGAGTGTCTGGACAAAGTAGAGAGAAAGAAACTTTTGCTGGAAGGTTTCTGTACAGAGAACACCAAGGTACAATGATTAGTAAAGAAAAATTGGCTATTTTCACAGTGACTGCACCGACCAAGAGTACAGAGGAGGTAGGTTCAATCAAGGTCTTTAGAATTAGATCTTTAATTCAATTCTTTCCTGAAAGTGATATTTGAAGAACAGTGGGGAGAGGCAGTGTGAGGTAGACCGGGATTTGCTCTTGCAGGGAGCCAGCATGGCAATAATGGGCTGCATGGCCTCCTCCTGTACTGGAATTGTTCTAAGAATTGACTTCCCAGTTCTATCAGCCTGGTTATGTGCTGAGATACTGCAGCAGAGCTCAGACTCACTGGTCTGTGATGCTGAGCCACTGAAAGCTATCAATGCGACAAGGGTTTGGGAGAGCGCAAGTTTGCAGAAATGTATTTTCAGATCAAATATGAAACTCAAGATAGTTCAAGAACTCTCGCTACATGCAGTGAACCCCTTGAACTATTTTGAGCCTGATGCCTGAAACAGAACTATATTTCTGTAAATGTGCACTGACAGAAATGTGCACTGAGCTTAACTGCTATATTTGTAACTGATACAAACAGGTTAGTGAGAGTAGATTCAGTACGAGTTGGTTACGCTTGAGTAAATGTGATGCTAGACTGGAAATAGCGGAAATCATTCAGCATCCGGAACTTAGCCCCAAGGGTCAGGGGACAGCAGCACCATCTGCAAATGGTGGGGGTCTGGGGCTGGGAGGCAGGGGGTGTTATTGGGCTGAAACAGTGACACTCTGAGGATTAAATGGCATCAGCTTAAACACAGAAAAGGTGTTTATATAGAGCTGCCTCTCCTTCCCATTCCCCTTGCTCCACATTCTCTCCCTTAGCCCAATATCCTTCCTCTCCATTTCCCTCTTCCTTCTCCCATTCACCCATTCCCCTCTTCCTCACCAAGCTCCCTTTCATACTGACCTTCATTCCCGCTCCCTCTTCCTCCCTTTCCCTCCTCTGCATTTGCCTCTTCCCATCCCCTCCATCTTCACACTCTCCATTCCCCGTCTCTCCATTCCCCCTCCTCCCCATTATTCCCCCTCCACTCCATTCCCCCTCCTCTACATTCCCCCTCCTCCCCATTCCCCCTCCTCTCCATTCCCCCTCCACTCCATTCCCCTCCACTCCATTTCCCCTCCTCTACATTCTCCCTCCTCCCCATTCCCCCTCCTCTCCATTCCCCCTCCTCTCCATTCCCCCTCCTCCCCAATCCCCCCTCCACTCCATTCCCCCTCCACTCCATTCCCCCTCCACTCCATTCCCCCTCCTCTCCATTCCCCTCCTCTTAATTCTCCATGCTTCACTGCCCCTCAAAGGGCTAACTCTGTCAGTCATTATTGAAAGCCACAAGAAGCAGTCTGGTCTTCCCCCACCCCCCATATTCTCACAGAGTCAGTGCTGATGAGCTGTGTGTCCTAAAATACAGCAGATAGGACTTCTCATTGTCACAAAACGAACGAGCATCAAATGTCAGAGCGAGCGAGAGAGTGAGAGTAAGTCAGCACCAGAGAGACAATCAGAGCAAATCTCAGGGATGGAGAGTCATAGTCAGAAAGAGAGCAAGAGAGAATCCAAGTGAGAGACAGAGAGTTGCAGTCAAATTGAGAGAGAGAGAGACAGACAGAGAGAGAGAGAGAGAGAGACAGACAGACAGAGAGAGAGAGAGAGAGAGAGAGCAAAGATGGAGGGATTGTTCCGAGCAAGTCAGAGCAAAAGACAGGGAATGTGAAAGAGAGAGTGATCAGAGAGAGTCTGAGTGAGAATGAGAGTGTGAGGGAGATGGTAAAAGGGAATGGGAGAGAGAGTGATCAGAGGGAGTCAGAGTGAGAATGAGAGTGTGAGGGAGATGGTAAAAGGGAATGGGAGAGAGAGTGATCAGAGGGAGTCAGAGTGAGAGTCAGTCAATGAGAGAAAGAATGAGAATCAGCATCGTTTGTAGAAATGTCAATGG
Organism: Chiloscyllium plagiosum; assembly: GCF_037043375.1. Lineage (NCBI taxonomy): Eukaryota > Metazoa > Chordata > Chondrichthyes > Orectolobiformes > Hemiscylliidae > Chiloscyllium > Chiloscyllium plagiosum. The sequence goes on from NW_028270140.1 coordinate 154,903,439, forward strand.
CCAGGGACATAGGGTTATGGTAAAATGAGGTAAGTTTAAAGGAGATGAGGCTTTTTACACAGAGGGTGTTGAGTGCCTGGAATTCACTGCTGGAGGAGGTGGTGGAGACAGAAACAATAGCAATGTTTAAGGGGCATTTGGACAGATCCATGAATAGGCAGTGAAGAGAGGGACACGGACCACAATGGTTTTTAATTTAGAAACACATCACATGTTGGTACAGTCTTGGTGGGCTGAAGGGCCTGTTCCTGTGATGTACTGTTCTTTGAGAAAGAGACAGAGAGAGAGAAAGAGATAGAGAGAGATTGACCAGAGAGAGTCAGAGTGAGAGTTAGTTAGAGGGAGAGAGTTAAGGCAGTGACAGAGAGAGAGTGATCACAGAGAGCCTGAGGGGGACACACAGTCTGTGCAGACTCTCAAAGGGAATGAGGGACAGGCAGTAAATGTTGGCCCAGTCAATGATGCCTGTGGCCCCATGAGTGAATAATGAAAAAGGAATGTAACACTCCCCTCAAGGGGAGGTCTGCAGGAGGCACCCAGGGTGCCCAGCCCCCACCCTGCCTGTCATACAAGGGAGGTATGGGTGATATGTAGGCAACCCCTCACCCTCATTGAGGCTCTTCATTGCGCAACTAATGACTACTATAGGCCAATAGGATTATCAGAACATACGTCGTAGGATCAGAAGCAGGCCATTCAGCCCATCAAGTCTGCTCTGTCATTCAATGAAATCATGACTGATCTGATGATTCTCAACTCAATTTCCTGCCTTTTCCCCATAACCCGTGATCCCCTTCCGGTTATAAAACTGTGTCTGTCTCAGCCTTGAACTTACTGATTGACCCAATCTCGACAGCCATCTGCGGGAAAGAATCCCACAGATTCACTCCCTTCTGAGGGAAGAAATTCCTCCCCATCTCTGTCTAAAATCGGCTGGCCCCTTATTCTGAGATGATGTTGTTTTGCATACGGGCCTGAATTCGGGGAGTTCAGGTTGGGACGTGGGGGAGGGTGTGAGTGAGACGCTCAGGCCTCAGGGTACCACCCTCACTGGTCTCTGTTCCACTTCGGTCACCTTCCCCATTGTGGTGCCCCTCAAGGTGTTCCCTCCCAGCTGAGCTTCTCAATCAAGTCCCCTCAGCACCCAAATCCAGCCAGATCTCAGTACCGAGGCAGTGACACCCACCCCACTACACCCCACCCTTCATACTTACCTCCTGGATATGGAGATTCCAGATCCAGGAAGTCACTGTAATCCCAGTCCACGCCATTGCTACAGAAGGCACTGCTGGGTCTACAGGACCACTGGCCAATCAGAATGGCCAAGATCTCATGGAGGCGGGACTTTATCCCTTGTGAGTGGTGAAAACCCCACCTCTTGCTCCTTCTGGCTGTGGGGGTGACATGGAGCAGGAGTGTGATCCCTGTCAACAGGGATACTTGAGTGGTATGTTGGCTCAGTGGTTAGCACTGATGCCTCACAGCACCATGGGCCCGGGTTTAATTCCAACTTCAGGTGACTGTCATGCTAAGTTGTCCTGTAGTGTCCAGGGATGTGCAGGCCAGGTGAATTAGCCATGGGAAATGCAAGATTATACAGGTAGGGTAGGGGAGTGGGTCTGGGTGGGATGCTCTTCAGAGGATCAGAGTGGACTTGATGGGCTGAATGGCCTGCTTCCACACTATAGGGGTTCTCGAGACAGAGAGGAGGATGATTGACAGCACAGAGAGAAACAGCTACAGGGCGAGTCAGAGAGAGACAATAAACAGAGATAGATGGAATGTCAGAGGATAAGAGACAGTGAGTCTAATAGGAGGTATTGAGGCACTAGATATAGAATAAAATATTACAATCTCAAAGGTAGCAACTACTGAATTACTCCCTGTATCACACTCTACTGAGTACAAAAATAAAAGGATACATGTGGTTGGAGAGATGGTGAGGAGGAGGGGGGGATTTAAAATGAGCCATTATTACCAGTTTTGGAGGCAGTTGTCTTTGTGACTGGAAGCTGCCTGTGTCCAGTGGCGTACCACAGAACTCAGGGCTGGCTCCCTTGCTGTTTGCTGTTTGCATTAACGACATAGACACAAATGTAGGAGGTATGATCAGTCGGTTCACAGGTAATATGAACATTCACCCGAGGTAAAGCCTCAGTCTGCAAGACGATGTAGACAGGCTGGTTAGATGGGCTGAATAAATGGAATTGAATTCTGAAAAGTGTGAGGTGATGATTTTTGCGAGGACAAACAAAGCACATTGAATGATAGGCCCTGAGGAGGTTCAGTGGGAGCTTGGTGAGCATATCCCTCGATCTTTGAAGGGAGCAGGATGGGTAGATGAGGTAATTGAGAAGGGCCAGGGGATACCTGCCTTTATTAGGCAAGGCAGTGAGTATAAGAGCAGAGAGGTGGAGATGGAGCTGGATATAATGTTAATTAGGCCACAGTTGCAGTACTGCCCATAGATCCGATCACTGCACTGCATGAAGGATGTGATTGCACAAGACAGGATTCACCAGGATGTTACCTGATTCAGTTGTGAAGAGAGACCAGATAGGCTTTCCTTAGAGCAGGGAAGGCTGAGGGAGTCTCACAGGAGCAGGCTACAAGAAACAGATGGATACTTGGAATTCTGATATTATAGAGAAAACCTGTCTTCAAGAAAGGGCAGGAGCAACAACTCCTGGTACAGCTGTCATTTTTGTTTTACTCATTCAGGGGATGGAGAGTCGCTGGCCAGGCCAGCATTTATTACCCACCCCTAATTGCCCAGAGGGCAGTTAAGAGTCAAACATATTGCTGTGGGTCTGGAGTCGCATGTAGGCCAGACCAGGTAAGGATGGCAGTTCCATTCCATAAACTACATTAGTTAACCAGATGGGTTTTTTTCAACAATCGACAATGGATTCACAGTCATCATTAGACCCTTAATTCCAGAATTTTATTGAACTCAAATTCCATCATCTGCCGTGGCGAGATTTGAACCCAGGCCTTCGGAACAATACCTGGGTCTCTGGATTCATTGTTTAGTAATAACACCACTAGGCCTCAGTTCCCCCTAATCTGAGGTTGAAACTTGTGGATAGCCCAAAGATTATGAAGCAGGGATTCTGTATTGCAGTGACATTAGGTCTTCAGAAACATGAAGGGAAACAAAGATCAGGAAAATTGATTATTTACATGGAACGTGGCCTGTAGCTGAGGTAATCCTTTGTCTGTCTCTCCCTCTCTTCATGAGGCTCCTTTCTGGCAAAGGCATCCTTTCCTCCAGAGAGAATTGCTAGACTGTTTGAGGGCTCCCCTGCCCATTGCCCTCCATCTTTGTCATCACCTGCAGTTGCAGGCCCCATTCCACAGGCCTTTCAGGTGAGACAGGCAGGAGCATTACAGAGAAGCTCACAGTATTGGTTAAAGAAAAAAGACTCAAGCTTTGGGGGTTGGGGGAGGGGGTGGGGGGGGAGAGCTTTTGTTTTAGTAACATCAAATTACACTATAAGGGGTTGCACTGGAGAAGAAAAGATTGACCATTTGCACAACAAAGGGTATATCCAACCCTCCCCCTCCAACCCCAACCAATCAGAGAGTAGTAGAGAAGCAAATCTCAGAAGTACAGAAACAGCAAGGGCCCAATATTAATTAGGCCCAAATCAGCCTAAGGCGTATACAGGGAACAGAATTCAGGTGAACCTTTCTGCTGGGGGACAGCCAACTCAACAAGAGAAGGGGCAGGTGTGGACTTAGTTTAGACGAACGCATTGTGCAAGAGGTATCAGTGGGAGATTGTTGTAATGATAAGTGTTGTACCTCCAGTAGTGCACTTTTGGTAAAGGTCAAAGACAGGCCAGGATTGAGAGTTTTCAAAGGGCCAATTTGACAAGGCTGAGGTGTGATGTGTTAAAAGTGATTTGGAGAGAGGCATCAGGAGGAAATCAGGGGGTCAGACCAGAGGGAGGTTTCTACAGAGGAGATAGTGAGGGTTCAGGACAAATATGCTTCCACAATGAAAGAGGGTGCTGTGGGGGGATTCAATGTCCACTGACCTGCTCCCACTCTGAATCCCTGGTTGTTATGGAGTGTACAGAGTAAATCAAGGCAAGAAAAGGGCTTTTTCTGGTGCATACTGAAAGCTGAATCCTGCAGAAAGCTGACAACTGGAGAGACCATTTTGTGATTCTGATGGCGATCGGGGTTATGGGGAAAAGATAGGAGAAAATAGAGTTGGTCCAGGTATGATGGGCTGAATGGCTGATTTATTCGTACTGTAACAAATCGGTGCAATTTCAAGGGTGAGGCTGGAAAATAAAGCTAAATGGTGTTTTAGAAATAGATAAAAGGCAAGATAGCAACCTACAAAGGAGTAAGGTCCTGTTGAGAGACGGTAAAAATAAACCAGTGTGTGGAGGAGGAAAGTGTGAGCATAGTTTTTAGCAAATATTTTCTGATTCGAAAGAGGGCGATAATGTAGATAAGGAGAAGTGTGAAATATTGGATGCATTAAACATGGCAAGAGAGGAAATATTACATTTAGCATCTTTGAAGAACAATGAAGCATCAGAGCTAGATCCTAGCTTATTAAAGTAACCAAAGGAGGGATTAGCTGGGCCGATAGTAATCCAGTGGCATTGTCATTAGATTAGTCATCTAGAGCCCTAGGCTAATGAAACCTCGATTACCCAAAGGATACGGGCAGGGAGTATTTCGTTTGGTTAAACAAATACTGGATAATCAAATGCCAGATCACATAGTTAGCCAAGCATCGAGACCTTGCAATCTCGTTTGGATAACCGAAGTTCCTCTGTAAACATCCGGAATTTCAAACAAAGTTGGCTGCTGATATAATCACCATTGTTGATTGTCTTTAAAATCCACCTGGTTCACTAATCTCCTGTTCTTGCCTGAGTCTGTGACTCCAGAGCCACGGAAATGTGATTAACTCTTAACAAATCAGGATGGGCAATAAATGTTGGCCCAACCAGACCCCATGAAATAGTATTCAAAAAATGTTGTCAATTTTCAATCCTGTCTGTTTACAGGTGTAGTGTCAGATGGCCAGAGGACAGCCAACACTGTACTATAGTTGAAATTGAGAAACCATGTAATTACAGGTCAGTCAGCATAAAGGTTGTAGACCTGATAGAAATTTATAAGATTGTGAGTGGCATGGATAGAGTGGAAAGTATGGGGCTTTTTCTCAGAGTGCAGGGGTCAATTACCAGGGGACACAGGTTCAAGGTGCAGTGGGGGGATTTTAAAAGAAAAGTGCAGTTTGCAGATGATACCAAGTTGGGTGGGAGGGTGAACTGTGACGAGGATGCAGAGATCCTTCAGATGATCTGGACAGGCTGGGTGAGTGGGCACATCAATGGCAGATGCAGTATAGTTTGGATAAATGTGAGGTTATTCACTTTGGAAGCAAAAACAAAGCAGACTACTACCCGAATGGCTGTAAATTGGGAGAGGGCAGTGTGCAGTGGGACCTGGGTGTCCTTGTGTCCCAGTCGCTGAAGGTGCAGCAGGCGGTAAAGAAGGCAAATGAAATGTTGGCCTTGATTGCGAGAGGTTTCGAGTACAGGAGCAGGGATGTGTTGTTGCTGTTATACAGGACCTTGGTGAGGCCACACTTAGAATATTGTGTGCAGTTCTGGTCTCCTTTCCTGAGGAAGGATGCTCTTGCTCTCGAGGGACTGCAGCGAAGGTTTCCCAAGCTGATTCCAGGGATGGCGGGACTGATGTAAGAGGAGAGATTGACTAGGTTAGGATTGTTTTCGCTGGGGTTCAGACGAGTGAGAGGGGATCTCATAGAGACTTATAGGACTAGATGGGTAGACGCAGGGAGGATGTTCCCGATGGTGGGTGCATCCAGAACTGGGGTCACAGTCTGAGGATTTGGGGTAGACCATTTAGGAAGGAGATGAGGAGACATTTCTTCACCCAAAGAGCGTTGAGCCTGTGGGGTTCATTACCACAGGAAGGAGTTGAAGCCAAAACATTGAATGTATTCAAGAGGCGGTTGGATATAATACTTGGGGCGAATGGGGTCAAAGGTTATGGGGAGAAAGCGGATTAGGCTATTGAGTTGGATGAGGAGAAAGTGAGGTCTGCAGATGCTGGAAATGTGTTGCTGGAAAAGCGCAGCAGGTCAGGCAGCATCCAGGGAACAGGAGAATCGACGTTTCGGGCATAAGCCCTTCTTCAGGAATGAGGAAAGTTTGTCCAGCAGGCTAAGATAAAAGGTAGGGAGGAGGGACTTGGGGGAGGGGCGTCGGAAATGCGATAGGTGGAAAGAGGTCAAGGTGAGGGTGATAGGTCAGACTGGGGTGGGGGCGGAGAGGTCAGGAAGAAGTTTGCAGGTTAGGAAGGCGGTGCTGAATTCGATGGATTTGACTGAGACAGAGTGGGGGGAGGGGGAATGAGGAAACTGGTGAGTTGGATGATCAGCCATGATTGTGATGAATGGTGGAGCAGGCTTGAAGGGCTGAATGGCCTCCTCCTGCTTCTATCGTCCATGTTTCTATGTGAAAGGCAAGTTTTTCACATAAAAGCTGGTGAGTGCCTGGAACGTGCTACCAGAGGAGGTGGTGGAAGCAGACACAAGAGCATCATTCGACAAGCACCTGGATGAACACATGATTAGGGAGGGAATAGAGGGACCCTGGAAGTGAAGACAGTTTTACTATGGAAAGGCAAAATGTGGTGGCACAGACTTGGAGGGCCGAGGGGCCTGTTCCTGTGTTGTATTGTTCTTTGTTCTTCTTTGATGAGTATTTTGTAAAGATTCTGAGGGACAGTTTTAAATACAAGATACAACAGTCACCTTGGATTTGTTAAGGGGAATTTCAGTCTCACTAAATGTTTTAGTAACGAGGGGCATCGACTGATGGGCTGGTCTACATAAATTTTAGGAAGATTATTGGCAAGGTGCCATATAGTAATCTGGTCAGAAAGGTAACATTTCATGGAATCTACTGAAAAGTGGGATTCAATGGTAGGATGTAGAGTGGTAACGTTTGGCAGTGTTTTTGTGACTGGAAGTGTGTTTCCAGTGGGGTTTGACAGAACACAATGCAGGGGCTCCTCGTCTTTGGTGTTTCGATCATCAATGAGTTGGACTCACACGAATGACGAAGAGGTTTGCAGATGAGGTTTTAGAAAATTGCCACATGGTCAATAGTGACAAAGAAAGCTGTAAGCTGTAGGAAGATATCAACAGACCGAGCGAATGGACATTAAAGTGGCAAAGAGATTTTAATTTGGAGAACTGTGAAGTTATAGGATTGGGAAAGGGATACAGAGCTAAAGAATTCTGATAAATAAAAGCAAGATGTGGGAGGGTGGAAATCAGAAATAAAAACATAGTCCTGGAGAAACTCAGCAGTTTCCGCAGATGTGGTGAGAGAGAAAGAGAGCGAATGTTTCAGTCTGACATGCTCGTTCTGAAGCGGAATCATATTGGACATGATTGAGTTGAATCGAATTTATTGTCACGTGTACCGAGGCACAGTGAAAAGCTTTGTCTTGCGAGCAACACAGTCAGATCATGGAGTTAAGTCGCATAGATAGTAAATAATAGATAAACAGCGGCAAAAACAAAAACACAGGTACAGGCGAATATGAAGAGTTCGTGAGTCCATTCAGTATTCTAGCGACAGGGTAGAAACTGCTTCAAAACCGGCTGGTGTATGTGTTCAGGCTTCTGTACCTTCTCCCTGATGGTAGAGATTGTAGATAAACATTGCCAGGATGGGATGGATCTTTAAGGGGACCTTAGAGTAGAACTTGCAGGAGTGGTGTTCCCATGTATCTGCTGCCCTATTCCTTCTAGATGGAAGTGGTCATGTGTTTCGAAGGTGTCGACTAAGGATCTTTGGTGAGTTTCTGCAATGCATCTTGTAAAACGTATACACTGCTATCAAAAGCTGGACAAATTCAACCCAGCCCATTCCCGCCCCATCAGTTTACTCTCGATCATCAGTAACGTGATGGAAGGTGTTATTAACAGGGCTATCAAGCAGCACCTGCTCAGCAATAACCTGCTGTGATGCCCAGCTTAGGTTCTGCCTGGTCACTCAGCTCCTGACCTCATTACACCCTTGAGCTGCCTTTGAGCGTCGGTGGGGGAGGGAGGGGATGTTTGTGGGTGTGGGGCCAATCAAGCGGCTGCTTTGTCCTGGATGGTGTCAAGCTTCTTGAGTGTTGTTGGAGCTGCCCCCATCCAGGGCAAGTGGGGAGTATTCCATCACACTCCTGACTTGTGTCTTGTAGATGGTGGACAGGCTTTGGGGAGTCAGGAGGGGAGTTACTCGCTGTAACATCTGACCTGCTCTTGTCGCCATTATATTTAACTGGTAAGTTCAGTTGAGTTTCAGGTCAATGGTAAACCCCAGGATGTAGTGGGTAACACCATTGAATGTCAAGGGGCAATGGTTAGATTGTCTCTTATTGGAGATGGTCATTGGAGATGTTACTTGCTTAGTAAAGTACCCTATTGGACTCCTGCAGAGCTGTCCTGGAGCTGGGATGACTGATATCCACTAACCACAACCATCTTCCTCTGTGCCAGGTATGACTCTAACCAGTGGAGATTTTGCCCCCAATACCCATTGATCCCAGTTTTGCCAGGGCTCCTTGATGACACTCGGTCGAATACAGCCTTGATGTCAAGGGCTGTCCCTCTCCCCTCCCCTCTGGGATTCAGCTCTTTTGTCCATGTTTGACCCAAGGCTGGAATGAGGTCAGGAGCTGGGTGACCCTGGGGGAACCCAAACTGGGCGTCACTGAGCAGGTTATTGCTGAGCAGGTGCTGCTTGATAGCCCTGTTACTGACCCCTTCCATCACGTTACTGAGGATGGAGAGTAGGCTGATGGGACGGGAATGGGCTGGGTTGGATTTGTCCTGCTTTTGATGCACAGGAGAAACCTGGACAGTTTTCCACATTGTCGGGTAGATACTGGTGTTGGAACTGTACTGGAAGAGCTTGGCTAGGGATGGTTTTTCTTTGGAAGAGAGGAACCGATGAGAGATTTAATTGGAATGTGTAAAATCAAGGGTATTCCTGATCAAGTGGATTAGTGGGTTGTAGGGATCAATGTAATCAAAATGGTCAATTGATTTTAAGGAATTAGCAGCAGCATCAGAGTGACGTTGAGGGGAGTGGAGGGGAATTTTCTAGGGACCTGGAAGTAATTGCCTGAAGGATGTTTGAGACAGAAATACAGAAATTATTTTTTAAAAATGTTTGATAGTCACTTGAAAATCCATAACTTTCATAAATCTCGACCAGGAACTGAGAGAAGTGAGATTAAATAGCTAATTATTCAGCAGGGACATGATGAGCCAAATGGCCTCCTCTGTGTTGTGCATTTCCACGGTTCTATGATTGTAGCAGAATCCTTTCTCAATTTATTTCACTGCTGTCTGCAGACAACAGCTGAATACATGCTCTTCCTGTTTGTGCCCTGCTTTCTGCAGCATTTGTTAACAGTGAGAGATGGGGGTTTGCGAGAGAGAGGGAGAAAGAGAGTGAGAGAGGATGGAACGAGAGAGGTGGGGGAGAGAGAGAAAGGGAGACAGTACCAGAGACAGATGAACGGGAGGGTGTGGGGGGACAGAGTGGGATAGAGAGAAAGGTTGGGGAGTGAGAGAGAAAGAATGAGATAGAGAGGGAGAAAGAGAGAGAGAGAGAGAGAGAGATTGGGTGGAGAGAGTTTGATTGAGTCAGGGAGAGCGAGCACAGCAAAAGATTACCCAGTGTATCTCTGCTTCACCAAACCACAGAGGCTACCCGGCAGTGCAGACTCAATGGCAAAGAGTCTCTGTGATGCTATATGACTCTCATTCTACGACACTTTCCTCCAAGCTCAACTCATTCCTGGCCAGCCCTGAAGCAGTCCTTATAAGGGTTGGTGAAGTCACCCACAATCCACTCAGGGCTGGGGCAGGAGGAGAAGCCCCTTCCACTTTATCACATAACAGCAGGAACAGATTGTTTGGAGATTGTCTCATTTTGCTGCCCAGAGAGATATTCCAGAGCTGCTCGAGAGGATTTAAACTGTTAAGGTGGGGGTGGGGGAGCGTGGACTAGGGAGTGGGACCCAGGGAGATAGTGAGGAAAGAGATCATTCTGAGACTGGTACAGTCGATAAAAGAAGCGAGTCAAACAGGGCAGGCAGGGACAAAGCAGAGAACAAGGTAGGACTGATAAATTAAACTGCATTTATTTCAATGCAAGAGGCCTAACAGGGAAGGCAGATGAACTCAGGACTCGGTGTTAAAGGGTTAGATGGAGAGGAATTTGTTAAGTTAATATTAGATATTAGATTCCCTACAATGTGGAAACAGGCCCTTCAGCCCAAACAGTCCACACCGACCCTCCAAAGAGGAACCCACCCAGACCCATTTCCCTCCGACTAATGCACCTAACACTGTGGGCAATTTAGCATGGCCAATTCAGCTGACCTGCACATCTTTGGACTGTGGGAGGAAACCAGAGCAAACCCATGCAGACACGGGGAGAATGTGCAAACATGTGTGTACAAGAAAATTTTCTGATTCAATATGTGGAATGTACTGACTAAAGAAGGTGCAAAACTCGACTTACTCTTGGGAAATAAGGCAGGGCAGGTGACTGAGGTGTCAGTGAGGGAGCACTTTGGGGCCAGCGACCATAATTCTATTCGTTTTAAAATAGTGATGGAAAAGGATAGACCAGATCTAAAAGTTGAAGTTCTAAATTGGAGAAAGGCTAATTTTTATGGTATTAGGCAAGAACTTTCAAAAGCTGATTGGTTGCAGATGTTCACAGGTAAAGGGACGGCTGGTAAATGGGAAGCCTTCAGAAATGAGACAACAAGAATCCAGAGAAAGTATATTCCTGTCAGGGTGAAAGGAAAGGCTGGTAGGTATAGGGAATGCTGGATGACTAAAGAAATTGAGGGTTTGCTTAAGAAAAAGAAGGAAACATATGTCAGTTATAGACAAGATAGTTCGAGTGAATTCTTAGAAGAGTATAAAGGAAGTAGGAGTATACTTAAGAGGGAAATCAGGAGGACAAAAAGGGGATATGAGATAGCTTTGGCAAATAGAGTTAAGGAGAATCCAAAGGGCTTTTACAAATACATTAAGGACAAAAGGGTAACTAGGGAGAGAATACGGCCCTCAAAGATCAGCAAGGCAGCCTCTGTGTGGAGCCGCAAGAGATGGGGGAGTTACTAAATGAATATTTTGTATCTGTGTTTACTGTGGAAAATGCAATAGAAGATATAGAATGTAAGGAAATAGATGGTGATATCTTGAAAAATGTCCATTATACAAATGAGGAAGTGCTGGATGTCTTGAAACACATAAAAGTGGATAAATCCCTAGGACCTGATCAGGTGTACCCTAGAACTCTGTGGGAAGCTAGGGAAGTGATTACTGGGCCCCTTGCTGAGATATGTATATCATTGTTAGTCACAGGTGAGGTGCCAGAAGACTGGAGGTTGGCTAATGTAGGGCCACTGTTTAAGGAGGGTGGTAAGGACAAGCCAGAGAACTATAGACCGGTGAGCCTGACCTCGGTGGTGGGACAGTTGTTGGAGGGAATCATGAGGGACAGGATGTACAAGTATTTGGAAAGGCAAGGACTGATTAGGGATAGTCAACATGGCTTTGTGTGTGGGAAATCATGTCTCATGAATTTGATTGAGGTTTTTGAGGAAATAACAGAGGATTGATGAGGGCAGAGCAGTGGACTTGATCTATATGGACTTCAGTAATGCGATCGACAAAATTCTCCATGGGAGACTGGTTAACAAGGTTAGATCTCTTGAAATACAGGGAGAACTAGCCATCTGGATACAGAACTGGCTCAAAGGTAGGAGATAGAGGGTGGTGGAGGAGGGTTGTTTTTCAGACTGGAGGCCTGTGACCAGTGGAGTGCCACAAGGATCGGTACTGGGTCCAGTACAATTCATCATTTATATAAATGATTTGGATGTGAGCATAAGAGGTATAGTTAGTAAGTTTGCAGATGACACCAAAATTGGAGGTGTATTGGACAGCGAAGAAGGTTACCTCAGATTATAACAGGATCTTGACCAGATGGGCCAATGGGCTGAGAAGTGGCAGATGGAGTTTAATTTAGATAAATGTGAGGTGCTGCATTTTGGGAAAGCAAATCTTAGCAGGACTTATACACTTAATGGTAAGGTCCTTGGGATTGTTACTGAATAAAGAATGCAAACATATAATAGAAAGCGGGCTACACCACCAGTGCTTCATTTGGAGACTCACTGAAGATGTTACCTCATATGGTGATGAAACGTCTGAAAATGAACCTTCCTCCATCCAGACAAATTCTCTTCCCTGGGGTGGGGGAGTCCAGAACTAGTGGGCATAGGTTTAGGGTGAGAGGGGAAAGATATAAAAGAGACCTAAGGGACAACTTTTTCACGCAGAGGGTGGTGCGTGTATGGAATGAGCTGCCAGAGGAAGTGGTGGAGGCTGGTACAACTGCAACATTTGAAAGGCATCTGGATGGGTATATGAGTAGGAAGGGTTTGGAGTGATATGGGCCGGGTGCTGGCAGGTGGGACTAGATTGGGTTGGGATATCTGGTTGGCATGGACAGGTTGGACCGAAGGGTCTGTTTCTGTGCTGTACATCTCTATGACTCTCTGACTCTAAGTATCAATCTTTCCCCAGTAAAGTTGCCTGCTGACTTCTGACTATACAATCCTCTCGGATAGCTCTTCTGTACTTTCCTATCCTTCCCAGTCAGCTGTTGGCAACATTTTCATCGGTGAGTCACATTGAATGTCACAGCAGACCCAATGGGTTGAATGGCTCCTAGGTCTCATGGTCTAAGGGAGCAGGTTCAAGTCCCACTGCAGACACTTAAACACAACATTGAGGCTGACACTTTGACTCAGTACATTAGGAAAGTTGCTCTGTCGTACATTATGTTAAGGTTCTGTCTGCGCACTCAGTTGTGGTGAGGCAGTGGTGTAGTGAGTAATGTCATTGGATTAATAATCTAGTGTCTCAGGCTAAAATTCCAGTAATAATGGTTCAAATGCTAGTAAGGCAGATGGTGAAATTTAAATTCAGTAATGGTGACCATGTGACCACTGTTGATTATTGTAAAAACCCATCTGGTTCACTAATGCCCTGTAGCAGGAGTGGGGAGTCTGCTGTTCTCACAATGATGTGGGTGACTCTGAAATGGCCAGGCAGAGCACTCCATTGTAAAAACATAATGAAACTAGACAGCCCACCTTGCATCGATCTGGGCACTGGAAAAGACAATGGCAGAAGCAGCTGTGTCGAGTCACAAGGATGTCACAAGGAATTAAGGGCTACGGGGAGAATGCGGGTAAGTGGAGTTGAAATGCTCATCAGCCATGATTGAATGGTGGAGTGGACTCGATGGGCCGAATGGCCTTACTTCCGCTCCTATGTCTTATGATCTTATGATCTTATGGAGTCCGCAAAACCCTCGTTTGTAATGAACGGGGGTGGACACTTAAACAACTAAACATCTCAAGGAGAGGACAAGGTTGACAAAGCTGACAGGAAGAATTAGTGCTTGTGATCACAGTTACAGTCGTGTGGGTGGGTTTCCAGAAGTACTGTGAAGGAGTAGGGAGGAAGGGAGAGAGAGAATCAGACTGACAGAGTACAGGAGAGATAGGTGGAGAGAGAGCTAGATAGAGAGAGAGAGAGAGAGAGAAAGTTTGGAACAGGGCAGGAGTGAATGATGCAGGAGTTGAGGGAGAAATATACAAAAAAATGTGTAATACTTCAGGGATTGGAAGGGGTGACGCAGAGGGACTGAGGAACAAGGGTGGAATTTGACTGATAAGGAGAGAGTGAAGACTGACAGAGCCAGCAGTGATAGGCAGAGAGAGGCAGTGTGGGGTTAGGCAGGTGTTAGGAAGCCTGTTGCTTATGGTGCACTTGGGGAGGGCAATGAAGAACCATTGGCAGGTGAGGAAGGTGCAGATGAGCACAGAGAGAGAGTGAGGATTCTGGCAGTACAGTGTACACTCTGCAAACTGTAACTCAGGTCCTGGGTGGCAAATGTCCTTTTCACCTGCACATGAAGGTGCAAACAGCCCGTCAGAGACTGGCTAGAATCATAACGGGAGCAAATGGCAGATGTGGATACACAATGGTAATTCATCCTAACACTGTCAATCTATCTTCATTCCAGTCTTAGTATCTAAACGAGGGACCTGTAAAGCTTCCTGCACCTTTTTAAAGTGAAAGTACACTGTCTGTAACAAATGCTCCCAGGACAGGGACAGCACGGGGTTAGATACAGAGTAAAGCTCCCTCTACACTGTCCCCATCAAACACTCCCAGGGCAGGGACAGCACAAGGTTAGATACAGAGTAAAGCTCCCTTTGTTTCTTTAAACAGAAAGTCACAAAACATTTAAACAGCCCCCGTGGGAACACTGTAACCAAAGACAAATGAAGGAATCAGAACCACTGTTTGGAGTTTTGAAACATCCCGGCTGGTGTGCGGATGAGCACCATGTAACCCCTCCCTGGGAATCCCGAGCGCAGACACTAACACGAAGGAAGGGTCGACAGTCAGGAACAGTGACTCCCTCCACATCCCTCCACCTGTTCTAGACCTCGGCACAGAGCCACAAGAGCACCCTGTGTATTCAGCCCAGCCACCCCCGTCTCTTGCTGAGAGGATGGAGCTGACTCAGAATCAGCCAGATTCAGAATCTTTAAATGATACAATCTAGAAAGAGGCTATTTGGCCCACTGTTCCCATTCTGGCCCTCTGAAAGAGCTATCGTTGAGATTTACTCTTTTTTTTTGTGACAATCTGAAATCTGTGCCCTTCGGTGACTAATCCTTTAGATTTGGACATCCTTTGGGCCAAGGGTTTGGAGATATGAGAAGTCAGTAACAAGTTGCCTATGCTGATTGACAGGGTCTGAACAACTGCAGCCAGAGGAACAATCCAAGCTCCCTGCACAGCTCCTGCCCTCCCAAACCAGCACAGGACAAAGCCCTTCCTACACACACACACACACACACCTGAAGGGTTTCCCTGTCTACAGTCTGATAGGGGTCACTCTGTGAAGGCCTGGGCATGAACAAAATAAATTAACCAACAAATAACCAACCCAACTATTACTCCAAAACCATTCATTCTTTTGAATGACAGTCACAGAGAGCGACAGCACAGGAAACCACCTTCAATCCCCTCCAATCAGAGACAATCATCTAACTTCTCCAATCCCACTTTCCGTAAACTGGCCCAGAGCTCTGTAAGTCTTGAAGAAGGCAGCTCACCCCCCACCTTCTCAAGGGGCAACTAGGGACGGGCCAGCCAGAGACTCTCACATCTCAATAAAAAAATAAAGTGCACCTTGAAACACTTCTTCAATGCGATGAGGGTTTTCTGCCTCTCCCAGCCACACAGGCAGCGACTTCCAGACTCCCACCACCCTCTGGGTGAAAATGTTTTCTCACAGCCCCCCACTGAACCTCTTTCCCTTTTCCTTCAATCTAATAAAGTTAACAAACCTGCTTTTAATCTTCTTTGCTCCAGTCTCTCCACACAAGCCCATCCCTGGTGCCTCGATCTTGTTTGAGATCTTGGAGGTGATTGGTCAGCCCAAGTCCCCTGACTGACTAACCCGTATTCCTCTCCTGAAGACATCAACCCTTTGTTGATGGGTGGTTGGGCAGTGTATCATTCTTCATTTACACAGTGACTGAATGGGGAGGGCTGGTTGACAATGGAAGGCATCACAATTAGATATAGTTCTTCGGGATAAAGGGATCCAGGGACATGGGGAGAAAGCAGGAACAAGGAACTGAATTAGATGATCAACCACGATCGTGTAAAATGGTGGAGTAGGTTGGAAGGGCTGAATGGCCTACTCTTGCTTCTATCTTCTACAATTCAATGTTTCACCTCATCCTGCTTACTACATAATCTCTTCCTGTCCTACAACTGTCTAAAGAATGGCACAATTCTCAAACTCTGGCCTCTTGTCTACTGTTGGTGGCCGTGACCTCAGATGCTCAGATGCAAGTTCTGAAATTATGTTCCTATTCTCTTTGTCTGTTTACTGCACTTGAAGACACTCCCTGTTCTGACAGCCCCACTAACAGACTTGATATCCAATGCAGAAAACGCTGTGTAAAGCACCTTAGGATACCTTGTAACATTAAATGGATATATAAATGCAAGTTGTGGTTCAATGCTGTTCACCACAAGGAGGCTTTAGCTAAAATGTCCACAACGGAATGAGTTAGCAAATGCCTATTGAAAAGATGACAAGATTTTTAAACATCACCCTCTGCCAAGATATAGGTCAGTTTTAGCAACGCAGTAACGAGTGAGATTGTGAGAAATACCTGGGGGTGCTGGGGGCTCTTTCTTGTGGGGATGGTGGAAAAGGTCCAAGTTCACCGTTGGAGGTCTTTTGGGTTTTTGAGGTGGGGCCCCCAGAGTCCATGGAGCGGGCAGGGCTCTCCGTTTAGGGGCATTCGGATCCTTTGGCCTTTCCTCAGTCTCTTGACTCTGCGACTTGTTGAGGAATTGGCTCTGCAGTTTCTGGACATTGCTGGTCCCAGGGGGCGAAGCAGAGGCCTCTTCCTGTTTGGGTTTTGGTGGGAAGTTCTTCAGGCCACTGGGCCTCAGGGGCTCACTCCTGTTCTCGTTGGTTGTGGATGCCTTGTCCTCTCCGCCATGACTGAGAAATCTCCCTCGCTCACTCACGGGTCTGAGTGACTTCACACCAAAGGCCCCATCCCCTCTCCCAGTGCTTGTCTCCTCTTTGCTGACGCCTTCCTTGTTTTCTCTATGTGTGCTGCTGGCTTCATTCCAAGGTTTCAGCCCTGCAGGTGGTTTGGAGAATGCAGGCTTCAAGGCCCTGTCTTCACCCACATTGCCCGAGTGGCTATTTGGGGGCTTTGGGAACTGGGATTTGGGGAAAACCGGCTTAGATTCATGGGAGGTCACGGGATTCAACGGTTTGGAAAATGGAGACTGTTTGGAAAAACCTGGCCGGACTTCATTTTCCTTTTGTGAATCAGCCGAGTCCAGCGTAGGCCTCAGTCCAGTCTGAGGCTTTGGGAAAGGAGCCCTCTCGTCTTTCTCGGCTTTCTGAGCACTGAAGGTATTCAGGGATGGTTTAGCCCCCAAAGTGGACTTTGGGAACACAGGCTTGCAATCATTGGCTTCCTTGTTGAGTCCCTCAAACTGAGCTTTTAAAGCTGACGGTTTGGGAAAAGCTGTCTTCTCCTGGAACGGTTTGGGTGCGGCCTGGTTGGATTTCTCGCTGAAGGAGCCTGTCGCTCTGAGGGTCTGGAACTTGGGAGCGGCGGAGGTTTCGAATCCAGCAGCCTTGCTGGCCACTGAGGACTTGTCCCCTTGGAGTGAGGATTGGGGAGTGAACCTGGCAGGCCGAGAGCCTAGGGAGGATGTCTCCTCCGCAGACTTGTTGCCAAACTTCGCCATCAGAGCCTTCACGTCGGTCTTGCCATCCTACAGAACACGCCAGGAGAAAAAGGAAAACTCGGTGTTAGGTTTGTGTGAGAAGGAGTTTAAGACAAATGAGGTTTTCTTGGTAGCTGCCAAGAGTCTCCCTAATTGGTTCATAGCAAAAGCGTGACATTTTCAGTTTCCTGTCATTGTCGCAACCACCTGACCTGACCTTCCTTTGCTGTGGTCTCAACAAGCTTTGCAACAATAAATGCATTAGCAAGGTGTTTGCATGTAAGCCAGACTTACAGTCAGAGACCACAAGTAAGAGATAGGGGCACTTCCTTCTGTCTACATATCACATTACGAGATCATTAGAGGAACCAGTCAGCAAATTGAAACTATGGGGTGTCACACACTCCACAGCCCAGAGAGGCTCCATTATTTCTGTGACAATCAGGTCTATTCCATGTCTGGGCACATGTGAATGACAGTACAATTAAACCAATAGCACTCAATACTGTAGCTGTGCAGCGATACTCAGGTTAATTGGACACAGGGGCCGTGCTCACATCCAGCAGCAGCACTGTGTTCCAACTTGTTATTTTCATTTATTTGTTCATGGGAGGTGGATCTTTCTGACTGAGCCAGAATTTGATTATCCAAAGGGCAGTTGAAAGTCAACCACTTGGTCCGGACTCACATGTGGATCTCCCCTCTAGGATCATCCTGATTTCACCATCTTCCATAGTGAGATTCAAGCCCATGTCCCTCAAGCATTAGCCTGGGCTTTAGGATTACTAGCCCAGTGACATCCCTGCCTCCCCTAAGTCATTGTCCCTTGAGAAGGTGCTGGTGAGCTGCCTGCTTGAGCTACTGGTGTATGAATAGGAAGGGTTTAGAGGGATATGGGCCAAGTGCTAGCAAATGGGACTAGATTAGGTTGGATAGCTGGTCGGCATGGATGAGTTCATAGAATCATAAAATGCCTATAGTGTGGAAACAGGCCATTTGGCCCAACAAGTTCACAGTGACCCTCTTAAAATTATTCCACCCAGTTGGACCGAAGTAGGTCTACCTGAGCTCTATGTGCTCAGGTAGACCTACAATGCCCTTAGTGTCTTGAACAATATTTATCCTTCAATCAGCATAGAATCCGATTCTCAGGTAATTAATAAGTGACTGTCTGTAGGGAGCTGGCTGTGCACAATTTAGCTTCTGAACTTCCCACATTGCAGAAGTGTTTGCACTTTTCAAAAATACATCTTTGGCCTTCCTGGGTAAGGTGAGAGCGGAAAAATTTAAAAGAGACCTAACAGGCAACTTTTTCACGCAGAGAGTGGTGTGTGTGTGTGAGCTGTCAGAGGAAGTGGTGGAGGCTGGTAGAATTACAACATTTAAAAAGCACATGGATGGGTATATGAATAGAGGGATACTGGCCAAATGCTGGCAAATGGTACTAGATTAATTTAGGATGTCTCTGGTTGGCATAGATGTGTTGGACCGAAGGGTTTATTTCCATGCTGTACATCTCTATGACTCTATAGCTGCAAAGGACTTTGGAATATTTGAGGTGCCATATAAATAGAAATCTGTCTTTCTACTTTTGTGTGTGTTTTCTCCGTGCACTTGTTGCCCCGAGATTTGAACATGGACTATTCAAACTATTTGAGTTCACATTTGGTGCTGTCTCATTCACCGAAGGCAATAGCCCATCCCCCAGATATTGGACAGTCCACATCAGATATGCAACAATACTTAACCACATCCAGGGTTGGTCTGGAATGTGGTGAATGACATTTGCATCACTCAGATACCAGACAATAGCCATCTCCAACAGGAGAGGGTTTAACCATCACTCAGATACCAGACAATAGCCAACTCCAACGGGAGAGGGTTTAACCATCACTCAGATACCAGACAATAGCCATCTCCAACAGGAGAGGGTTTAACCATCACTCAGATACCAGACAATAGCCATCTCCAACAGGAGAGGGTTTAACCATCACTCAGATACCAGACAATAGCCATCTCCAACAGGAGAGGGTTTAACCATCACTCAGATACCAGACAATAGCCATCTCCAACAGGAGAGGGTTTAACCATCACTCAGATACCAGACAATAGCCATCTCCAACAGGAGAGGGTTTAACCATCACTCAGATACCAGACAATAGCCAGCTCCAACAGGAGAGGGTTTAACCATCACTCAGATACCAGGCAATGGCCATCTCCAACAGGAGAGAATCTAACCATCACTCAGATACCAGACAATGACCATCTCCAACAGGAGAGAATCTAACCATCACTCAGATACCAGACAATGACCATCTCCAACAGGAGAGAGTCTAACCTTCACTCAGATACCACGCAATGACCATCCCCAACAGGAGAGAATCTAACCATCACTCAGATACCAGACAATGACCATCCCCAACAGGAGAGAGTCTAACCATCACTCAGATACCAGACAATGACCATCTCCAACAGGAGAGAGTCTAACCTTCACTCAGATACCAGACAATGACCATCTCCAACAGGAGAGAATCTAACCATCACTCAGATACCAGACAATGACCATCTCCAACAGGAGAGAGTCTAACCTTCACTCAGATACCAGACAATGACCATCTCCAACAGGAGAGAATCTAACCATCACTCAGATACCAGACAATGACCATCTCCAACAGGAGAGAGTCTAACCTTCACTCAGATACCGGGCAATGACCATCTCCAACAGGAGTGAGTCTAACCATCACTCCTTGATGTTCAATGACGAGGACAAATATCATCCCTTTTGGCAGTGCCATGGTTATCTGACCAGCCTGAGAGACTGATGCCCTTGTACCAAATTGGCACATGATCAGATTTTTGCTCCTTGGCATTGTCTGGGCCCAGCTTTTGTTGTCCATCCCTAATTACCCAAAGGGCAGTTTAATCATTAACCGCATTGCTGTGGGTCTGGAGTCACATGTAGGCCAGACCAGGTAAGGGTGGTCTGGAGTCACATGTAGGCCAGACCAGTTTCCTTCCCTAAAGGACATTGGTGACCCAGATGGGGTTTTTATGCCAAGGGGAAGTGGTCACATGGCCATCATTAGACTAGATTTTATTTCCAGTTTTATATTGGATTCAAACTGCAGCCTTGAAAGTCATGTCTCCAGGACATTAAACTGAGGCTCTGGATACTTGGGCCAATGACATTACTGCTGTGGTGCCATCTCTTTAAATTAGCATAGCTAATTCTTGCTATTGCACCATCCCTGAATTGCAATATGACTGAAACCTCTCTGCAAATGTTGGTTAAGCAGCCATTAAACAATGAAGAAACCACATCCGTTAACAGCTCAGGAAGTTGGCTGAGTTAATCGCCCAGAATGAGGAAAGAGTCTGCAATTCAGCCAGCCCCACATGAGGGAGCACCCCCACTCCCCTTCCCCACAGCCCCCTCCACTTTCCTTCCCAACTCCCCTTCCCCACTCCCCTTCCCCGCAGCCCTTCCCCACAGCCCTTCCCCACTCCCCTTCCCCACTCCCCTTCCCCACAGCCCTTCCCAACTCCCTTCCCCACTCCCCTTCCCCACAGTTCTTCCCCACTCCCCTTCCCCACTCCCCTTCCCCACAGCCCTTCCCAACTCCCCTTCCCCACTCCCCTTCCCCACAGTCCTACCCCACTCCCCTTCCCCACAGCCCTTCCCCACTCCCCTTCCCCACAGCCCCCTCCACTTTCCTTCCCAACTCCCCTTCCCCACTCCCCTTCCCCACTCCCCTTCCCTGCAGCCCTTCCCCACAGCCCCCTCCACTTTCCTTCCCAACTCCCCTTCCCCACTCCCCTTCCCCACTCCCCTTCCCCACAGCCCTTCCCCACTCCCCTTCCCCACAGCCCTTCCCAACTCCCTTCCCCACTCCCCTTCCCCACAGTTCTTCCCCACTCCCCTTCCCCACTCCCCTTCCCCACAGCCCTTCCCAACTCCCCTTCCCCACTCCCCTTCCCCACAGTCCTTCCCCACTCCCCTTCCCCACAGCCCTTCCCCACTCCCCTTCCCCACAGCCCCCTCCACTTTCCTTCCCAACTCCCCTTCCCCACTCCCCTTCCCCACTCCCCTTCCCTGCAGCCCTTCCCCACAGCCCCCTCCACTTTCCTTCCCAACTCCCCTTCCCCACTCCCCTTCCCCACTCCCCTTCCCCACAGCCCTTCCCCACTCCCCTTCCCCACAGCCCTTCCCAACTCCCTTCCCCACTCCCCTTCCCCACAGTTCTTCCCCACTCCCCTTCCCCACTCCCCTTCCCCACAGCCCTTCCCAACTCCCCTTCCCCACTCCCCTTCCCCACAGTCCTTCCCCACTCCCCTTCCCCACAGCCCTTCCCCACTCCCCTTCCCCACAGCCCCCTCCACTTTTCTTCCCAACTTCCCTTCCCCACTCCCCTTCCACACAGCTCTTCCCAACTCCCCCTCCCACTCCCCTTCCCCACAGCCCTTCCCCACTCCCATTCCCCACAGCCCCCTCCACTTTCCTTCCCAACTCCCCTTCCCCACTCCCCTTCCCCACACCCTTTCCACACAGCCCCTCCCCACTACCCTTGCCCAGTACCCTTCCCCACTCCCCTTCCCCACAGCTCTTCCCCACTCCCCTTCCCCACAGCCCCCTCCACTTTCCTCCCAACTCCCCTTCCCAACTCCCCTTCCCCACTACCCTTCCCCACTCCCCCACTCCACTTCCCCACAGCCCTTCCCCACTCCTCTTCCCCATTCCTGTGGTGAGCTTCGACAGCTTATGGATCAGGAAAGGCCAAGGTCTCTAACACACAGTTGTACATCTGCTGTCACCTTGAACTTTAGCCTCAACTCCCTGCACTCTAGTAGAACACCCAGCTGAGCAGTGTGTGTCTATCTGTTTATCTGTGTGGATCGGTGTGTGTCTGTCTGTCTATACCTGTGTGTGTGTGTTAGCATTTGCTGTTGGCTCTCGGAGTATGTCTGTTGTATCTAGGTGTATGTCCTAGCGAAGCTGTCTGTATGTCCATCAATGTGTGGACCTGTATGTAACTCTGTGCTCGTGTCTGTGTGTATAATTGTTTGTGTGGGTGTGTGTATATGTTTATGCATGTGTCTGTGGCTGTGTGTGCATCTGTGCGTGTGCACACGTGTTTGTGAGAGTGTGTGTGTGTGTGTATGCACGTGTGGTTGCATGTGGGTGTTGTGTCTGTGTTGCGGTGTGTGTCCATGTGCGTGCACGCGTGTGTGTGTGTTGCAGTGTGTGTTGTGGTGTGTATGTGTGTGTGCGTGCGTGTACGTTGCGGTGTGTGTGAGTGCATGTGTGTGTTGCAGTGTGAGTATGTGTTGCGGTGTGTGTGTGTTGTGATGTTTGTGTGTTGCGGTGAGTGTGTGTGTGTTGTGGTGTATGTGCATGCATATGTGTGTGTGTGTGAGAGCGTGCACGTGTGTATGAGTGTTTCAGTTTGTGTGAGCGCACGTGTGTGTGTTGCATTGTGTGCATGTGCGTTGCAGTGTGAGTATGTTTTGCAGTGTGTGTGTTGTGGTGTTTGTGTGTTGCGGAGTGTGTATGCGTGTTGTGGAGTATGTTGGGGGTGTGTGCTGTAGTATATATGCATGCGTGTGTGTCTGTGTCTGTGCATGTGTGCATACACATGCGTGTGTGTTTCTGTGTGCATGTGTGTGTGTCTGAGTGTGTGTGTGTATGATGTGTGTGTTGCGGTGTGTTTGTGTGTATGATGTGTGTGTGTTGCGGTGTGTGTGTTGCAGTGTGTGTGCATGTGCCTGTGTGTGTGCATGTGTGTTGTGGTCTGTGTGTGTTGCGGTGTGTCTGAATGTGTGTGTGTGTCTGAGTGTGTGTGTGTGTGTATGATGTGTGTGTTGCGGTCTGTGCATGTGTGTTGCGGTCTGTGTGTGTGTTGCGGTGTATGTGCATGTGTGTTCCGGTGTGTGTGTGCGCGTACGTGTGTGTGCATGTGTGAGTATGTATGTGTTGCTGTGCGTGTGTGTGCACGTTTGCCTGTATGTGTTACGCTGTGTGTGTGTTGCAGTATGTATTTGTGTTGCGGTGTGTCTGTGTGTGTTGTAGTGTGTGTGTGTGTGCATGCATGCCTGTGTGAGTGTGCGTGTGATGCAGTTTGTGTGTGTGTTGCGGTGTGTGTGTATGTATGCGTGTGCCTGTGTGTGTGTGCCTGTGTGTGAGTGCGTGCGTGCGTTGTGTGTGTTGCGGTGTGTGTGTGTGTGTCTGTTGCGCTGTGTGCACTAAATAAGGACAATATTGGGCATGCCAGTATGGAAGACGTTCCTCAACATGATCCAGACCCATTCCTGTGGATTGAAGCAGGGACTTTGGAAAGCAGGGGAACATTGTACCCCAACATGGGGCAAGGTTAGGGAGAGGGAAACATTGTACCCCAACATAGGACAGGGTCAGGGAGAGGGGAACACTGTACACCAACAGGGAGCAAGGTCAGGGAGAGGGGAACATTGTACCCCAACATGGGGCAAGGTTAGGGAGAGGGAAACATTGTACCCCAACAGGGGGCAGGGTCAGGGAGAGGGGAACACTGTACCCCAACAGGGGTCAGGGTCAGGGAGAGCGGAATACTGTACCCCAACAGGGGGCAGGGTCAGGGAGAGGGGAACACTGTACCCCAACAGGGGGCAGGGTCAGGGAGAGGGGAACACTGTACCCCAACACAGGGCAGGGTCAGGGAGAGGGGAACACTGTACCCCAACACAGGGCAGGGTCAGGGAGAGGGGAACACTGTACCCCAACACAGGGCAGGGTCAGGGAGAGGGGAACACTGTACCCCAGCATGGGGCAGGGTCAGGGAGAGCGGAACACTGTACCCCAACAGGGGGCAGGGTCAGGGAGAGGGGAACACTGTACCCCAACACAGGGCAGGGTCAGGGAGAGGGGAACACTGTACCCCAACAGGGGGCAGGGTCAGGGAGAAGGGAACACTGTACCCCAACAGGGGGGAAGGTCAGGGAGAGGGGAACACTGTACCCCAACACAGGGCAGGGTCAGGGAGAGGGGAACACTGTACCCCAACAGGGGGCAGGGTCAGGGAGAGGGGAACACTGTACCCCAACAGGGGGGAAGGTCAGGGAGAGGGGAACACTGTACCCCAACACAGGGCAGGGTCAGGGAGAGGGGAACACTGTACCCCAACAGGGGGCAGGGTCAGGGAGAAGGGAACACTGTACCCCAACAGGGGTCAGGGTCAGGGAGAAGGGAACACTGTACCCCAACAGGGGTCAGGGTCAGGGAGAGGGGAACACTGTACCCCAACAGGGGGGAAGGTCAGGGAGAGGGGAACACTGTACCCCAACAGGGGGCAGGGTCAGGCAGAGGGGAACACTGTACCCCAACACAGGGCAGGGTCAGGGAGAGGGGAACACTGTACCCCAACACAGGGCAGGGTCAGGGAGAGGGGAACACTGTACCCCAGCATGGGGCAGCGTCAGGGAGAGGGGAATACTGTACCCCAACAGGGGTCAGGGTCAGGGAGAGGGGAACACTGTACCCCAACAGGGGTCAAGGTCAGGGAGAGGGGAACACTGTACCCCAACAGGGGTCAGGGTCAGGGAGAGGGGAACACTGTACCCCAACAGGGGGCAGGGTCAGGGAGAAGGGAACACTGTACCCCAACAGGGGTCAGGGTCAGGGAGAGGGGAACACTGTACCCCAACAGGGGTCAGGGTCAGGGAGAGGGGAACACTGTACCCCAACAGGGGGCAGGGTCAGGGAGAAGGGAACACTGTACCCCAACAGGGGTCAGGGTCAGGGAGAGGGGAACACTGTACCCCAACAGGGGGGAAGGTCAGGGAGAGGGGAACACTGTACCCTAACACAGGGCAGGGTCAGGGAGAGGGGAACACTGTACCCCAACACAGGGCAGGGTCAGGGAGAGGGGAACACTGTACCCCAGCATGGGGCAAGGTCAGGGAGAGGTGGGAAAGAAATCAAGTCTCTTGAAACCAAAGACCTTGGACTGATTTCGATGAGGAGGGGAATTAAAAACAGGAAGAATGAACGTTGTTTCTCTGAGCATGTTAAACTGTATGCAGAGGCTGGCCCATACAGTGTAACATACAGTCAGAAGGCTGAGCAATCCCCACTGTACTCTAACTGGGAATGTGTCCCTCTTATTCAGGCTAAAGCTCCCAGTCACTCACAGCCCTTTCAGATTCCACAAAGCATGCCGACAGAAGACAGGAGTCTTACCTCGACAGAAAAACCCCAGAGAATTTCAGCTACGGACTGAGTATCTGGCCAATAAAGTACACTTGTGGATCACACAGTGTTAAGTCCCTGCACACACACGGTTGGAAGTGCTCACCACCCTGCACTGAGGCAACGAGCGAGTGAGAGACAGCGAGAGAGAGAGAGAGAGAGAGACTCGCTACAGCTCTGCTCAGGCAGTGAGGAAGCAGCAAAGAGGAACAACGACAGGGAAGACTGGCAGGCAGATCCGAACGTCCACACCACTGCATCGTTTCAAGGGGAGGAACGAGCTGGGTGACAAACAATGGGGCAAAAAGCACAGAAATAGATTGAAAAATCGGACTTCGCCTCGAGGCCAGGTGGAGGGAGTCAGAGTTTGGAATAACTGAAGAGTTAATGAACAAATGACACTGAGACTGTAAAACATAGAATGGCATCATTACTCTGTACAAACAGAAGTACCTTCTGAACAGGTTGAGTACAGAAAAACCTTGATTATCCGAACGAGATTGACAGGGAGTATTTTGTTCAGATAACTGGTTGTTCAGATAACTGATAACGTTTTTCACGAGACCATGAGATCTTGTTCGGATAATCCAAAATTCGGATAATTGATGTTCGGATAACCGAGGTTGTTCTGTAGTTGCAAATGGAATTAACTTGGAACATGGACAAATAAAAAAGACTTGAATTTCCTCGCTAACTTTCAAAAGTAAGTTCACCTAAAACTCTGAAGTGTCAGCCCGGTGAATATACGGCACAGGATACCACGCAAATGAGTTAAACGCTAACACAATCGATCCCCAAAGCCTACAGATTGAATCAAAGCTTCTCCTCCTGCCCCTAACCTGGTGGAAAATTATACAGTCATAGAGTCAAAGAGTCATAGAGATGTACAGCACAGAAACAGGCCCTTCAGTCCAACCCATCCATGCCGACCAGATATCCCAATCCAATCTAGTCCCACCCATCAGCACCCGGCCCATATCTCTCTAAACCCTTCCTGTTCATATACCCATCCAGATGCCTTTTAAATGTTGCAATTGTACCAGCCTCCACTACTTCCTCTGGCAGCTCATCCCATACATGTACCACCCTCTGTGTGAAAACGTTGCCCCTTGGGTCTCTTTTACATCTTTCTCCTCTCACTCTAGACCTATGCCCTCTAGTTCTGGACTCCCCCGCCCCAGAGAAAAGACTTTGTCTATTTATCCTATCCATGCCCCACATGATTTTATAAATCTCTATAAGGTCATCCCTCAGCTCCAGGGAATACAGAGCTGGAAATGTGTTGCTGGAAAAGCGCAGCAGGTCAGGCAGCATCCAGGGAACAGGAGAATCGACGTTTCGGGCATAAGCCCTTCTGATTCCTGAAGAAGGGCTTATGCCCGAAACGTCGATTCTCCTGTTCCCTGGATGCTGCCTGACCTGCTGCGCTTTTCCAGCAACACATTTCCAGCTCTGATCTCCAGCATCTGCAGACCTCACTTTCTCCTCCAGGGAATACAGCCCCAGCCTGTTCAGCCTCTCCCTATAGCTCAAATCCTCCAACCCGGGCAGCATCCTTGTAAATCTTTTCTGAATCCTTTCAAGTTTCACAACATCTTTCCGATAGGAAGGAGACCAGAATTGCATGCAATATTCCAGCAGTGACCGAACCAATGTCTTATACACTCACAACATGACCTCCCAACTCCTGTACTCAATACTCGGACCATTAAAGGAAAGCATACCAAACACCTTCTTCACTATCCTATCTACCTGCAACTCTCCAGCCAAATGTGAGGTGATGCATTTTGGAGGATCAAATTTAGGTAGAAGTTACACTGTAAATGGCAGAACCCTGAGAACATTATCATGTGGATGGATCTGGGTGTGCAGGTCCACAGTTCCATAAACGTGGCCACATAGCTGACCAAGGTGATTGAGAAGGTGTAATGCATGCTTGCCTTCATTGGCCAGGGCATGAAGTACAAGAGTTGGCAAACCATGTCGCAGCGATATACGCCACATTTGGAGTATTGTGTGCAGTTTTGGTTGCACACTACAAGAAGGATGTGAAAACTTTGGAGGGAGTGCAGAAAGGATCACTGGGATGCTGCCTGGTCTCGAGGGCATTGGCAATGAGGAATGGTTAAAAAGACTAGGATTGTTTTCACTGGGAAGATGGCAGCTGAGAGGAGACCTGATAGACGTCTGCAAAATTGAGAAGCAGCGGTAGGGTGGATAGTCTGAGGTTTTTTCCCAGGGTTGAAATTTCAATTAGAAAGGGACACTGGTTCAAGGTGAGGGGGAAACGTTTAAGGGAGATGTGTGAGGGAAGTTTTTTGCACAGCGTGATAGGTGGCTGGAACGCACGACCAGAAAAGGTGGTGGCAGCATGTACATTGGCGACATTTAAAAAGCATCTGGATGGTTACGTGAATTAGGAGGAAATTGTGGGACATGGACAAAATGTGGGCAGCAGGTTTTTTTTTTAGTTTAGTTAAGGCATGATGATTGGCATGCGCTTGGAGGGCCGAAGGACCTGTTCCTGTGCTGTACTCCCCTTTTTGTGCTTTTGTTCTCATCTCCCCACTGAGTCACTCGGTTCCAGATTTAAATCCCACTCCAGAGTACAGAGACAGTGAGACAGAGAGTGCCGCACTACCAGTGGCAGGTCAGATGTCAGTCTCAGCCTTGCAAACTCCTCGGGTGTTTGTAAAGGATCCCAGGACAAAACAGCATGGCAGCTTATGCATCAACAAACGGAAAAAAAAAGGTACCATCCAGTCATTGCTATTTGTGTGAACTTGCTGTGCATAAATTGGTAATATTTAATAAATCATTGGGTGTGGTTGGCTAGGTGAACATTAATTGCCCATCCCTAGTTACCCCGGAGAAGATGGGGGTGGGTCATCTCCTCGGAGATACAGGAAGAACATTACTCACTGCAGAATTCTCAGGCCTGCTGCTGTAAGTATTTTGGTGGTTCCATCATTAGAACAGGGACTACACATCAGAAAGTACTTCTTTTGTTACAAAACAGTTTTGGGAGTGCAGCGATTGTGAAAAGATCTGTATAAATCTAAATCTATTATTTTGTTTAGAAATTGAGCACTGGCAGCTCAATTTCTAAGCAAAGCCACAAGAGTACATTTCAGAAGTAAACACTATGGGAAACCCAGTTGAAGGGTGAAACTTTGCGTTTGCAGCTTTGCGTGGCTGTGAATAGTTCCTTAAATAGGAATCATTCACTTCCTATTAGACTATCTGTCACTAAGGAAACTGGGACTACAACAGGTCAGTGAGAAAATGTAGAATGTGTGGTCAAGGTTAGGATGCATGAGATATAATTGAAATATATATTTATACAAACACCTCAGAGCATTTCCCCATCCTCAATAACAGAAGAGTCCAGTGCAAAACAGTGTGAAAGATAAGGCTGAAATATTCACAGCAGCCTTCAGCCTGAAGTGCCGAGAGGATGATCCATCTTGCTCTCCCTCAGCGGTCCTCAGCATCACAGACACCAGTCTTCAACCAATTGGATCCACTCAAGGTAAGGTTGGGTACCTCAAAGGTATCTACCCAGCAATGTGGAATATTGCCCAGGTATGTCCTCTCCCAACAGGATAGAGGAGTGGAGTTTCCCAGGAGTTGGTATTGGGACCCGTTCTTTTCCTAATATATATTAATGATATGATATTCAGGGAGCAATTTTAAAGTTTGTGGATGATATGAAACTTAGCAGAATTGTAACCTGTGAGGGGGCAGTGTGGAGCTCCAAAAGAACATTGACAACTTAGTGGAGTGAGTGGGTAGGTGACAGACGAGGCTCAATGCTGTGCAGTGTGAAGTGATGCACTTTGCTCATTGAAGAATAATATAAAAAAAAGGGGGTACAATTCTAAAGGGAAGGCAGGAGCAGAGAGAGTTGAGCGTATATGTGCACAGATCATTGATGGTAGTAGGACAGTTGGAGAGCAGTGAATAAAGCACACAGTGTCCTCAGCTTTATTAATAGGGACAGAGAGTACAAGAGCGAGGAGGTGATGGTGAACTTGTACGAGACACTTGTTACATTTCAGCTGGAGGATTGTGTACCGTTGTGGGGGCCATGTTACAGGAATGATCTGAATGCATTGGAATGAGAATGGAGGTAATTTTCAAGAATCGTTCCAGCAATGAGAAACTTGAGCGATGAGGATAGATTGAAGAAGTTAGGTGTGTTCTCCTTGGAGAGGGGAGATCTGATAGAGGTTTCCAAAATCATGAGTGGGGGCTGGACAGAATAGAATAGAATATCCTTTATTGTCAACGTATTCAAGTACAGAAGTACAGGAGGTGTGAAAGGTTTACAATGTCACCTCTCACGCTGTCATCTCAGGTACAAATCTTAGATACAAAAAGACAAATAAAGAAAATAAGTTGCATTACCTTACAGTGATTTATAGTATAAGGCATTCTTAAAAGGATAAACTTTACAGTCTCATAAACAAATTACAGATAATCATTACATTGCAGTATGGATCGGGAGAAGCTGTAGGAGGATCAATACAAGAGGACACAGATTAGAAATAATTTGCAAACAAAGCAAATGAAATGTGCATAGTGAGTATTCAGACCATGAAAGTCACTGCCTGAAAATGGGATGGAGGCGGGTTCAATTCAGACATTCAGGACAGGCATTGGACGATTATTTAAGTGGGGAATGATGTGTAAGTTGTGGGGAAAAGGCAGGAGAATTGCAATTAGTTGTGATGTTCAGTCAGTGCAGAAACGATGGGCTGTAAGTCCTCCATCTACACTGTCACCTTCTGTGGTACCGCCCCATCAGCCTACTCTCCATCCTCAGTAACATGATGGAAGGGGTCAGTAACAGGGCTATCAAGCAGCACCTGCTCAGCAATAACCTGCTCAGTGACCCCCAGTTTGGGTTCCCCCAGGGTCACTCAGCTCCTGACCTCATTACAGCCTTGGGTCAAACATGGACAAAAGAGCTGAATCCCAGAGGGGAGGGGAGAGGGACAGCCCTTGATATCAAGGCTGTATTTGACCGAGTGTGGCATCCTGGCAAAACTGGAATCAATGGGTATCGGGGTGCAAACTCTCCACTGGTTAGAGCCATCCCTGGCACAGAGGAAGATGGTTGTGGTTGTTCGAGGTCAGTCATCTCAGCTCCAGGACAGCTCTGCAGGAGTCCCTCAGGGTAGTGCCCTAGACCCAACCATCTTCAGCTGCTTCATGCAAGAGAAAATGAGGACTGCAGATGCTGGAGATCAGAGTCAAAAAGTGTGGTGCTGGAAAAGCACAGCCAGTCAGGCAGCATCCGAGGATCAGGAGAGTCAACATTCTGAACATAAGCTCTTCATTAGGATCTGACCGGCTGTGCTTTTCCAGCATCACACTTTTTGACTCTTCAGCTGCTTCTTCAATGACCTTCCCTCCATCATAAGGTCAGAAGTGGGGATGTTGCTGAACTTTATTGCATAAAGTTCAGCAACATTCGCAGCTTCTCAGATACTGAAGCAGTCCATGGCCAAATGCAGCACAAACTGGACAACAGTCACTCTTGGTTTGATGAGTGGCAAGTGATAGTCGCATCATAAACATGCCAGGCAATGACCATTTCTAACATGGGAGGTTGTAACCATTGTCCCTTGGCATTCAGTGAATGCCCCGCTATCAACATCCCTGGGGTTACCATTGACCAGAAACTGAATAAACTGGCCACACAAATGCAGTGCCTACAAGAGTAGGTCGGATTAGGTAGGTAGTAAATTCAAATCAAACTGGAATCAAAAGTCTAATAATGAACGTTTAACCACTGTCAAATGCTATTAAAATTAATGTGGTTCACTGATGACCTTCAGGGAAGGAGATCTGCCATTCTTACCTCGTCTGGCCCATAGGTGACTCCAGACCCACAGCAATGATGTGACTCTTAACTCTATACTATGCTCTTGGGCAGTTCAGTAATAAGGTAAAGTTGCTGTAGTCCCAGAGCATCATGGGGCTGCTCTCATTAGAGAGAGAGACGATTGGTGGTGGTTTAACCTGAGGGTCACCATACCTCAGGCAAGTGGAGAGGTTGAGAAGGAGAGATCCTTATACACAGAGGCTGATATTCTCTATGACAGAAACATATCAAACTGGAGCAGGAGTAGGCCATTCAGCCCTTCAGGCCTGCATCACCATTCAATATGATCATGCGTGATCATCAACTCAGTCCCCCATCCTGCTGTCTCCCCATACCCTTTGACCCCTTTAGCCCTCAAACCTTTATCTAACTCCTTCTTGAAAACATTCAATATTTTGGCCTCAACAGGCTCCACACTCACTGGGTGAAGTTAAAAACCACACAACGCCAGGTTATAGTCCAACAGGTTTATTTGGAAGCACTAGCTTTCGGAGTGTCGCTCCTTTCTCAGGTAGCTGTGGAGCAGGATCATAAGATACATCTCAGTGTCATGTGTGCATGTTTGCACTGCGATCTTTTGCTATAATTTCTGTGTCTTATGATCCTGCCCCACTAGCTACCTGATGAAGGAGCAGTGCTCCACAAGCTTGTACTTCCCAATTAAACCTGTTGGACTATAATCTGGTGTTGTGTGATTTTTAACTTTGTCCATCCCAGTCCAACACCAGCACCTCCACATCATCTCTGGGTGAAGACATTTCTCCACATCTCAGTCCTCAATGGTTTACCCATCTTTAAAGTGTGACCCTGTGATTCAGGGCTCCCTGGTCATTGGGACCATCCTTCCTGTCTTTACCTTATCTAGTCCAGTGAGAATTTTATGTTTCTATGAGATCTCTGTCATTCGTCTAAACCCCACTGAGTGTTGTGGAATCAAAGGCTTTTAGGGAGTGGGAAAGAATGTGGATTTGAGGTGACAATCAACTGAGTCAGGGACTTTCTGAATAGTGGAAAAAGCTTTAAAAAGCTCTCATTCGAGCACAGTTCATTACACTGTACACAAGGGCTGCTATTCTTTATAATATACACATGGACTGCTGTTCTCCACAATATACAGAGGGACTAATGTTCTTTTTAACATACACGGGGCTGCAGTTCTTTATAATATAAAGGATCTCTATTCTTTAGAATAGTATAGGGGCTACTGTTGTCTATATTATATACAGGAACTGCTATTCTATACCATATACATATACATATATATATATATATATATATATAGGGACTGCTATTCTGTATTTTATACACAGGGGCTACCATTCTCTATAATATACACAGAGAGGCTGAATAGGCTGGGGCTGTTTTCCCTGGAGTGTAGGAGGCTGGGGGGGTAACCTTATAGAGTTTTATAAAATCATGAGTGGCATGGATAGGATAAATAAACAAGATCTTTTCCCTGGGGTGCAGGAGTCCAGAACCAGAGGGCATAGGTTTAGGGTGAGAGGGGAAAGATATAAAAGGGACTTAAAGCACAACTTTTCCATGCAGAGGGTGGTGTGTGTATGGAATGAACTTCCAGAGAAGGTTTTGGAGGCTGGTACAATTATAACATTTAAAAGGTGTCTGGATGGGTACATGAATAGGAAGAGTTTAGAGGGATATGGCAAATGGGACAAGGTCAGTTTAGGATATCTGATCGGCATGGACAAGTTGGACCAAATAGTCTGTTTCTGCGCTGTGCATCTCTATGTTATTGTCTAAATATAAAGAGGGACTGCTATTCTCCATAATATAAAGAGGAACTGATATTCTCACAATATACTCAGGGACTGCTGTTCTCTATAATAAACACAGGGACTGCTATTCTCTATATTAGACACAGAGACTGCTATTCTCCATATTATACGCAGGGACTGCTATTCTCTATAATAGACACAGAGACTGCTATTCTCCATAATATACACAGTGACTGCTTTTCTCTATAAAATACACAGGGACTGCTGTTCTCTATAAAATGCACAGGGATTGTTATTCTCTCTATATACACAGGAACTGCTTTTCTGCATAGTATACAGAAGAACTGCTATTCTCTATATACACACAGGGACTGCTGTTCTCTATAATATACACAGAGACTGCTATTCTCTATAATATAAACAGGGACTGCTATTCTCTATAATATACACAGGGACTGCTATTCTGTATAATATACACAGGGACTGCTATTCTCTATAATATACACAGGGACTGCTATTCTCTATAATACACACAGGGACTGCTATTCTCTATAATATAAACAGGGACTGCTATTCTCTATAATACACACAGGGACTGCTATTCTCTATAATAAACACAGGGAATGCGGTTCTCTATAATATACAGAGGAACTGCTATTCTCTATAATATACAAAAGGACTGTTATTCTCTATAATATGTACAGGGTCTGTTATTCTTTTTAATATAAATAGAGACTTCTACCTTTATAAAACACACTGGGACTGCTACTATCTATAATATAAACAGTTGCTTTTATCTATCATATAAATGGGCTGCTAATCTTTACAGTTGACACAGGGACTGCTATTCTCTATAATATAAACAGGGACTACTATTCTGTATAATATACACAGGGACTGCTATTCTGTATAATATACACAGGGACTGTTATTCTCTATAGTATAAACAGGGACTGCTATTCTCTATAATATACACAGGAACTGCTATTCTGTATAATACACACAGGGACTGCTATTCTCTATAATATAAACAGAGGAGGTGCTGTTTCTGTAGTTTACACAGGGATGGCTATTCTCTACTATATGCACAGGGCTTGTGATTCTCTATAATATAGACAGGGAGTGCTGTTCTGTGTAACACACATAGGGGCTGCTATTCTTTGTAAATACATGGCACAGTGGCTCAGTGATTGGCACTCCACCCTTGGGTGACTGTCTTGAGTTTGCACACTCTCTCTGTGTCTGGGTGGGTTTCCTCCCACCGTCCAAAGATGTACAGGTTAGGGTAGAATAGCCATGCTAAATTGTCCATCGTGTCGAGGCATGAGCAGGCTGGGTGAGTTAGCCATGGAGAATGCAGGTGTGTGGGTATGGTGGGATGCTCTTTGGAGGATCAGTGTGAACTCAATGGGCCAAATGGCCTGCTTCCACAGTGTAAGGATTCTATTATTCTCTGTAAACACAGACAAGGGCTGGTATTCTCTAAGTGCATCACCCCATATTTATCTGGATTGAACTCCTTTGGCTACTGATCCGCCTATATATAAGTCTATTCGCCTCACCATTTACTAACCTACCAACTTTTATATCATCAGCGAATTTAATGATCAAACTTCCTACATCCAAGTCTAAATCATTTATATTAACACAAACAGCAAGGGCCCCAACTCAGCTTCCTGTGGTTTGCCACTGCTTGCAGGCTTCCCATCAGGCAAAACACCCCTCAACCATCACCCTCTGTTTCCTGCCTCTCAGCTAATTCTGATCCTAATTAGTCAATTTGCCCTGGATCTCATTAGATTTTACCTTCACTATCAGTCTCCTGTTTGGGATCACATCAAAAACCTTACTGAGGCCCAAGTAGACAATGTCAAAATCAATGCCCTCATCTACACGTGTCGGTCACCTCTTCAAATAATCCAATTAAGTTGGTCAGACATGATCTCCCCTTAACAAAACCATGCTGACTGTTCTTGATTAATCCCTGCCTCTCCAAATGCAATTTTTCTCTGTCCCTCAGAATTGCTTCCAATTGTTACTGAGGTTAGACTGATTGGCCTGAACTTTCCCGGTTTATCCCGATATCCCCTGTTTCCTTCTTGAATGACTGTACTGCTTTGTGGGAGTACTGTTGAGAATTCCCAGGGCAACTCTCTTCCGACTGTATCCCACTGCGTCGTCACCTCTGCTGGGTCTGTCCTGTCGGTGTGACAGGTCATCTCCAGGGATGGTGGTGTCTGGGACATTGTTTATAAGGTATGAGTCAGTGAGCATCACTGTGTCAGTCTGTGAGACAGCTGTCCCAATACTGGCACGCGCCCCCAGATGTTAGTGAGGAAGACCCTGCAGATTTGACAGGGCTGTTTTTGCCGTTGCCTTTTCTGGTACCTAAGTCAATGACTTCATCTGGTTTCATTTCTTTGTTGAAAATTTGTAGCGATTGATATAACTGAATATCTCGCATGGCGGTTTGAGAGGACAGGTTCGGGTCATCTGCATTGCTGTGGGTCAGGAGTCACATGGAGGCCAGGCCAGGTGGGGATGATAGATTTCCTTCCCAAAGAGGCAGACGTGAACCAGTTGGGATTTTACAACAATCGATGAGGTTTTCATGTCTTAATTTTTATTGTATTCAAATTCTGCCATCTATTGGAGCAATTTCTGAGTGCCTGTCCTCACAGATATTACCTGTAAGCAGCAACAATACCACTGCCTCCCCTATCATATAAACAGGGACTGCTATTCTCTATAATATACACAGGGACTGCTACTCTGTATAATATACACAGGGATTACTATTCTGTTAGCGAGTTTTGAGAAGAGTTGTAGCTCAGGTTGAGGTTCTGGATGTACGTTTGCTCGCTGAGCTGGAAGGTTCGTTTTCAGATGTTTCGTCACCCTACTAGGTAATATCATCAGTGAGCCTCCGGATAAAGCACTGGTGGCATGGTCCACTTTCTATTTATGTGTTTAGGTTTCCTTGGATTGGTGATGCCATTTCCCATGTCATTTCCTGTTCTTTTTCTCAGTGGGTAGTAAATGGGATCCAAGTCAATGTGTTTAGAACATAGAATATAGAACAATACAGCGCAGAACAGGCCCTTCGGCCCTCGATGTTGCGCCGAACTGTCAACTATTCTCAGCTTGTCCTCCTACACTATCCCTGCTAGCTAGCTTTCTGCCAGTTTGTCCAATGTAGTGTTTGTTACAGTTCTTGCATGGTATTTTGTAAATGACATTAGTTTTGCTTGTTGTCTGTGTAGGATCTTTCAAGTTCATTAGCTGCTGTTTTAGTGTGTTAGTGGGTTTGTGGGCTACCATGATGCCAAGGGGCCTGAGTAGTCTGGCCGTCATTTCCAAGATGTTTTTGAAGTAGGGGAGAGTGGCTAGGATTTCTGGATGTGTTTTGTCTGCTTGTTGGGTTTTGATGCTAAGAAATCGGCAGACTGTGTTCATTGGGTGTGAACAGGAAATTACATCACCAACCCAAGGAAAACGCATAAACAAAAAGTAAGCCAGGCCACCAGTGCCTCATCCAGAGGCTCACTGATGATTTTACCTACCTATGGTGATGAAATGTCTGAAAATGAACCTTCCAGCTCAGCGAGCAAATCTACGTCCACTGCTATTCTGTATAATGTACACAGGGACTGCTATTCTCTATAGTATACACAGGGACTGCTATTCTCTATAACATACACGGGCGCTGCTATTCTGTACAATATACACAGGGACAGTTGTTCTCTATAATATACACAGGGACAGTGATTCTGTATAATATACACAGGCACTGTAATTCTCTATGATATACACAGGGACAGCTATTCTGTATAATACACATAGGCACTGCTATTCTCTATAATATACACAGGGACTGCTGTTCTCTATAATATACACAGGGACTAATATTCTCTACAATACACACAGGGACTGCTATTCTGTACAATATACACAGGGACTAATATTCTCTACAATACACACAGGGACTGCTATTCTGTACAATATACACAGACACTATAATTCTCTATAATATATACAGGCACTGTAATTCTCTATAATATACACAGGGACTGCTAATCTACAATATACACAGAAACTGCTTTGTCTATATCATACACAGGGACTGCTGCTCTCTATAAGACACACAAGGCCTGTGATTCTGTATAATTTAGACAGGGACTGCCTTTCTGTATAATATACATTGGGACTGCTATTCTCTGCATTGTACACTGGGACTGCTATTCTCTGTAATATACACAGGGACTGCTCTTCTCTATAATATACACAGGGACTACTATTCTCTATAGTATACACAGGGACTGCTATTCCCTATAATATACATGGGGCTGCTGTTCTTTGTAATACACACAGGGACTGCTATTCTCTATAATATACACAGGGACTGCTATTCTCTATAATACATATAGGGACTGCTATTCTCTATAATATACACTGGGACTGCTGTTCTCTATAATATACACAGGGACTGCTATTCTGTATAATACATATAGGGACTGCTATTCTCTATAATCTACACAGGGACTGCTGTTCTCTATAATATACACAGGGACTGCTATTCCCTATAATATAAACGGGGACTGTAATTCTCTATAGTAAACATCGGGACTGCTATTCTCTATAATATATATGGGGCAGCTATTCTATATAATATACACAGGGACTGCTGTTCTCTACAATATGCACACGGACTGTTATTCCCTGTAATAGACACAGAGACTGACTCACTGCGCTTTTCCAGCAACACATTTTTCAGCTTTGATCTCCAGCATCTGCAGTCCTCACTTTCTCCTCGTTGATTTTAACCGACTGTGAATCCTTTTGCAAGGATACCTTCCTTGAAAAAGCTCTCTTCCTCCATCTCACCTTAACCATCTCCCACCTATCGCATTCACAACACCCCTCCCCCAAGTCCCTCCTCCCTACCTTTTACCTTAGCCTGCTTGGCACACCCTCCTCATTCCTGAAGAAGGGCTTATGCCCGAAATGTCGATTCTCCTGCTCCTTGGATGCTGCCTGACCTGCTGCGCTTTTCCAGCAACACATTTTTCAACAGAGACTGTTATTCCCAATAATATACACAGGGACTGCTATTCTGTATAATGTACACAGGGACTGCTAATCTCTGTAATATACACAGGGACTGCTAATCTGTATAAAATAGAGAGGGACTGTGATTCTGCATAACATACACAGGGACTGCTGTTCTCTGTAATGTAGACAGGGATTGCTATTTGTATAACATACACAGGGCCTGTTCTTCTCTATAATACATACAGGGACTGCTATTCTCTATAATATACACAGGGACTGCTGTTCTCTATAATATACACAGCGACTGCTATTCTGTATAATGTACACAGGGACTGCTATTCTCTGTAATATACACAGGGACTGCTATTCTCTATAATATACACAGGGACTGCTATTCTGTATAATATACACAGGGACTGCTATTCTCTATAATATACACAGGGTCTGCTGTTCTCTGTAATGTAGACAGGGATTGTTATTCTGTATAACATACACAGGGACTGTTCTTCTCTATAATACATACAGGGACTGCTATTCTCTATAATATACACAGGGACTGCTGTTCTCTATAATATACACAGGGACTGCTATTCTGTATAAAATAGAGAGGGACTGTGATTCTGTATAATAATACACAGGGACTGCTGTTCTCTATAATATACATCGGGACTGCTGTTCTCTATAATATACACAGGGACTGCTATTCTGTATAATATACACAGGGACTGCTATTCTCTATAATATACACAGGGGCTGCTGTTCTCTATAATATACACAGGGACTGCTGTTCTCTATAATATACACAAGGACTGCTATTCTCTATAATATACACAGGGCTACTGTTCTGTATAAGACACACACGGACTGCTATTCTGTATAATGTACACAGAGAATGCTGTTCTCCATAATATGGACAGGGACTGCTATTCTGTATAAAATAGAGAGGGACTGTGATTCTGTATAATAATACACAGGGACTGCTGTTCTCTATAATATACATCGGGACTGCTGTTCTCTATAATATACACAGGGACTGCTATTCTGTATAATATACACAGGGACTGCTATTCTCTATAATATACACAGGGGCTGCTGTTCTCTATAATATACACAGGGACTGCTGTTCTCTATAATATACACAAGGACTGCTATTCTCTATAATATACACAGGGCTACTGTTCTGTATAAGACACACACGGACTGCTATTCTGTATAATGTACACAGAGAATGCTGTTCTCCATAATATGGACAGGGACTGCTATTCTGTATAAAATAGAGAGGGACTGTGATTCTGTATAATAATACACAGGGACTGCTGTTCTCTATAATATACATCGGGACTGCTGTTCTCTATAATATACACAGGGACTGCTATTCTGTATAATATACACAGGGACTGCTGTTCTCCATAATATGGACAGGGACTGCTATTCTGTATAAAATAGAGAGGGACTGTGATTCTGTATAATAATACACAGGGACTGCTGTTCTCTATAATATACATCGGGACTGCTATTCTCTATAACATACATGAGGCAGCTATTCTATATAATACATAGAAGGACTGCTATTCTCAATAATATGCTTGGGGGCTGTGATTCTGTATAATGTACACAGGGAATGCTGTTCTCCATAATGTAGACAGGGACTGCTATTCTGTATAAAATACAGAGGGACTGTGATTCTGTATAATAATACATACAGGGACATATATTCTCTATAATATATTTGGGGACGGCTATTCCCTATAATATAAACAGGGACTGTAATTCTCTATAGTAAACATCGGGACTGCTATTCTCTATAATATACATGGGGCTGCTATTCTATATAATATACACAGGGACTGCTGTTCTCTATAATATGCACAAGGACTGTTATTCCCTATAACATACACAGGGACTGCTGTTCCCTATAATATACACAGGGACTGCAATTCTCTATGATATACACAGGGATTGCTTTTCTCTATAATATAAACAGGGACTGCTGTTCTCTATAATATGCACACGGACTGCTGTTCTCTATAATATGCACACGGACTGTTATTCCCTGTAATAGATACAGAGACTGTTATTCCCAATAATATACACAGGGACTGCTGTTCTGTATAATATACACAGGGACTGCTATTCTCTATAATCTACACAGGGACTGCTGTTCTCTATAATACACACAGGGCCTGCTAATCTGTATAATATACACAGGAAGTCTGATTCTGTATAATGTACACAGGGACTGTGATTCTCTATAATATACAAAGGGACTGCTATTCTCTATAATATAGACAGGGACTGCTGTTCTCTATAATATACTCAGGGATGGCTCTTCTGTATAATATACACAGGGACTGCTATTATGTATACTATATACAGGGACTGTGATTGTGTATAATACACACAGAGTCTGTGATTCCGTATACTATATACAGGGACTGCTATTCTGTACAATATACACAGAGACTGCTATTCTCTATAATATGCATAGTGACTGTGGTTCTCCATAATGTACACAGGACTGCTATTCTGTATAATATACACAGAGCCAGTGATTCTGTATAGTATACACTGGCACTGTGATTCTGTATAATATAAACAGGGACTGCTATTCCCTATAAATACACAGGGACGCCTTTCTCTATATTCTACATAGGGACTGTTGTTGTGTATAATATGCACAGGGACTATGATTGTGCATAATGTATACAGGCACTGTGATTGTGCATAATATATACAGAGACTGTGATTCTGTATAATACACACAGGGACTCCTATTCTCTAGAATATACACAGGGACTGCTATTCTGTATAATATACACAGGGGCTGCTATTCTGTACAATATATACAGGGAGTGCGATTCTGTATAATATACACAGGGACTGCTATTCTCTAGAATATACACAGGGACTGCTATTCTGTATAATATACACAGGGGCTGCTATTCTGTACAATATATACAGGGAGTGTGATTCTGTATAATATATACAGGGACTGCTATTCTGTATAATATACACAGGGAGTGTGATTCTCTATAATATACACAGGGACTGCTATTCTCGATAATATATATAGGCACTGCTATTCTGTATAATATACACATGGACAGCTATTTTGTATAATTTACATAGGGAGTGTGATTCTGTATAATATACACAGGGACTGCTATTCTGCATAATATACACAGGGAGTGTGATTCTCTATAATATACATAGGCACTGCTATTCTGTATAATATACACAGGGACAGCTATTCTGTATAATTTACACAAGGAGTGTGATTCTGTATAATATACACAGGGACTGCTATTCTGTATAATATACACATGGAGTGTGATTCTGTATAATATACACAGGGACTGCTATTCTGTATAATATACACATGGAGTGTGATTCTGTATAATATACACAGGGACTGCTATTCAGTATAATATACACATGGAGTGTGATTCTGTATAATATATACAGGGACTGCTATTCTGTATAATATACACGGAGTGTGATTCTCTATAATATACACAGGGACTGCTATTCTCGATAATATATATAGGCACTGCTATTCTGTATAATATACACATGGACAGCTATTTTGTATAATTTACATAGGGAGTGTGATTCTGTATAATATATACAGGGACTACTATTCTGCATAATATACACAGGGAGTGTGATTCTCTATAATATACACAGGGACTGCTATTCAGTATAATATTCACAGGGGCTGCTATTCTGTACAATATATACAGGGAGTGTGATTCTGTATAATATACACAGGGACTGCTATTCTGTATAATATACACAGGGACTGCTATTCAGTATAATATACACAGGGGCTGCTATTCTGTACAATATATACAGGGAGTGTGATTCTGTATAATATACACAGGGAGTGTGATTCTCTATAATATACACAGGGGACTGCTATTCTCGATAATATATATAGGCACTGCTATTCTGTATAATATACACATGGACAGCTATTTTGTATAATTTACATAGGGAGTGTGATTCTGTATAATATACACAGGGACTGCTATTCTGCATAATATACACAGGGAGTGTGATTCTCTATAATATACACAGGGGACTGCTATTCTCGATAATATATATAGGCACTGCTATTCTGTATAATATACACATGGACAGCTATTTTGTATAATTTACATAGGGAGTGTGATTCTGTATAATATACACAGGGACTGCTATTCTGCATAATATATACAGGGAGTGTGATTCTGTATAATATATACAGGGACTGCTATTCTGTATAATATACACGGAGTGTGATTCTCTATAATATACGTAGGCACTGCTATTCTGTATAATATACACAGGGACAGCTATTCTGTATAATTTACACAAGGAGTGTGATTCTGTATAATATACACAGGGACTGCTATTCTGTATAATATACACATGGAGTGTGATTCTGTCTAATATACACAGGGACTGCTATTCAGTATAATATACACAGGGGCTGCTATTCTGTACAATATATACAGGGAGTGTGATTCTGTATAATATATACAGGGACTGCTATTCTGTATAATATACACAGGGATTGTGATTCTCTATAATATACACAGGGACTGCTATTCTCTATAATATACATAGGCACTGCTAT
The DNA here is from genome assembly GCF_037043375.1 of Chiloscyllium plagiosum. Lineage (NCBI taxonomy): Eukaryota > Metazoa > Chordata > Chondrichthyes > Orectolobiformes > Hemiscylliidae > Chiloscyllium > Chiloscyllium plagiosum. The sequence continues at coordinate 154,946,420 of NW_028270140.1, forward strand.
TCTGTATAATATACACAGGGACAGCTATTCTGTATAATTTACACAGGGAGTGTGATTCTGTATAATATACACAGGGACTGCTATTCTCTATAATATACACAGGGAGTGTGATTCTGTATAATATACACACAGGGACTGCTATTCCATATAATATACACAGGGAGTGTGATTCTGTATAAAATACACAGGGACTGCTATTCTGTATAATATACACAGGACCTGTGATTCTAAATAATATATATAGGGATTGTGATTCTGTATAATGGACACACAGACTGCTATTCTCTATAATGTGCACAGAGACTGTTGTTCTCTATGATAGACAGAAGCACAGTTGTTCTCTATAAAATACACAGGGCCTGCTATTCTCTATAATATATACAGAGACTCCTCTTCTCTATAATATACACAGGGACTGCTTTTCTTGATAAGAGACACAGGGACTGTGATTCTCTATAATATAGACAGGGACTGCTCTTTGCCTTATACATAGGGATTGCTGTTCTCTACAATATACACGGAGACTGCTGTACTCTGTAATATACAGAGGGGCTGCTGTTCTGTATAATATACACAAGGACTGGTATTCTATATAACACTTGGTTAGAGATATAAAACCTACATATGCTGGAATGCAAGGTAGACCAGCAGGAGGCTGGAAGAACACAGCCAGCCAGGCATCATCAGGAGGTGGTGAAGCCAATACTTGGTGTCTAACTCTTCTTCAGAACCTAAAGGTGTCTGGCTTGCTGTGTTCTTCCAGAGTCCTGCTTATCTGATCTGTATAATGTGAACATTTATTGCTATTCATTATATATAAAAAAACACAGGGACTGCTATTTTCTGTACTGTACACAGAGCTGCTATTCTCTTTAATACACACAGGGCATACTTGTCTCCATATAAAAAAAACAGAGAACACTATTCTCAGTATGCACAGGGGCTTTTAAAAATAAACGTAGAACATAGAACATTAGAGTGCAGTACAGGCCATTTGACCCTCGATCATGTGCTGATCTGTGGAACCAATCTGAAGCCCATCTATCCTACACTATTCCATTTTCATGCATGTGTTTGTCCAATGTATAGATACAGCAGCAAATCATCAGTAGGAATTATTTAATGGATGTTGCTGTCTAAGCCATCATCCACAGTTCGACAGAGACGCAAGGGTGCTGGAAGAAGACTCATGCACAGCACAAACACCAATAGGTTCTACACAGCCGCAGTGGAGATTACATCAATAAAGCAACAGATCTTGAAATAACTCCGTAGCGGCCGGTATCTTGTCATCACTCACCCTTTATTTGCACATGCACAGTACATGACAGTGACCCAGTTAACTCAGAGGCAGCCCCTTGAGTGAGCAGAACCCCTGACACTCCAGTTCCAATCTGTCAGCCAGGGCTCCCTGTTTGGATCAGGTTAACAGCCCCAATCAAGGAACTCCGATTCTACGCGGTCCACCTAGATGACCTCATTACAATCACTATGGAGCTGAGGAATGGGAGCAGTTTAGAATTCAGCAAAGAACATAGGGATTGATTAAGAAAAGCAAGATAAATTCTAAGAGTAAGCATGTAGGAAACATAAACATTGACTGTAAAAGTTTTGAAAAGTTTGTGAAGAGAAAAAGATTAGTGAAGAAAAATGTGGGTTCCTTATAATCAGAAACAGTGGAATTCACTACCACAGAAAGCAATTGAGGCTAAAGCATCGAATGATTTCAAGAAGGAGTCGGATATAGTAGTTGGGGCTAAAAGGATCAAAGGATATGGGGAAAAGCAGGAACAGGCTATTGAGTTGGATGACCAGCCATGATCATAATGAATGGCAGAGCAGGATCAAGGGGCCGAATGGCCTCCTCCTGCTCCTATTCCCTATGTTACTATTCTCTATATTCTAGCCAGGGATTGGTTCACTAATGTCCTTCAGGGAAGGAAATCTGCTGTCCTTACCTGATCTGGCCTACATGTGACTCCAGACTCACAGCATTACGGACACTCTTAACTGCCCCCTGTAATGGCCAATCAAGCCACACAGAGGCGATTAGGTGTGGAGACAAATCCCAGTTTTGTCAGTGGTGCCCACATCCCTTCACCACCTCTGCCTCCCCACCCAAGCGAATATTAATTGTCAGGTGGGAAATGCTTAAAGCAATGACAACTGAGAATGATCCCTGCAGAGAGAGAGAGAAAAATAGAGCAATAGAGCAATAGAGAGAGTAGGAGGGAGCAGGAAAGATAAAAGGAGAAACAGGAGAGATTGATACAGTGAGACAGACTGACAGAGAGAGAGAGATACATAGAGTGTGTGTGTGTGTGAGAGAGAGAGAGATAAAGAGAGACAATGAGTGAGAGAGAGAGAGATAAAGAGGGACAGATACAGTGAGAAAGACCAGAAGAGAGAGAGAGGTGACAGGGTGGGGGGGGGGGGTAGGCGCACAGGTGGAAAGAGCGAGAGAGAGAGAGAGAGAGCGATTCAAAGAGAAACAGATACAGTGAGAGAGACCAGTGGAGAGAGAGAAAGAGAGAGAGAGTGTGTGTGTGTGTGAGAGAGACAGAGAAAGAGAGAGAGAGATATTGTGAGAGAGACCAGTAGAGAGACAGAGAGAGAGGGAGAGGGACAAAGAGAGAGAGAGAGAGAAACAGATACAGTGAGAGAGACCAGTGGAGAGAGAGAAAGAGAGAGAGAGTGTGTGTGAGTGACAGAGAGAGAGAGAGAGACAGATATTGTGAGAGAGAGACCAGTAGAGAGAAAGAGTGAGAGGGAGAGGGACAAAGTGAGAGAGAGAGAGAGAGAGAAAGAGAGAGAGAAACAGTGAGAAAGACCAGCAGACAGAGGGAGAGAGTGAGTGTGTGTGTGAGAGAGAGAGAGTGGGAGAGGAATTGTGAATGATAGAGAGAAGCTAAAAGTATAAGAGAAACAGGGTGTGTCAGAGATATAATGATCAAGAGAAATTGATAGGGAGACAGAGCAAGATTCGGAGAGCCTTTGGCAAAGACAGAGAGAGTGATGGAGAGAGATTAGCAGAGAGTGAAATGTGAAGTGAGATAAACAGATAGAGTACGCTATAGACTGGCAGAGCAAGACTGAGGAAGAGAGAGAGAGATCAGGAGTGCAACCAATAGAGATAGACCTGGCAAAGAGAGACACCCAGAGACGTAGGGATCAAGAGAGGGGAGCAGAAAGAAGCAAACACACAGAGCAAGACCAAGAGCAGGGGAAGGTGAATTTACAAATAGACCAATTACGAACAAGAATGGACCACTCAGTCCTTGAGCCGGTTCTATCATGCTGTGAGATAGCAGCTGGCCTGATTCCTCCACATTCCCACTAGTTGGGGGAAAGTGAGGACTGCAGGTGCTGGAGATCAGTAAAAAAGTGTGGTGCTGGAAAAATAAGGCCAGTCAGGCATCATCCAAGGAACAGGAGAGTTGATGTTTCAAGCAAACACCCTTCAGCAGGAGGGTTACACTCGAAATGTTGACTTTGCTGCTCCTCAGATGCCACCTGACCAGCTGTGCCTATCCAGCACCACACTTTGACCCACGTTCCCATTAGTGCCCAATAACCAGTCACACCAGTCCAGGGAGGGGCGGGGGGTCTGGGGGTCCGGGGAGGGGCAGCGGTTCTGGGGTCCAGGGAGGGGCGAGGGCTCTGGGGGTTCGGGGAGGGGCGAGGGGTCTGGGGATTCGGGGAGGGGCAGGGAGTCTGGGGTCCGGGGAGGTGCAGGGGGTCTGGGGTCCGGGGAGGGGCAGGGGGTCTGGGGGTCCGGGGAGGGGCAGAGGGTCTGGGGGTCCGGGGAGGGACAGGGCGTCTGGGGGTCCAGGGAAGGGCGAGGGGTCTGGGGGTTCGGGGAGGTGCAGGGAGTCTGGGGTCCGGGGAGGGGCAGGGTCCGGGGGTCCGGGAGGGGCAGGGGGTCTGGGGGTCCGGGGAGGGGCAGGGGGTCTGGGGGTCCGGGGAGGGGTGGGGGGTCTGGGGGTCCGGGGAAGGGCGAGGGGTCTGGGGGTTCGGGGAGGGGCAGGGGGTCTGGGGGTCCGGGGAGGGGCAGGGGGTCTGGGGGTCCAGGGAGGGACAGGGGGTCTGGGGGTCCAGGAAAGGGCGAGGGGTCTGGGGGTTCGGGGAGGGGCAGGGGGTCTGGGGTCCGGGGAGGGGCAGGGTCCGGGGGTCCGGGAGGGGAGGGGGGTCTGGGGGTCCGGGAAGGGGCAGGAGATCTGGGGGTCCGGGGAGGGGCAGTGTCCGGGGGTCCGGGGAGGGCGGGGGGTCGGGGGGTCCGGGAAGGGGCAGGCTGTCTGGGGGTCCGAAGAGGGGCAGGGGGGGCTGGGGGTCCAATCTCATGCTGGCTTGCTGGTTGTCAGTGATGTCGAGTGTATGAGCAGATGGATTGGCATGTCGGTCCACAGTCTGTAAATCACTTGCAAACACTTCACATCACAGCTCCCAGCTGAGCATCTGGGGAGAACTTCTCCATCAGCATTTGTGTGAAGTGAAATACTTACAGAAGATCTTGGGCAAGGTGAGACACTGAAAGGATGAAAGAGAACGAGACAGGATCAGAGAGAGAGAGAGAGACAGGGAGAGGTGGAAACAGGCAGAGAGAGAAAGAGACACAGAGAGAGAAATAGATGGAGAGAGACAGACAGAGAGAGAGACGGAGAGAGAAAGAGACAGAGTGAGAGAGAAAGAGAGAGTGACAGAGAAAATGAGTAAAAAAGACAGAGAGACAGCAACAGAGAGAGACAGAGAAAGACGGAGAGAGAGAGAGATGGAGAGAGAGAGACAGACAGAGAGAGACAGAGATGGAGAGAGAGAGACAGACAGAGAGAGACAGAGATGGAGAGAGAGAGAGAGAGACAGAGAGAGAGAGAGAGAGAGACAGAGATGGAGAGAGACAGAGAGAGAGAGACAGAGACAGAGAGAGAGATGAAGAGAGATGGAGAGAGAGAGAGAGAGAGAGAGACAGAGACGGAGAGAGAGAGAGTTGGGATAAAATGATTTTGTGTGCTGATTACGCAGATAAATAAGAATTTTTTTCTTGTGTATGCTCATTCCCTTGCTTACAGTTCTATAACTGTTTTACGTGCAAACGTACAGATATCAAGTCCCCAGTAACAGTGAATAGTCTGCCATTATGTGCATAAAGGTTGATCTGGTGGTGACGACTATCACAGATTAGGTTTGAATACCTCCCTGGGCATTTTCTTTTCTTCACAAAATTATTTCTTTAAAAAAGCTACATACATCATTAATTTTGAAATTCTTAGGTTTACAGTGAAACATTTTTTTTAATCACATATTAAATGTGAATATATAGTGAAGATTCCATTACCCAGATCAGTATCAGTAGAAATTGGGCTTCAAGTTGGGTCACATCATTACTGAATTTCCACTTTGAACAGCCACAAGATTAGCAAAAGTTACTGATAAAGTTGATTTTGTGCCAATGTTTGGTATTATTTGGATTTGTAGCTTTTTATTATGTATAGTAAATAGATATATTTGCATTTTCCACAATGTTCATTGTGAATGCATGGAATGCGTTGCCAATGGTAGTGGTGGAAGCAGAGTCATTAGGGACATTTAAGTGACTGCTGGGCAGGCACATGGAGAGCGGAAAGTTGAGGGGTGCGTAGGTTAAGTTATTTTTTACATTAGGATTAAACCTCGGCACAACATCGTGGGCCAAAGGGCCTGTTCTGTGCCATACTTTTCTATGTTCTATGTTCTATGTTCTAGAGAGAGACAGAGAGAGAGATGAAGAGAGATGGAGTGAGAGAGAGAGAGAGAGAGACTAACTACGTTGGAGATGGGCAGTCTGAAAGAAGAAGCCATCAATCATACAAACAAGGAACAGGAGTGAGCCATACTCCCCTCAAGCCTACTCCACTCTGGACTGATGTGTGAAGTTGAGCACTGCTGAGAAAAACATTTCTTCATCTTGCAGTCTTCCCTTAATGTTGCTATTTTTGCAAAATCTCCTGATGGATGGTAAACCAACAACTTCGACTAAAACGTGTCTTTTTTTTAGCAGTACTCAAGCGCCTGTTGATTTCAGTGGAATCCAGAGCAGTCAGGTCAGCTATAGTCTGATGGAGTGGCAGAGCAGGACTAGACGGGCGGAGTGGCCTCCTACTCCAAACTTTGCAGATCAATAAGATCCTGGGCAGATTGGACTGTGGCCTCAACTCCACATTCCCGATCATTCCTGATATCCCCTGATGGGAGAAAGTGAGGACTGCAAGTGCTCAAGATTGGAATCAAAAAATGTGACGCTGGAAAAGTGCAGTCGGGCAGGCAGCATCCAAGGAGCAGGAAAATCGATATTTCGAGCATTAGCTCTTCATCGGGAATGTGGGTTTGGAAGGTGCAGTCTGGGGATCTTTAGATCTCCTGCTTCTCGGCCGCTGCCTGACTGACTGCGCTTTTCCAGCGTCGCACTTTTTGACTCCAATCTTTCCAGCACTACACCTTTCGATATCCCCTGATGCCCTTGTACATGAGGAACCTGTCCACCTCTGTGTGAAAAGACCGGAGCCCTCCATTCTCTGGGGAAGAGAGTTCCAAAGAAAAAAATGCCTCCTCATCTCTGTTTTAAGTGGGAGACTCCTTATTTTTAAACTTTGTCCCCGGTTCCAATCTCTCCCTCAAGGGCAAGGCTCCTCTCGGCTTCCACCCTGTTAATTCCCTTTAAGATCTAACATATTTCCATAACGTCACACTCATTCTTCACATTTTCAGTGTATGCAGACCCAGTCTGTCCAGCTCGAACATCAACTGTGCCTGGAGGATCATCAACTCGGTGAAGGACGCTCTCTGGGTGGTCCGAAACCTGCTGAGCTTCCAGCTGAAGGAGTTGACCCCGACTGAGTGCTGCAGACTGGCACATTCCAAGGTCCAGGACTACGTGTTGAGGGACGCGCTGAAGCTTGGGGCAGCTGCCGCCAAGGCGCGGTGGGGAAAGACCACCGTCTAACATCTGCCTGCCTAAAGAAGAACAGGGGGCCCGCGCAGTCATTTGGGCTCCGCTGGCGTCTGAGCTCAATGTAATCGCACCAACCTATGAATATGAATGATCACCCTGTTTCGATACGTAAAGAAATGGAATGTTTACAGAATGATGACATGTCCAATTGTATAGATTAAATATATATGAATAAAGTATATTTTTGAAATAAAAAAAAAATTGTGTGCAATATGAGCAGATCAGGGGCTAGGAATACTGCAGCAAGTAACTCACCCCCTCAATTCCCCAAAGCCTGTCCACCATCTACAAGGCACAAGTCAGGAGTGTGATGGAATACTCCCCACTTGCCCTGGATGGGGGCAGCTCCAACAACACTCAAGAAGCTCAACACCATACAGGACAAAGCAGCCGCTTGATTGGCACCACATCCACAAACATCCCCTCCCTCCCCCACCGACCCTCAGTAGCAGCAGTGTGTACTATCTACAAGATGCACTGCAGCAATTCACCAAAGATCCTCAGAGAGCACCTTCCAAACCCACCACCACTTCCATCTAGAAGGATAAGGGCAGCAGGTACATGGGAACACCACCCCCTGCAAGGTCCCCTCCAAGCCCCTCACCATCCTGACTTGGAAATATATCACCGTTCCTTCAGTGTCCCAGGGTCAGAATCCTGGAATTCCCTCCCTCAGGGCATTGTGGGTCACCCTACAGCACATGGACTGCAGCGGGTCAGGAAGGCAGCTCACCCCCACCTTCACAAGGGGTAACTAGGGACGGGTAATAAATACTGGGCCCAGACAGAAACACATCCCATAAATATTTTTAAAAATCACTTAAGTCAAATGTTGACATTCTGATATTAGTACAGTTAGAGTCATAGAGATATACAGCATGGAAACAGACCCTTTGGTCCAACCCGTCCACGCCGACCAGATATCCCAACCCAATCTAGTCCCACCTGCCAGCACCTGGCTCATATCCCTCTGAACCCTTCCTATTCATATACCCAACCAAATGCCTTTTAAATGCTGAATTGGTACTGGCCTCCACCACTTCCTCTGGCAGGTCATTCCATAAGCACATCACCCTCTGTGTGAAAAAGTTGCCTCTTAGGTCCCTTTTATATCTTTCCCCTCTCACCCCAAACCTACACCCTCTAGTTCTGGACTCCCCCACTCCAGGGAAATGAACTTGTCTATTTATCCTATCTATGTCCCTCTATAAGGTCACCCCTCAGCCTTCAACGCTCCAGGGAAAACAGCCCCAGCCTGTTCAGCCTCTCCCTATAGCTCAGATCCTCCAAACCTGACAACATCCTTGGAAATCTTTTCTGAACACTTTCAAGTTTCACAACATCCTTTCGCTAGGAATGAGAACAGAATTGCAAGTGTTATTCTAAAAGTGGCCTAACCAACATCCTGTACAACCACAACATGACCTCCCAACTCCTGTACTCAATACTCTGACCAATAAAGGAAAGCATATCAAACGCCTTCTTCACTATCCTATCTACTTGCGACTCTACTTTCAAGGAACTATAAACCTGCACTCCAAGGTCTCTTTGTTCAGCAACACTCCCCAGGACCTTACCATTAAGTGTACAAGTCCGGCCCTGATTTGCCTTTCCAAAATGCAGCACCTCACATTTATCTAAATTAAACTCCATCTGCCACTCCTCAGCCCATTGGCCCATCTGATCAAGATCCTGTTGTAATCTGAGGTAACTTTCTTTGCTGTCCACTACTCCTCCAATTTTGGTGCCATCTGCAAACTTACTAACTTATACCTCTTATGTTCATATTCAAATCATTTATATAAATGATGAAAAGTAGTGGACCTAGCATCGATCTTTGTGGCACTCCACTGGTCACAGGCTTCCAGTCTAAAAAACAACCTTCCACCACCACGCTCTGTCTTCTACCTTCAAGCCAGTTCTGTATCCAAATAGCTAGTTCTCCCTGTATTCCATGAGATCTAACCTTGTTAACCAGTCTCCCATGGGGAACATTGTCGAACGCCTTGCTGAAGTCCATATAGATCACATCTACCGCTCTGCCTTCATCAATTCTTTTTGTTACGTCTTCAAAAAAACTCAATCAAGTTTGTGAGACATGATTTCCCATGCACAAAGCCATGTTGACTATCCCGAATCAGTCCTTGTCTTTCCAAATACATGTACGTCCTGTCCCTCAGGATTCCCTCCAACAACTTACCTAACCAATATCAGAAATTGTATTCCCACAAATGCTAGAGATTATGAGAGGAAGTGGCATTGTCATGGACTGGGGTGGCATCCTGAAACTGTCATTGGCTCCCAACCTTGTCATTGGCTCCAGGTTCACAGACTAACCAATTGCTGAGTCCAGTCCACTCATCACTGCTGACCAGTGTGGTAGGACATACACATAATCCTCTGTCTGAGAGTTCACAACTCTCCTCCCCCACCCTCTTCCTCAGTTAGGGAAAGACATTTTAAAGAGTTTTTGTGACTTGTAGTTGTGGGATGTCTATAACAACATGCTGAGCTGCATAACTTGTCATGTTAGTGTGAAGAGGAAGGCATATAATGGAACAGGAAGTGGTGTTCCCACAGTGCATTCAGAGTGTCAGTGGACTGGAGATTGGTTCTGTTCAAGTTTGATATCAGAAAATACCATGTGAGAGAAGGAACAGGCCATTCAGCCCGTCAAGCCTGTTCGGTCAGGCTTCGGTAATATAATGATAATATCACTTGATCAGTCATCCAGAGGCTCAAGTGTCTCCTCTGAGGATGAAGATTCTAATCCTACTACAGCAAGTGGAGACCCATTCATGAAACTGGAGGTGAAAGTTAGCTTTTGTGACGTAGACAATAATGACTATCATTTGTTTTTGTTACTAAAACCCTATCTGCTTCACTAATGTCCTTTCAGGCTGTACCAGTCTGGCCTACATTTGACTCCAGACTCCCAGCACTGAGGGTTGACTCTGAAAATTCTACAGCAAGTGTCTCAGTTCATAGATGATTACTAATGAGGCAGCAAATGCTGGTCTTGCAAAAGCAAAACTCCAAATACTGGTGTCTCGTGAAAGAATAGTGTTAAAGGCTGACATTGGACCACCCTATTTTTCCCCACTTATTCACTCCACATATCTTTCAATTCTCGAAAAATATATCAAGCTCTGTTTTGATTTTACTCAATAATAGAGCTTGGATAACCCTCTGAGGTAGAGAATTTCTAAGACTCACAGCAGTTTGGAGTGAAGAGATTCCTCCTTTTTTCAGTCCTAAATAATGCAGTCCTGTTCTAGAATCCCCATTTGCAGGAACATCCTCTCAGCATGTATCCAGTCAATTCCCTTCCGAATTTTATAGGCTGAAGTCAGGTGTCCTCCAAACGCCAGGCCACATAGACCGACTCCCCTTTAAAGTCTCCTCTAGCTTTCCTTTCATTGCAGGTGAGTCTTAGTTACTCTCCTTCTGGGGCAGATATATCCTTCGGCATGGAAATCAATACCGTACATGGGGTGTATCACCACTTAGAGACTCTGAGACTCTGTTATTTTTAATTAACCGTCTCAGATATGTCTGACACTCGAGGAGGTGGAATTGAATCTGGGTCGAGAGTGTGGTTCTGGAAAAGCATAGCAGGTCAGGCAGCATCCAAGGAGCAGGAGAATCGACATTTCGGGCAAAAGCCCTTCATCAGGAGTGAGGCTGGGAGACTTGGTGGTGGAGAGATAAGTGGGAGAGGTGTAGGGCTGGGGGCAAGGTAGCTGAGAATGCAATAGGTGGATGGAGGTGGGGGTAAAGGTGATAGGTTGGAGGGGAGGGTGGAGTGGATAGCTGGGAAGGAAGATTGTCAGATGGGACAGGTCATGAAGATGGTGCTGAGCTGGAAGGTTGGAACTGGGGTAAGGTGGGAGGAGGGGAAATGAGGAAACTGGTGAAGTCCACATTGATGCCCTGGGGTTGAAGTGTTCCGAGGCGGGAGATGTTCTTCCTCCAGGCGTTGGGTGGTGAGGGAGTGGTGATGGAGGAGGCCCAGAACCTTCATGTCCTCAGCACAGTGGAAGGGGAAGTTGAAGTGTTCGGCCACGGGATGGTGGGGTTGATTGGGGCGTGTGTCCCAGAGATGTTCTCTGAAGTGCTCTGCGAGTAGGCGTCCTGTCTCCCCAGTGTAGAGGAGACCGCTTTGGGAGCAATGGATACAGTAAATGGCATGTGTGGAAGTGCAGGTGAAACTTTGATGGATGTGGAAGGCTCCTTTGGGGCCTTGGATGGAGGTGAGGGAGGAGGTATGGGCGCAGGTTTGGCAATTCCTGTAGTGGCAGGGGAAGGTGCCAGGAGGAGAGGGTGGGTTGTTTGGGGGGGCCAGGTAGTCGCGGAGGGAACGGTCTTTATGGAAAGTAATAGGGGTGGGGAGAGGAATATACCTCTGGTGATGGGGTCTGTTTGGAGGTGGCAGAAAGGGCGGAGGATGATGAGATGTATATGGAGGTTAGTGGGGGGCAAGGTGAGGACCGGGGGAATTCTGTCCTTGTTACGGATGGAGGGGTGGGGTTCAAGGGCAGAGGAACAAGAAGTGGATGAGATGCATTGGAGGGCATCTTCAACCACCTGGGAGGGGAAATTATGGTCTTTAAAGAAGGAGGCCATCTGGTGTGTTCTGTGGTGGAACTGGTCTTCTGGGAGCAGATGTGGCAGAGACGGAGGAATTAGGAATTCGGGAAGGCATTTTTGCAGGAGGTAGGGTGGGAAGAGTGTAATCCAGGTAGCTGTGGGAGTCGGTGGGTTTGTAAAAACATGTCAGTGTTAAGTTGGTCATCATTGATTGAGATAGAGAGGTCCAGGAAGGAGAGGGAGGTGTCACAGCTGGTCCAAATGAACTTAAGATCAGAGTGGAATGTGTTGGTGAAGTTGATGAATTGCTCAACCTCCTCGCGGGAGCATGAGGTGGCGCCAATGCAGTCATCAATGTAGCGGAGGAAGAGGTGGGGAGTGGTGCCGGTGTAATTACGGAAGATGGACTGTTCTACGTAGCCAACAAAGAGACAGGCATAGCTGGGGCCCATACGTGTGCCCATGGCTACCCCTTTGGTCTGGAGGAAGTGGGAGGATTCAAAGGAGAAATTGTTAAGGGTGAGGACCAGTTCGGCCAAAGGAATGAGAGTGTCAGTGGAAGGGTACTGTTGGGGACGTCTGGAGAGGAAGAAACGGAGGGCTTGGAGGCCCTGGTCATGGCGGATGGAGGTGTAGAGGGATTGGATATCCATGGTGAAGATGAGGCGTTGGGGCTGGGAAACAGAAGTCTTGGAGGAGGTGGAGGGCGTGGGTGGTGTCTCGAATGTATGTGGGGAGTTCCTGGACTTGGGGGGGGGGGATCGGACAGTGTCGAGGTAGGTAGAGATGAGTTCAGTGGGGCAGGAGCATACTGAGACAATGGGTCGGCCAGGGTGGTCAGGCTTGTGGATCTTGGGAAGGAGGTAGAACCAGACAGTGCGGGGTTCCCAGACTGAGGTTGGAAGCTGTGGGTGGGAGATCTCCTGAGGTGATTCTCGAGATAGCTTAAGGTTTTATGAAACAAAGGTGACATCGCAGCACAGACAATGTCTTAAAGGTGTGAGGTTAGAGTCTGTCTGTATCCCAATCTTGATTCAGACTGGTTCTATTTCTAAAGTGAAATTTATAAAATGTTACATGGATTGACTACCTACAGATTGTGCACGTTTTGAGCAAAATGGAATGCATCTGAAAATACAAATCTGCAAATGCAAATTCACGTGTAGACTTATATGTGTGCGTGCGTAAAAGAGAGAGAGAGAGTGAGAGTGTGCATGTGAATGTGAGGGCATGTGAGTGTGTGTGTTTTCCTGTGTGCATGCTTGGTAAAGTGTGTATGTGAGTGTGATGGGGTATACGTCAGTGAGGCGTGTGTGCATGGGTGTGAGCATGATGGGGTATACGTCTGTGAGGGGGTATGTGCTTGGGTGTGAGTGTGAGGGGTGTATGTGAGTATGATGGGGCATACATCAGTGAGGGTGTGTGTGCGTGGGTGTGTGTGAAGGGTGTACATGAGTGTGATGGGGTATATATCTGTGAGGGGGTGTGCGTGGGTGCGAGTGTGAGGGGTGTAACATGTGTGTGTTATCTTGAGAATGAGACTTAAGAGAAATTACATATTAATGAACCGAAACCTGCACTCCGTTCTAAAAGATGAAAGACCTAACAATAATCCAGGCTTGCCCAATATATCATTTCAGTTGCATGACACTGTGATCTTTTGCTCTAAATTCTGTCTCTTATGATCTTACACACCACAACCACTTCATGAAGGAGCAGCGCTCCGAAACCTAGTGCTTCCAAATAAACCTATTGGACTATAACCTGGTGTTGTGTGATGTTTAACTTTGTTCACTCTAGTTCAAGGAGAAAGTGAGGACTGCAGATGCTAGAGATCAGAGCTGAAAATGTGTTGCTGGAAAAGCGCAGCAGGTCAGGCAGCATCCAAGGAGCAGGAGAATTGACGTTTCGGGAATGAGCCTGAAGTGTTCCTGAAGAAGGGCTCATGCCCGAAACGTCGATTCTCCTGCTCCTTGGATGCTGCCTGACTTGCTGCGCTTTTTGAGCAACACATTTTCAGCTCATTCTAGTTCAACACTGGCACCTTCACGTTCAGTGAGAAGGACGGTAATCTTTTAAGCTTTTTAAACTTCGTTGTCTTTATTTTTCTACTTTGTACCAAGATTTTGTACCCAGGTGCCTTTGTACTGAAGCTGGCGCCAAAGTGGCAACTTGTAAACTTTTCACGATTCACGTGATCACATATGGCAATAAAGCTAATTCAATGATGAGAGGGAAGGTGTTAAATTAAAATGGAAATGGAGGGGGATCTAATGCACTCCGGTGCCCATGGTGTGCAGCTGTCTGGAAAGGCTTCGAACCTGTTGTTATTTATGGCAATTCAAGTCACTGCCTATCATCTGCTTCCGTTTGATTCAAAAGGGGAATTATGTTTTTAATGTTGACGGAATTAAGCCCTCCTCTGTCTCACTGCCCAGTTAGCAAACCTTTTGTCTCTCAATAATCCAGCACCCCACTGATTTAGAGGTGCCATTCTGTTTTATTTGCTTTGTGAAGTACAGTGTGAGGCAGGATCCACACATAATCGGTAAGGGTGATACTGTGATGGGGGGAATGGGGGAGAGATTGTGATGGATGTTGGAGGGATGGGCGTTGGGAGTTGGGGAAATCTAGCACTGTGACCCAGTGTCAGTATCAGAGGATTGACTCAGAATGGGATAAGGAAAAGGCTTTCCACTGAAACAACACTGACATTCTCAATAAGCCAAGACACAATGGGCAAATGGCAGCCTCCTGCACCACAACTATTTGTGATTCTGTGAAATGTTTAATCTGTATGAGATTCATTGGCCTCTAGTTTATTTAACCTATAAAGGAATTAAAAATGGTCCAAGGCCACAACATTTTCTGAAGCTTTTAGGGACACGGTTGCAGGAGGGAATGCTTCAACTCTTTGAGCATCTTCAGCCATTTAATGGGATCTAGTGTGACCGAACTCTCTACACCAACTTAGCCTTATATCCGTTAATGTCTTTGGATAACAAAATATTGAACTATCTTCATTTTGACATTAGGAATTGATCTACTGTCAATTGCCATTTGTGAGAATTGCAAACTTCTGTCCTTTTTGTCTGGAAATATGTTCTAATTTCACTCCTGAAAAGTCAGGCTCTAGCTCTAATAAGCACACTTAGTTTCCATTCATAAACTTGTAACAAGCAAAAAGAGTTTTTCTCTTATATGTGAGCAGCACGGTGGCTCAGAACACCAAGGACCCCCGTTCGATTCCAACTTCGGGTGACTATCTGTGTGGATTCTGCACATTCTCTCTGTGTCTGCGTGGGTTTCCTCCGCATTTCATCCCACAATCCAGAGATGTGCAGGCGAGATGAATTGGCCAAGCTAAATTGCTCATAGTGTTCAGGGATGTGTAGGTTAGCTGCATTAGTTAGGGGAAATGTAGAGTAATAGGGCAAGAGAATGGGTCTGGGTGGGTTACTTTTCAGAAGGTCAGTGTGGACTTGTTGGGTCAAATGGCCTGTTTTCATACTGTAGGAATTCAATGATTCACTTAAAAAAAAACTCCATACGGCTGTGGAAGTCCCTTCATTGAATCGATTTAAGGCTGGCCCAGAGAGAATTTTAATCTTCACGGAATCATAGGAAATGGGGAGTGGGAGGCAAAGAGGAGTTGAGGCTGTTGAGCAGTATCTTATTGAGTGAAGAGCAGGCTTGAGGGGCCAAATAGTCTACATCTGCTCTTATTCTTATTTTGAGATCAAACAATAGTTCAACATGTTCATCTGTAAATTTCCAACAGCGCTGAAAGCTGGGACCCAAAAAGTGTCAGATAAGGGGAGTGTGAAAGTTTTTATCACAGCTGAACACTGCTACTGACTGGAAACAGGCCTGAACAAGAGGCCTCAGGAACACAGTCAGCATCGCGGTGTCTGTTGCCGGGTATTTATTCTGGAGTTGACACTTTTCATGGTAAAGACTACACTTCTCAGTTCCTCAAAAGTCCCATGACATGGGAGTTATGTTTTTAATACTGACGGAATTAAGCCCTCTTCTGTCTCAGTGCCCAGTTAGCAAATGATTCAAACCTTTTGTCTCTCACTAATCCCGCACCCCACTCATTCGGAGGTGCCAATCTGTTTTATTTGCTTTGTGAAGTACAGTGTTGCTGTGTTTGGGAATCACTGAATACTGTATTCCCTCAGCCTGGGATGAGTAATCAGGAGCAGGGAGAGATCCGTTGCTGACAACTGGGACTTACTTATATTTGAAACTTCCAGCTATTACCGCCTTCTCACCATGGTTTTGGAAGAGGAAACTAATACATATTTCTCTGCTGACACAAGTCCATGGTGAAATCTTTATAGCTTGTTGAGGTGATAATTAGGAACGATTATAAATATAAACTCTTAGGTGCATTCTTGAGAAGGGTGTGGATGCTTGCAGACCATTGACTTGTTGCCAGTATATCTGTCTCTCAGATTGCTTGACAATCTATAAACTGCTGCAGGGTAAGCCTCATTAGGGGTAGGATTCTCACTCCTGGCACGATCAGCTCATCGAAAATTTATCCAATCATCACTCCAATCTTGCTGTCCTAAACTGCAGAGTATTGCAAGGTGCTAGGACACACCTACACTGCTATTTGACATGCATGACTCTGCAATGGGGGGAGGGGGAGTTCAGGAATGGCATGGTGGCTCAGTGGTTAGCTCTGTTGCCTCACAGCACGAGGGACCTGGGTTCGATTCCAGCCTCGGGTGACTGTGTGTAGAGTTTGCACATTCTCCCCGTGTCTGTGCGGGCTTCGCATGGGTTTCCTCCCACAGTCACAAAGATGTGCAGGTGATGGTGAATTGGCCATGTACGTAGATCCCTGAAAGTTGCCACCCAGGTGGATAGTGCTGTTAAGAAGGCATAGATTGTGTTAGGTTTCATTGGTAGAGGGATTGGGTTCCGGAGCCGTAATGTCATGCTACAACTATCCAAAACGCTGGTGCGGCTGCACTTGGAATATTGTGTACAGTTCTGGTCGCTCCATTACAGGAAGGATGTGGAAGCCTTGGAAAAGGTGCAGAGGAGATTTACCAGGATGTTGCCTGGTCTGGAGGGAAGGTCTTATGAGGAAAGGCTGAGAGACTTGGGTCTGTTCTCACTGGAAAGAAGAAGGCTAAGGGGGGATTTGATAGAGACATACAAGATGATCAGAGGATTAATAGGGTGGACAGTGAGAACCTTTTCCCTAAAATGATAACATCAGCTTGTACGAGGGGGCATAGCTGCAAATTGAGGGGTGATAGATTTAAGACAGATATCAGAAGCAGCTTCTTTACTCAGAGAGTGGTAAGGGTGTGGAATGCCCTACCTGCTAATGTAGTTAACTCAGCCACATTAGGGAGATTTAAACAATCCTTGGATAAGCACATGGATGATGATGGGATAGTGTAGGGGGATGGGCTTAGATTAGTTCACAGGTCGGTGCAACATCGAGGGCTGAAGGGCCTGTTCTGCGCTGTATTGTTCTATGTTCTATGTGTCAGAGGCTATATTGGAGGTATACAGGGATCTTGGAATATTTAGGATGAATGTTGTAAAGCACAGACGGTCAGGCAGCATCCGAGGAACACGAGAGTCGGCGTGTTGAGCATAAGCTGCTCTGGGCCTAATGCTCTAATTCTGCTTCTAAGGTCTATGGTCTAGGAAGTAGAGATAGCTCTTGGAGCTAAAGTGATCAAGGAATATGGGGAAGGCAAGATAAGGGTAGCGAGCTGGATGATAAGCCATGATCATATTGAATGATGGAGCAGGTTTGAGGGGCCGAATGGCATACTCCTGTTGCTATCTTCTATGTTTCTATCTCTCACCTGTGGCCCATATCCCTTAATACCTTTGCTTAATAAAACTCTTATCTATGGCAGATTTAAACTTAATAACTGATCCAGAGCCACTGCCATTTGTGGAAGTGAATGCTGAACCTTCTCACTCTTTGTGTATAGACATGCTTCCTCATATCTCTCCCTGAACAGTCTGGCCCTAATTCTCAGACTATGCCCTGGTTCTAGAATCCCCAATCAATGGAAATAGTTTATCTTTATCAACCCTGTCTTTCCAGTTAATACGATCTCACCTTAACCTTCTTACCTCTGCTAAGGACCCTGATATCAGGAAGGACACCACTTTGATTGGGACAACACATCCATCTGAGGACAGGCCAAACAGAAACATGCTCGAGAATTCTGGAAACATAGCATTCCAACCGAGACTCAATCAACGAACACATTGACTTGGAACCCATCTACCACCCTCTGAGCAAAAGAACAGGATTACCAACACAGGAAGTTACATCACTGACATAGGAAATGACACCACCAACCCAGGGAAACCTAAACACATAAATAGAAACTGGGTCACTAATACCAGTGCTTCACTGGGGGCTCACTGATGATGTTACCTAGTATGGTGAGGGAACACCTGAAAATTAACCTTCCAGCTCAGCAAACAAACTTACCTCCAGAACCTCAACCTCAGCTGCAAGTCTTCTCAAAACCCATTAACTTCATATCGCTGAGAAAGTGCCCCAACTTATCCTTTATTTTCGTCCAAAATGGATAACCTCATACTTGCTGACATTGGATTTTATCTGCTGCGGTTTTGCTCATTCACTTCGTTTGTCAATATCCCTTGGTAATTTTATACTATCATACGCACTGTCTACTATGCTGCCTAACATTGTGTCATCAGCAATTTTGGGTATATGATTTTCTATGCCTTTATCCAAGTCATTAATAAATAATGTGAATAATTGAGATCCCAACACACATTCTTATGGAGTACCACTGGTCACTGGCTAACTTGAATCTCTAACTGTTAGCCCTACTTTCTGTTGCCTGTCACTCAACTAACTTCGCAGCCATGACAATTCGTTGCTTTTCTACCTTAGTTGACAGTCTTTTCTGTGGGACTTTATCAAGTGCCTTCTAGAAATTCATATAAACAACACCCATAGACACTCCTCTGCCCACTGCCTCAGACATCTCTTCAAAATGTTCAGTGAGTTTTGTCAGCAGTCATGGGTCCATGCTGGCTCATGTTGGTTCACTGAAAATTCTCAGGTTGTTCAGGGACCCCATCCATGATTATACACTCCAACAGGGTTAGCAGGGTTAGAAGGTTCATTTTCAGATGTTAGCAGGGTGACAACCTCTCCAAAACCCCAGAGAAAATATAGCCCCGTCAACCCTCACTGAACCCACATATCCCATCCGTCTCAAGTCAAAAAATCATGACACTTCTCCCCAACTCCCAGTAACCAGCCTGCTGAAGGTCCCTTGTATTCTCCACTCCCTGGCATTCTCCCATCAGGAGGTAGAGGGTCAAAATCCTGATACCATGCTCCATCATAGGACTGACCCTTCCAATCCCTGGACAGTCCAGTCAGTGCCAGTGCTACACTGTCTGACTGCCTCATAATCTTATTGCTGTAACTACAAGTACAAAGCTAAATCGCACCTGGAGCTCTGACAGAACAAACAGCAAGCTGCTCAAAACAAAGAGTGAGTTAGTTAGCAGCAAGGGAATGAATGAGACAATTCGCCTCATTTTTTCCAGCTCACACTCACTTTTCTCCACAACCCAAGTGGAGTTGTAAGTATGATCTCCATGTCTCACTCTCTCAGTGACAAGCAGTGGGGTAAATGGTCTAGCTGACCTTAATGGGAAGCTAAATAAATACATGAGGGAGACAGGAAGAGGAAACAGTGATGGACACAGATAACGTGGATATAGGCCTGTGTTAAACTTTGACAAAGCCACTGACAAAGATATGTTGGGCCAAACAGCTGATTTCTGGATTTAAATTCAACACAATTCTCTTTAAGTTATTTGGTCTGTCAGAACCAAAACATTGCTTTAAAAAAAATTGAAGTTTTCCGTATTGCGCTTCTCAGATCAATTGCAAGGAAGCCAGTTCTTGGGGTGAAACTGACATTAAAATAAATGTTGGTTTTCCCCTGGATTTTGCATTCTTGTGAAATGTCCAGAAGAGTGCAAGACCAAAAGCTTTGACAAAATGTGTCTCTTTTTTTCTCAGCAAATGCACAATTCTCTTCCTCTCTCTTCCTCTCTTTACACTTTCCATTTCTCAATATATCTTGCTCATTCTCTCTCTGCCTGTTTCACTCACTTCAATCTACCTTTTATTCCAGAATGTAAGACCATGTAGTTAGAGCCTGGGACCAGCTGATGTCTCACTGAGTTGGGCTATGATGCACAAGGATCACCTGAAATTTAATGAGGGTGTGCTGGCAAAGGAACCCACGCACACACACATTCTGAATTTGAATACAGAATGCAAATTCCAGCATCCCCAGACAACAGCTACAGACCAAAACAAGGATCAAAAGGACAAAGCTACATTGAGCAAGAGCAGGATTCCACACCCAATTCAAACAAATAGTACGCTCTCAGAGACAGGCATCTCAACGCACTCACATTGAACTAACACACTCACGTACTAACACACTCACATACTAACACACTCACATACTAACACACTCACATACTAACGCACTCACGTACTAACACACTCACATACTGACACACTCACGTACTAACACACTCACATACTAACACACTCACATACTAACACACTCACATACTAACGCACTCACAGACTAACGCACTCACAGACTAACACACTCACATACTGACACACTCACGTACTAACACACTCACATACTAACACACTCACATACTAACACACTCACATACTAACGCACTCACAGACTAACGCACTCACATACTAACACACTCACGTACTAACGCACTCACGTACTAACACACTCACATACTGACACACTCACGTACTAACACACTCACATACTAACACACTCACATACTAACACACTCACATACTAACGCACTCACGTACTAACACACTCACATACTGACACACTCACGTACTAACACACTCACATACTAACACACTCACATACTAACACACTCACATACTAACGCACTCACAGACTAACGCACTCACATACTAACACACTCACATACTAACACACTCACATACTAACGCACTCACAGACTAACACACTCACATACGAACACACTCACATACTAACACACTCACATACTAACGCACTCACATACTAACGCACTCACAGACTAACACACTCACATACTAACACACTCACATACTAACGCACTCACAAACTAACACACTCACATACTAACGCACTCACAAACTAACACACTCACGTACTAACACACTCACATACTAACACACTCACATACTAACGCACTCACATACTAACGCACTCACAGACTAACACACTCACATACTAACACACTCACATACTAACGCACTCACAAACTAACACACTCACATACTAACGCACTCACAAACTAACACACTCACGTACTAACACACTCACATACTAACACACTCACAGACTAACACACTCACATACTAACGCACTCACATACTGACACACTCACATACTAATGCACTCACAAACTAACACACTCACATACTAACACACTCACATACTAACGCACTCACAAACTAACACACTCACATACTAACACACTCACAAACTAACACACTCACGTACTAACACACTCACATACTAACACACTCACAGACTAACACACTCACATACTAACGCACTCACATACTGACACACTCACATACTAATGCACTCACAAACTAACACACTCACATACTAACACACTCACATACTAATGCACTCACAAACTAACACACTCACATACTAACACACTCACATACTAACGCACTCACATACTAACACACTCACATACTAACACACTCACGTACTAACACACTCACATACTAACACACTCACATACTAACACACTCACATACTAACGCACTCACATACTGACACACTCACATACTAATGCACTCACAAACTAACACACTCACATACTAACACACTCACATACTAACGCACTCACAAACTAACACACTCACATACTAACGCACTCACAAACTAACACACTCACGTACTAACACACTCACACACTCACATACTAACGCACTCACATACTGACACACTCACATACTAATGCACTCACAAACTAACACACTCACATACTAACACACTCACATACTAACGCACTCACATACTAACGCACTCACATACTGACACACTCACATACTAATGCACTCACAAACTAACACACTCACATACTAACCTACTCACATACTAACACACTCACATACTAACGCACTCACAAACTAACACACTCACATACTAACGCACTCACAGACTAACACACTCACATACTAACGCACTCACAAACTAACACACTCACATACTAATGCACTCACAAACTAACACACTCACATACTAACACACTCACATACTAACACACTCACATACTAACGCACTCACAAACTAACACACTCACATACTAATGCACTCACAAACTAACACACTCACATACTAACACACTCACATACTAACGCACTCACAAACTAACACACTCACATACTAACGCACTCACAAACTAACACACTCACATACTAACGCACTCACAGACTAACACACTCACAGACTAACACACTCACATACTAATGCACTCACAGACTAACGCACTCACAGACTAACGCACTCACATACTAATGCACTCACAGACTAATACACTCACAGACTAACAAACACACATACTAACACGCTCACAGACTAACACACTCACATACTAACACACTCACAGACTAACACACTCACAGACTAACAAACACACATACTAACACACTCACAGACTAACACACTGACAGACTAACACATTCATATACTAACACACTCACAGACGAACACACTCACAGACGAACACACTCACAAACTAACACACAGACAAGCACACTCACAGATGGATGAACAGTATCAGACTAACACACTCACAAACTAAAACACTCACTGACTAACATACAGAGCTACTAACACGTTGTCAGACTAACACATTCAGTCTAACAGACTCACAGACTAATACACTCACAAAATAAAACACTCATACACTAACACATTCACAGAAGGACTAACACACTCACAGACTAACACACTCACATACTAACACAAACACAGACTAACACATGCACAGACTAACACACTCACAGACTAATGCACTCATAGACTAACAGATTCACAGATGGACTAACACACTCACAGACTAACACACTGACATACTAACACACTCACAGAGTAACACATTCACAGACTAACACATTCATATACTAACACACTCACAGACTAACACACTCACAGACTAACACACAGACAATCACACTCACAGATGGACTTACACAATCAAGGACTAATGCAGTCACAGATGGACTAACACTATCAGACTAACACACTCACAGACTAAAACACTCAGACTAACACACTCACAGAGGTACTAACACGTTGTCAGACTAACACACTCACAGTCTAACAGATTCACAGACTAACACACTCACAAAATAAGACACTCACACACTAACACATTCACAGAAGGACTAACACACTCACTGATGGACAAACACACTCACAGACAAACACATAGATGGACTAACACACTCACAGACAAACACACAGGCAAACATACTCACAGATGGACTAACATAATCATAGACTAACACACTGACAGATGGACTAACACACTCACAGTCTAACACACTCACAGACAAACACACTCCCAGATGGACTAACGCAATCACAAACTAACCCACTCACAGTCTATCACACTCACACACTAACACACTCACAGGTGGACTAACACAGTCACAGACAACCACACATACAGACTAACACACTCACCATCTAACACACTCACAGCCTAACACATTCACAGAATAAACCACTCACACACAGACTAACTTTGGGAAGAATAACAGGAAGGCAGAATACTGGGTCAATGGAAAGATTCTTGGTAGTGTGGATGTGCAGAGGGATCTTGGGGTCCACGTACATAGATCCCTGAAAGTTGCCACCCAGGTTAATAGCGCTGTTAAGAAGGCATATGGTGTGTTAGGTTTTATTGGTAAAGGGGTTATGTTCCAGAGCCATAGTGTCACGCTATAACTATTAAAAACGTTAGTGCGGCCCCACTTGGAATATTGTGTACAGTTCTGGTCCCCGTATTTCGGGAAGGATGTGGAAGCATTGGAAAAGGTGCAGAGGAGATTTACCAGGATGTTGCCTGGTCTGGAGGGAAGGTCTTATGAAGAAAGGCTGAGAGACTTGGGTCTGTTCTCATTGCAAGAAGAAGGCTAAGGGGGGATTTGATTCAGACGCACAATATGATCAGAGGATTAGATAGAGTAGACAGTGAAAGTCCTTTTTCCTAGGATGATGATGTCAGCTTGTATGAGGGGACATAGCTGCAAATTGAGGGGTGATAGATTTAAGACAGATGTCAGAGGCAGGTTCTTTACACAGGGAGTGGTAAGGGTGTGGAATGCCCTACCTGCTAATGTAGTTAACTCAGCCACATTAGGGAGATTTAAACAATCCTTGGATAAGCACATGGATGATGATGGGATAGTGTAGGGGGATGGGCTTAGATTAGTTCACAGGTAGGCGCAACATCGAGGGCTGAAGGGCCTGTTCTGCGCTGTATTGTTCTATGTTCTATGTTCTAACATACTCACAGATTAACACACTCAGAGACTAATGCTTTCTCAGATTAACACACTCTACACCTCCATCCGCCATGACCAGGGCCTCCAAGCCCTCCGTTTCTTCCTCTCCAGACGTCCCCAACAGTACCCTTCCACCGACACTCTCATTCGTTTGGCCGAACTGGTCATCACCCTTAACAATTTCTCCTTCGAATCCTCCGACTTCCTCCAGACCAAAGGGGTAGTCATGGGCACCCGTATGGGCCCCAGCTAGGCCTGTCTCTTTGTTGGCTACGTAGAACAGTCGATCTTCCGTAATTACACCGGCACCACTCCCCACCTCTTCCTCCGCTACATTGATGACTGCATTGGCACCACCTCATGCTCCCGTGAGGAGGTTGAACAGTTCATCAACTTCACCAACACATTCCACCCTGACCTTAAATTTACCTGGACCATCTCTGACACCTCCCTCCCCTTCCTGGACCTCTCCATCTCCATTAGTGATGACCGACTTGACACTGACATTTTTTACAAACCCACCGACTCCCACAGCTACCTGGATTACACCTCTTCCCACCCTACCTTCTGCAAAAATGCCATCCCGTATTCCCAATTCCTTCGCCTGCGCAGTATCTGCTCCCAGGAGGACCAGTTCCACCACAGAACACACCAGATGGCCTCCTCCTTTACAGACCGCAATTTCCCTTCCCACGTGGTTAAAGATGCCCTCCAATGCATCTCGTCCACATCCCGCACCTCCGCACTCAGACCCCACCCCTCCAACCGTAACAAGGACAGAATGCCCCTGGTGCTCACCTTCCACCCTACCAACCTTCGCATAAACCAAATCATCCGCTGACATTTCCGCCACCTCCAAACAGACCCCACCACCAGGAATATATTTCCCTCCCCACCCCTTTCCGCCTTCTGCAAAGACCATTCCCTCCGTGACTACCTGGTCAGGTCCACGCCCCCCTACAACCCACCCTCCCATCCTGGCACCTTCCCCTGCCATCACAGGAACTGTAAAACCTGCACCCACACCTCCCCCCTCACCTCCATCCAAGGCCCCAAAGGAGCCTTCCACATCCATCAAAGTTTTACCTGCACATCCACTAATATCATTTATTGTATACGTTGCTCCTGATGCGGTCTCCTCTACACTGGGGAGACTGGTCGCCTCCTAGCAGAGTGCTTTAGAGAACATCTCCGGGACACCCGCACCAATCAACCACACCACCCTGTGGTCCAACATTTCAACTCCCCCTCCCACTCTGCCGAGGACATGGAGGTCCTGGGCCTCCTTCACCGCTGCTCCCTCACCACCAGACGCCTGGAGGAAGAACGCCTCATCTTCCGCCTCGGAACACTTCAACCCCAGGGCATCAATGTGGACTTCAACAGTTTCCTCATTTCACCTTCCCCCACCTCACCCTAGTTCCAAACTTCCAGCTCAGCACTGTCCGCATGACCTGTCCTACCTGCCTATCTTCCTTTCCACCTCTCCACTCCACCCTCCCCTCTGACCTACCACGTCCATCCCCACCCCCATTCACCTATTGTACTCTTTGCTACCTTCCCCCACCCTCCCCCTGAGCCATCACCTCCATCCCCACCCCCATTCACCCATTGTACTCGTTGCTACCTTCTCCCCAGCCCCACCCCTGCCATTTATCTCTCCTCCCTGCTTCCATTCCTGATGAAGAGCTTTTGCCTGAAATATCAATTTTCCTGCTCCTCGGATGCTGCCTGACCTGCTGTGCTTTTCCAGCACCAGTCTGATCTAAACCCTAACACACACACACAGACTAACACACTCAAACCCTAACACACTCACAGACAACTACACTTATAGACTAAGACACTTGCAGACTAACACACTCAAAGACTAACATGCTCACAGATGGACTAACAAGCTCACAGTCTAACACACTTACAGATGGACTGACACACTCACAGACAAACACTCACAGATGGACTAACACTCTACAGACTAACACACTCACAGACTGAGACACTCAAAAATGGACTAACATACACAAATTAACATACTCACTGTGTAACACAGTCTAACACACTCACAGATGGGCTAACACGCTCACAGACAAACACTCACAGAATAACACACTTACAGACTAACACACTCACAGACTAAGACACTCACTGTGTAATGCACTCACTGTGTAACACACTCACACAGATGGTCAAACACATTCATAGATTAACGCACTCACAGACTAACACACTCACAATCTAACACATTCACTGTGTAACACAGTCTAACACTCTTACAGATGGACGAACACACTCACAGACTAACATACTCAAAGATGGACTCACACTCACAAATTAACATACTCACTGCGTAACACAGTCTAACACACTCACAGATGGACTAACACACTCACAGACTAACTTTGGGAAGAATAACAGGAAGGCAGAATACTGGGTCAATGGAAAGATTCTTGGTAGTGTGGGTGCGCAGAAGGATCTTGGAGTCCATGAAAGTTGCCACCCAGGTTAATAGTGCTGTTAAGAAGACATATGGTGAGTTAGGTTTTATGGTAGAGGGATTACGTTCATGTAGTGAGACGCTATAACTATTAAAAACACTCGTGTAGCCGCACTTGAAATATTGTGTACAGTTCTGGTCCCCATATTTCGGGACAGATGTGGAAGCTTTGGAAATGGTGCAGAGGAGATTTACCAGGATGTTGCCTGGTCTGGAGGGATGGTCTTATGAGAAAAGGCTGAGAGACTTGGGTCTGTTCTCATTGGAAAGGAGAAGGCTAAGGGGGGATTTGATAGATACATACAAGATGATCAGAGGATTAGATAGGGTAGACAGCGAAAGTCTTTTTTCCTAGGATGATGATGTCAGCTTGTACGAGGGGACATAACTACAAATTGAGGGGTGATCGATTTAAGACAGATGTCAGAGGCAGGTTCTTTACACAGAGAGTGGTAAGGGTGTGGAATGCCCTACCTGCTAATGTAGTTAACTCAGCCACATTAGGGAGATTTAAACAATCCTTGGATAAGTACATGGCTGATGTTGGGATAGTGTAGGGGGATGGGCTTAGATTAGTTCTGAGATTAGGTCAGTGCAACATTGAGGGTTGAAGGGCCTGTTGGGCGCTGTATTGTTCTATATTCTATGTTCTATGTTCTAATGCGCTCATAGATTAACACACACATAGACAAACAGTCTCACAGACTAACACATTCACCAACTAACACTTTCACAGACTAACACACTCACAGAATAACACACTGACAGACTAACACACTCAGACTAAGGCACTCACAGACTAACACACTCACAGAATAACATACTCACAGAATAACACTGACAGACTAACACACTCACGGAATAGCACACTGACAGACTAACACACTCACAGACTAAGGCACTCACAGACTAACACTCTATCAGACAAACACACTCACAGAATAACACACTGACAGACTAACACACTCACAGAATAACACACTGACAGACCAACACATTCACAGAATAATACACTCACAGAATAATACACTCACAGATTAACACACTCACAGAATAACACACTGACAGACAAACACACTCATAGAATAACACACTGACAGACTAAGGCACTCACAGACTAAGGCATTCACAGACTAACACACTCACAGACTAAGACACTCACAGACTAACACACTAACAGATGGACTAAAACACTCACAGACTAAAACACTTACATATGGACTAATACACTCACAGACTAACACACTCACAGACTAATACACTCAGTAATGGATAACATGCTCTCAGTCTAACACACTCACAGACTAACAATCTCACAGATGTACTAACACACTCTCAGAATTACACACTCACAGACTAACACACTCACAGACGAACACACACACACTAAAACATTCATAGATGGACTAACAGACTCACAGTTTAACACATTCACAGTTGGATTAACACACTCACAGAATAATACACTCACAGATGGACTAAGACACTCACACACAGACTAACATACTCACAGACTAAAACACTCACAGACTAACTTTGGGAAGAACAACAGAACAGCAGAATACCGGGTCAATAGAAAGATTCTTGGTAGTGTGGATGTGCAGAAGGATCTTGGAGTCCATGTACATAGATCCCTGAAAGTTGCTACCCAGGTTAATAGTGCTGTTAAGAAGGCATACTGTGTGTTAGGTTTCATTCGTAGAGGGATTGAGTTCCAGAGCCGTAATGTCACATTATAACTATTAAAAACGTTAGTGCGGCCACACTTGGAATATTGTGTACAGTTCTGGTCCCCGTATTTCGGGAAGGATGTGGAAGCATTGGAAAAGGTGCAGAGGAGATTTACCAGGATGTTGCCTGGTCTGGAGGGAAGGTCTTATGAGGAAAGGCTGAGAGACTTGGGTCTGTTCCCATTGGAAAGAAGGCGGCTGAGAGGGGATTTGATAGAGACATACAAGATAATCAGAGGATTAAATAGGGTAGAGAGTGAAAGTCTTTTTCCTAGGATGATGATGTCAGCTTGTATGAGGGGGCATAGCTACAAATTGAGGGGTGATCGATTTAAGACAGATGTCAGAGGCAAGTTCTTTACTCAGAGAGTGGTAAGGACGTGGAATGCCCTACCTGCTAATGTAGTTAACTCAGCCACATTAGGGAGATTTAAACAATCCTTGGATAAGCACATGGATGATGATGGGATAGTGTAGGGGGATGGGCTTAGATTAGTTCACAGGTCAGTGCAACATTGAGGGCCGAAGGGTTGAGAGTGTGTTGCTGGAAAAGCACAGCAGTTCAGGCGGCATCCAAGGGGCAGGACAGTCAACATTTCAGGCAAAAGCCCTTCATCAGAAATGAGGCAGGGACGCTCGGGGATGGAGAGATAAATGGGAGGGGGATGGGGCTGGGGAGAAGTAGCTAAGAATGCAATAGGTGGATGGAGATGGGGGTAAAGATAATAGGTCAGAGGGGAGGGTGGAGTGGATAGGTGGGAAGGGAGATTGGCAGTTAGGACAGGTCATGGGGACAGTGCTGAGATGGAAGGTTGGAACTGGGGTAAGGTGGGGGGAGGGGAAATGAGGAAACAGGTGAAGTCCACATTGATGCCTGGGGCTCAAGTGTTCTGAGGCGGAAGATGAGGCATTCTTCCTCCAGGCATCGGTTGGTGAGGGAGCGGCGATGGAGGAGGCCAAGGACCAGCATGTCCTCAGCAGAGTGGGAGGTGGAGTTAAAGTGTTCATCCACGGGGTGGTGGGGTTGGTTGGTGCGGGTGTCCTAGAGATGTTCCCTAAAGCGCTCTGTGAGAAGGAATCCAATCTCCCCAATGTAAAGGAGATCGTGAATGGAGGTGAAGGAGGAGGTGTGGGCGCAGGTTTTGCAATTCCTGCGGTGGCAAGGGAAGGTGCAGGAGGGGAGGGTGGGTTGTTGGGAGAGCGTGGACTTGATGAGGGAGTTGCGGAGGGAAAGGTGTTTATGGAAAGTGGATAAGGGGTGGGGAGGGAAATATATCCCTGGTGGTAGGGTCCACCTGGAGGTGGCAGAAATGTCAGCGAATGATGAGGTTTATGCGGAGATTAGTGGGGTGGAAGGTAAGGACCAGGAGGGTTCTGTCTTTGTTACGGTTGGAGGGGTGGGGTCTGAGGGCGGAGGTGCGGGATGTGGACAAGATGCGTTGGAGGGCATCTTTAACCACGTGGGAAGGGAAATTGCGGTCTTTAAAGAAGGAGGCCATCTGGTGTGTTCTATGGTGGAACTGGTCCTCCTGGGAGCAGATAAGGCGGAGGCTGAGGAATTGGGAATACGGGATGGCATTTTTGCAAGAGGTAGGGTGGGAAGAGGTGTAATCCAGGTAGCTGTGGGAGTCGGTGGGTCTGTAAAAAATGTCAGTGTCAAGTCGGTCGACTTAATGGAGATGGAGAGGTCCAGGAAGGGGAGGGAGGTGTCAGAGATGGTCCAGGTAAATTTAAGGTCGGAGTGGAATGTGTTGGTGAAGTTGATGAACTGTTCAACCTCCTCACGGGAGCATGAGGTAGCACCAATGCATTCATCAATGTAGCGGAGGAAGAGGTGGGGAGTGGTGCCAGTGTAATTACGGAAGATCAACTGTTCTACGTAGCTGTAGGCACTTTCCCCTGCTACCGCAGGAATTGAAAAACCTGTGCCCACACCTCCTCCCTCACCTCTATCTAAGGCCCCAAAGGAGCCTTCTACATCCATCAAAGTTTTACCTGCACATCCACTAATATCATTTATTGTATCCGTTGCTCCCGATGCGGTCTCCTCTACATTGGGGAAGCTGGACACCTTCTCGCAGAGTGCTTTAGGGAACATCTCCGGGACACCCGCACCAATCAACCCCACCGCCCCGTGGCCCAACAGTTCAACTCCCCCTCCCACTCTGCCGAGGACATGGAGGTCCTGGGCCTCCTTCACTGCCGCTCCCTCACCACCAGACACCTGGAGGAAGAACGCCTCATCTTCCACCTCGGAACACTTCAACCCCAGGGCATCAATGTGGACTTCAACAGTTTCCTCATTTCCCCTCCCCCCAACCTACCCCAGTTCCAACCTACCAGCTCAGCCCCGTCCCCATGATCTGTCCCACTTGTCAATCTTCCTTCCCACCTATCCACTCCACCCTCCTCTCTGACCTATCACCTTTACCCCCACCTCCATCCACTTATTGCACTCTTAGCTACCTTCTCCATAGCCCCACCCCTTCCCATTTATCTCTCCACCCCCGAGGCTCCCAGACTCATTCCTGATGAAGGGCTTTTGCCCAAAACATCAATTTTCCTGTTCCTCGGATACTGCCTGATCTGCTGTGCTTTTCCAGCAACTTACTCTCAACTCTGATCTCCAGCATCTGCAGACCTCACTGTCTCCTTTTGAGGGCTGAAGGGCCTGTTTTGTGCTGTATTGTTCTATATTCTATGCTCTAACACACTCACAGATTAACGCACTCAGAGACTAAAACTCTCACAGACTAACACACTCACCGATTAACACTCACAGAATATCACACTGACAGACTAACACACTCACAGACTAATGAACTCACAGACTAACACATGAACAGACAAACGCACTCAGAGACTAACACACGAACAAATGATCTAACACACTCTCAGACTAACACACTCACTGTGTAACGCACTCACAGTCTAACACTCTCACAGATGGACAAACACTCTCATAGACTAACACACTCACAGACTGACACATTCACAGATGGACTACCATACTCACAGACTAACACACTCTCAGACTAACACACTCTCAGACTAACACACTCACAGTCTAACACACTCATAGACTAACACACTCACAGATGGACTAACACACACACAACCTAACACATACACAGACTAACACACTCACAGATTAACGCACTCAGAGACGAACATTTACAGACTAATGCACTTACAGACTGTCGCACTCGCAGACTAATGCACTCACAGGCTAACACACTCTCAATCTAGCACATGCACAGCCTAAGACACTTACAGACTAACACACTCAAAGACGAACAAACTCACAGACCAACACACTCACAGACAAACACACTCACAGGTGGACTAACACACTTACAGATGGACTAAGACACTCACAGGCTAACACACTCAGACTAACACACTCACAGAATTACACACACATACTAACACATTCATAGACTAACACACTCAAAAATACACTTAAACTCCCCCCCCTCACCCCATGTCAACACACCAATAAATAAGCGCTCACAAACATGTCGTGAAACCCATGAGGACTCACCATGTTGTGCTGTTGCTCCTGTCCGCCCTGGTTGCTCTGCTCCAGCACATCCATACAGTTCAATCTGTTCTCTACATCATTTACTTCCTGCTTGAATGCTGAAGTGTCGTTCTATAATAGCACTACAGGAAGCTCGATCACCACATTCAACGTTTGCATTCAGTGCCAGGAGCAAGGATGGTTAGAGAGTTTAGTGGGGAGGGCTAGGGTGAAATTGAAGCCAAAGCAGTGGGAGGAGCTTGTCTTGGAACACTGCGATTAGTAAGCACTTAGGGAAGATACATCATCCACACAGATACATTAATATACATAGAGACAATCCCTCACACATAAACATGTAGAGACAGACAAACATACACACAGGCACATACAGATTTACACTGAGAGATGCACAGGCAGACTCTCTCACACACACACACACGTGCACTCACACGCACACATACCCATACACATGCACTCATATGCACACTTTTGCACATGCGTGCACACACACACACACATGTGCACTCACATTCACATATCCATACACATGCACTCATATGCACACTCTTGCATGTACACACACACACAAACACACACACACACAACCCAGGCCCCACACACAAATATAGACCCCACTCCTCCACACACAGACCCAGCCCTACACATAGATATGGCCCTGACACACATACATAGACTTCCCCTCCCACACATATAGACACTGCCACCCTCACACACAAATTGATCTCCCAAAACATACAGACCCACCCACTCAGGCTGGCAAGTTAACGTTCTGGGATTTAGATGTTTCAGCTGAGATCAATAAGAATGTAAAAGGAGTGGGGGAGTTGTGTTACTGATCAGGGGGAATATCACAGCTGTACTGAGGGAGGACACCTTCAAGGGACTATCCAGCAAAACCTTACAGGGAGAGCTCAGGAATAGGAAGGGGGCAGTCACTTTAATGGGATGATTCTCCAAGCCTCCCAATAGCCAGTGGGAGGTAGAGGATCAGGAAAGTGGGCAGATGATGGAATAATGAACAACGATGGGTTGTTGTAGGGGATGATTGTAACTTCCCCTATATTGACGGGCACTCGCTTAGTAGCGGGGGCTTGAATGGGGAGGACGTTTGTTAGGAGTGTTCTGAGTGATTTCTTGAAGCAATATGTAAATAGTCCAACTCGGGAAGGGGCCCTGACTAGACCTGGTATTGGAGAATGAGCCTAGACAGGTGATCGAAGATTCAGTGGATGGGCATTTTGGGAACAGTGATCATAATTCCTTAAGTTTTAAGTTACTTATACATAAGGACAAGAGTTGTCATAGAATCCTTATAGGGTGGAAGCAGGCTATTCAGCCCATTGAGTCTACACTAATCTTTTGCAGAGCATTTCATCCAGACTGACACCCCTACCTTATCCCTGTAACTCTACATCTAGCATGTACACCTAGCATGTACATCTTGAAACCCTACGGGCAATTCCCCATAGCCCATCCACCTAATCTACACATCTTTGGACTGTAGGAGGAAACCAGAGCACGCAGACACGGGGAGAATGTGCAAACTCCACACAGACAGTTGCCCGAGGCTGGAAGTGAACTCAGGTCTCTGGTGCTGTGGGTCAGCAGTGCTAACCACTGAGTCACCGTACTACCGCGGTCCAGAGGTGAAAGTATTAATATGGGGGAAGACTAACTGACACCTTGTCAGGTAGCAAATGAAGAATGTAGACTGGGGGGAGGTTGGCTGAAAGTAAATCCGAATCTGACATGTGGGAATCTTTTAAAGGTCATTTGATGAGAGTTGAGGTCGAACATGTTCCTATGCAAGTTACGGATGGCAAGATTCAGGAACCTCAGATGACAAGAGAAATTGAGAGCTTAGTCAACAACGAAAAGGAGGCATACGTAAGGTTTAGGAAAGTGAAGACAGACAAAATCCATTGAAGAATACGAAGATAGCAAAAAAGAACTCAAACAACGAATTAGGAGAGCTCAAAGGAGGCATGAAATATCTTTGGTAAACAGGATTAAAGAGAATCCCAAGGTGTTTTATACATATATAATGAACACAAATAGTAACCAGGGAAAGAGTAGGTCCACTCTAGGACAAAGGAGGGAATTTATGCGTGGAACCCTTAATTAATACTTTGCATTGGTGTTCACAAAGGAAAAGACATAGTGAGTGGTGAGTCGAGGGATGGGTATGTTGATATTCTGGGGCATGTCAAAAAGGAGGAGATTTTGGATGTTTTGAGAAGCATTAAAGGTAGATAAGTCCCCAGGGCCTGATGGGATCTATCTCAGAATGCTGAGGGAGGCAGGTGAGGAAATTGCTGGGGCCTTGTATGAAATCTTTGTATCCTCTTCAGTGACAGGATAGGACCCAGAGGACTGGGGAATAGCCAACATTGTTCCTTTGTTTAAGAAGGGCAGCAGGGATAATCCAGGGAGTTATAGGCCAGTGAGCTTTACATCAGTGGGAGGGAAATAATTAGCGAAAATTCTTTTACTCACATTTTGAAAAATATGGGCTTATTAATGATAGACAGTATGGCCGTGTGCGGGGAAGATTGTGTCTCACAAACTTGATTGAGTTTTTTGAGGAAGTGACAAAGATGGTTGATGTAGGGAGGGAAGCGATGTCTATATGGACTTTAGCGAGGTCTTTGACAAGGTCTCTCATGGCAGACTGATACAGAAGTTGAAGTCAAATGGGATCCACAGTGACCTGGTAAGATAGATAAATCACTGGCTTAGTCATAGAAGGCAAAGTAGCAGTGGAAGGGGGATTTTCAGATTGGAGAATTGTGACCAGCGGTGCTCTGCAGGGACCCCTCTTATTTGTAATATATATAAATGATTTGGAGAAGATTACAGGTGGCCTAATTAGTAAGGTTGTGGATGATACACAGATTGGGGGAGCTGTGGACAGTGAGGAGGATTGCCAGAGGGTACAGCAGGGTATCATTAGGCTGGAGACTTGGGCGGAGAAATGGCAGATGGAGTTTAAACTGGACAAATGGGTGGTGACTTATTTTGGAAGGTCTAATGCAGGAGGGAAGTACACAGCAAGTGGCAGAGCCCTGAAAAGTATGAACATGCAGAGGGGTCTGGGCATGTCACAGTTCCCTAAAAGTGGCAATGCACGTGGGTAAGGTGGTCAAGATGCCCAAGGTGTCCTATAGCATGCTTGCCTTCATTGGTCAGGACTTCACCTGATGAAGGGACAGTGCTCCGAAAACTTGCGATTTCAAACAAATCTGTTGGACTATAACCTGGTGTCATGTGACTTCTGACATTGTCCACCCCACACTGATACCTCCACACCATCGGTCAGGGCATAGAGTATAAAGATTGGCAAGTCATGTTGCAGCTGTAAAAAACTTTACTTAGAGCCAGAGCAGATAGTAAGGACTGCAGATTCTGCAGGCCAGGGTTAATAGATGTGGAGCTGGAAGAGTACAGCAGGTCAGACAGCATCCAAGGAGCAGGAGAGTCAATATTCCTGACAAAGGGTTTTGGTCTGAAACACTGACATTCCTGCTCCTGCTCCTGGGATGCTGTCTGACCTGCTGTACTCTTCCAGCTTCACATCCATTAACTTTTAATTTGGCCACATTTGCAATATGGTGTGCAGTTCTGGTCACCACACTGCCCAGAAGGATGCAGAGGCTTTGGAGAGGGTACAGTAACAGTTTACCAAGGTGTTCTGAGGAAGGGTCACCAGACCTGAAACATTAACTCTGATTTCTCTGCACAGATGCTGCCAGCCCTGCTGTGCTTTTCCAGCAACTTCTGTTTTTGTTACCAGGATGTTGCGTGGTTTGGAGGGAATTAGTTGTGGGGAGAGATTGGACAAACTTGGTTTGTTTTAGAACATAGAACATACGAACATCAGAACTAGGAGCAGGAGTAAGCCATCTGGCCCCTCAATCCTACTCTGCCATTCAATAAGATCATAGTTAATCTTTTCACAGCCTCAGCGCCACGTACCTGCCTGCTCACCACTTCCCTTCATTCTATTGTTGAAAAAATATCTACCTTAGCTTTAAAACCGTTTACTGATGTAACATCAACCACTTCACTGGGCAGGGAATTCCTCAGATTCACAATCCCCTGGATGAAGACGTTCCTTCTCAATTCAGTCCTAAATCTGCTCTCCCTAATTTTGAGGCTATGTCATCTTATCCTAGTTTCATACACCAGTGGAAATATCCTCTCTATGTCTATCTTATCTATCCCCTTCATAACTCTATATGTTTCTATAAGATTCCCTCCTCATTCTTCTAAATCCCAATGAATATAATCCCAGTCTACTCAGTCTCTCCTCATAAGCCAACCCCCTCAGCTCCAGAATCAACCTGGTGAGCCTCCTCTGCACCCCCTCTGGTGCCAGTACATCCTTCCTCAAGTAAGGAGACCAAAACTGCACACAGTACTCCAGTACTCCAGCACCCTGTACACCTGCAACATAGCCTCCCTGCTTTTAAACTCAACCCCTTTAGCAATGAAGGACAAAGTTTCATTTGCCTTCCTGATAGCCTGTTGTACTTGCAGACCAACCTTCTGTGGTTCACACACAAGGGCACCCAGGTCTCTCTGCACATCAGCATGCTGCAACTGTTTACCATTCAAGTAATAATCCTTTTTACTGTTACTCCTATCAAAATGGAATGTCGAAGACTGAAGGGCAGCATGGTAGAGGTTTACACTATTAGCGGCACAGATAGAATGGCTCATCAGAGTCTTTCTCCCAGGGCAGAATTGTCAATTACTGGGGGACACAGGTTTAGGGGAAAAGGGGGTAAGTTTAAAGGTGATGTGAGAGCCAGGTTTTTTTCTCAGAGGGTGGTAAGTGCCTTGGATGCGCTGCCAGAGGAGGTGGGTGAGGGGGATACAATTGCCATGTTTAAGAGATATCTTGACAGATCCATGAATAGGCAGGGAATAGATGGATCGGACAGCATGGGGGCAAAAGGTGTTTAGTTTAGATTAGATACCATACAGCATGGAAACAGGCCCTTCAGCCCAACAGGTCCACGCTGACCCTCCGAAGAGTAACCCACCCAGACCCATTCCCCTTTGACTAACGTACCTAACACTATGGACAATTCAGCATGACCAATTCACTTGACCTGCACATCTTTGGATTGTGGGAGGAAACCAGAGCACCTGGAGGAAACCCACACAGACAGTCGCCCAAGGTTGGACTCGAACCCAGACCCCTGGCGCTGTGAGGCATAGTGCTAACCACTGAGCCACCGTGCTGGTCCTAAAAAAGGTTTAGAAAGGTATCATGTGTCAGCTTGGTGGGCTGAAGGGCCTGTTCCTGTGCTGTACTGTTCTTTGTTCACATACACAAAGACCTCCCCACACAGAGTAAACCACCACTCCCGCCCCCACCCTCCCACCCCACACCCCAACCCCACTCACTCTCTCACACACTCACGGCCACAACACACACAGACTCTCACACAAAGAGACACAACACACACACACACACACTAGGTTAAACTCTTCTCCGCCTCATTGGTTAACTTTCCAATAAGCACCATTGTCTCTATTCTTTTGAGACATGCTGCTAACACAGTATTGGTCCCAGCGTACTGGGAGTTAGAAGCTTTCAGTCCGACACTATTTCTCTGGCCACACAATAATCTTGATACTTGGATTCGCACAAGGGTATGACAATGGAATTAACCCTGACTCAACTGGGACTGAGAGGGCGAATGGGAAATGGGGGGGTTTGGGCAGAAAGGGAGACTGGAGGTTTTGAGAAGGGTGAGTGAGGGAGACTGGGAAGAGAGGAGATAGTTGGATTGAGAAATTGGTGTTGAGGAGAGAGGGAGACAGCCTGAGAGATGGGGGCAAGAGAGTGACTGGGGAATGTGTAAGTGTGTGCATGAGTTTTGGGAAGGTGCACTGTTGCTCAAGCCCAACTACTCCTGGGGTCATCGTCATCATAACAGTTTGAAAGATTTAATCACGAAATATGAAGTCCCCGATATACCTGTCTGTTAGAAGCAGGTTAACAGAAAACACTAACCAGGTAAACAACCATTAACACGTAACTCTACTATTTGAGATTCTACTTACCATCCAATTAACCACCCTCACAGACAGACAAAAAAAAACTGGTGTTATTGGTGGAGGAAAAAAATTGGGGAAACACAGTTCCATAGTGCCACACACTTTGCTGTGGTTTTTAGATTACTTACAGTGTGGAAACAGGCCCTTCGGCCCAACAAGTCCACACCAACCCGCCGAAGCACAACCCACCCATACCCCTACATTTACCCCTTTACCTGACACTACGGGCAATTTAGCATGGCCAGTTCACCTGACCTGCACATCTTTGGACTGTGGGAGGAAACCGGAGCACCCGGAGGAAACCCACACAGACACGGGGAGAATGTGCAAACTCCACACAGTCAGTCGCCTGAGTCGGGAATTGAACCCAGGTCTCTGGCGCTGTGAGGCAGCAATGCTAACCACTGTACCACCGTGCCGCCCACTGTGCCACCGTGCCGCCCACAAGTGTTCCTTATATTTGTTCACTGAAGGTATTTTGTGTCAGTCTTCGCAGTGGAGGACACAAATAACATAGTTTCATAGTAATAGATGCAGGAAAAGGCCTTTTGGCCTTCATTAGGCCTTCATTTGGCCTGCCATACATTAGGATCATGGCCGATCCATCCATCGTCTCCCTGCATTATCCCCATAACCCTTGATTCTCCTGCCGTGCAAAATCCCATCCAATTGTGTCTTGAATCTATTTTATGAAGCTACCTCCATTACTTGCTTTGGCAGAGAATTCCACAGATTCACTACTTTCTGGGAAAAGCAGTTTCTCCTCATTTCTGTCCTAAATCTCCTCCCCCTAATCTTGAGGCCATTTCCCCATGTCCTCGTCTCAGCCACTAGCTTACCTATCCCTTTCATAATTTTATATGTTTCTATAAGATCCCCGCACATTGCATTTCTGTAAGATCGCAGTGGTGCTGGAAAAGCACAGCAGGTCAGGCAGCATCCGAAGAGCAGGAAAATTGACGTTTTGGGCAAAAGCCCTTCATCAGCGCTTCATATGTGAGCACATTCCTGATGAAGAGCTTATGCTCGAAACATCGACTCTCTCGCTCCTGCCTGACCTGCTGTGCTTTTCCAGCACCACTCTAATCTTGACTCTAATCTTCTGCAGTAACCAATTCTGCCTTTTCCAGCATCACACTTTTTGATCTCCAGCATCTGCAGTTCTCACTTTCTCCCACGTTACTTACTTAGTTTCACAGTCAGTAACTAAAGGCAACAACTTGGGAGAAAGAATAACTGGCTGCGTCCAGATTTGAGTTACTTGCTGCACAGAGATAGAGACAGACGCTTCTTCTTCCAACCTGGAGACCTTCTGTCCCTTTATTGCTCACATGCAGTCAACAGATCAACTGCCCGGCAATCAGTCAGGAAGTTGTCTTCAGGCTTATGACTGTTGGCATCCACAATTGGTTAGAATTTCCCAAATCAATCAGCAATCTGTTGCTGGGCGAATCTCACTCTGCAAACCAGTGCTGTGGCTCCTTCACTCTCCTCCCCTACTGTTGGCCAAGCAGCAATTAAATATAACTCACAGTGGGTCCCAGTGACTTGTTTTTAAAACTCCAGCAGCTCCTTCCACAAGCCATTGTTTGGAAACAGAGTCCTTTTCCCATTTCAGTCAGCACTTTGAGAATAAAGAAAGAAGAACATGCAGCCTTTATAAGGGAGTGAGAAAGAGAGAGTCTGGGGATTGGGGTAGAGGGAGAGAGGCTGTGGGATGGAAGACTTGAGAGTGGGAAGGATGTAATTTTGGGAAATGAAATCGCAGAGACATGCCAACATATGGTTGTAACTGGGGACTTTAACTTGGATGTAGACTGAGTCTGTGGTAGCAATAAGGTGAGGGAAGAGCAAATGTTCCTAGATTATGTCCAGGAAAATTTTCCTCAGCAGTTGGTGTCCAGTGCAAATGATGGACCTGGGCCCTGGAAAGGAGGTGGGCCCATGTAGATCCAAGTGCCATTTGGGGACTATTCAGGAAACTGTGCCCATTGTGCGATAAGGTGGAGGATGATGGTGCAAATGGACAATAGACAATCCAGAATGAGGGTGATCCACTGAGGGAGAGCTTACTTCAATGGGGCAAGAACAGAGTGACGCATATTCCCTTGAAAAAGAGAGAGGGCAAATAAATCCAGAGCTTCCTGAAGGCGAAAAAGAAATGGAAATTATGATAAAGAAGAAAGAGTGTGCTTAACAAGTGTCAGAGAGAAACTATAATGGAGAATGAAGAGGAATAAAACAGATTCAGAGGGAGTGAAAAACATGTTAGAGAAGCAAAGAAAAAACTGGCAGCCATTTAAAGGAGACTTTAAAGGCTTAGATCGGCAAATAACTCGTTAAAGGTGTCTTAGGGCCAATTAGAGAGCAAAACAGAGATTTGGAAGGGTAAAGCTGACTGCAGTGTTACATGAATACTTTACATCTGTCTTTACCAAAGAGAGTGATGTCCTCCAGTCTATGGTGAGAGAGGAGGATACTCAGTCACTGCAATGGTAGTAAAGAGGCAGTGTTGAACTGACTAGCGATAATGTAGGTTGACAAGATGGCAGAACAAGATGAGATGCTTCCAAAGATATTGAAAGTGGAGATGGTAGAGGACTGGAAAATTGCAAATATTATACCCTTAATCAAAAAAAGGTG
This sequence comes from Chiloscyllium plagiosum, assembly GCF_037043375.1. Classification (NCBI taxonomy): domain Eukaryota; kingdom Metazoa; phylum Chordata; class Chondrichthyes; order Orectolobiformes; family Hemiscylliidae; genus Chiloscyllium; species Chiloscyllium plagiosum. Next base: position 154,987,109 of record NW_028270140.1, read on the forward strand.
GTGAGGATTAACCCAGGAATCACAAAGCAATCTGTTTAACTTCAGTGAAGGAAATATTCCAGAAACATTGATTTGGGGTAGAGTTAGAAACAACTGTGCTAAGCTTAAATCAGGGTAATCGCAATGGAATAAGGCAGGATGGGCTGGAGTGGGCTGTGAAAACAGTTCCGTGGCAAAGATGGTTGAAGAACAATAGCAGACTTCTAAGAAAGTAGTTCATCACTCATAACAAATCCATATCCCAGTGAGGAAGGAGGATTCTATGAAGTGCGGCACGGTGGCACAGTGGTTAGCACTGCTGCCTCTTAGCGGGTTAATTCCCGCCTCGGGCTACTGTCTGTGTGGTGTTTGCACGTTCTCCCTGTGTCTGCGTGGGTTTCCTCCGGGTGCTCCTGTTTCCTCCCACAGTCCAAAGATATGCAGGTCAGGTGAATTGGCCATGCTAAATTGCCCGTAGAGTTAGGTGAAGGGGTAAAATGTAGGGGAATGGGTCTGGGTGGGTTGCGCTTCGGAGGGTCAGTGTGGACTTGTTGGGCCGAAGGGCCTGATCCACACACTGTAAGTAATCTAACCTAATCAATCATAGTAAACCATAAAAGTTAAGGATAGCATCAGATTGAAAGAAAATTTCATACAATTTGGCAAAGACCCGAGGTAAAACAGAGGATGGGAAAGTTTTAAAAAGTCCAACAAAAGATGACCAAAAAAGGAATAATATAGGGGGAGAAGATAAACTTTGAGCATAAACTTCAAGTAATGTCAAGATGGACATCAAGAGCTTTTTTAAATATCTAAAAAGGAAAAGAGAAGGCAAAGTGAGCACAGATCCCTTGGAGACTGAGGCTGGGGAAATAATAATGGGAATGGGGGAATGGCAGAGGGGCTGACTAAATATTTTACATCAATCTTCACACTGAAAGACACTAATAGCATCCCAAAATTATTAAATAATTAAGGAGTAAAAGGAGGAGTGGTGATAAGAACAATAATTAGTCATAGACTCACAGAGATGTACAGCATGGAAACAGACCCTTCGGTCCAACCCATCCATGCCGGCCAGATATCCCAACCCAATATAGACCCACCTGCCCGCAACCCCACCCATATCCCTTCAAACCCTTCCTATTCATATACCCATCCAAATGCCTCTTAAATGTTGCAATTGTACCAGCCTCCACCACATCCTCTGGCAGCACATTCCATACACATACCACCCTCTGTGTGAAAAGGTTGTCCCTTAGGTCTCTTTTATATCTTTCCCCTCTCACCCGAAACCTATGCCCTCTAGTTCTGGACTCCCTGACCCCAGGGAAAAGACTTTGTCTATTTATCCTATCCGTGCCCCTCATAATTTTGTAAACCTCTATAAGGTCACCCCCCAGCCTCCGAAGCTCCAGGGAAAACAGCCCCAGCCTGTTCAGCCTCTCCCTATAGCTCAAATCCTCCAACCCTGGCAACATCCTTGTAAATCTTTTCTGAATCCTTTCAAGTTTCACAACATCTTTCCAGTATGAAGGAGGCCAGAATTGCACACAATATTTCAACAGTGGCCTAACCAATGTCCTGTACAGCCACAATATGACCTCCCAACTCCTGTACTCAATACTCTGACCAATAAAGGAAAGCATAACAAACACCTTCTTCACTATCCTATCTATCTGTGACTCCACTTTTATGGAGCGATGAACCAGCACTCCAAGGTCTCTTTGTTCAGCAACACTCCCTAGGACCTTACCATTAAATGTATAAGTCCTGCTAAGATTCCGCATTTATCTGAATTAAACTCCCTCTGCCACTTCTCAGCCCATTGGCCCATCTGGTCCAGATTCTGTTGTAATCTGAGGTAACCCTCTTCGCTGTCCACTACACCTCCAATTTTGGTGTCATCTGCAAACTTACTAACTGTACCTCTTATGCTCACATCCAAACCTTTTATATAAATGATGAAAAGCAGTGGACACAGCACCGATCCTTGTGACACACCACTGGTCACAGGCCTCCAGTCTGACAAACAACCCTCCACAACCACCCTCTGTCTTCTACCTTTGAGCCAGTTCTGTATCCAAGTGGCTAGTTCTCCCTGTATTCCATGAGATCTAACCTTGCTAATCAGTCTTCCATGGGGAACCTTGTCGAATGCCTTACTGAAGTCCATATAGATCACGCCTACCACTCTGCCCCCATCAATCCTCTTTGTCACTTCAAAAAACTCAATCAAGTTTGTGAGACATGATTTCCCACGCACAAAGCCATGTTGACTATCCCCAGTCAGCCTCTGCCTTTCCAAATACATGTACATCCTGCCCCTCAGGATTCCCTCCAACAACTTGCCCACCACTGACGTTAGACTTGCTGGTCTATAGTTCCCAGGCTTGTCCTTACCGCCCTTCTTAAACAGTGGCACCATTTTAACCCACCTCCAGTCTTCCGGCACTTCACCTGTAACTATCGATGATACAAATATCTCAGCAAGAGGCCCAGCAATCACTTCTCTAGCTTCCCACAGAATTCTCTGGTATACCTGATCAGGTCCTGGGGATTTATTCACCTTTACCCATTTCAGGACATCCAGCACTTCCTCCTCTGTAATCTGGACATTTTGCAAGATGTCACCATCTATTTCCCTACAGTCTAGATCTTCCATATCCTTTTCCACAGTAAATACTGATACAAAATACTCATTTAGTATCTCCCCCACTTTCTGCGGCTCCACACAAAGGCTGCCTTGCTGATCTTTGAGGGGCCCAATTCTCTCCCTAGTTACCCTTTTGTCCTTAATGTATTTGTAAAAACTCTTTGGATTCTCCTTATATAAATTATACTTGCCAAAGCTATCTCATGTCCCCTTTTTGCCCTCCTGATTTCCCTCTTAAGTATATTCCTACTTCCTTTATACTCTTCTAAGGATTCACTCGATCTATCCTATCTATACCTTACATATGCTTCCTTCTTTTTCTTAACCAAACCTTCAATTTCTTTAGTCATCCAGCATTCCCTATACCTACCAGCCTTCCCTTTCACCCTGACAGGAATATACTTTCTCTGGATTCTTGTTATCTCATTTCTGAAGGCTTCCCACTTTCCAACCGTCACTTTACCTGCGAACATCTGCCTCCAATCAGCTTTCGAAAGTTCTTGCTAATACCATCAAAATTGTCCTTTCTCCAATTTAGAACTTCAACTTTTAGATCTGGTCTATCCTTTTCCATCACTATTTTAAAACTAATAGAATTATGGTCGCTGGCCCCAAAGTGCTCCCCCAGTGACACCTCAGTCACCTCCCCTGCCTTATTTCCCAAGAGTAGGTCAAGTTTTGCACCTTCTCTAGTAGGTACACCCACATACTGAATCAGAAAATTGTCTTGTACACACTTAACAAATTCCTCTCCATCTAAGCCCTTAACACTATGGTAATCCCAGTCGATGTTTGGAAAGTTAAAATCCCCTACCATAACCACCCTATTATTCTTACAGATAGCTGAGATCTCCTTACAAGTTTGTTTCTCAATTTCCCTCTGACTACTAGGGGGTCTATAATACAATCCCAATAAGGTGATCATCCCTTTCTTATTTCTCAGTTCCACCCAAATAACTTCCCTGGATGTACTTCCCGGAATATCATCCCTCAGTACAGCTGTAATGCTATCCCTTATCAAAAGCACCACTCCCCCTCCTCCCTTTCTGTCCTTCCTGTAGCATTTGTATCCTGGAACATTAAGCTGCCAGTCCTGCGCATTCCTGAGCCATGTTTCTGTAATTGCTATGATATTCCAGTCCCATGTTCCTAACTATGCCCTGAGTTCATCTGCCTTCCGTTTTGGGCCCCTTGCATTGAAATAAATGTAGTTTAATTTATTAGATTAGATTACTTACAGTGTGGAAACAGGCCCTTCGGCCCAACAAGTCCACACCGACCCGCCGAAGCACAACCCACCCAGACCCATTCCCCTACATTTACCCCTTCACCTAATACTACGGGCAACTTAGCATAGCCAATTCAGCAAACCTGCACATTTTTGGATTGTGGGAGGAACCAGAGCACCCAGAGGAAACCCACGCAGACACTGGGAGAACATGCAAACTCCACACAGACAGTCACCTGAGGCAGGAATTGAACCCGGTGCCACTGTGTTCAATTGCGAACCACAGTGCCACCGTGCCGCCCACTTTTTTCTTCAACACTATGGGCACATTAGCATGACCTTATTAGTCCTACCTTGTCCCTGTCTGCCCTGACCGTTTGACTCACTTCTGTTCTCAACTGCACCCGTCTCAGATTGATCTCTTCCCTCACTATCTCCCTGGGTCCCACCCCCCTCACCTTACTAGTTTAAATCCTCCTGAGCAGCTCTAGCAAATTTTCCTGCCAGTATATTAGTCCCCTTCCAATTTAGGTGCAAACCGTCCTTCTTGTACAGGTCACTTCTACCCCAAAAGAGATTCCAATGATCCAAAAATTGTTTGGGAAACTAATGGGGCTAAAGACTGCTGTGTCCCTTGGACCTGATTTGATGTATCCTTGGATACTAACAGTATCCTATAATAACCATCCTTGGATATTAACGGTGTCCTATAATATCCATCCTTAGTTATTAACGGTATCCTATAATACCCATCCTTGGATATTAACAGTGTCCTGTAATATCCATCCTTGGATACTAACGGTATCCTATAATATCTATCCTTGAATATTAACAGTATCCTGTAATATCCATCCTTGGATACTAACGGTATACTATAATATCTATCCTTGAATATTAACAGTATCCTGTAATATCCATCCTTGGATACTAACGGTATCCTATAATATCCATCCCTGGATATTAACGGTGTCCTGTAATATCCATCCTTGGATATTAACGGTGTCCTGTAATAGCCATCCTTGGATATTATAAGTAGCTACAGAGATAATGAATGCACTGATAGGAATTTTCCAGGAATCCTTAGAGTCTGGAAAAGTGCCAGAGCTATGGAAAACTGACAATGTGGCACTTTTATTTACAAGGGGAAGGAGATAAAAACAACACAGGTAACTATAGACCAGTTAACTTGACATCTGTTATTGGGAAAAGGACTTTAGGGTGTTAGTTACTGGTAAAATGGTAGAGGAAGGGCATCGCGGTAACACTGAGATCTGACTCTGACCGTGCAGGGGGTAGTGAGTGGGTGGCAGAGGGGCTTTGACCTGGGGCAAAGATAGCACCTGAGGACCAGCGACTTTGAAGTTGGTTGGGTCCGGTGTAGACGGTGGTGGTGGCAGATGGATGGCAGTGCAAGCATCATTGATGGTGATGAGCTGGCTCAGGACTGAGAGACTCTCTTCAAACTATATCTTCCTTTTTTATCCCTTATTCTTAAATTGTTCAAAATGATGCCTTTTCAAGGCGACAAATGAACGCTTTTCACTGTATTGTTACTGTAAAATACACTTGGCAATAAAATCAAAATCAAAATCAAAATCATATCAGCAGTGTGGGTTCAGATCCCATCACTGCCTGAGGTTACCATGAAAGACCTTGCTTCTCAACCTGTTCCTTCCCATGAAGTGTGATGACCCTTTGAGGAGTGACCAGCCCTCTGAGATCGTGATAACAAGTCAAGATTCTTAGGGGATGTGACAGGGGGAGATGTGGGAAGGTTGTTCCCCCTTGTGAGGGAGAGACTAGGACCAGAGGGAATCATCCCAGAATAAGGGCTCACCCATTGAAGACAGGGATGAGGAGGAATGTCTTCCCTCGGAGGGGAGTGAATCTGTGGGAGTCTTTCCCACTGAGGGCTGTCGGGGCTGGGTCATTCGAGGCTGAGACAGAGAGAGTTTTAATCAGGAAGGGGATCGAGGGTTATGGGGGAAAGGCAGGAAAGTGGGATTGAGGATGATCAGATCAGACATGATCCCATTGAGTGACAGAGCAGACTTGATGGACTCCTGCTCTTATATTTTATGATTTTACATGCAAAAGGAAAGATTGATTCAATGAGTTCAGCACAGATTTGTGAAGCAGAAATAATTTTTAACTGACGTGCTGTAGTTTTTTTGAACAGGAAACAAAAACAATTTCTGGAAAGTGTTGACGTGGTGTATGTGAACTTCCAGAAGTCACTCCATAAAGTGCCACAAAACAGACGTGTGTCAAAACTTATAGGTCACGGAATAAAAGGGAGATTAGATATGGAATTGGCGGAGCGACAGGAAACAGAGAGTAATGGTCATTGGATATTATTCAGCCTGGAGGTGGGTTTATCATGGAGTTCCTCAGGGGGTGGTATTGAGATCCTCACTTTCGCTGTTACATATTAATGATCTGGTGCGGAGGGGACAATTTCAAAGTTTGTGGATGACCTGAACCTTGATAAGTGTGAGGTGGGCTCTGAAAGGATCTAAACAAGCTGGTGAGGGGCGGGTGGCAGATAAAGTTCAATGTAGAGAAACATAAAGTGACGCATTTTGGTCAGAAGAACATTGGGACACAGTATGAAAAAGGGGGGCCAGGAGCAGGGGCGGCTGGGGTGTGTATGTGGCAGGGCACATGGAGAGAGCAGTCAATAAAACACACAATGTCCTCAGCTTTATTAGTAGGGTCATAGAGTACAAGTGCAAGGAGGTGATGGGGAACTTGAATGAGACACTTGTCAAAGCCCATTGCTTAATCCAGAAGTATAGTTCCGGATACTACATGTTACAAGAATGGTTTTGAGGAATGGGATACTTGAGGTTAGATTAGATACCCTGTAGTCTGGAAACGGGCCATTTGGCACAACAAGTCCATATTGGCCCTCCAAAGAGTAACCCGCCCAGACCCATTTCCTTGCACTTACCCATGACTAATGCGCCCAACACTATGGGCAATTTAGCAGAGCCAATTCACCTGACCTGTACTGACTGTGAGAGGAAACCAGAGTACCTGGAGAAAACCCACACAGACACAGGGAGAACGTGCAAACTCCACATAGACAGTCGCCTGAGGCAGGAACCAAACCCAGGACACAGTTCTGTACACAGTTCTTGGTGAGACACTATTGGAGGGATGTGAATGGGGAGAGTGTGCAGACAAGATTTACAAGAATGGTTCCAGGAATGAGTTGTGAAAATAGTTTGGAGAGGATGGGAGTGTTCTTGGAGAGAAGGAAGCTAAGAGGAAATCAGATAGAAGTTTTCAAAATCATGAAGGGGCAGGATATCATAGATAACGAGAACCTGCTCCTGCTCATAAAAGGATCAAGAACTAGAGGGCACAGATTTAATGTGGTTTTCAAAAGAAGCAAATAGAGTCATAGAGATGTACAGCATGGAAACAGACCCTTCGGTCAAACCCATCCACGCTGACCAGATATCCCAACCCAATCTAGTCCCACCTGCTGGTACTTGGCCCATATCTCTCCAAACCTTTCCTATTCATATACTCCTCCAAATGCCTCTTAAATGTTACAATTGTACCAGCCTCCACCACTTCCTCTGGCAGCTCATTCCATACACGTACCACCCTCTGTGTGAAAAAGTTGCTCCGTGGGTCTCTTTTATATCTTTCCCCTCTCACCCTAAACCTATGCCGTCTAGTTCTGGACTCCCCCAGCCCAGGGAAAAGACTTTGTCTATTTACCCTATCCATGTGCCTCATAATTTTGTAAACTTCTAAAAGGTCACCCCTCAGCCTCTGATGCTCCAGGGAAAACAGCCCCAGCCTGTTCAGCCTCTCTATAGCTCAAATACTCCAACTCTGGCAACATCCTTGTAAATCTTTTCTGAACCCTTTCAAGTTTCACAACATCTTTCCAATAGGAAGGAGACCAGAATTACACGCAATATTCCAAGAGTGGCCCAACCAATGTCCCGCAACATGACCTCTCAACTCCTGTACTCAATACTCTGACCAATAAAGGAAAGCATACTAAACACCTTCTTCACTATCCTATCTACCTGTGACTCCACTTTCAAGAAGTTATGAACCTGCACTCCAAGGACTCTTTGTTCAGCAACACTCCTGAGGACCTTATCATTAAGTGTCTAAGGCGAAAGTGAGGATTGCAAATGCTGGAGATCAGAGTCAAGATTAGAGTGGTGCTGGAAAAGCACAACAGGTCAGGCAGCATCTGAGGAGCAGAAAAATCAACGTTCGATTTTCCTGCCCCTCGGATGCTACCTGACCTGTGCTTTTCCGACACCACTCTAATCTTGACATTAAGTGTACAAGTCCTGCTAAGATTTGTTTTCCTAAAATGCAGCACCTTGTACTTATTTAAATTAAACTCGATCTGCTACTTCTCAGCCCATTGACCCATCTGGTCAAGATTGCATTGTACTCTGAAGTAACCTTCTTCGGTGTCCACTACACCTCCAATTTTGGCGTCATCTGCAAACTTACTAACTATACCTCTTATGCTCACATCCAAATCATTTATATAAATGATGAAAAGTAGTGGACCCAGCACCGATCCTTGTGGCACTCCACTGGTCACAGGCCTCAAGTCTGAAAAACAACCCTCCACCACCATCCTCTGTCTTCTACATTTGAGTCAGTTTTGTATCCAAATGGCTAGTTCTCCCTGTATTCCATGTGATGTGAGAATAAGCTGTTTTATCACACTGAGTGATTTGGCTTTGGAATGTGTTGTTTAGATGTGTGGTTCTATTGAGGCACTCGAGGGTATTGAGTGGTTATGTAAATGAGAACAATGTGCAAGGGTGGAGGAAAAAGGCAACGGGAAAATGGCAATAAGCCATGATGCTCATTTGAAGAGCTGGTCAAGATACAATGGGCAAATGGCAGCCTCCTGCACCACAACTATTTGTAATTCTTTTAGAGACTGGGGGTGGGGGGATTGGAAAGTGGGAGACTGGGGAATGGGGTGATTGGAAAGGGAGTGAGACAGGCGGGGTAGAGTGATTGGAGAGGGGTGAGACTGGCAGGGTGGAGTGATTGGAGAGGGGTGAGACTGGGGGATGGGGAGATTGGAGAGGGGAGGGACTAGGGAATGAAGGGATTGGAGAGGGGTGAGACTGGGGAATGGGGTGATTGGAGGGGGAGAGACTGGGGAATGAGGAGATTGGAGAGGAGAGAGACTGGGGAATGAGGAGATTGGAGAGGGGGACACTGGAGAATGAGGGGATTGGAGAGGGGGACACTGGGGAATGGGGTTGATTGGAGGTGGGAGAGACTGTGGATTGGGGTGATTGGAGAGGGGGAGACTGGAGTGTGGGTTATTTGGTGAGGGGGAGACTGGGGAAATGAGAGATTGGAGAAGGGGAGACTGGGGGAAGAGAGATTGAAGAGGGAGGAGAGGGGGAATCGAATGGGAGATGGGGTGATTGGAGAAGGGCAGAGACTGGGGGATGGGGGTATTGGAGAAAGAGTAGACTGGGGGTAGGGGAGATTGGAGAAAGGATAGACTGGGGGAGGGGGTGATTGACGAGGGGGAGACTTGGGAATGGGGAATTGAAAAGGGGAGAAACTGGGGATGAGATGATTGGAGAGCGGGAGTCTGTGGGTTGGGGGAATTGGAGAGGGGGAGACTGGGGTTTGGGATGATTGGAGAGGGAGAGATGGGGTGGGACGATTGGAGAGGTGGAGACCGGGATGGGGTGATTTGACAGGAAGAGACTGGGGGTGGGGTAATTGGAGATGGGAGAGACTCGGGGATGGGGAGCTTGGAGGGGGGAGAAACGAAGGTATAGGGTGATTGTAGAGAGGGATATTGGGGGATGGGGGATTGGAACGGGGAGAGACTGGGGGATGGTGAGATTGGAGAAGGGAAAGACTGAGGGATGTGGGAATTGGAGAGGGGAGAGACCTGGGAGATGGGAGGGTTGAAGGGGGGGAGAGACTAGGGTGGGGTTATTGGAGGGGGGTCAGAGTGGGGGATGGGGTGATTGGAGAGGGGCAGACAGGGGGATGGGATGATTGGAGGGAGGAGAGACTGGGGATGGGGAGGGTGGAGGGGGAGAGACTGGGGGATGGGGTGATTGGAGAGGAGGTTGATTGAGGGATGGGATGATTGGAGAGGGGAAAGACTGGAGATGGGGAGATAGAAGAGGGGCAGACTGGGGGAATGGGTGATTGGAAGGGGCTGATCAATGTGTGCTGGAGATCACAGACTGATCAATGCGTATTGGAGATCACAGACGGATCAATGTCTGTTGGAGATCACAGACTGATCAATGTCTGTTGGAGATCACAGACTGATCAATGTGAGCTGGAGATCACAGACAGATCAATGTGTGTTGGAGATCACAGACTGATCAATGTGTGTAGGAGATCACAGAGTGATCAATGTGTGTAGGAGATCACAGACTGATCAATGTGTGTTGGAGATCACAGACTGATCAATGTGTGTAGGAGATCACAGACTGATCAATGTGTGTTGGAGATCACAGACAGATCAATGTGTGTTGGAGATCACAGACTGATCAATGTGTGTTGGAGATCACAGACAGATCAATGTGTGTTGGAGATCACAGACTGATCAATGTGTGTTGGAGATCACAGACTGATCAATGTGTGTAGGAGATCACAGACTGATCAATGTGTGCTGGAGATCACAGACTGATCAATGAGTTCTGGACATCACAGACTGATCAATGTGTGCTGGGGACCAAAGACTGATCAATGCGTATTGGAGATCACAGACTGATCAATGTCTGTTGGAGATCACAGACTGATCAATGCGTATTGGAGATCACAGACTGATCAATGTCTGTTGGAGATCACAGACTGATCAATGCGTATTGGAGATCACAGACTGATCAATGTCTGTTGGAGATCACAGACTGATCAATGTGTGTAGGAGATCACAGACTGAATAATGTGTGTTGGAGATCACAGGCTGATCAATGTGTGTTGGAGATCACAGATTGTTCAATGTGTGTTGGAGATCACAGGCTGAACAATGTGTGCTGGAGATCACAGACTGATCAATGCGTATTGAAGATAAAAGACTGATCAATGTGTGTTGGAGATCACAGACTGATCAATGTGTGTTGGAGATCACAGACAGATCAATGTGTGCTGGAGATCACAGAGTGATCAATGTGTGCTGGAGATCACAGACTGATCAATGAGTTCTGGACATCACAGACTGATCAATGTGTGTAGGAGATCACAGAGTGATCAATGTGTGTAGGAGATCACAGACTGATCAATGCGTATTGGAGATCACAGACAGATCAATGTGTGTTGGAGATCACAGACAGATCAATGTGTGCTGGAGTTCACAGACTGATCAATGTGTGTTGGAGATCACAGACAGATCAATGTGTATTGGAGATCACAGACTGATCAATGTGTGCTGGAGATCACCGACTGATCAATGTGTGTTGGAGATCACAGACTGATCAATGCGTATTGGAGATCACAGACTGATCAATGTGTGCTGGAAATCACAGACAGATCAATGTGTTTTGGAGATCAAAGAGTGATCAATGTGTATTGGAGATCACAGACTGATCAATGTGTGTAGGAGATCACAGACTGATCAATGTGTATTGGAGATCACAGACTGATCAATGTGTGTTGGAGATCACAGACTGAACAATGTGTATTGGAGATCACAGACTGATCAATGTGTGTTGGAGATCACAGACTGATCAATGTGTGTTGGAGATCACAGACAGATCAATATGTGTTGGAGATCACAGACAGATCAATGTGTGTTGGAGAGCACAGACTGATCAATGTGTGTTGGAGATCACAGACAGATCAATGTGTGTAGGAGATCACAGACTGATCAATGTGTGTTGGAGATCACAGACTGATCAATGTGTGTTGGAGATCACAGACAGATCAATATGTGTTGGAGCTCACAGACAGATCAATGTGTGTTGGAGATCACAGACAGCTCAATGTGTGTAGGAGATCACACAGTGGTCAATGTGTGTAGGAGATCACAGACTGAACAATGTGTGCTGGAGATCACAGACTGATCAATGTGTGTAGGAGATCACAGACTGAACAATGTGTGTTGGAGATCACAGACGGATCAATGTGTGCTGGAGATCACAGACTGGACCATGTGTGCTGGAGATCACAGACTGATCAATGTGTGATTGGGATCACAGACTGATCAATGTGTGTACGAGATCACAGACTGATCAATGTGCATTGGAGATCACAGACTGATCAATGTGTGATGGAGATCACAGACTGATCAATGTGTATTGGAGATCACAGACTGATCAATGTGTGTTGGAGATCATAGACTGATCAATGTGTGTACGAGGTCACAGGCTGAACAATGTGTGCTGGAGATCAGAGACTGATCAATGTGCATTGGAGATCACAGACTGATCAATGTGTGATGGTGATCACAGATTGATCAATGTCTGTTGGAGATCACAGACTGATCAATGCGTATTGGAGATCACAGACTGATCAATGTCTGTTGGAGATCACAGACTGATCAATGTGTGTAGGAGATCACAGACTGATCAATGTGTGTTGGAGATCACAGACTGATCAATGTGTGTAGGAGATCACAGACTGATCAATGTGTGTTGGAGATCACAGGCTGATCAATGTGTGTTGGAGATCACAGATTGTTCAATGCGTGTTGGAGATCACAGACAGATCAATGTCTGTTGGAGATCACAGACTGATCAATGCGTATTGGAGATCACAGACTGATCAATGTCTGTTGGAGATCACAGACTGATCAATGCGTATTGGAGATCACAGACTGATCAATGTCTGTTGGAGATCACAGACTGATCAATGTGTGTAGGAGATCACAGACTGATCAATGTGTGTTGGAGATCACAGACAGATCAATGTGTATTGGAGATCACAGACAGATCAATGTGTGCTGGAGATCACAGTCTGATCAATGTGTGATGGGGTTCACAGACAGATCAATGTGTGTACGAGGTCACAGGCTGAACAATGTGTGCTGGAGATCAGAGACTGATCAATGTGCATTGGAGATCACAGACTGATCAATGTGTGATGGTGATCACAGACTGATCAATGTATGCTGGAGATCACAGACTGATCAATGTGTGCTGACAATCACAGACTGATCAATGTGTGATGGAGATCACAGACTGATCAATGTGTGTACGAGATCACAAGCTGAACAATGAGTGCTGGAGATCACAGACTGATCAATGTGTGTTGGAGATCACAGACTGATCAATGCGTGTTGGAGATCACAGACTGACCAATGTGTGTTGGAGATCACAGACTGATCAATGCGTGTTGGAGATCACAGACTGATCAATGTGTGATGGAGATCACAGACTGATCAATGTGTGTACGAGATCACAGGCTGAACAATGTGTGCTGGAGATCACAGACTGATCAATGTGTGTTGGAGATCACAGACTGATCAATGTGTGCTGGAGATCACAGACTGATCAATGTCTGTTGGAGATCACAGACTGATCAATGCGTATTGGAGATCACAGACTGATCAATGTCTGTTGGAGATCACAGACTGATCAATGCGTATTGGAGATCAAAGACTGATCAATGTCTGTTGGAGATCACAGACTGATCAATGTGTGTAGGAGATCACAGACTGATCAATGTGTGTTGGAGATCACAGACTGATCAATGTGTGTAGGAGATCACAGACTGATCAATGTGTGTTGGAGATCACAGGCTGATCAATGTGTGTTGGAGATCACAGATTGTTCAATGTGTGTTGGAGATCACAGGCTGAACAATGTGTGCTGGAGATCACAGACTGATCAATGCGTATTGAAGATAACAGACTGATCAATGTGTGTTGGAGATCACAGACTGATCAATGTGTGTTGGAGATCACAGACAGATCAATGTGTGCTGGAGATCACAGAGTGATCAATGTGTGCTGGAGATCACAGATTGATCAATGAGTTCTGGACATCACAAACTGATCAATGAGTTCTGGACATCACAGACTGATCAATGTGCGCTGGAGATCACAGACTGATCAATGTGTGTTGGAGATCACAGAGTGATCAATGTGTGTCGGAGATCACAGACTGATCAATGTGTGTAGGAGATCACAGACTGATCAATGAGTTCTGGACATCACACACTGATCAATGAGTTCTGGACATCACAGACTGATCAATGTGAGCTGGAGATCACAGACTGATTAATGTGTGTTGGAGATCACAGAGTGATCAATGTGTGTAGGAGATCACAGACTGATCAATGCGTGTTGGAGATCACAGACAGATCAATGTGTGTTGCAGATCACAGACAGATCAATGTGTGCTGGAGATCACAGACAGATCAATGTGTGTTGGAGATCACAGACAGATCAATGTGTGTTGGAGATCACAGACTGATCAATGTGTGTAGGAGATCACAGAGTGATCAATGTGTGTTGGAGATCACAGATTGATCAATGAGTGTAGGAGATCACACAGTGATCAATGTGTGTAGGAGATCACAGAGTGATCAATGTGTGTAGGAGATCACAGACTGATCAATGCGTATTGGAGATCACAGACAGATCAATGTGTGTTAGAGATCACAGACAGATCAATGTGTGCTGGAGATCACAGACTGATCAATGTGTGTTGGAGATCACAGACAGATCAATGTGTGTTGGAGATCACAGACTGATCAATGCGTATTGGAGATCACAGACTGATCAATGTGTGCTGGAAATCACAGACAGATCAATGTGTTTTGGAGATCAAAGAGTGATCAATGTGTATTGGAGATCACAGACTGATCAATGTGTGTTGGAGATCAGAGACTGATCAATGTGTGTAGGAGATCACAGACTGATCAATGTGTGTTGGAGATCACAGACTGATCAAAGTGTGTTGGAGATCACAGACTGATCAATGTCTGTTGGAGATCACAGACAGATCAATGTGTGCTGGAGATCACAGACTGATCAATGTGTGTTGGAGATCACAGACAGATCAATGTGTATTGGAGATCACAGAATGGACCATGTGTGCTGGAGATCACAGACTGATCAATGTGTGATTGGGATCACAGACTGATCAATGTGTGTACGAGATCACAGACTGATCAATGTGTGCTGGAGATCACAGACTGATCAATGTGTGTTGGAGATCACAGACTGATCAATGTGTTTTGGAGGTCACAGACTGATCAATGTGTGTTGGAGATCATAGACTGATCAATGTGTGTACGAGGTCACAGGCTGAACAATGTGTGCTGGAGATCAGAGACTGATCAATGTGCATTGGAGATCACAGACTGATCAATGTGTGATGGTGATCACAGACTGATCAATGTGTGTTGGAGATCACAGACTGATCGATGTGTGGCTGGGGATTACAGACTGATCAATGTGTGTACGACATCACAGGCTGATTAATGTGTGCTGAAGATCACAAACTGAACAATGTGTGTTGGAGATCACAGACTGATCAGTGTGTGATGGAGATCACAGACTGATCAATGTATGCTGGAGATCACAGACTGATCAATGTGTGCTGGCGATCATAGACTGATCAATGTGTGATGGAGATCACAGACTGATCAATGCGTGATGGAGATCACAGACTGACGAATGTGTGTTGGAGATCACAGACTGATCAATGCGTGTTGGAGATCACAGACTGATCAATGTGTGATGGAGATCACAGACTGATCAATGTGTGTACGAGATCACAGGCTGAACAATGAGTGCTGGAGATCACAGACTGATGAATGTGTGTTGGAGATCACAGACTGATCAATGCGTGTTGGAGATCACAGACTGACCAATGTGTGTTGGAGATCACAGACTGATCAATGCGTGTTGGAGATCACAGACTGATCAATGTGTGATGGAGATCACAGACTGATCAATGTGTGTACGAGATCACAGGCTGAACAATGTCTTTGGAGATCACAGACTGATCAATGTGTGTAGGAGATCACAGACTGATCAATGTGTGTTGGAGATCACAGACAGATCAATGTGTATTGGAGATCACAGACAGATCAATGTGTGCTGGAGATCACAGGCTGATCAATGTGTGATGGGGTTCACAGACAGATCAATGTGTGTACGAGGTCACAGGCTGAACAATGTGTGCTGGAGATCAGAGACTGATCAATGTGCATTGGAGATCACAGACTGATCAATGTGTGATGGTGATCACAGATTGATCAATGTGTGTTGGAGATCACAGACTGATCGATGTGTGTACGAGATCACAGGCTGAACAATTAGTGCTGGAGATCACAGACTGATCAATGTGTGTTGGAGATCACAGACTGATCAATGCGTGTTGGAGATCACAGACTGACCAATGTGTGTTGGAGATCACAGACTGATCAATGCGTGTTGGAGATCACAGACTGATCAATGTGTGATGGAGATCACAGACTGATCAATGTGTGTACGAGATCACAGGCTGAACAATGTGTGCTGGAGATCACAGACTGATCAATGTGTGTTGGAGATCACAGACTGATCAATGTGTGATGGAGATCACAGACGGATCAATGTGTGTTGGAGATCACAGACAGATAAATGTGTGCTGGAGATCACAGACTGATCAATGTGCATTGGAGATCACAGATTGATCAATGTGTGTTGGAGATCACAGACTGATCAATGTGAGCTGGGGAGCACAGACTGATCAATGTGTGCTGGCGATCACAGACTGATCAATGTGAGCTGGGGATCACAGACAGATAAATATGTGATGGAGATCACAGACTGATCAATGTGTATTGGAGATCACAGACTGATCAATGTGTATTGGAGATCACAGGCTGATCAATGTGTGTTGGAGATCCCAGACTGATCAATGTGTGTTGGAGATCACAGACTGATCGATGTGTGTCTGGGGATCACAGACTGATCAATGTGTGTACGACATCACAGGCTGATTAATGTGTGCTGGAGATGACAGACTGAACAATGTGTGTTGGAGATCACAGGCTGATCAATGTGTGTTGGAGATCACAGGCTGATCAATGTCTGTTGGAGATCACAGACTGATCGATGTGTGGCTGGGGATTACAGAGTGATCAATGTATGTTGACGATCACCGACTGATCAGTGTGTGCTGGGGACCACAGGCTGATCAATGTGTGTTGGTGATCACAGGCTGATCAATGTGTGTTGGAGATCACAGGCTGATCGATGTGTGCTGGAGATCACAGACTGATCAATGTGTGTTGGAGATCACAGACTGATCAATGTGTGTTGGAGATCACAGACTGATCAATGCGTGTTGGAGATCACAGACTGATCAATGTGTGATGGAGATCACAGACTGATCAATGTGTGTACGAGATCACAGGCTGAACAATGTGTGCTGGAGATCACAGACTGATCAATGTGTGTTGGAGATCACAGACTGACCAATGTGTGTTGGAGATCACAGACTGATCAATGCGTGTTGGAGATCACAGACTGATCAATGTGTGATGGTGATCACAGACTGATCAATGTGTGTACAAGATCACAGGCTGAACAATGTGTGCTGGAGATCACAGACTGATCAATGTGTGTTGGAGATCACAGACTGATCAATGTGTGATGAAGATCACAGACTGATCAATGTGTGTTGGAGATCACAGACAGATAAATGTGTGCTGGAGATCACAGACTGATCAATGTGCATTGGAGATCACAGATTGATCAATGTGTGTTGGAGATCACAGACTGATCAATGTGTGCTGGGGAGCACAGACTGATCAATGTCTGTTGGAGATCACAGGCTGATCAATGTGTGTTGGAGATCACAGAGTGATCAATGTGTGTAGGAGATCACAGACTGATCAATGCGTATTGGAGATAACAGACTGATCAATGTGTGTAGAAGATCACAGACAGATCAATGTGTGTTGGAGATCACAGACAGATCAATGTGTGCTGGAGATCACAGACTGATCAATGTGTGTTGGAGATCACAGACAGATCAATGTGTGTTGGAAATCACAGACAGATCAATGTGTGCTGGAGATCACAGACAGGTCAATGTGTGTTGGAGATCACAGACTGATCAATGTGTGTTGGAGATCACAGATTGTTCAATGTGTGTTGGAGATCACAGACAGATCAATGTGTGTTGGAAATCACAGACAGATCAATGTGTGCTGGAGATCACAGACAGATTAATGTGTGTTGGAGATCACAGGCTGATCAATGTGTGTTGGAGATCACAGATTGTTCAATGTGTGTTGGAGATCACAGACAGATCAATGTCTGTTGGAGATCACAGACTGATCAATGCGTATTGGAGATCACAGACTGATCAATGTCTGTTGGAGATCACAGACTGATCAATGCGTATTGGAGATCACAGACTGATCAATGTCTGTTGGAGATCACAGACTGATCAATGTGTGTAGGAGATCACAGACTGATCAATGTGTGTTGGAGATCACAGACAGATCAATGTGTATTGGAGATCACAGACAGATCAATGTGTGCTGGAGATCACAGGCTGATCAATGTGTGATGGGGTTCACAGACAGATCAATGTGTGTTGGAGGTCACAGGCTGAACAATGTGTGCTGGAGATCAGAGACTGATCAATGTGCATTGGAGATCACAGACTGATCAATGTGTGATGATGATCACAGATTGATCAATGTGTGTTGGAGATCACAGACTGATCGATGTGTGGCTGCGGATTACAGACTGAACAATGTGTGTACGACATCACAGGCTGATTAATGTGTGCTGGAGATCACAGACTGAACAATGTGTGTTGGAGATCACAGGCTGATCAATGTGTGATGGAGATCACAGACTGATCAATGTATGCTGGAGATCACAGACTGATCAATGTGTGCTGGCAATCACAGACTGATCAATGTGTGATGGAGATCACAGACTGATCAATGTGTGTATGAGATCACAAGCTGAACAATGAGTGCTGGAGATCACAGACTGATCAATGTGTGTTGGAGATCACAGACTGATCAATGCGTGTTGGAGATCACAGACTGACCAATGTGTGTTGGAGATCACAGACTGATCAATGCGTGTTGGAGATCACAGACTGATCAATGTGTGATGGAGATCACAGACTGATCAATGTGTGTACGAGATCACAGGCTGAACAATGTGTGCTGGAGATCACAGACTGATCAATGTGTGTTGGAGATCACAGACTGATCAATGTGTGCTGGAGATCACAGACTGATCAATGTCTGTTGGAGATCACAGACTGATCAATGCGTATTGGAGATCACAGACTGATCAATGTCTGTTGGAGATCACAGACTGATCAATGCGTATTGGAGATCACAGACTGATCAATGTCTGTTGGAGATCACAGACTGATCAATGTGTGTAGGAGATCACAGACTGATCAATGTGTGTTGGAGATCACAGACTGATGAATGTGTGTAGGAGATCACAGACTGATCAATGTGTGTTGGAGATCACAGGCTGATCAATGTGTGTTGGAGATCACAGATTGTTCAATGTGTGTTGGAGATCACAGGCTGAACAATGTGTGCTGGAGATCACAGACTGATCAATGCGTATTGAAGATAACAGACTGATCAATGTGTGTTGGAGATCACAGACTGATCAATGTGTGTTGGTGATCACAGACAGATCAATGTGTGCTGGAGATCACAGAGTGATCAATGTGTGCTGGAGATCACAGATTGATCAATGAGTTCTGGACATCACAAACTGATCAATGAGTTCTGGACATCACAGACTGATCAATGTGAGCTGGAGATCACAGACTGATCAATGTGTGTTGGAGATCACAGAGTGATCAATGTGTGTCAGAGATCACAGACTGATCAATGTGTGTAGGAGATCACAGACTGATCAATGAGTTCTGGACATCACACACTGATCAATGAGTTCTGGACATCACAGACTGATCAATGTGAGCTGGAGATCACAGACTGATCAATGTGTGTTGGTGATCACAGAGTGATCAATGTGTGTAGGAAATCACAGACTGATCAATGCGTGTTGGAGATCACAGACAGGTCAATGTGTGTTGCAGATCACAGACAGATCAATGTGTGCTGGAGATCACAGACAGATCAATGTGTGTTGGAGAACACAGACAGATCAATGTGTGTTGGAGATCACAGACTGATCAATGTGTGTAGGAGATCACAGAGTGATCAATGTGTGTTGGAGATCACAGATTGATCAATGAGTGTAGGAGATCACACAGTGATCAATGTGTGTAGGAGATCACAGACTGATCAATGTGTGTAGGAGATCACAGACTGATCAATGCGTATTGGAGATCACAGACAGATCAATGTGTGTTAGAGATCACAGACAGATCAATGTGTGCTGGAGATCACAGACTGATCAATGTGTGTTGGAGATCACAGACAGATCAATGTGTGTTGGAGATCACAGACTGATCAATGCGTATTGGAGATCACAGACTGATCAATGTGTGTTGGAAATCACAGACAGATCAATGTGTTTTGGAGATCAAAGAGTGATCAATGTGTATTGGAGATCACAGACTGATCAATGTGTGTTGGAGATCACAGAGTGATCAATGTGTCTTGGAGATCACAGACTGATCAATGTGTGTTGGAGATCACAAACTGAACAATGTGTATTGGAGATCACAGACTGATCAAAGTGTGTTGGAGATCACAGACTGATCAATGTGTGTTGGAGATCACAGACAGATCAATGTGTGCTGGAGATCACAGACTTATCAATGTGTGTTGGAGATCACAGACAGATCAATGTGTATTGGAGATCACAGAATGGACCATGTGTGCTGGAGATCACAGACTGATCAATGTGTGATTGGGATCACAGACTGATCAATGTGTGTACGAGATCACAGACTGATCAATGTGTGCTGGAGATCACAGACTGATCAATGTGTGTTGGAGATCACAGACTGATCAATGTGTATGGGAGGTCACAGACTCATCAATGTGTGTTGGAGATCATAGACTGATCAATGTGTGTACGAGGTCACAGGCTGAACAATGTGTGCTGGAGATCAGAGACTGATCAATGTGCATTGGAGATCACAGACTGATCAATGTGTGATGGTGATCACAGACTGATCAATGTGTGTTGGAGATCACAGACTGATCGATGTGTGGCTGGGGATTACAGACTGATCAATGTGTGTTGGAGATCACAGGCTGATTAATGTGTGCTGAAGATCACAAACTGAACAATGTGTGTTGGAGATCACAGACTGATCAATGTGTGATGGAGATCACAGACTGATCAATGTATGCTGGAGATCACAGACTGATCAATGTGTGCTGGCGATCATAGACTGATCAATGTGTGATGGAGATCACAGACTGATCAATGCGTGATGGAGATCACAGACTGATGAATGTGTGTTGGAGATCACAGACTGATGAATGTGTGTTGGAGATCACAGAGTGATCAATGTGTGATGGAGATCACAGACTGATCAATGTGTGTACGAGATCACAGGCTGAACAATGAGTGCTGGAGATCACAGACTGATGAATGTGTGTTGGAGATCACAGACTGATCAATGCGTGTTGGAGATCACAGACTGACCAATGTGTGTTGGAGATCACAGACTGATCAATGCGTGTTGGAGATCACAGACTGATCAATGTGTGATGGAGATCACAGACTGATCAATGTGTGTACGAGATCACAGGCTGAACAATGTCTGTTGGAGATCACAGACTGATCAATGTGTGTAGGAGATCACAGACTGATCAATGTGTGTTGGAGATCACAGACAGATCAATGTGTATTGGAGATCACAGACAGATCAATGTGTGTTGGAGATCACAGGCTGATCAATGTGTGATGGGGTTCACAGACAGATCAATGTGTGTACGAGGTCACAGGCTGAACAATGTGTGCTGGAGATCAGAGACTGATCAATGTGCATTGGAGATCACAGACTGATCAATGTGTGATGGTGATCACAGATTGATCAATGTGTGTTGGAGATCACAGACTGATCGATGTGTGTACGAGATCACAGGCTGAACAATTAGTGCTGGAGATCACAGACTGATCAATGTGTGTTGGAGATCACAGACTGATCAATGCGTGTTGGAGATCACAGACTGACCAATGTGTGTTGGAGATCACAGACTGAACAATGCGTGTTGGAGATCACAGACTGATCAATGTGTGATGGAGATCACAGACTGATCAATGTGTGTACGAGATCACAGGCTGAACAATGTGTGCTGGAGATCACAGACTGATCAATGTGTGTTGGAGATCACAGACTGATCAATGTGTGATGGAGATCACAGACGGATCAATGTGTGTTGGAGATCACAGACTGATCAATGTGTGCTGGAGATCACAGACTGATCAATGTCTGTTGGAGATCACAGACTGATCAATGCGTATTGGAGATCACAGACTGATCAATGTCTGTTGGAGATCACAGACTGATCAATGCGTATTGGAGATCACAGACTGATCAATGTCTGTTGGAGATCACAGACTGATCAATGTGTGTAGGAGATCACAGACTGATCAATGTGTGTTGGAGATCACAGACTGATCAATGTGTGTTGGAGATCACAGACTGATCAATGTGTGTTGGAGATCACAGATTGTTCAATGTGTGTTGGAGATCACAGGCTGAACAATGTGTGCTGGAGATCACAGACTGATCAATGCGTATTGAAGATAACAGACTGATCAATGTGTGTTGGAGATCACAGACTGATCAATGTGTGTTGGAGATCACAGACAGATCAATGTGTGCTGGAGATCACAGAGTGATCAATGTGTGCTGGAGATCACAGATTGATCAATGAGTTCTGGACATCACAAACTGATCAATGAGTTCTGGACATCACAGACTGATCAATGTGAGCTGGAGATCACAGACTGATCAATGTGTGTTGGAGATCACAGAGTGATCAATGTGTGTCGGAGATCACAGACTGATCAATATGTGTAGGAGATCACAGACTGATCAATGAGTTCTGGACATCACACACTGATCAATGAGTTCTGGACATCACAGACTGATCAATGTGAGCTGGAGATCACAGACTGATCAATGTGTGTTGGAGATCACAGAGTGATCAATGTGTGTAGGAGATCACAGACTGATCAATGCGTGTTGGAGATCACAGACAGATCAATGTGTGTTGCAGATCACAGACAGATCAATGTGTGCTGGAGATCACAGACAGATCAATGTGTGTTGGAGATCACAGACAGATCAATGTGTGTTGGAGATCACAGACTGATCAATGTGTGTAGGAGATCACAGAGTGATCAATGTGTGTTGGAGATCACAGACTGATCAATGTGTGTTGGAGATCACAGACAGATCAATGTGTATTGGAGATCACAGAATGGACCATGTGTGCTGGAGATCACAGACTGATCAATGTGTGATTGGGATCACAGACTGATCAATGTGTGTACGAGATCACAGACTGATCAATGTGTGCTGGAGATCACAGACTGATCAATGTGTGTTGGAGATCACAGACTGATCAATGTGTATTGGAGGTCACAGACTGATCAATGTGTGTTGGAGATCATAGACTGATCAATGTGTGTACGAGGTCACAGGCTGAACAATGTGTGCTGGAGATCAGAGACTGATCAATGTGCATTGGAGATCACAGACTGATCAATGTGTGATGGTGATCACAGACTGATCAATGTGTGTTGGAGATCACAGACTGATCGATGTGTGGCTGGGGATTACAGACTGATCAATGTGTGTACGACATCACAGGCTGATTAATGTGTGCTGAAGATCACAAACTGAACAATGTGTGTTGGAGATCACAGACTGATCAATGTGTGATGGAGATCACAGACTGATCAATGTATGCTGGAGATCACAGACTGATCAATGTGTGCTGGCGATCATAGACTGATCAATGTGTGATGGAGATCACAGACTGATCAATGCGTGATGGAGATCACAGACTGACGAATGTGTGTTGGAGATCACAGACTGATCAATGCGTGTTGGAGATCACAGACTGATCAATGTGTGATGGAGATCACAGACTGATCAATGTGTGTTGGAGATCACAGACTGATGAATGTGTGTTGGAGATCACAGACTGATCAATGTGTGATGGAAATCACAGACTGATCAATGTGTGTACGAGATCACAGGCTGAACAATGAGTGCTGGAGATCACAGACTGATGAATGTGTGTTGGAGATCACAGACTGATCAATGCGTGTTGGAGATCACAGACTGACCAATGTGTGTTGGAGATCACAGACTGATCAATGCGTGTTGGAGATCACAGACTGATCAATGTGTGATGGAGATCACAGACTGATCAATGTGTGTACGAGATCACAGGCTGAACAATGTCTGTTGGAGATCACAGACTGATCAATGTGTGTAGGAGATCACAGACTGATCAATGTGTGTTGGAGATCACAGACAGATCAATGTGTATTGGAGATCACAGACAGATCAATGTGTGTTGGAGATCACAGGCTGATCAATGTGTGATGGGGTTCACAGACAGATCAATGTGTGTACGAGGTCACAGGCTGAACAATGTGTGCTGGAGATCAGAGACTGATCAATGTGCATTGGAGATCACAGACTGATCAATGTGTGATGGTGATCACAGATTGATCAATGTGTGTTGGAGATCACAGACTGATCGATGTGTGTACGAGATCACAGGCTGAACAATTAGTGCTGGAGATCACAGACTGATCAATGTGTGTTGGAGATCACAGACTGATCAATGCGTGTTGGAGATCACAGACTGACCAATGTGTGTTGGAGATCACAGACTGAACAATGCGTGTTGGAGATCACAGACTGATCAATGTGTGATGGAGATCACAGACTGATCAATGTGTGTACGAGATCACAGGCTGAACAATGTGTGCTGGAGATCACAGACTGATCAATGTGTGTTGGAGATCACAGACTGATCAATGTGTGATGGAGATCACAGACGGATCAATGTGTGTTGGAGATCACAGACTGATCAATGTGTGCTGGAGATCACAGACTGATCAATGTCTGTTGGAGATCACAGACTGATCAATGCGTATTGGAGATCACAGACTGATCAATGTCTGTTGGAGATCACAGACTGATCAATGCGTATTGGAGATCACAGACTGATCAATGTCTGTTGGAGATCACAGACTGATCAATGTGTGTAGGAGATCACAGACTGATCAATGTGTGTTGGAGATCACAGACTGATCAATGTGTGTAGGAGATCACAGACTGATCAATGTGTGTTGGAGATCACAGGCTGATCAATGTGTGTTGGAGATCACAGATTGTTCAATGTGTGTTGGAGATCACAGGCTGAACAATGTGTGCTGGAGATCACAGACTGATCAATGCGTATTGAAGATAACAGACTGATCAATGTGTGTTGGAGATCACAGACTGATCAATGTGTGTTGGAGATCACAGACAGATCAATGTGTGCTGGAGATCACAGAGTGATCAATGTGTGCTGGAGATCACAGATTGATCAATGAGTTCTGGACATCACAAACTGATCAATGAGTTCTGGACATCACAGACTGATCAATGTGAGCTGGAGATCACAGACTGATCAATGTGTGTTGGAGATCACAGAGTAATCAATGTGTGTCGGAGATCACAGACTGATCAATATGTGTAGGAGATCACAGACTGATCAATGAGTTCTGGACATCACACACTGATCAATGAGTTCTGGACATCACAGACTGATCAATGTGAGCTGGAGATCACAGACTGATCAATGTGTGTTGGAGATCACAGAGTGATCAATGTGTGTAGGAGATCACAGACTGATCAATGCGTGTTGGAGATCACAGACAGATCAATGTGTGTTGCAGATCACAGACAGATCAATGTGTGCTGGAGATCACAGACAGATCAATGTGTGTTGGAGATCACAGACAGATCAATGTGTGTTGGAGATCACAGACTGATCAATGTGTGTAGGAGATCACAGAGTGATCAATGTGTGTTGGAGATCACAGATTGATCAATGAGTGTAGGAGATCACACAGTGATCAATGTGTGTAGGAGATCACAGAGTGATCAATGTGTGTAGGAGATCACAGACTGATCAATGTGTGTAGGAGATCACAGAGTGATCAATGTGTGTTGGAGATCACAGATTGATAAATGAGCGTAGGAGATCACACAGTGATCAATGTGTGTAGGAGATCACAGAGTGATCAATGTGTGTAGGAGATCACAGACTGATCAATGCGTATTGGAGATCACAGACAGATCAATGTGTGTTAGAGATCACAGACAGATCAATGTGTGCTGGAGATCACAGACTGATCAATGTGTGTTGGAGATCACACACAGATCAATGTGTGTTGGAGATCACAGACTGATCAATGCGTATTGGAGATCACAGACTGATCAATGTGTGCTGGAAATCACAGACAGATCAATGTGTTTTGGAGATCAAAGAGTGATCAATGTGTATTGGAGATCACAGACTGATCAAAGTGTGTTGGAGATCACAGACTGATCAATGTGTGTTGGAGATCACAGACAGATCAATGTGTGCTGGAGATCACAGACTGATCAATGTGTGTTGGAGATCACAGACAGATCAATGTGTATTGGAGATCACAGAATGGACCATGTGTGCTGGAGATCACAGACTGATCAATGTGTGATTGGGATCACAGACTGATCAATGTGTGTACGAGATCACAGACTGATCAATGTGTGCTGGAGATCACAGACTGATCAATGTGTATTGGAGGTCACAGACTCATCAATGTGTGTTGGAGATCATAGACTGATCAATGTGTGTACGAGGTCACAGGCTGAACAATGTGTGCTGGAGATCAGAGACTGATCAATGTGCATTGGAGATCACAGACTGATCAATGTGTGATGGTGATCACAGACTGATCAATATGTGTTGGAGATCACAGACTGATCGATGTGTGGCTGGGGATTACAGACTGATCAATGTGTGTACGACATCACAGGCTGATTAATGTGTGCTGAAGATCACAAACTGAACAATGTGTGTTGGAGATCACAGACTGATCAATGTGTGTTGGAGATCACAGACTGATCAATGTATGCTGGAGATCACAGACTGATCAATGTGTGCTGGAGATCATAGACTGATCAATGTGTGATGGAGATCACAGACTGATCAATGCGTGATGGAGATCACAGACTGACGAATGTGTGTTGGAGATCACAGACTGATCAATGCGTGTTGGAGATCACAGACTGATCAATGTGTGATGGAGATCACAGACTGATCAATGTGTGTACGAGATCACAGGCTGAACAATGAGTGCTGGAGATCACAGACTGATGAATGTGTGTTGGAGATCACAGACTGATCAATGCGTGTTGGAGATCACAGACTGACCAATGTGTGTTGGAGATCACAGACTGATCAATGCGTGTTGGAGATCACAGACTGATCAATGTGTGATGGAGATCACAGACTGATCAATGTGTGTACGAGATCACAGGCTGAACAATGTCTGTTGGAGATCACAGACTGATCAATGTGTGTAGGAGATCACAGACTGATCAATGTGTGTTGGAGATCACAGACAGATCAATGTGTATTGGAGATCACAGACAGATCAATGTGTGCTGGAGATCACAGGCTGATCAATGTGTGATGGGGTTCACAGACAGATCAATGTGTGTACGAGGTCACAGGCTGAACAATGTGTGCTGGAGATCAGAGACTGATCAATGTGCATTGGAGATCACAGACTGATCAATGTGTGATGGTGATCACAGATTGATCAATGTGTGTTGGAGATCACAGACTGATCGATGTGTGTACGAGATCACAGGCTGAACAATTAGTGCTGGAGATCACAGACTGATCAATGTGTGTTGGAGATCACAGACTGATCAATGCGTGTTGGAGATCACAGACTGACCAATGTGTGTTGGAGATCACAGACTGATCAATGTGTGTTGGAGATCACAGACTGATCAATGTGTGATGGAGATCACAGACTGATCAATGTGTGTACGAGATCACAGGCTGAACAATGTGTGCTGGAGATCACAGACTGATCAATGTGTGTTGGAGATCACAGACTGATCAATGTGTGATGGAGATCACAGACGGATCAATGTGTGTTGGAGATCACAGACAGATAAATGTGTGCTGGAGATCACAGACTGATCAATGTGCATTGGAGATCACAGATTGATCAATGTGTGTTGGAGATCACAGACTGATCAATGTGAGCTGGGGAGCACAGACTGATCAATGTGTGCTGGCGATCACAGACTGATCAATGTGAGCTGGGGATCACAGACAGATAAATGTGTGATGGAGATCACAGACTGATCAATGTGTATTGGAGATCACAGACTGATCAATGTGTATTGGAGATCACAGGCTGATCAATGTGTGTTGGAGATCCCAGACTGATCAATGTGTGTTGGAGATCACAGACTGATCGATGTGTGTCTGGGGATCACAGACTGATCAATGTGTGTACGACATCACAGGCTGATTAATGTGTGCTGGAGATCACAGACTGAACAATGTGTGTTGGAGATCACAGGCTGATCAATGTGTGTTGGAGATCAAAGGCTGATCAATGTCTGTTGGAGATCACAGACTGATCGATGTGTGGCTGGGGATTACAGAGTGATCAATGTATGTTGACGATCACCGACTGATCAGTGTGTGCTGGGGATCACAGGCTGATCAATGTGTGTTGGTGATCACAGGCTGATCAATGTGTGTTGGAGATCACAGGCTGATCGATGTGTGCTGGAGATCACAGACTGATCAATGTGTGTTGGAGATCACAGACTGATCAATGTGTGTTGGAGATCACAGACTGATCAATGCGTGTTGGAGATCACAGACTGATCAATGTGTGATGGAGATCACAGACTGATCAATGTGTGTACGAGATCACAGGCTGAACAATGTGTGCTGGAGATCACAGACTGATCAATGTGTGTTGGAGATCACAGACTGACCAATGTGTGTTGGAGATCACAGACTGATCAATGCGTGTTGGAGATCACAGACTGATCAATGTGTGATGGTGATCACAGACTGATCAATGTGTGTACGAGATCACAGGCTGAACAATGTGTGCTGGAGATCACAGACTGATCAATGTGTGTTGGAGATCACAGACTGATCAATGTGTGATGGAGATCACAGACTGATCAATGTGTGTTGGAGATCACAGACAGATAAATGTGTGCTGGAGATCACAGACTGATCAATGTGCATTGGAGATCACAGATTGATCAATGTGTGTTGGAGATCACAGACTGATCAATGTGTGATGGAGATCACAGACTGATCAATGTAAGCTGGAGATCACAGACTGATCAATGTGTGCTGGCGATCATAGACTGATCAATGTGTGATGGAGATCACAGACTGATCAATGCGTGATGGAGATCACAGACTGACGAATGTGTGTTGGAGATCACAGACTGATCAATGCGTGTTGGAGATCACAGACTGATCAATGTGTGATGGAGATCACAGACTGATCAATGTGTGTACGAGATCACAGGCTGAACAATGAGTGCTGGAGATCACAGACTGATGAATGTGTGTTGGAGATCACAGACTGATCAATGCGTGTTGGAGATCACAGACTGACCAATGTGTGTTGGAGATCACAGACTGATCAATGCGTGTTGGAGATCACAGACTGATCAATGTGTGATGGAGATCACAGACTGATCAATGTGTGTACGAGATCACAGGCTGAACAATGTCTGTTGGAGATCACAGACTGATCAATGTGTGTAGGAGATCACAGACTGATCAATGTGTGTTGGAGATCACAGACAGATCAATGTGTATTGGAGATCACAGGCTGATCAATGTGTGATGGGGTTCACAGACAGATCAATGTGTGTACGAGGTCACAGGCTGAACAATGTGTGCTGGAGATCAGAGACTGATCAATGTGCATTGGAGATCACAGACTGATCAATGTGTGATGGTGATCACAGATTGATCAATGTATGTTGGAGATCACAGACTGATCGATGTGTGTACGAGATCACAGGCTGAACAATTAGTGCTGGAGATCACAGACTGATCAATGTGTGTTGGAGATCACAGACTGATCAATGTGCGTTGGAGATCACAGACTGAAAAATGTGTATTGGAGATCACAGACTGATCAATGTGTGTTGGAGATCACAGCGTGATCAATGTGTATTTGAGATCACAGACTGATCGATGTGTGTTGGAGATCACAGACTGAACAATATGTATTGGAGATCACAGACTGATCAATGTGTGTTGGAGATTACAGACTGATCAATGTGTGTTGGAAATCACAGACAGATCAATATGTGTTGGAGATCACAGTCAGATCAATGTGTGTTGGAGATCACAGACTGATCAATGTGTGTTGAAGATCACAGACAGATCAATGTGTGTTGGTGATCACAGACAGATCAATATGTGTTGGAGATCACAGACAGATCAATGTGTGTTGGAGATCACAGACTGATCAATGTGTGTTGGAGATCACGGACAGATCAATGTGTGTTGGAGATCACGGACAGATCAATGTGTGATGGGGATCACAGACTGAACAATGTGTGTTGGAAATAACAGGCTGATCAATGTGTGCTGGAGATTACAGGCTGATCGATGTGTACTGGAGATCACAGACTGATCAATGTGTGCTGGGGATCACAGACTGAACAATGTGTGTTGGAGATCACAGGCTGATCAATGTGTGCTGGAGATCACAGACAGATCAATGTGTGATGGGGATCACAGACTGAACAATGTGTGTTGGAGATCACAGGCTGATCAATGTGTGCTGGAGATCACAGACAGATCAATGTGTGCTGGAGATCACTGGCTGATCAATGTGTGTTGGAGATCACAGACTGATCAATGTGTGTTGGAGATCACAGACTGATCAATGTGTGATGGGGATCACAGACTGAACAATGTGTGTTGGAGATCACAGGCTGATCAATGTGTGCTGGAGATCACAGACAGATCAATGTGTGCTGGAGATCACAGGCTGATCAATGTGTGTTGGAGATCACAGACTGATCAATGTGTGTTGGAGATCACGGACAGATCGATGTGTGATGGAGATCACAGACTGATCAATGTGTGATGGGGATCACAGACTGAACAATGTGTGTTGGAGATCACAGGCTGATCAATGTGTGCTGGAGATCACAGACAGATCAATGTGTGCTGGAGATCACAGGCTGATCAATGTGTGTTGGAGTTCACAGACTGATCAATGTGTGTTGGAGATCACGGACAGATCAATGTGTGATGGGGATCACAGACTGAACAATGTGTGTTGGAAATAACAGGCTGATCAATGTGTGCTGGAGATTACAGGCTGATCGATGTGTACTGGAGATCACAGACTGATCAATGTGTGTTGGAGATCACAGACTGATCAATGTGTGTACGAGATCACAGACTGATCGATGCGTGATGGAGATCACAGACTGTTCAATGTGTGATGGGGATCACAGACTGAACAAAGTGTGTTGGAGATCACAGGCTGATCAATGTGTATTGGAGATCACAGACTGATCAATGTGTGCTGGAGATCACAGACTGATCAATGTGTATTGGAGATCACAGACTGATGAATGTGTGCTGGGGCTCTCAGAATGATCAATGTCTGTTGGAGATCACAGGATGATCAATGTGTGTTGGAGATCACAGAGTGATCAATGTGTGTAGGAGATCACAGACTGATCAATGCGTATTGGAGATCACAGACTGATCAATGTGTGTAGAAGATCACAGACAGATCAATGTGTGTTGAAGATCACAGACAGATCAATGTGTGTTGGAGATCACAGACAGATCAATATGTGTTGGAAATCACAGACAGATCAATGTGTGCTGGAGATCACAGACAGATCAATGTGTGTTGGAGATCACAGACTGATCAATGTGTGTTGGAGATCACAGACTGATCAATGTGTGTAGGAGATCACACAGTGATCAATGTGTGTAGGAGATCACAGAGTGATCAATGTGTGTAGGAGATCACAGACTGATCAATGCGTATTGGAGATCACAGACAGATCAATGTGTGTTGGAGATCACAGACAGATCTATGTGTGCTTAAGATCACAGACAGATCAATGTGTGTTGGAGATCACAGACAGATCAATGTGTATTGGAGATCACAGACTGATCAACGTGTGCTGGAGATCACCGACTGATCAATGTGTGTTGGAGATCACAGACTGATCAATGCGTATTGGAGATCACAGACAGATCAATGTGTGTTGGAGATCACAGACAGATCAATGTGTGTAGGAGATCACAGAGTGATCAATGTGTGCTGGAGATCACAGACAGATCAATGTGTTTTGGAGATCACAGACTGATCAATGTGTATTGGAGATCACAGACTGATCAATGTGTGTTGGAGATCACAGAGTGATCAATGTGTATTGGAGATCACAGACTGATCAATGTGTGTTGGAGATCACAGACTGAACAATGTGTATTGGAGATCACAGACGGATCAATGTGTGTTGGAGATCACAGAGTGATCAATGTTTATTGGAGATCACAGACTGATCAATGTGCGTTGGAGATCACAGACTGAAAAATGTGTATTGGAGATCACAGACTGATCAATGTGTGTTGGAGATCACAGCGTGATCAATGTGTATTTGAGATCACAGACTGATCGATGTGTGTTGGAGATCACAGACTGAACAATATGTATTGGAGATCACAGACTGATCAATGTGTGTTGGAGATTACAGACTGATCAATGTGTGTTGGAAATCACAGACAGATCAATATGTGTTGGAGATCACAGTCAGATCAATGTGTGTTGGAGATCACAGACTGATCAATGTGTGTTGGAGATCACAGACAGATCAATGTGTGTTGGTGATCACAGACTGATCAATGTGTGTTGGAGATCACAGACTGATCAATGTGTGTTGGAGATCACAGACAGATCAATATGTGTTGGAGATCACAGACTGATCAATGTGTGTTGGAGATCACAGACTGATCAATGTGTGTTGGAGATCACGGACAGATCAATGTGTGTAGGAGATCACACAGTGATCAACGTGTGTAGGAGATCACAGACTGATCGATGTGTGATGGAGATCACAGACTGATCAATGTGTGATGGGGATCACAGACTGAACAATGTGTGTTGGAGATCACAGGCTGATCAATGTGTGCTGGAGATCACAGACAGATCAATGTGTGCTGGAGATCACAGGCTGATCAATGTGTGTTGCAGATCACAGACTGATCAATGTGTGTTGGAGATCACGGACAGATCAATGTGTGTGGGAGATCACACAGTGATCAATGTGTGTTGGAGATCACAGACTGTTCGATGTGTGATGGAGATCACAGACTGATCAATGTGTGATGGGGATCACAGACTGAACAATGTGTGTTGGAAATAACAGGCTGATCAATGTGTGCTGAAGATCACAGGCTGATCGATGTGTACTGGAGATCATAGACTGATCAATGTGTGTTGGAGATCACAGACTGATCAATGTGTGTACGAGATCACAGACTGATCGATGTGTGATGGAGATCACAGACTGATCAATGTGTGATGGGGATCACAGACTGAACAATGTGTGTTGGAGATCACAGGCTGATCAATGTGTATTGGAGATCACAGACTGATCAATGTGTGCTGGAGATCACAGGGTGATCAATGTGTGATGGGGATCACAGACAGTTCAATGTGTGTTGGAGATCACAGACTGATCAATGTGTGATGGCGATCACAGACTGATCAATGTGTGTAGGAGATCACAGGCGGATCAATGTTTGATGGGGATCACAGACTGATCAATGTGTGCTGGCGATCACAGACAGATCAATGTGTGTACGAGATCACAGACTGATCAATGTGTGTTGGAGATCACAGGCTGATCAATGTCTGATGGCGATCACAGACTGATCAATGTGTGCTGGAGATCACAGACAGATCAATGTGTGCTGGAGATCACAGGCTGATCAATGTGTGATTGGGATCACAGACTGATCAGTGTGTGCTGGAGATCACAGTCTGATCAATGTCTGATGGGAATCACAGACTGATCAATGTGTAATGGGGTTCAAAGACAGATCAATGTGTGCTGGAGATCACAGACAGATCAATGTGTGTTGGAGATCACAGGCTGATCAACGTGTGATGGGGATCACAGACTGATCAATGTGTGCTGGAGATCACAGACAGATCATTGTGTGCTGGAGATCACAGACTGATCAATGTGTGATGGGGATCACAGACTGAACAATGTGTGCTGGAGATCACAGACTGATCAATGTGTGCTGGAGATCACAGACTAAACAATGTGTGCTGGAGATCACAGACTGATCAATGTGTGTTGGAGATCACAGACTGATCAATGTGTGCTGGAGATCACAGA
Organism: Chiloscyllium plagiosum; assembly: GCF_037043375.1. Lineage (NCBI taxonomy): Eukaryota > Metazoa > Chordata > Chondrichthyes > Orectolobiformes > Hemiscylliidae > Chiloscyllium > Chiloscyllium plagiosum. The sequence goes on from NW_028270140.1 coordinate 155,021,343, forward strand.
GTGATCAATGTGTGTAGGAGATCACAGACTGATCAATGTGTGCTGGAGATCACAGACTGATCAATGTGTGTTGGAGATCACAGACTGATCAATGTGTGTTGGAGATCACAGACAGATCAATGTGTGTTGGAGATCACACAGTGATCAATGTGTGTCGGAGATCACAGAGTGATCAATGTGTGTAGGAGATCACAGACAGATCAATGTGTATTGGAGATCACAGACTGATCAAAGTGTGCTGGAGATTACAGACTGATCAATGTGTGTAGGAGATCACAGACTGATCAATGTGTGTTGGAGATCACAGACTAAACAATGCGTATTGGAAATCACAGACTGATCAATGTGTGCTGGAGATCACAGACTGATCAATGTGTGGTGGAGATCACAGACTGATCAATGTGTGTTGGAGATCACAGACTGACCAATGCGTATTGGAGATCACATACTGATGAATGTGTGTTGGAGATCACAGACAGATCAATGTGTGCTGGAGATCACAGACAGATCAATGCGTGTTGGAGATCACAGACAGATCAATGTGTATTGGGGATCACAGACTGAGCAATGCGTATTGGAGATCACAGACTGATCAATGTGTGTTGGAGATCACAGACAGATCAATGTGTGTTGGAGATCACAGACAGATCAATGTGTGTTGGAGATCACACACTGAACAATGCGTATTGGAGATCACAGACTGATCAATGCGTATTGGAGATCACAGACTGATCAATGTGTGTTGGAGATCACAGACAGATCAATGTGTGTTGGAGATCACAGACAGATCAATGTGTATTGGAGATCACAGACTGATCAATGTGTGTTGGGGATCACAGACTGATCAATGTGTGTTGGAGATCACAGACTGATCAATATGTGTACAAGCTCACAGACTGATCAATGTGTGTTTGAGATCACAGGCTGAGCAATGTGTATTGGAGATCACAGACTGATCAATATGTATTGGAGATCACAGACTGATCAATGTGTGTATGAGATCACAGACTGATCATTGTGTGTTTGAGATCACAGGCTGAGCAATATGTATTGGAGATCACAGACTGATCAATGTGTATTGGAGATCACAGACAGATCAATGTGTGTACGAGATCACAGACTGATCAATATGTGTAGGAGATCACAGACTGATCAATGTGTATTGGAGATCACAGAGTGATCAATGTGTGTTTGAGATCACAGACTGATCAATGTGTGCTGGAGATCACAGACTGATCAATGTGTGTTTGAGATCACATACTGATCAATGTGTGCTGGAGATCACAGACTGATCAATGTGTGTTGGAGATCACAGACTGATCAATGTGTGCTGGAGATCACAGACAGATCAATGTGTGTTGGAGATAACACAGTGATCAATGTGTGTAGGAGATCACAGACTGATCAATGCGTATTGGAGATCAGAGACTGATCAATGTGTGTTGGAGATCACAGACAGATCAATGTGTGTTGGAGATCACAGACAGATCAATGTGTATTGGAGATCACAGACTGATCAATGTGTGCTGGAGATCACAGACTGATCAATGTGTGTAGGAGATCACAGACTGATCAATGTGTGTTGGAGATCACAGACTAAACAATGTGTGCTGGAGATCACAGACTGATCAATGTGTGTACGAGATCACAGACTGATCAATGTGTGCTGGAGATCACAGACAAAACAATGTGTGCTGGAGATCACAGACTGATCAATGTGTGTTGGAGATCAGACTGATCAATGTGTGTAGGAGATCACAGAGTGATCAATGTGTGTAGGAGATCACAGACTGATCAATGCGTATTGGAGATCACAGACAGATCAATGTGTGTTGGAGATCACAGACAGATCAATGTGTGCTGGAGATCACAGACAGATCAATGTGTGTTGGAGATCACCGACAGATCAATGTGTGTTGGAGATCACAGACTGATCAATGTGTGTAGGAGATCACAGAGTGATCAATGTGTATTGGAGATCACAGACAGATCAATGTGTGTAGGAGATCACACAGTGATCAATGTGTGTAGGAGATCACAGAGTGATCAATGTGTGTTGGAGATCACAGACTGATCAATGTGTGCTGGAGATCACAGACTGATCAATGTGTGTTGGAGATCACAGACTGATCAATGCGTTTTGGAGATCACAGACTGATCAATGTGTGTTGGAGATCACAGACTGACCAATGCGTATTGGAGATCACTGACAGATCAATGTGTGTTGGAGATCACAGACAGATCAATGTGTGCTGGAGATCACAGACAGATCAATGTGTGCTGGAGATCACAGACAGATCATTGCGTGTTGGAGATCACAGACAGATCAATGTGTATTGGAGATCACAGACTGATCAATGTGTGCTGGAGATCACAGACTGATCAATGTGTGTAGGAGATCACAGACTGATCAATGTGTGTTGGAGATCACAGACTGAGCAATGCGTATTGGAGATCACAGACTGATCAATGTGTGTTGGAGATCACAGACAGATCAATGTGTGCTGGAGATCACAGACAGATCAATGTGTGCTGGAGATCACAGACAGATCAATGTGTGTTGGAGATCACACACTGATCAATGCGTATTGGAGATCACCGACTGATCAATGTGTATTGGAGATCACAGACTGATCAATGTGTGTTGGAGATCACAGACAGATCAATGTGTGTTGGAGATCACAGACAGATCAATGTGTATTGGAGATCACAGACTGATCAATGTGTGTTGGGGATCACAGACTGATCAATGTGTGTTGGAGATCACAGACTGATCAATATGTGTACAAGATCACAGACTGATCAATGTGTGTTTGAGATCACAGGCTGAGCAATGTGTGTTGGAGATCACAGACTGATCAATATGTATTGGAGATCACAGACTGATCAATGTGTGTATGAGATCACAGACTGATCAATGTGTGTTTGAGATCACAGGCTGAGCAATATGTATTGGAGATCACAGACTGATCAATGTGTATTGGAGATCACAGACTGATCAATGTATGTACGAGATCACAGACTGATCAATATGTGTAGGAGATCACAGACTGATCAATGTGTATTGGAGATCACAGAGTGATCAATGTGTGTTTGAGATCACAGACTGATCAATGTGTGCTGGAGATCACAGACTGATCAATATGTGTTTGAGATCACATACTGATCAATGTGTGCTGGAGATCACAGACTGATCAATGTGTGTTGGAGATCACAGACTGATCAATGTGTGTTGGAGATCACAGACAGATCAATGTGTGTTGGAGATCACACAGTGATCAATGTGTGTAGGAGATCACAGAGTGATCAATGTGTGTTGGAGATCACAGACTGATCAATGCGTATTGGAGATCAGAGACTGATCAATGTGTGTTGGAGATCACAGACAGATCAATGTGTGTTGGAGATCACAGACAGATCAATGTGTATTGGAGATCACAGACTGATAAATGTGTGCTGGAGATCACAGACTGATCAATGTGTGTAGGAGATCACAGACTGATCAATGTGTGTTGGTGATTACAGACTAAACAATGTGTGCTGGAGATCACAGACTGATCAATGTGTGTACGAGATCATAGACTGATCAATGTGTGCTGGAGATCACAGACTAAACAATGTGTGCTGGAGATCATAGACTGATCAATGTGTGTTGGAGATCACAGACTGATCAATGTGTGTAGGAGATCACAGTGTGATCAATGTGTGTAGGAGATCACAGACTGATCAATGCGTATTGGAGATCACAGACAGATCAATGTGTGTTGGAGATCACAGACAGATCAATGTGTGCTGGAGATCACAGACAGATCAATGTGTGTTGGAGATCACAGACAGATCAATGTGTGTTGGAGATCACAGACTGATCAATGTGTGTAGGAGATCACAGAGTGATCAATGTGTATTGGACATCACAGACAGATCAATGTGTGTAGGAGATCACACAGTGATCAATGTGTGTAGGAGATCACAGAGTGATCAATGCGTGTTGGAGATCACAGACTGATCAATGTGTGCTGGAGATCACAGACTGATCAATGTGTGTTGGAGATCACAGACTGATCAATGTGTGTTGGAGATCACAGACTGACCAATGCGTATTGGATATCACAGACAGATCAATGTGTATTGGAGATCACAGACTGATCAATGTGTGCTGGAGATCACAGACTGATCAATGTGTGTAGGAGATCACAGACTGATCAATGTGTGTAGGAGATCACACAGTGATCAATGTGTGTTGGAGATCACAGACTGAGCAATGCGTATTGGAGATCACAAACTGATCAATGTGTGTTGGAGATCACAGACAGATCAATGTGTGTTGGTGATCACAGACAGATCAATGTGTGTTGGAGATCACACACTGATCAATGCGTATTGGAGATCACAGACTGATCAATGTGTATTGGAGATCACAGACTGATCAATGTGTGTTGGAGATCACAGACAGATCAATGTGTGTTGGAGATCACAGACAGATCAATGTGTATTGGAGATCACAGACTGATCAATGTGTGTTGGGGATCACAGACTGATCAATGTGTGATGGAGATCACAGACTGATCAATATGTGTACAAGATCACAGACTGATCAATGTGTGTTTGAGATCACAGGCTGAGCAATGTGTATTGGAGATCACAGACTGATCAATATGTATTGGAGATCACAGACTGATCAATGTGTGTATGAGATCACAGACTGATCAATGTGTGTTTGAGATCACAGGCTGAGCAATATGTATTGGAGATCACAGACTGGTCAATGTGTATTGGAGATCACAGACAGATCAATGTGTGTACGAGATCACAGACTGATCAATATGTGTAGGAGATCACAGACTGATCAATGTGTATTGGAGATCACAGAGTGATCAAAGTGTGTTTGAGATCACAGACTGATCAATGTGTGCTGGAGATCACAGACTGATCAATGTGTGTTTGAGATCACATACTGATCAATGTGTGCTGGAGATCACAGACTGATCAATGTGTGTTGGAGATCACAGACTGATCAATGTGTGCTGGAGATCACAGATAGATCAATGTGTGTTGGAGATAACACAGTGATCAATGTGTGTAGGAGATCACAGACTGATCAATGCGTATTGGAGATCAGAGACTGATCAATGTGTGTTGGAGATCAGAGACTGATCAATGTGTGTTGGAGATCACAGACAGATCAATGTGTATTGGAGATCACAGACTGATCAATGTGTGCTGGAGATCACAGACTGATCAATGTGTGTAGGAGATCACAGACTGATCAATGTGTGTTGGAGATCACAGACTAAACAATGTGTGCTGGAGATCACAGACTGATCAATGTGTGTACGAGATCACAGACTGATCAATGTGTGCTGGAGATCACAGACTAAACAATGTGTGCTGGAGATCACAGACTGATCAATGTGTGTTGGAGATCACAGACAGATCAATGTGTGCTGGAGATCACAGACAGATCAATGTGTGTTGGAGATCACCGACAGATCAATGTGTGTTGGAGATCACAGACTGATCAATGTGTGTAGGAGATCACAGAGTGATCAATGTGTATTGGAGATCACAGACAGATCAATGTGTGTAGGAGATCACACAGTGATCAATGTGTGTAGGAGATCACAGACTGATCAATGTGTGTTGGAGATCACAGACTGATCAATGTGTGCTGGAGATCACAGACTGATCAATGTGTGTTGGAGATCACAGACTGATCAATGCGTTTTGGAGATCACAGACTGATCAATGTGTGTTGGAGATCACAGACTGACCAATGCGTATTGGAGATCGCTGACAGATCAATGTGTGTTGGAGATCACAGACAGATCAATGTGTGCTGGAGATCACAGACAGATCAATGCGTGTTGGAGATCACAGACAGATCAGTGTGTATTGGAGATCACAGACTGATCAATGTGTGCTGGAGATCACAGACTGATCAATGTGTGTAGGAGATCACAGACTGATCAATGTGTGTTGGAGATCACAGACTGAGCAATGCGTATTGGAGATCACAGACTGATCAATGTGTGTTGGAGATCACAGACAGATCAATGTGTGTTGGAGATCACAGACAGGTCAATGTGTGTTGGAGATCACAGACTGATCAATGCGTATTGGAGATCACAGACTGATCAATGCGTATTGGAGATCACAGACTGATCAATGTGTGTTGGAGATCACAGACAGATCAATGTGTGTTGGAGATCACAGACAGATCAATGTGTATTGGAGATCACAGACTGATCAATGTGTGTTGGGGATCACAGACTGATCAATGTGTGTTGGAGATCACAGACTGATCAATGTGTGTACAAGATCACAGACTGATCAATGTGTGTTTGAGATCACAGGCTGAGCAATGTGTATTGGAGATCACAGACTGATCAATATGTATTGGAGATCACAGACTGATCAATGTGTGTATGAGGTCACAGACTGATCAATGTGTGTTTGAGATCACAGGCTGAGCAATGTGTATTGGAGATCACAGACTGATCAATGTGTATTGGAGATCACAGACAGATCAATGTGTGCTGGAGATCACAGACTGATCAATGTGTGTAGGAGATCACAGACTGATCAATGTGTATTGGAGATCACAGAGTGATCAATGTGTGTTTGAGATCACAGACTGATCAATGTGTGCTGGAGATCACAGACTGATCAATGTGTGTTGGGGATCACAGACTGATCAATGTGTGTTGGAGATCACAGACTGATCAATGTGTGTTGGAGATCACAGACTGATCAATGTGTGTTTGAGATCACAGACTGATCAATGTGTGCTGGAGATCACAGACTGATCAATGTGTGTTGGGGATCACAGACTGATCAATGTGTGTTGGAGATCACAGACTGATCAATGTGTGTATGAGATCACAGACTGATCAATGTGTGTTTGAGATCACAGGCTGAGCAATGTGTATTGGAGATCACAGACTGATCAATGTGTATTGGAGATCACAGACAGATCAATGTGGGTACGAGATCACAGACTGATCAATATGTGTAGGAGATCACAGACTGATCAATGTGTATTGGAGATCACAGAGTGATCAATGTGTGTTTGAGATCACAGACTGATCAATGTGTGTAGGAGATCACACAGTGATCAATGTGTGTTGGAGATCACAGACTGAGCAATGCGTATTGGAGATCACAAACTGATCAATGTGTGTTGGAGATCACAGACAGATCAATGTGTGTTGGTGATCACAGACAGATCAATGTGTGTTGGAGATCACACACTGATCAATGCGTATTGGAGATCACAGACTGATCAATGTGTATTGGAGATCACAGACTGATCAATGTGTGTTGGAGATCACAGACAGATCAATGTGTGTTGGAGATCACAGACAGATCAATGTGTATTGGAGATCACAGACTGATCAATGTGTGTTGGGGATCACAGACTGATCAATGTGTGATGGAGATCACAGACTGATCAATATGTGTACAAGATCACAGACTGATCAATGTGTGTTTGAGATCACAGGCTGAGCAATGTGTATTGGAGATCACAGACTGATCAATATGTATTGGAGATCACAGACTGATCAATGTGTGTATGAGATCACAGACTGATCAATGTGTGTTTGAGATCACAGGCTGAGCAATATGTATTGGAGATCACAGACTGGTCAATGTGTATTGGAGATCACAGACAGATCAATGTGTGTACGAGATCACAGACTGATCAATATGTGTAGGAGATCACAGACTGATCAATGTGTATTGGAGATCACAGAGTGATCAAAGTGTGTTTGAGATCACAGACTGATCAATGTGTGCTGGAGATCACAGACTGATCAATGTGTGTTTGAGATCACATACTGATCAATGTGTGCTGGAGATCACAGACTGATCAATGTGTGTTGGAGATCACAGACTGATCAATGTGTGCTGGAGATCACAGATAGATCAATGTGTGTTGGAGATAACACAGTGATCAATGTGTGTAGGAGATCACAGACTGATCAATGCGTATTGGAGATCAGAGACTGATCAATGTGTGTTGGAGATCAGAGACTGATCAATGTGTGTTGGAGATCACAGACAGATCAATGTGTATTGGAGATCACAGACTGATCAATGTGTGCTGGAGATCACAGACTGATCAATGTGTGTAGGAGATCACAGACTGATCAATGTGTGTTGGAGATCACAGACTAAACAATGTGTGCTGGAGATCACAGACTGATCAATGTGTGTACGAGATCACAGACTGATCAATGTGTGCTGGAGATCACAGACTAAACAATGTGTGCTGGAGATCACAGACTGATCAATGTGTGTTGGAGATCACAGACAGATCAATGTGTGCTGGAGATCACAGACAGATCAATGTGTGTTGGAGATCACCGACAGATCAATGTGTGTTGGAGATCACAGACTGATCAATGTGTGTAGGAGATCACAGAGTGATCAATGTGTATTGGAGATCACAGACAGATCAATGTGTGTAGGAGATCACACAGTGATCAATGTGTGTAGGAGATCACAGACTGATCAATGTGTGTTGGAGATCACAGACTGATCAATGTGTGCTGGAGATCACAGACTGATCAATGTGTGTTGGAGATCACAGACTGATCAATGCGTTTTGGAGATCACAGACTGATCAATGTGTGTTGGAGATCACAGACTGACCAATGCGTATTGGAGATCGCTGACAGATCAATGTGTGTTGGAGATCACAGACAGATCAATGTGTGCTGGAGATCACAGACAGATCAATGCGTGTTGGAGATCACAGACAGATCAGTGTGTATTGGAGATCACAGACTGATCAATGTGTGCTGGAGATCACAGACTGATCAATGTGTGTAGGAGATCACAGACTGATCAATGTGTGTTGGAGATCACAGACTGAGCAATGCGTATTGGAGATCACAGACTGATCAATGTGTGTTGGAGATCACAGACAGATCAATGTGTGTTGGAGATCACAGACAGGTCAATGTGTGTTGGAGATCACAGACTGATCAATGCGTATTGGAGATCACAGACTGATCAATGCGTATTGGAGATCACAGACTGATCAATGTGTGTTGGAGATCACAGACAGATCAATGTGTGTTGGAGATCACAGACAGATCAATGTGTATTGGAGATCACAGACTGATCAATGTGTGTTGGGGATCACAGACTGATCAATGTGTGTTGGAGATCACAGACTGATCAATGTGTGTACAAGATCACAGACTGATCAATGTGTGTTTGAGATCACAGGCTGAGCAATGTGTATTGGAGATCACAGACTGATCAATATGTATTGGAGATCACAGACTGATCAATGTGTGTATGAGGTCACAGACTGATCAATGTGTGTTTGAGATCACAGGCTGAGCAATGTGTATTGGAGATCACAGACTGATCAATGTGTATTGGAGATCACAGACAGATCAATGTGTGCTGGAGATCACAGACTGATCAATGTGTGTAGGAGATCACAGACTGATCAATGTGTATTGGAGATCACAGAGTGATCAATGTGTGTTTGAGATCACAGACTGATCAATGTGTGCTGGAGATCACAGACTGATCAATGTGTGTTGGGGATCACAGACTGATCAATGTGTGTTGGAGATCACAGACTGATCAATGTGTGTTGGAGATCACAGACTGATCAATGTGTGTTTGAGATCACAGACTGATCAATGTGTGCTGGAGATCACAGACTGATCAATGTGTGTTGGGGATCACAGACTGATCAATGTGTGTTGGAGATCACAGACTGATCAATGTGTGTATGAGATCACAGACTGATCAATGTGTGTTTGAGATCACAGGCTGAGCAATGTGTATTGGAGATCACAGACTGATCAATGTGTATTGGAGATCACAGACAGATCAATGTGGGTACGAGATCACAGACTGATCAATATGTGTAGGAGATCACAGACTGATCAATGTGTATTGGAGATCACAGAGTGATCAATGTGTGTTTGAGATCACAGACTGATCAATGTGTGCTGGAGATCACAGACTGATCAATGTGTGTTTGAGATCACATACTGATCAATGTGTGCTGGAGATCACAGACTGATCAATGTGTGTTGGAGATCACAGAGTGATCAATGTGTGTTGGAGATCACAGACAGATCAATGTGTGTTGGAGATAACACAGTGATCAATGTGTGTCGGAGATCACAGAGTGATCAATGTGTGTAGGAGATCACAGACTGATCAATGCGTATTGGAGATCAGAGACTGATCAATGTGTGTTGGAGATCACAGACAGATCAATGTGTATTGGGGATCACAGACTGATCAATGTGTGTTTGAGATCACAGACTGATCAATGTGTGCTGGAGGTCACAGACTGATCAATGTGTGTTTGAGATCACATACTGATCAATGTGTGCTGGAGATCACAGACTGATCAATGTGTGTTGGAGATCACAGACTGATCAATGTGTGTTGGAGATCACAGACAGATCAATGTGTGTTGGAGATAACACAGTGATCAATGTGTGTAGGAGATCACAGAGTGATCAATGTGTGTAGGAGATCACAGACTGATCAATGCGTATTGGAGATCAGAGACTGATCAATGTGTGTTGGAGATCACAGACAGATCAATGTGTGTTGGAGATCACAGACAGATCAATGTGTATTGGAGATCACAGACTGATCAATGTGTGCTGGAGATCACAGACTGATCAATGTGTGTAGGAGATCACAGACTGATCAATGTGTGTTGGAGATCACAGACTAAACAATGTGTGCTGGAGATCACAGACTGATCAATGTGTGTACGAGATCACAGACTTATCAATGTGTGCTGGAGATCACAGACTAAACAATGTGTGCTGGAGATCACAGACTGATCAATGTGTGTTGGAGATCACAGACTGATCAATGTGTGTAGGAGATCACAGAGTGATCAATGTGTGTAGGAGATCACAGACTGATCAATGCGTATTGGAGATCACAGACAGATCAATGTGTGTTGGAGATCACAGACAGATCAATGTGTGCTGGAGATCACAGACATATCAATGTGTGTTGGAGATCACCGACAGATCAATGTGTGTTGGAGATCACAGACTGATCAATGTGTGTAGGAGATCACAGAGTGATCAATGTGTATTGGAGATCACAGACAGATCAATGTGTGTAGGAGATCACACAGTGATCAATGTGTGTAGTAGATCACAGAGTGATCAATGTGTGTTGGAGATCACAGACTGATCAATGTGTGCTGGAGATCACAGACTGATCAATGTATGTTGGAGATCACAGACTGATCAATGCGTTTTGGAGATCACAGACTGATCAATGTGTGTTGGAGATCACAGACTGAGCAATGCGTATTGGAGATCACAGACTGATCAATGTGTGTTGGAGATCACAGACAGATCAATGTGTGTTGGAGATCACAGACAGATCAATGTGTGTTGGAGATCACACACTGATCAATGCGTATTGGAGATCACAGACTGATCAATGTGTATTGGAGATCACAGACTGATCAATGTGTGTTGGAGATCACAGACAGATCAATGTGTATTGGAGATCACAGACTGATCAATGTGTGTTGGGGATCACAGACTGATCAATGTGTGATGGAGATCACAGACTGATCAATATGTGTACAAGATCACAGACTGATCAATGTGTGTTTGAGATCACAGGCTGAGCAATGTGTATTGGAGATCACAGACTGATCAATATGTATTGGAGATCACAGACTGATCAATGTGTGTATGAGATCACAGACTGATCAATGTGTGTTTGAGATCACAGGCTGAGCAATATGTATTGGAGATCACAGACTGGTCAATGTGTATTGGAGATCACAGACAGATCAATGTGTGTACGAGATCACAGACTGATCAATATGTGTAGGAGATCACAGACTGATCAATGTGTATTGGAGATCACAGAGTGATCAAAGTGTGTTTGAGATCACAGACTGATCAATGTGTGCTGGAGATCACAGACTGATCAATGTGTGTTTGAGATCACATACTGATCAATGTGTGCTGGAGATCACAGACTGATCAATGTGTGTTGGAGATCACAGACTGATCAATGTGTGCTGGAGATCACAGATAGATCAATGTGTGTTGGAGATAACACAGTGATCAATGTGTGTAGGAGATCACAGACTGATCAATGCGTATTGGAGATCAGAGACTGATCAATGTGTGTTGGAGATCAGAGACTGATCAATGTGTGTTGGAGATCACAGACAGATCAATGTGTATTGGAGATCACAGACTGATCAATGTGTGCTGGAGATCACAGACTGATCAATGTGTGTAGGAGATCACAGACTGATCAATGTGTGTTGGAGATCACAGACTAAACAATGTGTGCTGGAGATCACAGACTGATCAATGTGTGTACGAGATCACAGACTGATCAATGTGTGCTGGAGATCACAGACTAAACAATGTGTGCTGGAGATCACAGACTGATCAATGTGTGTTGGAGATCACAGACAGATCAATGTGTGCTGGAGATCACAGACAGATCAATGTGTCTTGGAGATCACCGACAGATCAATGTGTGTTGGAGATCACAGACTGATCAATGTGTGTAGGAGATCACAGAGTGATCAATGTGTATTGGAGATCACAGACAGATCAATGTGCGTAGGAGATCACACAGTGATCAATGTGTGTAGGAGATCACAGACTGATCAATGTGTGTTGGAGATCACAGACTGATCAATGTGTGCTGGAGATCACAGACTGATCAATGTGTGTTGGAGATCACAGACTGATCAATGCGTTTTGGAGATCACAGACTGATCAATGTGTGTTGGAGATCACAGACTGACCAATGCGTATTGGAGATCGCTGACAGATCAATGTGTGTTGGAGATCACAGACAGATCAATGTGTGCTGGAGATCACAGACAGATCAATGCGTGTTGGAGATCACAGACAGATCAGTGTGTATTGGAGATCACAGACTGATCAATGTGTGCTGGAGATCACAGACTGATCAATGTGTGTAGGAGATCACAGACTGATCAATGTGTGTTGGAGATCACAGACTGAGCAATGCGTATTGGAGATCACAGACTGATCAATGTGTGTTGGAGATCACAGACAGATCAATGTGTGTTGGAGATCACAGACAGGTCAATGTGTGTTGGAGATCACAGACTGATCAATGCGTATTGGAGATCACAGACTGATCAATGCGTATTGGAGATCACAGACTGATCAATGTGTGTTGGAGATCACAGACAGATCAATGTGTGTTGGAGATCACAGACAGATCAATGTGTATTGGAGATCACAGACTGATCAATGTGTGTTGGGGATCACAGACTGATCAATGTGTGTTGGAGATCACAGACTGATCAATGTGTGTACAAGATCACAGACTGATCAATGTGTGTTTGAGATCACAGGCTGAGCAATGTGTATTGGAGATCACAGACTGATCAATATGTATTGGAGATCACAGACTGATCAATGTGTGTATGAGGTCACAGACTGATCAATGTGTGTTTGAGATCACAGGCTGAGCAATGTGTATTGGAGATCACAGACTGATCAATGTGTATTGGAGATCACAGACAGATCAATGTGTGCTGGAGATCACAGACTGATCAATGTGTGTAGGAGATCACAGACTGATCAATGTGTATTGGAGATCACAGAGTGATCAATGTGTGTTTGAGATCACAGACTGATCAATGTGTGCTGGAGATCACAGACTGATCAATGTGTGTTGGGGATCACAGACTGATCAATGTGTGTTGGAGATCACAGACTGATCAATGTGTGTTGGAGATCACAGACTGATCAATGTGTGTTTGAGATCACAGACTGATCAATGTGTGCTGGAGATCACAGACTGATCAATGTGTGTTGGGGATCACAGACTGATCAATGTGTGTTGGAGATCACAGACTGATCAATGTGTGTATGAGATCACAGACTGATCAATGTGTGTTTGAATCACAGGCTGAGCAATGTGTATTGGAGATCACAGACTGATCAATGTGTATTGGAGATCACAGACAGATCAATGTGGGTACGAGATCACAGACTGATCAATATGTGTAGGAGATCACAGACTGATCAATGTGTATTGGAGATCACAGAGTGATCAATGTGTGTTTGAGATCACAGACTGATCAATGTGTGCTGGAGATCACAGACTGATCAATGTGTGTTTGAGATCACATACTGATCAATGTGTGCTGGAGATCACAGACTGATCAATGTGTGTTGGAGATCACAGAGTGATCAATGTGTGTTGGAGATCACAGACAGATCAATGTGTGTTGGAGATAACACAGTGATCAATGTGTGTCGGAGATCACAGAGTGATCAATGTGTGTAGGAGATCACAGACTGATCAATGCGTATTGGAGATCAGAGACTGATCAATGTGTGTTGGAGATCACAGACAGATCAATGTGTATTGGGGATCACAGACTGATCAATGTGTGTTTGAGATCACAGACTGATCAATGTGTGCTGGAGGTCACAGACTGATCAATGTGTGTTTGAGATCACATACTGATCAATGTGTGCTGGAGATCACAGACTGATCAATGTGTGTTGGAGATCACAGACTGATCAATGTGTGTTGGAGATAACACAGTGATCAATGTGTGTAGGAGATCACAGAGTGATCAATGTGTGTAGGAGATCACAGACTGATCAATGCGTATTGGAGATCAGAGACTGATCAATGTGTGTTGGAGATCACAGACAGATCAATGTGTGTTGGAGATCACAGACAGATCAATGTGTATTGGAGATCACAGACTGATCAATGTGTGCTGGAGATCACAGACTGATCAATGTGTGTAGGAGATCACAGACTGATCAATGTGTGTTGGAGATCACAGACTAAACAATGTGTGCTGGAGATCACAGACTGATCAATGTGTGTACGAGATCACAGACTGATCAATGTGTGCTGGAGATCACAGACTAAACAATGTGTGCTGGAGATCACAGACTGATCAATGTGTGTTGGAGATCACAGACTGATCAATGTGTGTAGGAGATCACAGAGTGATCAATGTGTGTAGGAGATCACAGACTGATCAATGCGTATTGGAGATCACAGACAGATCAATGTGTGTTGGAGATCACAGACAGATCAATGTGTGCTGGAGATCACAGACATATCAATGTGTGTTGGAGATCACCGACAGATCAATGTGTGTTGGAGATCACAGACTGATCAATGTGTGTAGGAGATCACAGAGTGATCAATGTGTATTGGAGATCACAGACAGATCAATGTGTGTAGGAGATCACACAGTGATCAATGTGTGTAGTAGATCACAGAGTGATCAATGTGTGTTGGAGATCACAGACTGATCAATGTGTGCTGGAGATCACAGACTGATCAATGTATGTTGGAGATCACAGACTGATCAATGCGTTTTGGAGATCACAGACTGATCAATGTGTGTTGGAGATCACAGACTGACCAATGCGTATTGGAGATCACTGACAGATCAATGTGTGTTGGAGATCACAGACAGATCAATGTATGCTGGAGATCACAGACAGATCAATGCGTGTTCGAGATCACAGACAGATCAGTGTGTATTGGAGATCACAGACTGATCAATGTGTGCTGGAGATCACAGACTGATCAATGTGTGTAGGAGATCACAGACTGATCAATGTGTGTTGGAGATCACAGACTGAGCAATGCGTATTGGAGATCACAGACTGATCAATGTGTGTTGGAGATCACAGACAGATCAATGTGTGTTGGAGATCACAAACAGATCAATGTGTGTTGGAGATCACAGACTGATCAATGCGTATTGGAGATCACAGACTGATGAATGTGTGTTGGAGATCACAGACAGATCAATGTGTGTTGGAGATCACAGACAGATCAATGTGTATTGGAGATCACAGACTGATCAATGTGTGTTGGGGATCACAGACTGATCAATGTGTGTTGGAGATCACAGACTGATCAATGTGTGTACAAGATCACAGACTGATCAATGTGTGTTTGAGATCACAGGCTGAGCAATGTGTGTTGGAGATCACAGACTGACCAATGCGTATTGGAGATCACTGACAGATCAATGTGTGTTGGAGATCACAGACAGATCAATGTATGCTGGAGATCACAGACAGATCAATGCGTGTTCGAGATCACAGACAGATCAGTGTGTATTGGAGATCACAGACTGATCAATGTGTGCTGGAGATCACAGACTGATCAATGTGTGTAGGAGATCACAGACTGATCAATGTGTGTTGGAGATCACAGACTGAGCAATGCGTATTGGAGATCACAGACTGATCAATGTGTGTTGGAGATCACAGACAGATCAATGTGTGTTGGAGATCACAAACAGATCAATGTGTGTTGGAGATCACAGACTGATCAATGCGTATTGGATATCACAGACTGATGAATGTGTGTTGGAGATCACAGACAGATCAATGTGTGTTGGAGATCACAGACAGATCAATGTGTATTGGAGATCACAGACTGATCAATGTGTGTTGGGGATCACAGACTGATCAATGTGTGTTGGAGATCACAGACTGATCAATGTGTGTACAAGATCACAGACTGATCAATGTGTGTTTGAGATCACAGGCTGAGCAATGTGTATTGGAGATCAAAGACTGATCAATATGTATTGGAGATCACAGACTGATCAATGTGTGTATGAGATCACAGACTGATCAATGTGTGTTTGAGATCACAGGCTGAGCAATGTGTATTGGAGATCACAGACTGATCAATGTGTATTGGAGATCACAGACAGATCAATGTGTGTACGAGATCACAGACTGATCAATGTGTGTAGGAAATCACAGACTGATCAATGTGTATTGGAGATCACAGAGTGATCAATGTGTGTTTGAGATCACGGACTGATCAATGTGTGCTGGAGATCACAGACTGATCAATGTGTGTTGGGGATCACAGACTGATCAATGTGTGTTGGAGATCACAGACTGATCAATGTGTGTTCAAGATCACAGACTGATCAATGTGTGTTTGAGATCACAGGCTGAGCAATGTGTATTGGAGATCACAGACTGATCAATATGTATTGGAGATCACAGACTGATCAATGTGTGTATGAGATCACAGACTGATCAATGTGTGTTTGAGATCACAGACAGATCAATGTGTATTGGAGATCACAGACTGATCAATGTGTATTGGAGATCACAGACAGATCAATGTGTGTACGAGATCACAGACTGATCAATATGTATTGGAGATCACAGACTGAGCAATGCGTATTGGAGATCACAGACTGATCAATGTGTTGGAGATCACAGACAGATCAATGTGTGTTGGAGATCACAGACAGATCAATGTGTGTTGGAGATCACAGACTGATCAATGCGTATTGGAGATCACAGACTGATCAATGTGTGTTGGAGATCACAGACAGATCAATGTGTGTTGGAGATCACAGACAGATCAATGTGTATTGGAGATCACAGACTGATCAATGTGTGTTGGGGATCACAGACTGATCAATGTGTGTTGGAGATCACAGACTGATCAATGTGTGTACAAGATCACAGACTGATCAATGTGTGTTTGAGATCACAGGCTGAGCAATGTGTATTGGAGATCACAGACTGATCAATATGTATTGGAGATCACAGACTGATCAATGTGTGTATGAGATCACAGACTGATCAATGTGTGTTTGAGATCACAGGCTGAGCAATGTGTATTGGAGATCACAGACTGATCAATGTGTATTGGAGATCACAGACTGATCAATGTGTGTACGAGATCATAGACTGATCAATGTGTGTAGGAGATCACAGACTGATCAATGTGTATTGGAGATCACAGAGTGATCAATGTGTGTTTGAGATCACAGACTGATCAATGTGTGCTGGAGATCACAGACTGATCAATGTGTGTTGGGGATCACAGACTGATCAATGTGTGTTGGAGATCACAGACTGATCAATGTGTGTTGGAGATCACAGACTGATCAATGTGTGTTTGAGATCACAGGCTGAGCAATGTGTATTGGAGATCACAGACTGATCAATATGTATTGGAGATCACAGACTGATCAATGTGTGTATGAGATCACAGACTGATCAATGTGTGTTTGAGATCACAGGCTGAGCAATGTGTATTGGAGATCACAGACTGATCATTGTGTATTGGAGATCACAGACAGATCAATGTGTGTACGAGATCACAGACTGATCAATATGTGTAGGAGATCACAGACTGATCAATGTGTATTGGAGATCACAGACTGATCAATGTGTGTTTGAGATCACATACTGATCAATGTGTGCTGGAGATCACAGACTGATCAATGTGTGTTGGAGATCACAGACTGATCAATGTGTGTTGGAGATCACAGACAGATCAATGTGTGTTGGAGATAACACAGTGATCAATGTGTGTAGGAGATCACAGAGTGATCAATGTGTGTAGGAGATCACAGACTGATCAATATGTGTAGAAGATCACAGACTGATCAATGTGTATTGGAGATCACAGACTGATCAATGTGTGTATGAGATCACAGACTGATCAATGTGTGTTTGAGATCACAGGCTGAGCAATATGTATTGGAGATCACAGACTGATCAATGTGTATTGGAGATCACAGACAGATCAATGTGTGTACGAGATCACAGACTGATCAATATGTGTAGGAGATCACAGACTGATCAATGTGTATTGGAGATCACAGAGTGATCAATGTGTGTTTGAGATCACAGACTGATCAATGTGTGCTGGAGATCACAGACTGATCAATATGTGTTTGAGATCACATACTGATCAATGTGTGCTGGAGATCACAGACTGATCAATGTGTGTTGGAGATCACAGACTGATCAATGTGTGTTGGAGATCACAGACAGATCAATGTGTCTTGGAGATCACATACTGATCAATGTGTGTAGGAGATCACAGACTGATCAATGCGTATTGGAGATCAGAGACTGATCAATGTGTGTTGGAGATCACAGACAGATCAATGTGTGTTGGAGATCACAGACAAATCAATGTGTATTGGAGATCACAGACTGATCAATGTGTGCTGGAGATCACAGACTGATCAATGTGTGTAGGAGATCACATTCTGATCAATGTGTGTTGGAGATCACAGACTAAACAATGTGTGCTGGAGATCACAGACTGATCAATGTGTGTACGAGACCATAGACTGATCAATGTGTGCTGGAGGTCACAGACTAAACAATGTGTGCTGGAGATCACAGACTGATCAATGTGTGTTGGAAATCACAGACTGATCAATGTGTGTAGGAGATCACAGAGTGATCAATCTGTGTAGGAGATCACAGACTGATCAATGCGTATTGGAGATCACAGACAGATCAATGTGTGTTGGAGATCACAGACAGATCAATGTGTGCTGGAGATCACAGACAGATCAATATGTGTTGGAGATCACAGACAGATCAATGTGTGTTGGAGATCACAGACTGATCAATGTGTGTAGGAGATCACAGAGTGATCAATGTGTATTGGACATCACAGACAGATCAATGTGTATAGGAGATCACACAGTGATCAATGTGTGTAGGAGATCACAGAGTGATCAATGCGTGTTGGAGATCACAGACTGATCAATGTGTGATGGAGATCACAGACTGATCAATGTGTGTTGGAGATCACAGACTGATCAATGTGTGTTGGAGATCACAGACTGACCAATGCGTATTGGAGATCACTGACAGATCAATGTGTGTTGGAGATCACAGACAGATCAATGTGTGCTGGAGATCACAGACAGATCAATGCGTGTTGGAGATCACAGACAGATCAATGTGTATTGGAGATCACAGACTGATCAATGTGTGCTGGAGATCACAGACTGATCAATGTGTGTAGGAGATCACACAGTTATCAATGTGTGTTGGAGATCACAGACTGAGCAATGCGTATTGGAGATCACAGACTGATCAATGTGTGTTGGAGATCACAGACAGATCAATGTGTGTTGGAGATCACAGACAGATCAATGTGTGTTGGAGATCACACACTGATCAATGCGTATTGGAGATCACAGACTGATCAATGTGTATTGGAGATCACAGACTGATCAATGTGTGTTGGAGATCACAGACAGATCAATGTGGGTTGGAGATCACAGACAGATCAATGTGTATTGGAGATCACAGACTGATCAATGTGTGTTGGGGATCACAGACTGATCAATGTGTGTTGGAGATCACAGACTGATCAATATGTGTACAAGATCACAGACTGATCAATGTGTGTTTGAGATCACAGGCTGAGCAATGTGTATTGGAGATCACAGACTGATCAATATGTATTGGAGATCACAGACTGATCAATGTGTGTATGAGATCACAGACTGATCAATGTGTGTTTGAGATCACAGGCTGAGCAATATGTATTGGAGATCACAGACTGATGAATGTGTATTGGAGATCACAGACAGATCAATGTGTGTACGAGATCACAGACTGATCAATATGTGTAGGAGATCACAGACTGATCAATGTGTATTGGAGATCACAGAGTGATCAATGTGTGTTTGAGATCACAGACTGATCAATGTGTGCTTGAGATCACAGACTGATCAATGTGTGTTTGAGATCACATACTGATCAATGTGTGCTGGAGATCACAGACTGATCAATGTGTGTTGGAGATCACAGACTGATCAATGTGTGCTGGAGATCACAGACAGATCAATGTGTGTTGGAGATAACTCAGTGATCAATGTGTGTAGGAGATCACAGACTGATCAATGCGTATTGGAGATCAGAGACTGATCAATGTGTGTTGGAGATCAGAGACTGATCAATGTGTGTTGGAGATCACAGACAGATCAATGTGTATTGGAGATCACAGACTGATCAATGTGTGCTGGAGATCACAGACTGATCAATGTGTGTAGGAGATCACAGACTGATCAATGTGTGTTGGAGATCACAGACTAAACAATGTGTGCTGGAGATCACAGACTGATCAATGTGTGTACGAGATCACAGACTGATCAATGTGTGCTGGAGATCACAGACTAAACAATGTGTGCTGGAGATCACAGACAGATCAATGTGTGTTGGAGATCACAGACTGATCAATGTGTGTAGGAGATCACAGAGTGATCAATGTGTGTAGGAGATCACAGACTGATCAATGCGTATTGGAGATCACAGACAGATCAATGTGTGTTGGAGATCACAGACAGATCAATGTGTGCTGGAGATCACAGACAGATCAATGTGTCTTGGAGATCACCGACAGATCAATGTGTGTTGGAGATCACAGACTGATCAATGTGTGTAGGAGATCACAGAGTGATCAATGTGTATTGGAGATCACAGACAGATCAATGTGTGGAGGAGATCACACAGTGATCAATGTGTGTAGGAGATCACAGAGTGATCAATGTGTGTTGGAGATCACAGACTGATCAATGTGTGCTGGAGATCACAGACTGATCAATGTGTGTTGGAGATCACAGACTGATCAATGCGTTTTGGAGATCACAGACTGATCAATGTGTGTTGGCGATCAGAGACTGACCAATGCGTATTGGAGATCACTGACAGATCAATGTGTGTTGGAGATCACAGACAGATCAATGTGTGCTGGAGATCACAGACAGATCAATGCGTGTTGGAGATCACAGACAGATCAGTGTGTATTGGAGATCACAGACTGATCAATGTGTGCTGGAGATCACAGACTGATCAATGTCTGTAGGAGATCACAGACTGATCAATGTGTGTTGGAGATCACAGACTGAGCAATGCGTATTGGAGATCACAGACTGATCAATGTGTGTTGGAGATCACAGACAGATCAATGTGTGTTGGAGATCACAGACAGGTCACTGTGTGTTGGAGATCACAGACTAATCAATGCGTATTGGAGATCACAGACTGATCAATGCGTATTGGAGATCACAGACTGATCAATGTGTGTTGGAGATCACAGACAGATCAATGTGTGTTGGAGATCACAGACAGATCAATGTGTATTGGAGATCACAGACTGATCAATGTGTGTTGGGGATCACAGACTGATCAATGTGTGTTGGAGATCACAGACTGATCAATGTGTGTACAAGATCACAGACTGATCAATGTGTGTTTGAGATCACAGGCTGAGCAATGTGTATTGGAGATCACAGACTGATCAATATGTATTGGAGATCACAGACTGATCAATGTGTGTATGAGATCACAGACTGATCAATGTGTGTTTGAGATCACAGGCTGAGCAATGTGTATTGGAGATCACAGACTGATCAATGTGTATTGGAGATCACAGACAGATCAATGTGTGTACGAGATCACAGACTGATCAATGTGTGTAGGAGATCACAGACTGATCAATGTGTATTGGAGATCACAGAGTGATCAATGTGTGTTTGAGATCACAGACTGATCAATGTGTGCTGGAGATCACAGACTGATCAATGTGTGTTGGGGATCACAGACTGATCAATGTGTGTTGGAGATCACAGACTGATCAATGTGTGTTGGAGATCACAGACTGATCAATGTGTGTTTGAGATCACAGGCTGAGTAATGTGTATTGGAGATCACAGACTGATCAATATGTATTGGAGATCACAGACTGATCAATGTGTGTATGAGATCACAGACTGATCAATGTGTGTTTGAGATCACAGGCTGAGCAATGTGTATTGGAGATCACAGACTGATCAATGTGTATTGGAGATCACAGACAAATCAATGTGGGTACGAGATCACAGACTGATCAATATGTGTAGGAGATCACAGACTGATCAATGTGTATTGGAGATCACAGAGTGATCAATGTGTGTTTGAGATCACATACTGATCAATGTGTGCTGGAGATCACAGACTGATCAATGTGTGTTGGAGATCACAGACTGATCAATGTGTGTTGGAGATCACAGACAGATCAATGTGTCTTGGAGATCACACAGTGATCAATGTGTGTAGGAGATCACAGAGTGATCAATGTGTGTTGGAGATAACACAGTGATCAATGTGTGTAGGAGATCACAGAGTGATCAATGTGTGTAGGAGATCACAGACTGATCAATGCGTATTGGAGATCAGAGACTGATCAATGTGTGTTGGAGATCACAGACAGATCAATGTGTGTTGGAGATCACAGACAGATCAATGTGTATTGGAATCACAGACTGATCAATGTGTGCTGGAGATCACAGACTGATCAATGTGTGTAGGAGATCACAGACTGATCAATGTGTGTTGGAGATCACAGACTAAACAATGTGTGCTGGAGATCACAGACTGATCAATGTGTGTACGAGATCACAGACTGATCAATGTGTGCTGGAGATCACAGACTAAACAATGTGTGCTGGAGATCACAGACTGATCAATGTGTGTTGGAGATCACAGACTGATCAATGTGTGTAGGAGATCACAGAGTGATCAATGTGTGTAGGAGATCACAGACTGATCAATGCGTATTGGAGATCACAGACTGATCAATGTGTGTTGGAGATCACAGACAGATCAATGTGTGCTGGAGATCACAGACAGATCAATGTGTGTTGGAGATCACCGACAGATCAATGTGTGTTGGAGATCACAGACTAATCAATGTGTGTAGGAGATCACAGAGTGATCAATGTGTATTGGAGATCACAGACAGATCAATGTGTGTAGGAGATCACACAGTGATCAATGTGTGTAGGAGATCACAGAGTGATCAATGTGTGTTGGAGATCACAGACTGATCAATGTGTGCTGGAGATCACAGACTGATCAATGTGTGTTGGAGATCACAGACTGATCAATGCGTTTTGGAGATCACAGACTGATCAATGTGTGCTGGAGATCACAGACTGATCAATGTGTGTTGGAGATCACAGACTGATCAATGCGTTTTGGAGATCACAGACTGATCAATGTGTATTGGAGATCACAGACAGATCAATGTGTGTACGAGATCACAGACTGATCAATGTGTGTAGGAGATCACAGACTGATCAATGTGTATTGGAGATCACAGAGTGATCAATGTGTGTTTGAGATCACAGACTGATCAATGTGTGCTGGAGATCACAGACTGATCAATGTGTGTTGGGGATCACAGACTGATCAATGTGTGTTGGAGATCACAGACTGATCAATGTGTGTTGGAGATCACAGACTGATCAATGTGTGTTTGAGATCACAGGCTGAGTAATGTGTATTGGAGATCACAGACTGATCAATATGTATTGGAGATCACAGACTGATCAATGTGTGTATGAGATCACAGACTGATCAATGTGTGTTTGAGATCACAGGCTGAGCAATGTGTATTGGAGATCACAGACTGATCAATGTGTATTGGAGATCACAGACAAATCAATGTGGGTACGAGATCACAGACTGATCAATATGTGTAGGAGATCACAGACTGATCAATGTGTATTGGAGATCACAGAGTGATCAATGTGTGTTTGAGATCACAGACTGATCAATGTGTGCTGGAGATCACAGACTGATCAATGTGTGTTTGAGATCACAGACAGATCAATGTGTGCTGGAGATCACAGACTGATCAATGTGTGTTGGAGATCACAGAGTGATCAATGTGTGTTGGAGATCACAGACAGATCAATGTGTGTTGGAGATAACACAGTGATCAATGTGTGTAGGAGATCACAGAGTGATCAATGTGTGTAGGAGATCACAGACTGATCAATGCGTATTGGAGATCAGAGACTGATCAATGTGTGTTGGAGATCACAGACAGATCAATGTGTGTTGGAGATCACAGACAGATCAATGTGTATTGGAGATCACAGACTGATCAATGTGTGCTGGAGATCACAGACTGATCAATGTGTGTAGGAGATCACAGACTGATCAATGTGTGTTGGAGATCACAGTCTAAACAATGTGTGCTGGAGATCACAGACTGATCAATGTGTGTACGAGATCACAGACTGATCAATGTGTGCTGGAGATCACAGACTAAACAATGTGTGCTGGAGATCACAGACTGATCAATGTGTGTTGGAGATCACAGACTGATCAATGTGTGTAGGAGATCACAGAGTGATCAATGTGTGTAGGAGATCACAGACTGATCAATGCGTATTGGAGATCACAGACAGATCAATGTGTGTTGGAGATCACAGACAGATCAATGTGTGCTGGAGATCACAGACAGATCAATGTGTGTTGGAGATCACCGACAGATCAATGTGTGTTGGAGATCACAGACTAATCAATGTGTGTAGGAGATCACAGAGTGATCAATGTGTATTGGAGATCACAGACAGATCAATGTGTGTAGGAGATCACACAGTGATCAATGTGTGTAGGAGATCACAGAGTGATCAATGTGTGTTGGAGATCACAGACTGATCAATGTCTGCTGGAGATCACAGACTGATCAATGTGTGTTGGAGATCACAGACTGATCAATGCGTTTTGGAGATCACAGACTGATCAATGTGTGTTGGAGATCACAGACTGACCAATGCGTATTGGAGATCACTGACAGATCAATGTGTGTTGGAGATCACAGACAGATCAATGTATGCTGGAGATCACAGACAGATCAATGCGTGTTGGAGATCACAGACAGATCAGTGTGTATTGGAGATCACAGACTGATCAATGTGTGCTGGAGATCACAGACTGATCAATGTGTGTAGGAGATCACAGACTGATCAATGTGTGTTGGAGATCACAGACTGAGCAATGCGTATTGGAGATCACAGACTGATCAATGTGTGTTGGAGATCACAGACAGATCAATGTGTGTTGGAGATCACAGACAGATCAATGTGTGTTGGAGATCACAGACTGATCAATGCGTATTGGAGATCACAGACTGATGAATGTGTGTTGGAGATCACAGACAGATCAATGTGTGTTGGAGATCACAGACAGATCAATGTGTATTGGAGATCACAGACTGATCAATGTGTGTTGGGGATCACAGACTGATCAATGTGTGTTGGAGATCACAGACTGATCAATGTGTGTACAAGATCACAGACTGATCAATGTGTGTTTGAGATCACAGGCTGAGCAATGTGTATTGGAGATCACAGACTGATCAATGTGTGTATGAGATCACAGACTGATCAATGTGTGTTTGAGATCACAGGCTGAGCAATGTGTATTGGAGATCACAGACTGATCAATGCGTATTGGAGATCACAGACAGATCAATGTGTGTACGAGATCACAGACTGATCAATGTGTGTAGGAAATCACAGACTGATCAATGTGTATTGGAGATCACAGAGTGATCAATGTGTGTTTGAGATCACAGACAGATCAATGTGTGCTGGAGATCACAGACTGATCAATGTGTGTTGGGGATCACAGACTGATCAATGTGTGTTGGAGATCACAGACTGATCAATGTGTGTTGGAGATCACAGACTGATCAATGTGTGTTTGAGATCACAGGCTGAGCAATGTGTATTGGAGATCACAGACTGATCAATATGTATTGGAGATCACAGACTGATCAATGTGTATGAGATCACAGACTGATCAATGTGTGTTTGAGATCACAGACAGATCAATGTGTATTGGAGATCACAGACTGATCAATGTGTATTGGAGATCACAGACAGATCAATGTGTGTACGAGATCACAGACTGATCAATATGTATTGGAGATCACAGACTGAGCAATGCGTATTGGAGATCACAGACTGATCAATGTGTGTTGGAGATCACAGACAGATCAATGTGTGTTGGAGATCACAGACAGATCAATGTGTGTTGGAGATCACAGACTGATCAATGCGTATTGGAGATCACAGACTGATCAATGTGTGTTGGAGATCACAGACAGATCAATGTGTGTTGGAGATCACAGACAGATCAATGTGTATTGGAGATCACAGACTGATCAATGTGTGTTTGGGATCACAGACTGATCAATGTGTGTTGGAGATCACAGACTGATCAATGTGTGTACAAGATCACAGACTGATCAATGTGTGTTTGAGATCACAGGCTGAGCAATGTGTATTGGAGATCACAGACTGATCAATATGTATTGGAGATCACAGACTGATCAATGTGTGTATGAGATCACAGACTGATCAATGTGTGTTTGAGATCACAGGCTGAGCAATGTGTATTGGAGATCACAGACTGATCAATGTGTATTGGAGATCACAGACAGATCAATGTGTGTACAAGATCACAGACTGATCAATGTGTGTAGGAGATCACAGACTGATCAATGTGTATTGGAGATCACAGAGTGATCAATGTGTGTTGAGATCACAGACTGATCAATGTGTGCTGGAGATCACAGACTGATCAATGTGTGTTGGGGATCACAGACTGATCAATGTGTGTTGGAGATCACAGACTGATCAATGTGTGTTGGAGATCACAGACTGATCAATGTGTGTTTGAGATCAAAGGCTGAGCAATGTGTATTGGAGATCACAGACTGATCAATGTGTATTGGAGATCACAGACTGATCAATGTGTGTATGAGATCACAGACTGATCAATGTGTGTTTGAGATCACAGGCTGAGCAATGTGTATTGGAGATCACAGACTGATCAATGTGTATTGGAGATCACAGACAGATCAATGTGTGTACGAGATCACAGACTGATCAATATGTGTAGGAGATCACAGACTGATCAATGTGTATTGGAGATCACAGACTGATCAATGTGTGTTTGAGATCACATACTGATCAATGTGTGCTGGAGATCACAGACTGATCAATGTGTGTTAGAGATCACAGACTGATCAATGTGTGTTGGAGATCACAGACAGATCAATGTGTGTTGGAGATAACACAGTGATCAATGTGTGTAGGAGATCACAGACTGATCAATGAGTATTGGAGATCACAGACAGATCAATGTGTGTTGGAGATAACACAGTGATCACTGTGTGTTGGAGATCACAGACTGATCAATGTGTGTTGGAGATCACAGACAGATCAATGTGTGTTGGAGATAACACAGTGATCAATGTGTGTAGGAGATCAAAGACTGACCAATGCGTGTTGGAGATCACTGACAGATCAATGTGTGTTGGAGATCACAGACAGATCAATGTGTGCTGGAGATCACAGACAGATCAATGCGTGTTGGAGATCACAGACAGATCAGTGTGTATTGGAGATCACAGACTGATCAATGTGTGCTGGAGATCACAGACTGATCAATGTGTGTAGGAGATCACAGACTGATCAATGTGTGTTGGAGATCACAGACTGAGCAATGCGTATTGGAGATCACAGACTGATCAATGTGTGTTGGAGATCACAGACAGATCAATGTGTGTTGGAGATCACAGACAGATCAATGTGTGTTGGAGATCACAGACTGATCAATGCGTATTGGAGATCACAGACTGATCAAATTGTGTTGGAGATCACAGACAGATCAATGTGTGTTGGAGATCACAGACAGATCAATGTGTATTGGAGATCACAGACTGATCAATGTGTGTTGGGGATCACAGACTGATCAATGTGTGTTGGAGATCACAGACTGATCAATGTGTGTACAAGATCACAGACTGATCAATGTGTGTTTGAGATCACAGGCTGAGCAATGTGTATTGGAGATCACAGATTGATCAATATGTATTGGAGATCACAGACTGATCAATGTGTGGATGAGATCACAGACTGATCAATGTGTGTTTGAGATCACAGGCTGATCAATGTGTGTTTGAGATCACAGACTGATCAATGTGTGCTGGAGATCACAGACTGATCAATGTGTGTTGGGGATCACAGACTGATCAATGTGTGTTGGAGATCACAGACTGATCAATGTGTGTACGAGATCACAGACTGATCAATGTGTGTAGGAGATCACAGACTGATCAATGTGTATTGGAGATCACAGAGTGATCAATGTGTGTTTGAGATCACAGACTGATCAATGTGTGCTGGAGATCACAGACTGATCAATGTGTGTTGGGGATCACAGACTGATCAATGTGTGTTGGAGATCACAGACTGATCAATGTGTGTTGGAGATCACAGACTGATCAATGTGTGTTTGAGATCACAGGCTGAGCAATGTGTATTGGAGATCACAGACTGATCAATATGTATTGGAGATCACAGACTGATCAATGTGTGTATGAGATCACAGACTGATCAATGTGTGTTTGAGATCACAGGCTGAGCAATGTGTACTGGAGATCACAGACTGATCAATGTGTATTGGAGATCACAGACAGATCAATGTGTGTACGAGATCACAGACTGATCAATATGTGTAGGAGATCACAGACTGATCAATGTGTATTGGAGATCACAGACTGATCAATGTGTGTTTGAGATCACTTACTGATCAATGTGTGCTGGAGATCACAGACTGATCAATGTGTGTTGGAGATCACAGACTGATCAATGTGTGTTGGAGATCACAGACAGATCAATGTGTGTTGGAGATAACACAGTGATCAATGTGTGTAGGAGATCACAGAGTGATCAATGTGTGTAGGAGATCACAGACTGATCAATGAGTATTGGAGATCAGAGACTGATCAATGTGTGTTGGAGATCACAGACAGATCAATGTGTGTTGGAGATCACAGACAGATCAATGTGTATTGGAGATCACAGACTGATCAATGTGTGCTGGAGATCACAGACTGATCAATGTGTGTAGGAGATCACAGACTGATCAATGTGTGTTGGAGATCACAGACTAAACAATTT
Organism: Chiloscyllium plagiosum; assembly: GCF_037043375.1. NCBI lineage: Eukaryota > Metazoa > Chordata > Chondrichthyes > Orectolobiformes > Hemiscylliidae > Chiloscyllium > Chiloscyllium plagiosum. Next base: position 155,050,969 of record NW_028270140.1, read on the forward strand.
GTGCTGGAGATCACAGACTGATCAATGTGTGTACGAGATCACAGACTGATCAATGTGTGCTGGAGTTCACAGACTAAACAATGTGTGCTGGAGATCACAGACTGATCAATGTGTGTTGGAGATCACAGACTGATCAATGTGTGTAGGAGATCACAGAGTGATCAATGTGTGTAGGAGATCACAGACTGATCAATGCGTATTGGAGATCACAGACAGATCAATGTGTGTTGGAGATCACAGACAGATCAATGTGTGCTGGAGATCACAGACAGATTAATGTGTGTTGGAGATCACAGACAGATCAATGTGTGTTGGAGATCACAGACTGATCAATGTGTGTAGGAGATCACAGAGTGATCAATGTGTATTGGAGATCACAGACAGATCAATGTGTGTAGGAGATCACACAGTGATCAATGTGTGTAGGAGATCACAGAGTGATCAATGTGTGTTGGAGATCACAGACTGATCAATGTGTGCTGGAGATCACAGACTGATCAATGTGTGTTGGAGATCACAGACTGATCAATGCGTTTTGGAGATCACAGACTGATCAATTTGTGTTGGAGATCACAGACTGACCAATGCGTATTGGAGATCACTGACAGATCAATGTGTGTTGGAGATCACAGACAGATCAATGTGTGCTGGAGATCACAGACAGATCAATGCGTGTTGGAGATCACAGACAGATCAGTGTTTATTGGAGATCACAGACTGATCAATGTGTGCTGGAGATCACAGACTGATCAATGTGTGTAGGAGATCACAGACTGATCAATGTGTGTTGGAGATCACAGACTGAGCAATGCGTATTGGAGATCACAGACTGATCAATGTGTGTTGGAGATCACAGACAGATCAATGTGTGTTGGAGATCACAGACAGATCAATGTGTGTTGGAGATCACAGACTGATCAATGCGTATTGGAGATCACAGACTGATCAATGCGTATTGGAGATCACAGACTGATCAAATTGTGTTGGAGATCACAGACAGATCAATGTGTATTGGAGATCACAGACAGATCAATGTGTATTGGAGATCACAGACTGATCAATGTGTGTTGGGGATCACAGACTGATCAATGTGTGTTGGAGATCACAGACTGATCAATGTGTGTACAAGATCACAGACTGATCAATGTGTGTTTGAGATCACAGGCTGAGCAATGTGTATTGGAGATCACAGATTGATCAATATGTATTGGAGATCACAGACTGATCAATGTGTGTATGAGATCACAGACTGATCAATGTGTGTTTGAGATCACAGGCTGATCAATGTGTGTTTGAGATCACAGACTGATCAATGTGTGCTGGAGATCACAGACTGATCAATGTGTGTTGGGGATCACAGACTGATCAATGTGTGTTGGAGATCACAGACTGATCAATGTGTGTTTGAGATCACAGGCTGAGCAATGTGTATTGGAGATCACAGACTGATCAATATGTATTGGAGATCACAGACTGATCAATGTGTGTATGAGATCACAGACTGATCAATGTGTGTTTGAGATCACAGGCTGAGCAATGTGTATTGGAGATCACAGACTGATCAATGTGTATTGGAGATCACAGACAGATCAATGTGTGTACGAGATCACAGACTGATCAATATGTGTAGGAGATCACAGACTGATCAATGTGTATTGGAGATCACAGACTGATCAATGTGTGTTTGAGATCACATACTGATCTATGTGTGCTGGAGATCACAGACTGATCAATGTGTGTTGGAGATCACAGACTGATCAATGTGTGTTGGAGATCACAGACAGATCAATGTGTGTTGGAGATAACACAGTGATCAATGTGTGTAGGAGATCACAGAGTGATCAATGTGTGTAGGAGATCACAGACTGATCAATGTGTGTTTGAGATCACATACTGATCTATGTGTGTTTGAGATCACAGGCTGATCAATGTGTATTGGAGATCACAGACTGATCAATATGTATTGGAGATCACAGACTGATCAATGTGTGTATGAGATCACAGACTGATCAATGTGTGTTTGAGATCACAGGCTGAGCAATGTGTACTGGAGATCACAGACTGATCAATGTGTATTGGAGATCACAGACAGATCAATGTGTGTACGAGATCACAGACTGATCAATATGTGTAGGAGATCACAGACTGATCAATGTGTATTGGAGATCACAGACTGATCAATGTGTGTTTGAGATCACATACTGATCAATGTGTGCTGGAGATCACAGACTGATCAATGTGTGTTGGAGATCACAGACTGATCAATGTGTGTTGGAGATCACAGACAGATCAATGTGTGTTGGAGATAACACAGTGATCAATGTGTGTAGGAGATCACAGAGTGATCAATGTGTGTAGGAGATCACAGACTGATCAATGAGTATTGGAGATCAGAGACTGATCAATGTGTGTTGGAGATCACAGACAGATCAATGTGTGTTGGAGATCACAGACAGATCAATGTGTATTGGAGATCACAGACTGATCAATGTGTGCTGGAGATCACAGACTGATCAATGTGTGTAGGAGATCACAGACTGATCAATGTGTGTTGGAGATCACAGACTAAACAATTTGTGCTGGAGATCACAGACTGATCAATGTGTGTACGAGATCACAGACTGATCAATGTGTGCTGGAGTTCACAGACTAAACAATGTGTGCTGGAGATCACAGACTGATCAATGTGTGTTGGAGATCACAGACTGATCAATGTGTGTAGGAGATCACAGAGTGATCAATGTGTGTAGGAGATCACAGACTGATCAATGCGTATTGGAGATCACAGACAGATCAATGTGTGTTGGAGTTCACAGACAGATCAATGTGTGCTGGAGATCACAGACAGATTAATGTGTGTTGGAGATCACAGACAGATCAATGTGTGTTGGAGATCACAGACTGATCAATGTGTGTAGGAGATCACAGAGTGATCAATGTGTATTGGAGATCACAGACAGATCAATGTGTGTAGGAGATCACACAGTGATCAATGTGTGTAGGAGATCACAGAGTGATCAATGTGTGTTGGAGATCACAGACTGATCAATGTGTGCTGGAGATCACAGACTGATCAATGTGTGTTGGAGATCACAGACTGATCAATGCGTTTTGGAGATCACAGACTGATCAATTTGTGTTGGAGATCACAGACTGACCAATGCGTATTGGAGATCACTGACAGATCAATGTGTGTTGGAGATCACAGACAGATCAATGTGTGCTGGAGATCACAGACAGATCAATGCGTGTTGGAGATCACAGACAGATCAGTGTTTATTGGAGATCACAGACTGATCAATGTGTGCTGGAGATCACAGACTGATCAATGTGTGTAGGAGATCACAGACTGATCAATGTGTGTTGGAGATCACAGACTGAGCAATGCGTATTGGAGATCACAGACTGATCAATGTGTGTTGGAGATCACAGACAGATCAATGTGTGTTGGAGATCACAGACTGAGCAATGCGTATTGGAGATCACAGACAGATCAATGTGTGTTGGAGATCACAGACAGATCAATGTGTATTGGAGATCACAGACTGATCAATGTGTGTTGGGGATCACAGACTGATCAATGTGTGTTGGAGATCACAGACTGATCAATGTGTGTACAAGATCACAGACTGATCAATGTGTGTTTGAGATCACAGGCTGAGCAATGTGTATTGGAGATCACAGATTGATCAATATGTATTGGAGATCACAGACTGATCAATGTGTGTATGAGATCACAGACTGATCAATGTGTGTTTGAGATCACAGGCTGATCAATGTGTGTTTGAGATCACAGACTGATCAATGTGTGCTGGAGATCACAGACTGATCAATGTGTGTTGGGGATCACAGACTGATCAATGTGTGTTGGAGATCACAGACAGATCAATGTGTGTTGGAGATCACAGACTGATCAATGTGTGTTTGAGATCACAGGCTGAGCAATGTGTATTGGAGATCACAGACTGATCAATATGTATTGGAGATCACAGACTGATCAATGTGTGTATGAGATCACAGACTGATCAATGTGTGTTTGAGATCACAGGCTGAGCAATGTGTATTGGAGATCACAGACTGATCAATGTGTATTGGAGATCACAGACAGATCAATGTGTGTACGAGATCACAGACTGATCAATATGTGTAGGAGATCACAGACTGATCAATGTGTATTGGAGATCACAGACTGATCAATGTGTGTTTGAGATCACATACTGATCTATGTGTGCTGGAGATCACAGACTGATCAATGTGTGTTGGAGATCACAGACTGATCAATGTGTGTTGGAGATCACAGACAGATCAATGTGTGTTGGAGATAACACAGTGATCAATGTGTGTAGGAGATCACAGAGTGATCAATGTGTGTAGGAGATCACAGACTGATCAATGAGTATTGGAGATCAGAGACTGATCAATGTGTGTTGGAGATCACAGACAGATCAATGTGTGTTGGAGATCACAGACTGATCAATGTGTGTTGGAGATCACAGACTGATCAATGTGTGCTGGAGATCACAGACTGATCAATGTGTGTAGGAGATCACAGACTGATCAATGTGTGTTGGAGATCACAGACTAAACAATTTGTGCTGGAGATCACAGACTGATCAATGTGTGTACGAGATCACAGACTGATCAATGTGTGCTGGAGTTCACAGACTAAACAATGTGTGCTGGAGATCACAGACTGATCAATGTGTGTTGGAGATCACAGACTGATCAATGTGTGTTTGAGATCACAGAGTGATCAATGTGTGTCGGAGATCACAGACTGATCAATGCGTATTGGAGATCACAGACAGATCAATGTGTGTTGGAGATCACAGACAGATCAATGTGTGCTGGAGATCACAGACAGATTAATGTGTGTTGGAGATCACAGACAGATCAATGTGTGTTGGAGATCACAGACTGATCAATGTGTGTAGGAGATCACAGAGTGATCAATGTGTATTGGAGATCACAGACAGATCAATGTGTGTAGGAGATCACACAGTGATCAATGTGTGTAGGAGATCACAGAGTGATCAATGTGTGTTGGAGATCACAGACTGATCAATGTGTGCTGGAGATCACAGACTGATCAATGTGTGTTGGAGATCACAGACTGATCAATGCGTTTTGGAGATCACAGACTGATCAATGTGTGTTGGAGATCACAGACTGACCAATGCGTATTGGAGATCACTGACAGATCAATGTGTGTTGGAGATCACAGACAGATCAATGTGTGCTGGAGATCACAGACAGATCAATGCGTGTTGGAGATCACAGACAGATCAGTGTGTATTGGAGATCACAGACTGATCAATGTGTGCTGGAGATCACAGACTGATCAATGTGTGTAGGAGATCACAGACTGATCAATGTGTGTTGGAGATCACAGACTGAGCAATGCGTATTGGAGATCACAGACTGATCAATGTGTGTTGGAGATCACAGACAGATCAATGTGTGTTGGAGATCACAGACAGATCAATGTGTGTTGGAGATCACAGACTGATCAATGCGTATTGGAGATCACAGACTGATCAAATTGTGTTGGAGATCACAGACAGATCAATGTGTGTTGGAGATCACAGACAGATCAATGTGTATTGGAGATCACAGACTGATCAATGTGTGTTGGGGATCACAGACTGATCAATGTGTGTTGGAGATCACAGACTGATCAATGTGTGTACAAGATCACAGACTGATCAATGTGTGTTTGAGATCACAGGCTGAGCAATGTGTATTGGAGATCACAGATTGATCAATATGTATTGGAGATCACAGACTGATCAATGTGTGTATGAGATCACAGACTGATCAATGTGTGTTTGAGATCACAGGCTGATCAATGTGTGTTTGAGATCACAGACAGATCAATGTGTGCTGGAGATCACAGACTGATCAATGTGTGTTGGGGATCACAGACTGATCAATGTGTGTTGGAGATCACAGACTGATCAATGTGTGTACGAGATCACAGACTGATCAATGTGTGTAGGAGATCACAGACTGATCAATGTGTATTGGAGATCACAGAGTGATCAATGTGTGTTTGAGATCACAGACTGATCAATGTGTGCTGGAGATCACAGACTGATCAATGTGTGTTGGGGATCACAGACTGATCAATGTGTGTTGGAGATCACAGACTGATCAATGTGTGTTGGAGATCACAGACTGATCAATGTGTGTTTGAGATCACAGGCTGAGCAATGTGTATTGGAGATCACAGACTGATCAATATGTATTGGAGATCACAGACTGATCAATGTGTGTATGAGATCACAGACTGATCAATGTGTGTTTGAGATCACAGGCTGAGCAATGTGTATTGGAGATCACAGACAGATCAATGTGTGTACGAGATCACAGACTGATCAATATGTGTAGGAGATCACAGACTGATCAATGTGTATTGGAGATCACAGACTGATCAATGTGTGTTTGAGATCACATACTGATCAATGTGTGCTGGAGATCACAGACTGATCAATGTGTGTTGGAGATCACAGACTGATCAATGTGTGTTGGAGATCACAGACAGATCAATGTGTGTTGGAGATCACAGAGTGATCAATGTGTGTAGGAGATCACAGACTGATCAATGAGTATTGGAGATCAGAGACTGATCAATGTGTGTTGGAGATCACAGACAGATCAATGTGTGTTGGAGATCACAGACAGATCAATGTGTATTGGAGATCACAGACTGATCAATGTGTGCTGGAGATCACAGACTGATCAATGTGTGTAGGAGATCACAGACTGATCAATGTGTGTTGGAGATCACAGACTAAACAATTTGTGCTGGAGATCACAGACTGATCAATGTGTGTACGAGATCACAGACTGATCAATGTGTGCTGGAGTTCACAGACGAAACAATGTGTGCTGGAGATCACAGACTGATCAATGTGTGTTGGAGATCACAGACTGATCAATGTGTGTAGGAGATCACAGAGTGATCAATGTGTGTAGGAGATCACAGACTGATCAATGCGTATTGGAGATCACAGACAGATCAATGTGTGTTGGAGATCACAGACAGATCAATGTGTGCTGGAGATCACAGACAGATTAATGTGTGTTGGAGATCACAGACAGATCAATGTGTGTTGGAGATCACAGACTGATCAATGTGTGTAGGAGATCACAGAGTGATCAATGTGTATTGGAGATCACAGACAGATCAATGTGTGTAGGAGATCACACAGTGATCAATGTGTGTAGGAGATCACAGAGTGATCAATGTGTGTTGGAGATCACAGACTGATCAATGTGTGCTGGAGATCACAGACTGATCAATGTGTGTTGGAGATCACAGACTGATCAATGCGTTTTGGAGATCACAGACTGATCAATGTGTGTTGGAGATCACAGACTGACCAATGCGTATTGGAGATCACTGACAGATCAATGTGTGTTGGAGATCACAGACAGATCAATGTGTGCTGGAGATCACAGACAGATCAATGCGTGTTGGAGATCACAGACAGATCAGTGTGTATTGGAGATCACAGACTGATCAATGTGTGCTGGAGATCACAGACTGATCAATGTGTGTAGGAGATCACAGACTGATCAATGTGTGTTGGAGATCACAGACTGAGCAATGCGTATTGGAGATCACAGACTGATCAATGTGAGTTGGAGATCACAGACAGATCAATGTGTGTTGGAGATTACAGACAGGTCAATGTGTGTTGGAGATCACAGACTGATCAATGCGTATTGGAGATCACAGACTGATCAATGCGTATTGGAGATCACAGACTGATCAAATTGTGTTGGAGATCACAGACAGATCAATGTGTGTTGGAGATCACAGACAGATCAATGTGTATTGGAGATCACAGACTGATCAATGTGTGTTGGGGATCACAGACTGATCAATGTGTGTTGGAGATCACAGACTGATCAATGTGTGTACAAGATCACAGACTGATCAATGTGTGTTTGAGATCACAGGCTGAGCAATGTGTATTGGAGATCACAGATTGATCAATATGTATTGGAGATCACAGACTGATCAATGTGTGTATGAGATCACAGACTGATCAATGTGTGTTTGAGATCACAGGCTGATCAATGTTTGTTTGAGATCACAGACTGATCAATGTGTGCTGGAGATCACAGACTGATCAATGTGTGTTGGGGATCACAGACTGATCAATGTGTGTTGGAGATCACAGACTGATCAATGTGTGTTGGAGATCACAGACTGATCAATGTGTATTGGAGATCACAGACTGATCAATGTGTGTTTGAGATCACATACTGATCAATGCGTATTGGAGATCACAGACTGATCAAATTGTGTTGGAGATCACATACAGATCAATGTGTGTTGGAGATCACAGACAGATCAATGTGTATTGGAGATCACAGACTGATCAATGTGTGCTGGAGATCACAGACTGATCAATGTGTGTTGGGGATCACAGACTGATCAATGTGTGTTGGAGATCACAGACTGATCAATGTGTGTTGGAGATCACAGACTGATCAATGTGTGTTTGAGATCACAGGCTGAGCAATGTGTATTGGAGATCACAGACTGATCAATATGTATTGGAGATCACAGACTGATCAATGTGTGTATGAGATCACAGACTGATCAATGTGTGTTTGAGATCACAGGCTGAGCAATGTGTATTGGAGATCACAGACTGATCAATGTGTATTGGAGATCACAGACAGATCAATGTGTGTACGAGATCACAGACTGATCAATATGTGTAGGAGATCACAGACTGATCAATGTGTATTGGAGATCACAGACTGATCAATGTGTGTTTGAGATCACATACTGATCAATGTGTGCTGGAGATCACAGACTGATCAATGTGTGTTGGAGATCACAGACTGATCAATGTGTGTTGGAGATCACAGACAGATCAATGTGTGTTGGAGATAACACAGTGATCAATGTGTGTAGGAGATCACAGAGTGATCAATGTGTGTAGGAGATCACAGACTGATCAATGAGTATTGGAGATCAGAGACTGATCAATGTGTGTTGGAGATCACAGACTGATCAATGTGTGTTGGAGATCACAGACAGATCAATGTGTGTTGGAGATCACAGACAGATCAATGTGTGTTGGAGATCACAGACTGATCAATGCGTATTGGAGATCACAGACTGATCAAATTGTGTTGGAGATCACAGACAGATCAATGTGTGTTGGAGATCACAGACAGATCAATGTGTATTGGAGATCACAGACTGATCAATGTGTGTTGGGGATCACAGACTGATCAATGTGTGTTGGAGATCACAGACTGATCAATGTGTGTACAAGATCACAGACTGATCAATGTGTGTTTGAGATCACAGGCTGAGCAATGTGTATTGGAGATCACAGATTGATCAATATGTATTGGAGATCACAGACTGATCAATGTGTGTATGAGATCACAGACTGATCAATGTGTGTTTGAGATCACAGGCTGATCAATGTGTGTTTGAGATCACAGACAGATCAATGTGTGCTGGAGATCACAGACTGATCAATGTGTGTTGGGGATCACAGACTGATCAATGTGTGTTGGAGATCACAGACTGATCAATGTGTGTACGAGATCACAGACTGATCAATGTGTGTAGGAGATCACAGACTGATCAATGTGTATTGGAGATCACAGAGTGATCAATGTGTGTTTGAGATCACAGACTGATCAATGTGTGCTGGAGATCACAGACTGATCAATGTGTGTTGGGGATCACAGACTGATCAATGTGTGTTGGAGATCACAGACTGATCAATGTGTGTTGGAGATCACAGACTGATCAATGTGTGTTTGAGATCACAGGCTGAGCAATGTGTATTGGAGATCACAGACTGATCAATATGTATTGGAGATCACAGACTGATCAATGTGTGTATGAGATCACAGACTGATCAATGTGTGTTTGAGATCACAGGCTGAGCAATGTGTATTGGAGATCACAGACTGATCAATGTGTATTGGAGATCACAGACAGATCAATGTGTGTACGAGATCACAGACTGATCAATATGTGTAGGAGATCACAGACTGATCAATGTGTATTGGAGATCACAGACTGATCAATGTGTGTTTGAGATCACATACTGATCAATGTGTGCTGGAGATCACAGACTGATCAATGTGTGTTGGAGATCACAGACAGATCAATGTGTGTTGGAGATCACAGAGTGATCAATGTGTGTAGGAGATCACAGACTGATCAATGAGTATTGGAGATCAGAGACTGATCAATGTGTGTTGGAGATCACAGACAGATCAATGTGTGTTGGAGATCACAGACAGATCAATGTGTATTGGAGATCACAGACTGATCAATGTGTGCTGGAGATCACAGACTGATCAATGTGTGTAGGAGATCACAGACTGATCAATGTGTGTTGGAGATCACAGACTAAACAATTTGTGCTGGAGATCACAGACTGATCAATGTGTGTACGAGATCACAGACTGATCAATGTGTGCTGGAGTTCACAGACGAAACAATGTGTGCTGGAGATCACAGACTGATCAATGTGTGTTGGAGATCACAGACTGATCAATGTGTGTAGGAGATCACAGAGTGATCAATGTGTGTAGGAGATCACAGACTGATCAATGCGTATTGGAGATCACAGACAGATCAATGTGTGTTGGAGATCACAGACAGATCAATGTGTGCTGGAGATCACAGACAGATTAATGTGTGTTGGAGATCACAGACAGATCAATGTGTGTTGGAGATCACAGACTGATCAATGTGTGTAGGAGATCACAGAGTGATCAATGTGTATTGGAGATCACAGACAGATCAATGTGTGTAGGAGATCACACAGTGATCAATGTGTGTAGGAGATCACAGAGTGATCAATGTGTGTTGGAGATCACAGACTGATCAATGTGTGCTGGAGATCACAGACTGATCAATGTGTGTTGGAGATCACAGACTGATCAATGCGTTTTGGAGATCACAGACTGATCAATGTGTGTTGGAGATCACAGACTGACCAATGCGTATTGGAGATCACTGACAGATCAATGTGTGTTGGAGATCACAGACAGATCAATGTGTGCTGGAGATCACAGACAGATCAATGCGTGTTGGAGATCACAGACAGATCAGTGTGTATTGGAGATCACAGACTGATCAATGTGTGCTGGAGATCACAGACTGATCAATGTGTGTAGGAGATCACAGACTGATCAATGTGTGTTGGAGATCACAGACTGAGCAATGCGTATTGGAGATCACAGACTGATCAATGTGTGTTGGAGATCACAGACTGATCAATGTGTGTTGGAGATCACAGACAGGTCAATGTGTGTTGGAGATCACAGACTGATCAATGCGTATTGGAGATCACAGACTGATCAATGCGTATTGGAGATCACAGACTGATCAAATTGTGTTGGAGATCACAGACAGATCAATGTGTGTTGGAGATCACAGACAGATCAATGTGTATTGGAGATCACAGACTGATCAATGTGTGTTGGGGATCACAGACTGATCAATGTGTGTTGGAGATCACAGACTGATCAATGTGTGTACAAGATCACAGACTGATCAACGTGTGTTTGAGATCACAGGCTGAGCAATGTGTATTGGAGATCACAGATTGATCAATATGTATTGGAGATCACAGACTGATCAATGTGTGTATGAGATCACAGACTGATCAATGTGTGTTTGAGATCACAGGCTGATCAATGTGTGTTTGAGATCACAGACTGATCAATGTGTGCTGGAGATCACAGACTGATCAATGTGTGTTGGGGATCACAGACTGATCAATGTGTGTTGGAGATCACAGACTGATCAATGTGTGTTGGAGATCACAGACTGATCAATGTGTATTGGAGATCACAGACTGATCAATGTGTGTTTGAGATCACATACTGATCAATGCGTATTGGAGATCACAGACTGATCAAATTGTGTTGGAGATCACATACAGATCAATGTGTGTTGGAGATCACAGACAGATCAATGTGTATTGGAGATCACAGACTGATCAATGTGTGCTGGAGATCACAGACTGATCAATGTGTGTTGGGGATCACAGACTGATCAATGTGTGTTGGAGATCACAGACTGATCAATGTGTGTTGGAGATCACAGACTGATCAATGTGTGTACAAGATCACAGACTGATCAATGTGTGTTTGAGATCACAGGCTGAGCAATGTGTATTGGAGATCACAGATTGATCAATATGTATTGGAGATCACAGACTGATCAATGTGTGTATGAGATCACAGACTGATCAATGTGTGTTTGAGATCACAGGCTGATCAATGTGTGTTTGAGATCACAGACAGATCAATGTGTGCTGGAGATCACAGACTGATCAATGTGTGTTGGGGATCACAGACTGATCAATGTGTGTTGGAGATCACAGACTGATCAATGTGTGTACGAGATCACAGACTGATCAATGTGTGTAGGAGATCACAGACTGATCAATGTGTATTGGAGATCACAGAGTGATCAATGTGTGTTTGAGATCACAGACTGATCAATGTGTGCTGGAGATCACAGACTGATCAATGTGTGTTGGGGATCACAGACTGATCAATGTGTGTTGGAGATCACAGACTGATCAATGTGTGTTGGAGATCACAGACTGATCAATGTGTGTTTGAGATCACAGGCTGAGCAATGTGTATTGGAGATCACAGACTGATCAATATGTATTGGAGATCACAGACTGATCAATGTGTGTATGAGATCACAGACTGATCAATGTGTGTTTGAGATCACAGGCTGAGCAATGTGTATTGGAGATCACAGACTGATCAATGTGTATTGGAGATCACAGACAGATCAATGTGTGTACGAGATCACAGACTGATCAATATGTGTAGGAGATCACAGACTGATCAATGTGTATTGGAGATCACAGACTGATCAATGTGTGTTTGAGATCACATACTGATCAATGTGTGCTGGAGATCACAGACTGATCAATGTGTGTTGGAGATCACAGACAGATCAATGTGTGTTGGAGATCACAGAGTGATCAATGTGTGTAGGAGATCACAGACTGATCAATGAGTATTGGAGATCAGAGACTGATCAATGTGTGTTGGAGATCACAGACAGATCAATGTGTGTTGGAGATCACAGACAGATCAATGTGTATTGGAGATCACAGACTGATCAATGTGTGCTGGAGATCACAGACTGATCAATGTGTGTAGGAGATCACAGACTGATCAATGTGTGTTGGAGATCACAGACTAAACAATTTGTGCTGGAGATCACAGACTGATCAATGTGTGTACGAGATCACAGACTGATCAATGTGTGCTGGAGTTCACAGACGAAACAATGTGTGCTGGAGATCACAGACTGATCAATGTGTGTTGGAGATCACAGACTGATCAATGTGTGTAGGAGATCACAGAGTGATCAATGTGTGTAGGAGATCACAGACTGATCAATGCGTATTGGAGATCACAGACAGATCAATGTGTGTTGGAGATCACAGACAGATCAATGTGTGCTGGAGATCACAGACAGATTAATGTGTGTTGGAGATCACAGACAGATCAATGTGTGTTGGAGATCACAGACTGATCAATGTGTGTAGGAGATCACAGAGTGATCAATGTGTATTGGAGATCACAGACAGATCAATGTGTGTAGGAGATCACACAGTGATCAATGTGTGTAGGAGATCACAGAGTGATCAATGTGTGTTGGAGATCACAGACTGATCAATGTGTGCTGGAGATCACAGACTGATCAATGTGTGTTGGAGATCACAGACTGATCAATGCGTTTTGGAGATCACAGACTGATCAATGTGTGTTGGAGATCACAGACTGACCAATGCGTATTGGAGATCACTGACAGATCAATGTGTGTTGGAGATCACAGACAGATCAATGTGTGCTGGAGATCACAGACAGATCAATGCGTGTTGGAGATCACAGACAGATCAGTGTGTATTGGAGATCACAGACTGATCAATGTGTGCTGGAGATCACAGACTGATCAATGTGTGTAGGAGATCACAGACTGATCAATGTGTGTTGGAGATCACAGACTGAGCAATGCGTATTGGAGATCACAGACTGATCAATGTGTGTTGGAGATCACAGACTGATCAATGTGTGTTGGAGATCACAGACAGGTCAATGTGTGTTGGAGATCACAGACTGATCAATGCGTATTGGAGATCACAGACTGATCAATGCGTATTGGAGATCACAGACTGATCAAATTGTGTTGGAGATCACAGACAGATCAATGTGTGTTGGAGATCACAGACAGATCAATGTGTATTGGAGATCACAGACTGATCAATGTGTGTTGGGGATCACAGACTGATCAATGTGTGTTGGAGATCACAGACTGATCAATGTGTGTACAAGATCACAGACTGATCAACGTGTGTTTGAGATCACAGGCTGAGCAATGTGTATTGGAGATCACAGATTGATCAATATGTATTGGAGATCACAGACTGATCAATGTGTGTATGAGATCACAGACTGATCAATGTGTGTTTGAGATCACAGGCTGATCAATGTGTGTTTGAGATCACAGACTGATCAATGTGTGCTGGAGATCACAGACTGATCAATGTGTGTTGGGGATCACAGACTGATCAATGTGTGTTGGAGATCACAGACTGATCAATGTGTGTTGGAGATCACAGACTGATCAATGTGTATTGGAGATCACAGACTGATCAATGTGTGTTTGAGATCACATACTGATCAATGCGTATTGGAGATCACAGACTGATCAAATTGTGTTGGAGATCACATACAGATCAATGTGTGTTGGAGATCACAGACAGATCAATGTGTATTGGAGATCACAGACTGATCAATGTGTGCTGGAGATCACAGACTGATCAATGTGTGTTGGGGATCACAGACTGATCAATGTGTGTTGGAGATCACAGACTGATCAATGTGTGTTGGAGATCACAGACTGATCAATGTGTGTTTGAGATCACAGGCTGAGCAATGTGTATTGGAGATCACAGACTGATCAATATGTATTGGAGATCACAGACTGATCAATGTGTGTATGAGATCACAGACTGATCAATGTGTGTTTGAGATCACAGGCTGAGCAATGTGTATTGGAGATCACAGACTGATCAATGTGTATTGGAGATCACAGACAGATCAATGTGTGTACGAGATCACAGACTGATCAATATGTGTAGGAGATCACAGACTGATCAATGTGTATTGGAGATCACAGACTGATCAATGTGTGTTTGAGATCACATACTGATCAATGTGTGCTGGAGATCACAGACTGATCAATGTGTGTTGGAGATCACAGACTGATCAATGTGTGTTGGAGATCACAGACAGATCAATGTGTGTTGGAGATAACACAGTGATCAATGTGTGTAGGAGATCACAGAGTGATCAATGTGTGTAGGAGATCACAGACTGATCAATGAGTATTGGAGATCAGAGACTGATCAATGTGTGTTGGAGATCACAGACAGATCAATGTGTGTTGGAGATCACAGACAGATCAATGTGTATTGGAGATCACAGACTGATCAATGTGTGCTGGAGATCACAGACTGATCAATGTGTGTAGGAGATCACAGACTGATCAATGTGTGTTGGAGATCACAGACTAAACAATTTGTGCTGGAGATCACAGACTGATCAATGTGTGTACGAGATCACAGACTGATCAATGTGTGCTGGAGTTCACAGACTAAACAATGTGTGCTGGAGATCACAGACTGATCAATGTGTGTTGGAGATCACAGACTGATCAATGTGTGTAGGAGATCACAGAGTGATCAATGTGTGTAGGAGATCACAGACTGATCAATGCGTATTGGAGATCACAGACAGATCAATGTGTGTTGGAGATCACAGACAGATCAATGTGTGCTGGAGATCACAGACAGATTAATGTGTGTTGGAGATCACAGACAGATCAATGTGTGTTGGAGATCACAGACTGATCAATGTGTGTAGGAGATCACAGAGTGATCAATGTGTATTGGAGATCACAGACAGATCAATGTGTGTAGGAGATCACACAGTGATCAATGTGTGTAGGAGATCACAGAGTGATCAATGTGTGTTGGAGATCACAGACTGATCAATGTGTGCTGGAGATCACAGACTGATCAATGTGTGTTGGAGATCACAGACTGATCAATGCGTTTTGGAGATCACAGACTGATCAATTTGTGTTGGAGATCACAGACTGACCAATGCGTATTGGAGATCACTGACAGATCAATGTGTGTTGGAGATCACAGACAGATCAATGTGTGCTGGAGATCACAGACAGATCAATGCGTGTTGGAGATCACAGACAGATCAGTGTGTATTGGAGATCACAGACTGATCAATGTGTGCTGGAGATCACAGACTGATCAATGTGTGTAGGAGATCACAGACTGATCAATGTGTGTTGGAGGTCACAGACTGAGCAATGCGTATTGGAGATCACAGACTGATCAATGTGTGTTGGAGATCACAGACAGATCAATGTGTGTTGGAGATCACAGACAGATCAATGTGTGTTGGAGATCACAGACTGATCAATGCGTATTGGAGATCACAGACTGATCAATGCGTATTGGAGATCACAGACTGATCAAATTGTGTTGGAGATCACAGACAGATCAATGTGTGTTGGAGATCACAGACAGATCAATGTGTATTGGAGATCACAGACTGATCAATGTGTGTTGGGGATCACAGACTGATCAATGTGTGTTGGAGATCACAGACTGATCAATGTGTGTACAAGATCACAGACTGATCAATGTGTGTTTGAGATCACAGGCTGAGCAATGTGTATTGGAGATCACAGATTGATCAATATGTATTGGAGATCACAGACTGATCAATGTGTGTATGAGATCACAGACTGATCAATGTGTGTTTGAGATCACAGGCTGAGCAATGTGTATTGGAGATCACAGACTGATCAATGTGTATTGGAGATCACAGACTGATCAATGTGTATTGGAGATCACAGACAGATCAATGTGTGTACGAGATCACAGACTGATCAATGTGTGTAGGACATCACAGACAGATCAATGTGTATTGGAGATCACAGACTGATCAATGTGTGTTGGGGATCACAGACTGATCAATGTGTGTTGGAGATCACAGACTGATCAATGTGTGTACAAGATCACAGACTGATCAATGTGTGTTTGAGATCACAGGCTGAGCAATGTGTATTGGAGATCACAGACTGATCAATATGTATTGGAGATCACAGACTGATCAATGTGTGTATGAGATCACAGACTGATCAATGTGTGTTTGAGATCACAGGCTGAGCAATGTGTATTGGAGATCACAGACTGATCAATGTGTATTGGAGATCACAGACAGATCAATGTGTGTTGGAGATCACAGACTGATCAATGTGTGTAGGAGATCACAGACTGATCAATGTGTATTGGAGATCACAGAGTGATCAAGGTGTGTTTGAGATCACAGACTGATCAATGTGTGCTGGAGATCACAGACTGATCAATGTGTGTTTGAGATCACATACTGATCAATGTGTGCTGGAGATCACAGACTGATCAATGTGTGTTGGAAGCTACATACCTTTTACTACTGTCAAATACC
Organism: Chiloscyllium plagiosum; assembly: GCF_037043375.1. NCBI lineage: Eukaryota > Metazoa > Chordata > Chondrichthyes > Orectolobiformes > Hemiscylliidae > Chiloscyllium > Chiloscyllium plagiosum. The sequence continues at coordinate 155,068,564 of NW_028270140.1, forward strand.
AGTGAGGAATCAGCTCAGCAAACCTTTTAGGAAGTGAAGAGATCGAGTTTATTGCTCGAATTAATTGGAAAATGTTGCATTGGTTGCTTCCTCCTGTGGGGAATGTGGATACTGCAGACGCTGGAGATCAGAGTCAAGATTAGCGTGGTCCTGGAAAAGCACAGCTGTTCAGGCAGCATCCGAGTAGCTGGAGAATCGATGTTTCGGGCAAAATCGCTTCATCAGGAAATGAGTTCCCCTACACCGAAGGCCGTGCATTGCTGAAGCTCTCATCTCTGCTGATGTTCCCTGGAGACTTGTTGATTTGAATGCATGCCTAACTTCCCCCCACCTCTCTATTCCAATCACATGCTTACTGACTTTGGCTTCAGCAACATCTGGTCCTGATTTACAAACACTTCTGTTTCCTTGTCCATCCCAACCTCTGGAATCTCCGCTGGCCCTACAATCTCATTGGGATCTCTGCATTCCTCTATTTCTGGCCTTTGAGCATTCTTAAGTTCAATTGTCTGTCTGTTGAGTGTCAGTTTGCATTAATGACGGCCGTGTTGTCCCTGACAAATCCACTGCAAATTTCTGAGGGTGTAATTGGTAGAGGTGAGCAGAAGGGGAGCCAGTGGACATGGTTTATTTCGACTTACAGAAGACTTTTGACAAGAACATAACATAAGAAGATGAGAAATAAGAGCAGGAGTCGCCCATCTGGCCCCTGATGCTTGCTCTACTATTTATCAGGTGCCACATCTTGTGAAATTAAAGTGTTTGGGATTGGGGTTGGTGTACTCACATGGAGAGAAAACTGGCTGGCAGACAGGAAGTGAAGATTTGGAAAAAGTGGGTCACTTTCCGACCGCAGGCAGTGACCAATGGAGTACCACAGGGATCAGAATTAGAGTGGTGCTGGAAAAGCACAGCAGTTCAGGCAGCATCCGAGGAGCAGGAAAATCGACGTTTCGGGCAAAAGCCCTTCAGCCATTCCTGATGAAGGGCTTTTGCCCGAAACATCAATTTTCCTGCTCCTCGGATGCTGCCTGAACTGCTGTGCTCTTCCAGCACCACTCTAATCCAGAATCTGGTTTTCAGCATCTGCAGTCATTGTTTTTACCTCCCACAGGGATCAGTGCTAGGACCCCAACTGTTCATAATAGTTATTTAGATGAATGAACTGAATGAGGAATAAAAGAATGATCAGGGAGAAGGTAGGGCCGATCAGAGTTGGCGGAGGGAACTTGTGCGTGGAGTCTGAGCGGGTAGGGGAAGCCCGAAATGAGTTTTATGCTTCGGTTTTCACTAAGCAAAGGGACCTTGTTGTGAATGAGAACTTTGAGGAGCTGGGATACAGGCTTGAACAGATTGAGATTGAGGAAGTTGATGTGCTGGAAATTTTGGCAAACATTAAGATTGATAAGTCCCCAGGGCCAGACCAGATTTATCCTAGGTTGCTCTGGGAAGTGAGAAAGGAGCTTGCTGAGCCGCTGGCGAGGATATTTGCCTCCTCACTCTCCACGGGAGTCGTACCGGAGGATTGCAGGGAGGCGAATGTTGTTCCTCTTTTCAAGAAGGGGAATAGGGAAATCCCTGGCAATTACAGACCAGTCAGTCTATGGTCAGCACGGTTTTGGAAGAATTTCTGAGGAATAGGAATTATGACTATTTGGAAAAGCATAGTGTGATTTAAGGCAGTCAGCATGGCTTTGTGAGGGGCAGGTCATGCCTCACAAATCTTATTGCGTTCTTTGAGGAGGTGGTGAGACAGGTTGACAAAGGTTGGGCAGTGGATGTGGTGTATATGGACCTCCGCAAGGCATTTGATAAGGTTCTCCATGGTAGACTCATTCATAAAGTCAGGAAGTACAGAGGAATCTCGATTATCTGAATAACAATTATCCAAAAATCGGATTGTGTGTGTGCGAGCGTGTGTGCGTGCACGCGTGTGGTATTTGGAGACTAACCCCACAAAGACAGCAGCAGCAGCAGTCTTGTTGTTGGTGTACAGTCCACTGCCCCGGAGAGGGAGCAGGGGGGCGGTGTTGGCGGGGGATCAGGGACGGGGAGTGGGGTTGGAGGGGGTTGGTGGCGGGGGGTTTAGACGAGGTCGGAATGTGAGGGGGTGGGGTTGGATAGGGTTTGGGGCAGGGGGTGGGGTTGGATGGGGTTTGGGGGCAGGGGGTGGGTTTAAACGGGGTTTGTGGGCAGGGGGTGGGGTTAGATGGGGTTTGTGGGCAGGGGGTGGGGTTGGACTGGGTGTGGGACAGATGGTGGGGTTGGACGGGGTGCGGAAGCAGGGGGTGGGGTTGGACAGAGTTTGGGAGGCGGAGGGTAGGGTTGGATGGGGTTTGGGGGCAGGTAGTGGGGTTGGTCAGGGTTTGGGGGCAGGGGGTGGGGTTGGACAGGGTTTGAGGGCAGGGATGGGGTTGGATGTGGTTTGGGAGGTGGGGGGTGGGGTTGGACGAGGTTTGGGGTTGGACGGGGTTTGGGAGGCGGGGTGGGGCTGGATGGGGTTTGGGATGCGGGGGTTGGGGTTGGACGGGGTTTGCGAGGTGGGGGTGGGGTTGGACAGGGTTTGTGGGCAGGGGGTAGGGTTGGACAGGGGCAGGGGACAGGGTTGGATGGGGTTTGTGGGCAGGGGTGGGGTTGGACGGAGTGCGGGGCAGATGGTGGGGTTGGATGGGGTGCGGGGCAGGGGGTGGGGTTAGACGGGGTTTTGGGGCAGGGGTGGGTTTGGACAGGGTTTGGGAGGCGGGGGTGGGGTTGGACAGGGTTTGGGGACAGGTGATGGGGTTGGACGGGGCTTTGGAGGCGGGGGTGGGGTTGGACGTGGTTTGGGAGGTGGGGGTGGGGTTGGTCAGGGTTTGGGGGCAGGGGGTGGGGTTGGACGGGGTTTAGGAGGCGGGGGGCAGGGTTGGACGGTGTTTGGGGGCAGGGGGTGGGGTTGGATGGGGGCAGGGGGCAGGGATAGACGGGGTTTGGAGGCAGGGGGTGGGGTTGGACGGGGTTTGAGAGGCGTCGGTTGGGTTGGATGGGGTTTGGGAGGCGGGGGGTGGGGTTGGACAGGGTTTGGGAGGCGGGGGGTGGGGTTGGACGGTGTTTGGGGGCAGAGGGTGGGGTTGGATGGGGGCAGGGGACAGGGATGGACGGGATTTGGGGGCAGGGGGTGGGGTAGGGCGGTGTTTGGGGGCAGGGGGTGGGGTTGGATGGGGGCAGGGGGCAGGGATGGACGGGGTTAGCGGGCAGGGGGTGGGGTTGGACGGGGTTTGGGGGCAGGGGGTGGGGCTGGACGGGGTTTGGAGGCAAGGGGTGGGATTGGACGGGATTTGAGAGGCGTCGGTTGGGTTGGATGGGGTTTGGGAGGTGGGGGGTGGGGTTGGACGGGGTTTGGGAGGCGGGGGTGGGGTTGGATGGTGTTTGGGGGCAAGGGGTGGGGTTGGATGGGGGCAGGGGGCAGGGATGGACGGGATTTGGGGGCAGGGGGTGGGGTTGGACGGTGTTTGGGGGCAGGGGTGGGGTTGGATGGGGGCAGGGGCAGGGATGGACGGGGTTAGCGGGCAGAGGGTGGGGCTGGACGGGGTTTGGGATGCGGGGGGTGGAGTTGGACGAGGTTAGCGGGCAGGGGGTGGGGTTGGATGGGGTTTGGGGACAGGGGGTGGGGTAGAACGGAGTTTGGGAGGCGGGGAGTGGGGTTGGACAGGGTTTGAGGGCAGGGATGGGGTTGGATGTGGTTTGGGAGGTGGGGGGTGGGGTTGGACGTGGTTTGGGGCAGGGAGTGGGGTTGGACGGGGTTTGGAGGCAGGGGGTGGGGTTGGACGGGGTTTGAGTGCATTGGTTGGGTTGGATGGGGTTTGGGAGGCGGGGGGTGGGGTTGGACGTGGTTTGGGAGTTGGGGGTGGGGTTGGACGGGGTTTGGGAGGTGGGGGTGGGGTTAGACGGGGTTTTGGGGCAGGTGATGGGGTTGGACGGGGCTTTGGAGGTGGGGGTGGGGTTGGACGTGGTTTGGGAGGTGGGGGTGGGGTTGGTCAGGGTTTGGGGGCAGGGGGTGGGGTTGGACGGGGTTTAGGAGGCGGGGGGCAGGGTTGGACGGTGTTTGGGGGCAGGGGGTGGGGTTGGATGGGGGCAGGGGGCAGGGATAGACGGGGTTTGGAGGCAGGGGGTGGGGTTGGACGGGGTTTGAGAGGCGTCGGTTGGGTTGGATGGGGTTTGGGAGGCGGGGGGTGGGGTTGGACGGGGTTTGGGAGGCGGGGGGTGGGGTTGGATGGTGTTTGGGGGCAAGGGGTGGGGTTGGATGGGGGCAGGGATGGACGGTGTTTGGGAGGCGGGGGTGGGGTTGGACGGTGTTTGGGGGCAGAGGGTGGGGTTGGATGGGGGCAGGGGACAGGGATGGACGGGATTTGGGGGCAGGGGGTGGGGTTGGGCGGTGTTTGGGGGCAGGGGGTGGGGTTGGATGGGGGCAGGGGGCAGGGATGGACGGCGTTAGCGGGCAGGGGGTGGGGTTGGACGGGGTTTGGGTGCAGGGGGTGGGGTTGGACGGGGTTTGGAGGCAGGGGGTGGGGTTGGACGGGGTTTGAGAGGCATTGGTTGGGTTGGATGGGGTTTGGGAGGCGGGGGGTGGGGTTGGACGGGGTTTGGGAGGCGGGGGGTGGGGTTGGATGGTGTTTGGGGGCAAGGGGTGGGGTTGGATGGGGGCAGGGGGCAGGGATGGACGGGATTTGGGGGCAGGGGGTGGGGTTGGATGGTGTTTGGGGGCAGGGGGTGGGGTTGGATGGGGGCAGGGGCAGGGATGGACGGGGTTAGCGGGCAGAGGGTGGGGCTGGACGGGGTTTGGGATGCGGGGGGTGGAGTTGGACGGGGTTAGCGGGCAGGCGGTGGGGTTGGATGGGGTTTGGGGACAGGGGGTGGGGTAGAACGGAGTTTGGGAGGCGGGGAGTGGGGTTGGACGTGGTTTGGGGCAGGGGGTGGGGTTGGATGGGGTTTGGGGGGGTGTGTGGTGGCAGGTCTTGCGCACTGTGTGCTGCTGCAGTCTCCTGAACCGGGAGCAGACTTCAATAACTCCGAGCTCCAGAGGAAAGTTATTTAAATCGATTAACCGAATAACCAGTTATCCGAACGACATAGTTCCTGCCCATCTCGTTCAGATAATCGAGGTTCCCTGCCTAGGATACTGGGAGATTTGACTATCTGGATTCAGATTTGGCTGGCTCACAGAAGGCAGAGAGTGGTTGTTGATGTGAAGTATTCTGCCTGGAGGTCAGTGTTGAGTGGGGTCCTGCCGGGTTCTGTTCTTGGGCCTCTGCTCTTTGTAGTTTTTATAAATGACTTGGATAAGGAGGTTGAGGGGTGGGTTAGTAAATTTGCAGATGACACAAAGATTGGAGGTGTCGTCGATAGTGTAGAGGGCTACTGCAGGTTGCAGCGCGACATAGACAGGATGCAGAGCTGGGCTGAGAAATGGCAGGTGGAGTTCAACCTGGATAAATGCAAAGCGATGCATTTTGGAAGGTTGAACTCGAATGCTGAATATAGGAGTAAAGATAGGATTCTTGGCAGTGTGGAGGAACAAAGGGATCTGGGTGTGCAAGTGCATAGATCCCTCAAAGTTACCGTCCAAGTGGATGGGGTTGTTAAGAAAGCAGATGGTGTTCTGGCTTTCATTAACAGGGGGATCGGGTTTAAGAGCCGCGAGATTTTGCTGCAGCTCTACAAGTCCCTGGTGAGACCACACTTGGAATATTGTGTCCAATTCTGGTCGCCCTACTATAGGAAAGATACAGAGGCTTTGGAGAGGGTGCAAAGAAGGTTTCCCAGGATGCTGCCTGGACTGGAGGGCTTGCCTTATGAAGAAAGGTTGAATAAGCTCAGACTTTTCTCTCTGGAGAGAAGGAGGAAGAGAGGAGACCTGATCGAGGTGTACAAGATAATGAGAGGAATAGATAGAGTCAATAGACTTTTCCCCAGGGCAGGATTGACTGGCACGAGGGGTCATTATTTTAAGATATTAGGAGGAAGGTATAAAGGAGACATCAGAGGTAGGTTCTTTACGCAGAGAGTTGTGAATGCATGGAATGCGTTGCCAGCTGTGGTGGTGGAAGCAGAGTCATTAAGGTCATTTAAGCGACTGCTGGACATGCACATGGATAGCAGTGAGTTGAGGGGTGCGTAGGTTTAAGTTATTATATTTTACATTAAGATTAATCCTCGGCACAACATAGTGGGCCAAAGGGCCTGTTCTGTGCTGTACCTTTCTATGTTCTAACATTTCCAATTTTACACAAGAGACAAAGCTGGGTGGGAGGGTGAGTTGTGAGGAGGATGCAGAGATACTTCCGTGCAATTTGGACAGACTGAGTGAGGGGGAAAATGCAAGCCAGATGTGGGTAAATGTGAGGTGATCCACTTTGGAAGCACAAACAAGAGGAAGATTATTATCGAAATGGCGATAGATTGGGAAATGGGGAGTTGTGCAGAGATCTGGGTGTCCTTGTACACCAGTCGCTGAAAGTAACCATGCAGGGGCAGCAGGCAGTGAAGAAGGGAAATGGGATGTTGACCTTCATAGTGAGAGGATTGGTGTCCAGGAGCTGGGATGTCTTGCTGCAACTGTACAAGGCCTTGGAGAGACCACACCTGGAATACTGCGTGCAGTTTTGGTCTCCTTATCTGAAGAAGGATGTCCTAGCTATGGAGGAATAGAACATAGAACATAGAACATAGAACATAGAACATAGAACAATAGCACAGAACAGGCCCTTCGGCTCACGATGTTGTGCCGAACATATGTCCTAGCTTAAGCACCTATCCATGTACCTATCCAATTGCCGCTTAATGGTCACCAAAGATTCTGACTCTACCACTCCCACAGGCAGCGCATTCCATGCCCCCAACGCTCTCTGGGTAAAGAACCCACCCCTGACATCTCCCCTATACCTTCCACCCTTCACCTTAAATTTAGGTCCCCTTGTAACACTCTGTTTTACCTGGGGAAAAAGTTTCTGACTGTCTACTCTATCTATTCCTCTGATCATCTTATAAACCTCTATCAAGTCACCCCTCATCCTTCGCCATTCCAACGAGAAAAGGCCTAGCACTCTCAACCTATCCTCGTACGACCTATTCTCCATTCCAGGCAACATCCTGGTAAATCTTCTCTGCACCCTCTCCAAAGCTTCCACATCTTTCCTAAAGTGAGGTGACCAGAACTGCACACAGTACTCCAAATGTGGCCTAACCAAAGTCCTGTACAGTTGCAACATCACTTCACGACTCTTGAATTCAATCCCTCTGCTAATGAACGTTAATACACCATAGGCCTTCTTACAAGCTCTATCCACTTGAGTGGCAACTTTCAAAGACCTATGAACATAGACCTCAAGATCCCTCTGTTCCTCCACCTCACTAAGAACCCTACCGTTAACCCTGTATTCCACATTCTTATTTGTCTTTCCAAAATGGACAACCTCACACTTGGCAGGGTTGAACTCCATCTGCCACTCCTCAGCCCAGCTCTGCATCATATCCAAGTCCCTTTGCAGCCGACAACAGCCCTCCTCACTATCCACAACTCCATCAATCCTCGTATCATCTGTAAATTTACTGACCCACCCTTCGACTCCCTCATCCAAGTCATTAATAAAAATTACGAACAGCAGAGGACCCAGAACTGATCCCTGCGGAACTCCACTTGTAACTGGGCTCCAGGCTGAATATTTACCATCTACCACCACTCTCTGACTTCGACCGGTTAGCCAGTTTTCTATCCAATTGGCCAAATTTCCCTCTATCCCATGCCTCCTGACTTTCCGCATAAGCCTACCATGGGGAACCTTATCAAATGCCTTACTAAAATCCATGTATACTACATCCACTGCTCTACCCTCATCCACATGCTTGGTCACCTCCTCAATCAGACTTGTAAGGCAAGACCTACCCTTCACAAATCCGTGCTGGCTGTCCCTAATCAAGCAGTGTCTTTCCAGATACTCATAAATCCTATTCCTCAGTACCCTTTCCATTACTTTGCCTACCACCGAAGTAAGACTAACTGGCCTGTAATTCCCGGGGTTATCCCTATTCCCTTTTTTGAACAGGGGCACAACATTCGCCACTCTCCAGTCCCCTGGTACCACTCCTGTTGACAGTGAAGATGAAAAGATCATTGCCAACGGTACTGCAATTTCCTCTCTTGCTTCCCACATAATCCTAGGATATATCCCATCAGGCCCGGGGGACTTGTCTATCCTCAAGTTGTTCAAAATGTCCAACACATCTTCCTTCCTAACATGTATCACCTCTAGCTTACCAGTCCGTTTCACACTCTCCTCTTCAACAATACGGTTCCTCTCATTCGTAAATACTGAAGAAAAGTACTCATTCAAGACCTCTCCTATCTCTTTCGACTCAATACACAGTCTCCCACTACTGTCCTTGATTGGACCTACCCTCGTTCTCGTCATTCTCATGTTTCTCACATACGCATAAAATGCCTTTGGGTTATCCTTGATCCTATCCGCCAGAGATTTTTCATGCCCTCGCTTGGCTCTCCTAATCCCTTTCTTCAGGTCCTTTCTGGCTATCCTGTATCCCTCCACTGCTCTGTCTGAACCCTGTTTCCTCAACCTTATGTAAGCCTCCTTCTTCCTCTTTACAAGACATTCAACCTCCCTCGTCAACCAAGGTTCCCTCACACGACCATTTCTTTCCTGCCTAACCGGTACATACTTATCAAGGACACGTCGTATCTGTTCCTTGAAAAAGTTCCACATTTCCACGACATCCTTCCCCAACAGCCTATGCTCCCAACTTATGCTCCTCAGATCCTGTCTTACAGCATCGTAATTACCCTTCCCCCAATTGTAAAACCTACCCTGTTGCACGCACCTATCTCTCTCCATAACCAAGGTGAAAGTCACAGAATTGTGGTCACCATCACCAAAATGTTCACCCACTAACAAGCCCATCACTTGTCCCGGTTCATTACCGAGTACCAAATCCAATATGGCCTCCCCTCTGGTTGGACAATCTACATACTGCGTTAGAAAAGCTTCCTGGACACACTGCACTAACACCGCCCCATCCAATCTACTTGATCTAAAGATCTAAAGAGCTTCCAATGGAACAAAGGTTAACAAAGGTTTACAAAGCTGATTCCTGGGATGTCAGGACTGACATACAAAGACAGCATGGATCAGTTAGGACTATTCACTGGAATTAGAAATCTCAGGAGGATCTTATAAAAATCCATAAAATTCAATCACGCTTGAATAACCAAAGGCCCCAGTCCTGCTCCTACTCTCAACGTTTCTACGGTGCCACATCGTCAGAGTTTTTCAGGCTCAAACCCTTGGAAATTGCTCTGTCTACCCCTCTAACTCTCTACTTCTCCTTTACGGGCTGTAAAATGCTCTGTGGATTGCCTGTTGGGACTAGTATCTCTTCATCAGGACCATTACACTCCTGTGAACATTTCATTCTGTTAAATATTCAGTCAATATAAAAACATGGTTATTGATTCTGGCTGTGAAATGAGCGTATGGGACTGGAAATTAGATTAGATTCCCTTAGATTAGATTCCCTACAGCGTAGAAACAGGCCTTTCGGCCCAACAAGTCCCCACCAACCCTCCGAAGAGCAACCCACCCAGACCCCTATTTTTACCCCTGACTAGGCACCCAACACTATGGGCAATTTAGCGGGCCAATTCACCTGACCTGTACATCTTTGGATTGGATTGGATTTGGACTGTGGGAGGAAACCGGAGCACCCGGAGGAAACCCACACAGACACGGGGAGAATGTGCAAACTCCACACAGTCAGTTGCCAGAGGTGGAAATTGAACCCAGGTCCCTGGCGCTGTGAGGCAGCAGTGCTAACCACTGAGCCACAATTAATCCATTTGGAGAGAAATCTTAAACTACATCCTTGCTGACGATCTCCAATTTATCAATTTTCACTTCCCTCTTCATATCTGAATCTGCTCTCAATTCCGCTTTGAAAATCTTCCCTGCACATTGTGCAATATTTTCACCAGTTTAATCTTGACATATTCCAATAGTCAGCACACTTCTTCCATTCTCACACATCACTCAGCCACACTCTGTCTACAATAAGCCTGAAACCACATACCAACTCTGGCACCTCTCACACTCCGAATGATATCCCCAACCCACTCTCAAAATGTAACATCTCTCAACCACATTCAGAGTCACACTGGGGTAGGGGAGTTGCCCTGAGAGTTCTCAACATTAACTCCAGACCCCATGAAGTCTCATGGCTTCAGGTTAAATATGGGTAAGGAAACCTCCCGCAGATTACCACAGACCATCCTCCCTCAGCTGATGAATCAGTACTCCACCATATTAAACAATACTTAGAGGAAGCACTGAGGGTGGGGAGGACACAGAATGCCCCCTGGGTGGGGAATTGCAATGCCCACCACCAAGTGTGGCTCCGTAGCAGTATTACTGAGCGAGCTGGTCGGGTCCTAAAGGACGTAGATGCTAGACTGGGTCTGGAGAAGGTGGTGAGGGAGCCAACAAGAGGGAAAAACATACCTAATCCCATCCTCACCAAACTGCCAGCTGCAGATGTATCTGTCCATGACAGTATCGGTCAGAGTGACCACTGCACAGTCCTTGTGGAGACAAAGTCCCACCTTCACATTGAGAATATCCCCCACCATGCTGTGTGGCACTGTCACTGTGCTAAATGGGACAGACTTCAAACCGATCCAGCAACTCACGGCTGGGCATCCCTGAGGCACTGTGGGCCATCTACAGCAGCAGAACCGCACTCCAGCACAATCTGTAACCTCATGGCTCAGCATATCCCCCACTCAGCCATTACCATCAAACCACGGGATCACCCCTGGTTCAGTGGAGAGTGCAGGAGGGCAGCACCGGGCAGACCTGAAGATGAGGTGTCAGCCTGGTGACGCCACCAAACAGGATTACATGATTGTCAAACAGCATAAGCAGCAAGTGATAGGCAGAACCAAGCAATCCCACAACCAATGGGTCAGATCTAAGCTCCGCAGTCCTGCCATATCCAGTGGTGAATGGTGGTGGATAATTAAACAACTCAGTGCAGGAGGAGGCTCCACAAATATCCCCACCCTCAATGATGGAAGAGCCCAGCACATCAGGGCAAAAGGTAAGGCTGAAGTTTTTGCAGCATTCTTCAGTCAGAAGTGCTGAGTGCACGTGTTGACTGTGAGGCTCACAGCCCAAGATCTAGCTGTGACTCTGAGCACCAACTCCCTGACCATTACACTGCTAACCCCAGTACTCAGTCCATAACTCAACCTCTCAACAGTGATATCGTGGAAACCAAACCATGCTCTGAGTATACTGTCCTTAACCCACACACTCACTGAAACTCTCCTAAGGCAATGTCTGACCAGTGTAGAGAGAGCTTTACTTTGATTCTAACCTCGTGCTGTTCCCGTCCTGGGAGTGTTTGATGGGGACTAGTGTAGAGGGAGCTTTACTCTGTATCTAACCCCGTGCTGTCCCTGTGCTGGGAGTGTTTGATGGGGGACAGTGTAGAGGGAGCGTTACTCTGTATCTAACCCCGTGTTGTCCCTGTCCTGGGAGTGTTTGATGGGGGACAGTGTAGAGGGAGCGTTACTCTGTATCTAACCCTGCGCTGTCCCTGTCCTGGGAGTGTTTGATGGGGGACAGTGTAGAGGGAGCTTTACTCTGTATCTAACCTCGTGCTGTCCCTGTGCTGGAAGTGTTTGATGGGGGACAGTGTAGAGGGAGCGTTACTCTGTATCTAACCCCGTGTTGTCCCTGTCCTGGGAGTGTTTGATGCCAACAATGAGAACGTATAATATTTTTGGAATCATTTATTATGAGTATCGAATAGATGTGCCTTTGATGGAAGTTGGCAGTGATGCCCGCTGGGTGATGAGCCGCTGGGTGATGAAGTTGGCAGTGATGCCCGCTGGGTGATGAGCCACTGGGTGATGAAGTTGGCAGTGATGCCCACTGGGTGATGAGCCGCTGGGTGATGAAGTTGGCAGTGATGCCCGCTGGGTGATGAGCCGCTGGGTGATGAAGTTGGCAGTGATGCCCGCTGGGTGATGAGCCGCTGGGTGATGAAGTTGGCAGTGATGCCCGCTGGGTGATGAGCCGCTGGACGTGAGCTCACTTTGCCTCCTCCATTTGGTCTTGGGTCTGAAATGGAAAAGGGATTGCTGTCATTTGGATTCACTGTCAGAGCAAACTGGATGGTTGGTTGGGCGTGAGCTGCATTTCTAGTCCCATTGATTGCAGTGGGAAAGCTGCGTGAGCACCTCAATCAGCCTCACCCAAAATCAAAACCACACCATGGAGTTTCCAATTTGTCCCAGAGAATGCAAAGCACAGATCAAACCTGGCTGAAATAACAATTACGAAATGTAAGAATTCTGTCATCTGAATAATAGTTTTACACTTTACACTGAGTGAGGACCATTTTCACAAAGTGGTTGGGAAATAAACAAGGAGATAGAGAGACTGACAGAGAGAGAGATAGAGAGAGACAGAGAGAGACTGACAGAGAGAGAGACAGAGAGAGAGAGAGACAGAGACAGACTGACAGAGAGGGAGAGAGAGACAGAGACAGAGAGAGAGAAATAGAGAGAGTCTGACAAAGAGAGAGAGATATAGACAGAGAGAGACTGACAGAGAGAGTTAGAGAGAGAGACTGACAGAAAGATAGAGAGACTGACAGAGGGAGAGAGATAGAGAGACAGAGAGAGAGACTGACAGAGAGAGATAGAGAGACAGAGAGACTGAGAGAGAGAGAGAGACTGACAGAAGGAGAGAGATAGAGATACACTGACAGAGAGAGAGAGAGAGACTGACACAGAGAGACTAACAGAGAGAGAGAGAGAGATAGAGAGACTGACAAAGAGAGATTCACAAACTGACAGAATGAGAGATTGTTAGAGACAGGCTGACAGAGAGACTGACACAGAGAGAGTGAGAGAGAGAGATTCAGAAACTGATGGAAAGAAAGACAGACTGACAGAGAGAAAGAGAGTGACAGAGATAGACTGACAGAGAGATAGAGAGAGAAAATAAACTGACAGAGAGAGATAGAGAAAAAGAGGGAAGAGAGATGGGAAATCAGATCTCCATTTCTAGATAGGCTGCATTCATGACAAGGGTAGGTGTGGTAAAAACCTGGAGTCGGAGAAACTAAACAATGGAGGAGGCCGCTCTGCCCCTCAGCCTCTTCTGGCTTTCAATTGGACCATTGCTGATCTGACTCCGAATTCATCAACATAACGGTAGTCCTGCAATTCCGAACATTCCTGTCTCACAAAACTGTTCGGACCTTAACGTCATTAAACAGTGATACTAAATGACACTAACTCATTCCAAACTAATGTAGCATCAGCCCCCCTGCTCCCCAAGAGGCTATCCGAAAAGCCTGGCAGAATGGTTCCCTGTCCGCCATCATGATTGAGGGGCTTAGCAGGGTTTTGGGGGATGCCTCTGATCCTCGTGCCTCACTCTGACAAAAGGGAGCTCAGTCCATCTCTAAAAACATGAACAGAACAGAAAATTACTTCCAGGTCTGCGCAGGACTGATGGGGGAGGTGCTGCACTGTCAAAAAGGGCCCTCTTTTCATAGAACATAGACTAGAGGCCCATCGACCCTCAATGTTGTGCCGACCTGTGAAACCAGTCTGAAGCCCATCTTCACAAACTTGATTGAGATTTTTGAAGAAGTAACAAAGAGGATTGATGAGGGCAGAGCGGTAGATGTGATCTATATGGACTTCAGTAAGGCGTTCGACAAGGTTCCCCACGGGAGACTGGTTAGCAAGGTTGGATCACACGGAACAGGGAGAACTAGCCATTTGGATACAGAACTGGCTCAAAGGTAGAAGACAGAGAGTGGTGTTGGAGGGTTGTTTTTCAGACTGGAGGCCTGTGACCAGTGGAGTGCCACAAGGATCGGTGCTGGGTCCCCTACTTTTTGTCATTTGCATAAATGATTTGGATGCGAACATAAGACGTACAGTTAGTAAGTTTGCAGATGACACCAAAATTGGAGGTGTAGTGGACAGTGAAGAGGGTTACCTCAGATTACAACAGGACCTGGACCAGATGGGCCAATGGGCTGAGAGGTGGCAGATGGAGTTTAATTCAGATAAATGCGAGGTGCTGCATTTTGGGAAAGCAAATCTTAGCAGGACTTATACACTTAATGGTAAGGTCCTAGGGAGTGTTGCTGAACAAAGAGACCTTGGAGTGCAGGTTCATAGCTCCTTGAAAGTGGAGTCGCAGTTAGCTAGGATAGTGAAGAAGGTGTTTGGTCAGAGTACTGAGTACAGGAGTTGGGAGGTCATGTTGCGGCTATACAGGACGTTTGGTTAGGCCACTGTTGGAATATTGCGTGCAATTCTGACCTTCCTATCGCAAAGATGTTGTAAAACTTGAAAGGGTTCAGAAAAAGATTTACAAGGATGTTGCCAGGGTTGGAGGTTTGAGCTGTAGGGAGAGGCTGAACAGGCTGTGGCTGTTTTCCCTGGAGCGTCGGAGGCTGAGGGGTGACCTTATAGAGGTTTACAAAATCATGAGGGGCATGGATAGGATAAATAGACAAAGTCTTTTCCCTGGGGTGGGGGAGTCCAGAACTAGAGGGGCATAGGTTTAGGGTGAGTGGGGAAAGATATAAAAGAGACCTAAGGGGCAACTTTTTCACGCAGAAGGTGGTACGTGTATGGAATGAGCTGCCAGAGGAAGTGGTGGAGGCTGGTACAACTGCAACATTTAAGAGACATTTGGATGGGTATATGAATAGGAAGGGTTTGGAGGGATATAGGCTGGGTGCTGGCAGGTGGGACTAGATTGGGTTGGGATATCTGGTCGGCATGGACGGGTTGGACCGAACGGTCTGTTTCCATGCTGTATATCTCTATGACTCTATGACTGTATAATCTACACTATTCCATTCTCATCCATATGCCTATCCAAAGACCATGTAAGTGCCCTTAAAGTTGATAAATCTACTACTGTTGCAGGCAGTGTGTTCTCGGCCCCTACTACTCTCTGAGTAAAGAAACTACCTCTGATATCCATCCTGTATCTATCACTCCTCAATTTAAAGCTATGTCCCCTCATGCTCGTCATCACCATCAGAGGAAAAAGGCTCTCACTGTCCACTCTATCTAATCCTCTGATCATATTGTATGTCTCTATTAAGTCACCTCTTAACCTTCTTTCTAACGAAAACAGCCTCAAGTCCCTCAGCCTTTCCTCATAAGACCCTTCTCTCCATACCAAGCAACATCCTGGTACATTTCCTCTGAACCCTTTCCAAAGCTTCCACATCCTTCCTGGAATGAGGCAACCAGAACTATATGCAATACTCCAAGTGCGGCCGCACCAGAGTTTTGTAGCAGCTGCAACATGACCTCATGACTCCGAAAATCAATCCTTCAACCAAAAAAAAAAGCTAACACACCATATGCCTTCTTAACAACCCTATCAACCTGGGTGTCAACTTTCAGGGATCTACGTACATAGACACAGAGATCTCTCTGCTCATCTACACTGCCAAGAGATGGAAATGTGTTGCTGGAAAAGCGCAGCAGGTCAGGCAGCATCTAGGGAACAGGAGAATCGACGTTTCGGGCATTAGCCCTTCTTCAGGAATGCCAAAAACCTTACCATTAGCCCAGTGCTCTTTATTCCTGTTGCTCCTTCCCTAGTGAATCACCTCACACTTTTCCACATTAAACTCCATTTGCCACCTCTCAGCCCAGCTTTGCAACTTATCTATGTCCCTCTGTAACCTGCAACATCTTTTGGCACTATCCACAACTCCCCTGACTTTAGTTGGTTGAATCCTTACAATCTGGCAACTGGCTGTTTGGCCAAGCAACTCCACACCGACTCTCTGAAGAGTATCCTACCCAAGAGTATCCTTTCCTATCCATTCCTCTACATTTATCCCTAACCTACACATCCCTGAACACCAAGGGACAATTTAGCACAGTCAATTCACCCTAACCTGCACATCTTTGGATTGTGGGAAGAAACCGGAGCACCCGGAGGAAACCCACCCAGACACGGGGAGAATGTGCAAACTCCACACAGACAGTCGCCTGAGGCAGGAATTGAACCCGGGTGTGAGGCAGCAGTGTCATCTGCCAATTACTAACTTATCCTTTTATACCCTCATCCAGATCATTTATAAAAATGACAAACAACAGTGGACCCAAAACAGACCCTTGTGGTACACCACTAGTAACTGAACTCCAGGATGACTATTTCCCATCAACCACCACTCTCTGTCTTCTTTCAGCCAGCCAATTTCTGATCCAAACTGCTAAATCACCCTCAATCCCATGCCTCCTATTTTGTGCAATAGCCTACCGTGGGGAACCTTAACAAATGCCTTACTGAAATCTATATACGCTTCATTAACGGCTTTACCCTCATCTACCTGTTTGTTCACCTTCTAAAGAATTCAGTGACCTATGCTTCACAAAACCGCACTGACTATCCCTCATCAAATTATTCCTCTCTTATAACCCTTTCCAACACTTTACCCACAACCGAAGTAAGGCTCACTGGTCTATAATTACCACTGTTGTCTATACTCCCCTTCTTGAACAAGGCAACAACAATTGTTACTATCCAGTCTTCTGGCACTATTCCTGTGGACAATTGATGACATAAAGATCAAAGCCAAAGTCTCTGCAATCTCCTCCCTCGCTTCCCAGAGAATCCTAGGATAAATCCCATCTGGCCCAGGGGACTTATCTATTTTCACTCTTTCCAGCATTGCTAGCACCTCTTCCTTATGAACCTCAATTCCGTCTAGTCTAAAAGCCTGTGTGTCAGCATTCTCCTTAATAACATTGTCTTTTTCAAGTGTGAATATTGATGAGAAACGTTCATCAAACCAAGGCCTCATCTCTCTCTCGGGAAGACACAGAGAATCTGACAGTGCTATATCAGTGGATAGTAGGGGATATCGATGTAGACTGAGGATATATCCCCATTGTCCCTGAAAATATTTATCTCTCAATCGACAGCATGTCTTTATCATACAGGGTCAGTGAGTTTTCACTTTTCCCGTGACCTCAGTGCCACATACAGTTCTTTACCTCAGCAGTGACGGGTGCCCTGGTTCTCCCCCGCACATGGGACACCTTCACCCTGTGTGCCCACGCACTGTCGGCTACGGACTTGTTGGTTGTTGCTACAGGAGGACCACTCTGACCAGCAGCTCCACTGCCCATCGGTGTAACCTGCTGCTCAGTGAGGAGAAGAGAGATGCAGTTCATTGCTGCTTCATACAATCCACCAACACCATCCCCAATCACAGTCTCAATCCCAACCCCCAACCTCCAACCCCAAACCTTAACCCCATCCCCAATCCTAATCCCAAACCCCAACCCCAACCCCAACCTCATTCCCAATCCTAATCCCAACCCAAACCCCAATCCCAAACCTTAACCCCAATCTCAAACCCCAACCCTAATCCCAATCCCAACCTCCAACTCCAAATCCCAACCCCAACACCAACCTCATTCCCAGTCCTAATCACAACCCAAACCCTAACCCCAAACCCCAGCTCCAATCCCAATGCCAAACCCCAACCCAAATCTCAATCCCAACCCCCAAACACCAACCCAAACCCTGCACCGAACCCAACCCACCTTCACATCCCTGGGATACCATCCCTCAGTCTACTGTGAGACTCTCACCCATCCCCAAGGGAGAGTGTTCTCTCACCCTGTTCTTGCTGACCCCCATGAACACTCCCCCCCCACTCCCCTCACCCACCCAAATGCCCAAGCGCCTACCTTCTGCTGGGAGTTCTTTCCAAAGGTAACTGTCCGGTGAGCTGGCACTCCTGCCACCCCATTGGAGGTGGGTTTGTAGACACAAAAGCTCCTACATCTACTCACAATCGTAGACTTGTTTATCCGAACTCCACATTCGCCCACAGGAACTATCCCACACTCGCTACTAACCATTCAGGAACCTGGAGTCTTTATCGCTGCACCAACGCCCCCTTTTATCACTTTCTGATCCAGAACTCAAACACCACTCCCCTACATCCTGAATCCACCCAGGGCACTCTGGGACCTGATAACAAATTGGGCAAGACTGGCTATGACATATATTGGTCCCTGGGCTAATTCCAGGAGTTGCTTTGGTGGTGATGGGGTAATGTTGGAGGGTTTGTACCTCACTGGGTTTGGTGACAGGTTTGGGAGTTGGTGGAGCAGCTCTGACCCACCCTCTCATTCCCTCTTACAGTGACAGGGTGGTCTCCCAGCTCAGTAACCTTCCAGTTATTGAGAGGTTTACCTAGTGTTTGCAGACCTACTTGTTAACGTGCAACACCTCCCCCACCCCTGAACAAACCCCTTCAATGGACCGAATGGAATATAGCTTTGGAGTAAGTGATTGGATTTCCAGGGGGTGTGACCCCAGGGTAACTGGACCCTGTGGAAGGGGAAAGGGAGGGGCGGGAGTTTCAGCGAGAGGTTGGGAGAGTGTGCCAACCACTTGAGAGTGTTGGGAAGCTGGGTGAGCTGGCATGTCCTTCTCCAGAGCAGGCCCAGACCTACCTTTGCCTTTGTTTTGCGGTTTGGGGATTTCACAGGCTAGGCCCTGGAACATCATGCTGCACAGGCACCGACACTGGCCATCCAGCTGGATCACTGTGCCACCGTTCATACACGGGGCACACTTACACACGCTGTACTCTGCCTCATAGTCAGAGATAGCTCGCTCCAGGTTCTGCCTGATCACTGTGGCATCTCTCATTGTGACTGGGACCAAACTGTAGACTGGCACCACCTGGCAGAGGCAACATTGCAGTCAGTGACCAACATGTGGCTAGAAAAGATCATAGAAATCATACAGTGCACACGAGATCCTTCAAGGCTGTCCCACTAAAACTACGTTCAATCCACCGAAGCCCCACTTGACCCATGGCCTTGAATGTTATGACAGTTCAAGTGGTCATCCAAGTACTGCTTCCTGCATCAACTACCCTCCCATTGCAGACTCCCCTTGCCCTCTGGGTGAAAAGGTTTCAACTCTGCTCTAGACCTCCTGATCCTCACCTTAAAATGATATACTGCTGTTGTTGATCATCCAAATGAGGGGAACAGCTTTCTCGTCGCCCTTGTCCATGCTCCTTATAATCTTAAACACTTCCACCAAGTACCTCTGCCCCATCCCCCTCCCCTCTACACCCACTTCTGTGTTCCAGAGAAAGCATCCTGAGCCTATCCAGCCTCTTTTCATCAGCTGGGCAATCCGGCTTGTCCTCACACAACTGGAATGGCAGGATTTTATGAATTGACATTTAGTATTCACTCCACACACAAACCAACTTTTAACCAACTTGCCCATCTCACCAGCGCTCTCTCTCTCTCTCTCTCTGTCACCATAATCTTTTAAAAATCTTCATTTAAGTTTGAGACTTCAGTCCCAGATCCAAATTTCCCATCCTCAAACTGAATGTGGAAATTTTGGCTGCAGAGATTTTGGAATGCATTGATGGTAATCTCCCAGAGATTTTCTGGATTCTGAATCAGTCTGAGCTGTGATGTAGCTGCTCCTTTAACAAGGTTACGCTGTCCTTGTTTGTTTTTCAGAGAGGTCATAAGAGCAGCAGTTCCGAAAAGTCTAGGTTTGAAGGGTTTTAGGGCTGGTTTGAGTATAGCTAACAGATACTGCCTCAGGCGAAAGACTTTTAAGCTTAAAAAGAAACCCTTGTACAATGAAAGGGGAGTGGCCAGTTCCCCCAGCTCAGCTTTTCTCTGGTTTGGTTTGAGCAGTCTGGTTGTTCACTGAAAGTGGTCAGTCAGTTATGAGGCTACTGGACCAAGTAACAGCTGCAATGAAGAAGGTGTTCCATGCTGAATCTCTCCACCAATTCTCTCTCCTGTAACACCCTGTGTTTGATTGTATCTTTTATTTTGCAAAGGAGTATCTATGGGGATTGTTCCCACTATTTGGAAAAGCATCATTAAGTTGGGAGGAACTGTTGGGTTTTTGGATAGGTTATTCTATATTCTATTCTCTTTCATTTGCGTTTCATTCGGTGATCTTGCAAATAAATTCCGTTTTGTTTAAAATTGATTGGTTAGGCTAGCTGCATCCATCCTGGAATATCCCCATTTCCGCCAGCTTAAAACAACGGGCAAAGTTAAGGCCCGAGCTAATTTCTTGAAATGTGCTGAGAGGGTCTGCCCTGGTCCATAACAGATTGGGGGCTCTTTGCAGGATTTGTTCTCGAGTTCCGAATCGGGGTTCAGGTTGATGGACCCAAAGGCAGCGAGTGGGAAGTGTTAGCATCTTTTGTTCCTAGTGTTGAATTCGGTTGGTTTAAACATTGCGTGGGATAGCAATGGCTTTTTCAGTCACCGGAGATTTTCTTGGGTGTGGAAGAAGTGACTTGGGAGGTTTTACAAAAACGTGATTAAGGCCAAGCTGCTGGCATTAGCAGTCAAGCTAGACTTGGAGCTGCCTCCTTTCACGAGGAAATGAGAGACAGCAATAGCTCAGCATTTAACTTTGCTGGAAATGCCTTCAGAAACTTTAGAGTTGGCTAAAATTCAATCGAAAATGAAGCAACGTGAGTTAGCGGCAAAAGATAAGGAAAGAGCAACAGAAATAAAATGGTTTGAATTATGATTAAAAGCAGAGGAAAGAGAGAAGGAGAGAGGGAAGAGAGGAAGAAAGTGAGGGAGTTTCAACTTCAGAAATTGGCACTTGGACAAGAAAGTCAGCTTAAAAGGATGGTGAAGAAGGCTGAAGGTAGGCTTAGTGAGGAAGAGAGTGAAGATGAGCAAACCCATGGTAGCCAAAGGCCTGGTGAGAATCTGTTGAAATATATTCGAGCATTGCCGAAATTTGAGGAGAAGGATGTGGAAGTCTTTCTCATCTCATTGAATCCTGAGGGACAGGCTGACAGTGTATTTGGGAAAGGCAAAGATTGATTAGGGATAGTCAACATGGCTTGATGTGTGGGAAATCATATCACACTAACTTAATTGAGTTTTTTGAAGAAGTAACAAAGAGGATTGATGAGGACAGGATGGTAGATGTGACCTAAATGGACTTCAGCAAGATATTCGACAAGGTTCCCCATGGGAGACTGGTTAACACAGTTAGATCTCATGAAATACAGGGAGAACTAGCCATTTGGATACAAAACTGGTTCAAAGGTAGAAGACAGAGGGTGGTGGTGGAGGGTTGTTTTTCAGACTGGAGGCCTGTGACCAGTGGTGTGCCACAAAGATCAGTGCTGGGTCCTCTGCTTTTCATCATTTATATAAATGATTTGGATGTGAGCATAAGGGGTATAGTTAGTAAGTTTGCTGATGACACAAACATTGGAGGTGTAGTGGACAGTGAAGAAGGTTACCTCAGATTACAATAGGATCTTCACCAGATGGGCTAATGGGGTGAGGAGGGGCAGATGGAGTTTAATTTAGATAAATGTGAGGTGCTGCATTTTGGAAAGGCAAATCAGAGCAGGACTTATACACTTAATGGGAAGGTCCTAGAGAGTGTCGCTGAACAAAGAGACCTTGGAGTGTGGGTCCATAGCTCCTTGAAAGTAGAGTCACAGGTAGATAGGATAGTGAAGAAGGCATCTGCTATGCTTTCCTTTATTGGTCAGAGTATTGAATACAGAAGTGGGGAGGTCATGTTGTTACTGTACAGGACATTGGTTAGGCCACTCTTGGAATACTGCGTGCAATTCTGTTCTCTCTGCTATAGGAAGAATGTTGTGAAAATTGAAAGGTTTCAGAAAAGATTTACAAGGATGTTGCCAGGGTTGGAGGATTTGAGCTGTAGGGAGAGGCTGAACAGGCTGGGGCTGTTTTCCCTGGAGAGTCGGAGGCTGAGGGGTGACCTTATAGAGGTTTATAAAATCATGAGGGACATGGATAGGGTAAATAGACAAAGTCTTTTCCATGGAGTGGGGGAGTCCAGAACTAGAGGGCATAGGTTTAAGGTGAGAGGGGAAAATATTTAAAAGGGACCAAGGGGCAACTTTTTCACACAGAGGGTGGTACGTGTATGGAATGAGCTGCCAGAGGATGTGGTGGAGGCTGGTACAATTGCAACATTTAAGAGGCATTTGGTTGGGTATATGAATAGGAAGGGTTTGGAGAGATATTGGCCAAGTGCTGGCAAACAGGACTATAATAGGTTAAGGTATTTGGTTGGCATGGATGGATTGGACTGAAGGATTCAGTTTCCATGCCGTACATCTCTATCACTCTATTTGAAAAGGTAGCTAAACAATTGCTGTTGCCAGTGATCTTGACGGCTTTGTTGATCCAAACAAAACTTGGAGGTACAGCTAGTGAGGTCTTCACATCATTGTCAAAGGAGATACCTGGGGAGTATGAGGAGGTGAAGAAAGCCATCTTAAGTGCACCTGAGCTAATACCAGAAGCCTATAGACAATGTTTCAGGAATCTAAGGAGGGAACCTGGTCAAACCTACAGGAGTTTGAAAAGGTCAAACAAAGTAATTTTGATAGGTGGACAAGGGCATTAAAAATAGAGCAAACCTATGACACTCAGAGATCAATTATTTTGGAGGAGTTCAAACATTCACTTCCTGAAGTATTGAGAACTCATGTGGAAGAGCAGAGAGTTAAAACGACTGATGGTTATGAGTTAGTTCATAAATCAAAGTTAGGCTTCCAAAATCAATTTCAATCCTTTAGGGATAGAAACTGGGGAAAAGAGGAATCCTCACGTGGAGAGGGAATGGTAGATCTCGGTGAAGATCATAAGGAGAACTTAGCACAGAGTAAAAAGGAAACCCTTAGGGGGGGGAAGGGAAGTTAAAAAAGCTCCGTGTTTTCACTGCAATAAAGTTGGCCACATGAAATCACAGTGTTGGTGGGTTAGGAAAAGCACTGGGAAGCGGGATGTAAGGAAACAGGATAAGCCTATGGAGGTTAGAAAGCTGCACCAGAATGTAAAACCTGGCCAGAGATTGGTTAAGGAGGAAGTGCCAGATCTTCATAAACCATTTACCTGCGAAGGTGAAGTTTGTTCGCATAGGCCGGGAGCAGCAGGTAAAGAGGCTACAACATTGAGAGATGCAGGATCCTCTCAATCTGTAATGTTGAAAGATGAAGAGATATGTACCTCTGAAGGACTATTGCCAGAAAATATGCTAGTGACGGAAATTCACGGTGAGACAAGAAGCGCTCAATTAGGTAAAGTGATGTTAGAGTCCACTGAAGAGTGGAAGAGTTACGGTAGAAGTACTGAACAAACTCTCAGCTCCAGGAATACAATTTGTCCTTGCTAACGATATAGCTGGTTCACAGGTAGGAGTGCTGTCTACCATGATTGAAAAACCAGTGGAAACTCGGGCAATGGAACTAACATAGGACACATATCCTGGGTTTTTCCTGTCTGTGTGGTAATGAGGTCGCAAAGTCACCAGTTGGAACAGGAGAGATCAAAGGGTACATATAGAAAAGTTGAAGTGGAATTAGCAGAGACCGTGTTAGATCAGATAGTTGACACAAACTAGAGGCAGATAGACGACAATGCAGACATTTTCAGTTCAGATAAATTAACTGAGTTACAGCAGAAAGATGAACATTTAAAGGAATTGTATCAAAAGGCATCCACGGAAAAAGAATCTGAACATATCACTAATCATATTGTCATTAAAATGATGTCTTAATGAAGAAATGGAGACCATTACATGTTCAGGCAGGTGAGAAATGGATGGAAGTTCATCAAGTTGTATTGCCGGTTGGGTATAGACAGGAGGTGTTGCAGGTAACAACAGTTAGGGTCAGTTAGGAGTGAAAAACACTCAAGCTAAAATACAAAAACATTTTTACTAGTCTGGAGTGCACAGGATGTGGTTGAATTTTGCCAGACATGTCATATATGTCAGGTAATTGGAAAACTACAGGCAGTAATAAAACCCACACATTTAATACCTATTCCTGCATTTCAGGAACTTTTTACAAGAGTCTTAATTGATTGCTTAGGACCCCTACTTCAAACAAAAGTGGGAATCAGTATTTGTTAACAATAATGGATGTGTCTACTAGATTTCCAGAGGCCGTTCCATTATGCAATATCACAGTAAAAGGGTCTGTAGAGGAATCACTCAAATTTTCACTAGCTATGGACTAGCCCCAGAGATATAACCAGACCAAGAGTCAAACTTCACATTGAAATTATTCAGGGAAGTTATGGACAGCTTCGGAATAAAACAATTCAAATCTACTGCATACCATCCAGAGTCCCAGGGAGTACTAGAGAGGTGGAATTAAAGATTATGTTGAGGGCTTATACCAGGACTATCCAGATGATTGGGATAAAGGAATTCCGTTTGTACTTTTCCTAATCAGAGATGCACCAAATGAATCGATCAAATTCAGTCCATTTGCATTAGTTTTTGGGCATGAAGTGGGAGGACCACTAAAATAGATTAAGGAGAAAACGGTAAGTCAGAATTCAGAAACCACATATTTGGACTGTGTGTCAAATTTTTGAAAGACATAAAAGAGACCTAAGGGACAACTTTTTCACACAGAGGGTGGGACGTGTATGGAATGAGCTGCCAGAGGATGTGGTGGAGGCTGGTACAATTACATTTAAAAAGCATCTGGATGGGTACATGAATGGGAAGGGTTTGGAGGGATATGGGCCAGCTGTTGGCAAATGGGACTAGAATAATTTAGGATACTTGGTCAGCATGGACAAGTTGGACCAAAAGATCTGTTTCTGTGCTGTGCATCTCTATGATTATGACTCTGTGTTCTCTAATCTTTCAAGTGGAACTTGAATCCACAACTCACAATGTACCAATGAGACACAACTGATTGCAGTATAACCAGAGAAGGTTTGTACATGACACAGAGTATAGAGATAACATTCTTGTATTTCTAAGTTGCCTGCTGGTCTAAGGAAAGACTGGGAAACTGATACAAACTACAAATAGAAACCAGATGTGACCATTGGACCCTGTTTTTCTGTTTAGTAGGACCATGACATTTGATCTTTTCTGTCCTGTACACTCCCAGTCTGGGTGATTGATGTCTGTGTGTGAGCCAATATTGGTATGGTCTCCACTGAACTGTGCTAAGGCCAATGTCCTCGCCAACTACATAATAAGAAAAATAGAGAGGAGCTTAAACTGAAGGGGTGGCACAGTGGCTGAGTGGTTAGCACTGCTGCCTCACAGTGCAAGGGACATACCTCGGGTGACTGTCAAAGTGACTCAACTTGCACATTCTCCCTGTGTCTGCGTGGGTTTCCTCCCACAGTTTAGTAGGACCATGACTGGTCTGACCATATTTGGAATTCTACTTTTCCATCTACCCTCGCGAACACTCATCCATCAGGAATTTATTCACCACTGTCTTAAAAATAATAATTGATCGCACCTCCAATGCCTTCTGAGATAGAGCGTCAAAGCCACACAATCCTCCGAAAGGAAAACATTTCTCCTCATCTCTGACCTAAAAGGGTGGCCCCTGATTTTAAAGCTGTACCCCTAGTTCTGGACTGCTCCCCCCACCCCCTCAAGAGGATACAACCCTCCCACATCCACGTTGTCAATATCATGCAAGATCTTGATACACTTCCATCAAGTCAGCTCTCAGTTTTCTAAAATCTAGTGGAAACAAACTGAGTCTGTCCAACCTTTCCTGATAAAACATCCCACTCACTCCAGGTATCAATCCAATACACATCCTCTGAACTGTCTTCAATGTATTTGCATCCATCCTTAAATCAGGAAAAGCCAGACTGCACACAGTATTGAGATGGCCGTAATGGGGAAGTACCGATGTTGGACTGGGGTGGACAAAGTCAGAAGTCACATGACTCTAGGTTATAGCCCAACAGGTTTGTTAGAAATCACAAGCTTTCGGAGCTCTGCTCCTTCGTCAGGTGACATGATTAGATTAGATTCCCTACAGTGTGGTAACAGGCCCGTCGGCCCAACAAATCCACACCTACCCTCCGAAGAGTAACCTAGCCCCCTCTGACTAAGGCACCTAACACTATGGACAATTTAGCATGGCAATCCACCCTGACCTGCACATCTTTGGGCTGTGGGAGGAAACCCACGCAGACACTGGGAGAATGTGCAAACTCCACACAGGCAGTTGCCCGAGGCTGGAATTGAACCTGGGACTCTGATACTGTGAGGCAGCAGTGCTACCCACTGAGCCACACATCGGTTACGACTTCTATTAAACCCATGGGATTATAACCTGGTGCCATGTGACTTCTGAGTATGAGATGGATCTCATCAATGTATAACTGAAGATCAGGAACATTTGATCTTTTCTGTCCTGTACACTCCCAGTCTGGGTGATTGATGTCTGTGTGTGAGCCAATATTGGTATGGTCTCCACTGAACTGTGCTAAGGCCAATGTTCTCGCCAACTACATAATAAGAAAAATAGAGAGGAGCTTAAACTGAAGGGGTGGCACAGTGGCTGAGTGGTTAGCACTGCTGCCTCACAGTGCAAGGGACATACCTCGGGTGACTGTCAAAGTGACTCAACTTGCACATTCTCCCTGTGTC
Source organism: Chiloscyllium plagiosum (assembly GCF_037043375.1). Lineage (NCBI taxonomy): Eukaryota > Metazoa > Chordata > Chondrichthyes > Orectolobiformes > Hemiscylliidae > Chiloscyllium > Chiloscyllium plagiosum. The sequence goes on from NW_028270140.1 coordinate 155,095,128, forward strand.
TGCGTGGGTTTCCTCCCACAGTTCAAAGATGTGCAGGTTAGGTGGATTGGCCATGGGAAATACAGGTTTATAGAGATAGGTGAGTCTGGTTAGGATGATCTTTGGAAAATCGATGTGCATTGAATGGCTTACTTTCACACTGTAGGGATTCTATGAATAACACTCTTTTATGTCCAATTCCTTTCATAATGTAAGGCTCTGGTCAGATCACATTTGGAGTACTGTGCGCAGTTTTGGGCCCCATATCTCAGGAAGGATGTACTGGCTCTGGAGTGTGTTCAGAGGAGGTTCACGAGAATGGTCCCAGGAATGAAAAGCTTAACACGTGAGGAATTTTTGAGGACTCTGGGTTTATACTGTTTGGAGTTTAGAAGGATGGGCGGGAATATATTAGAAACATACAGAATACTGAATGGCCTGGACAGAGTGGATGTTGGGAAGATGATTCCATAGGTTGGAGAGACTGGGACCCGAGGGCACAGCCTTAGAATAAAGGGGACACCTTTTAGAATGGAGATAAGGAGAAATGTCTTCAGCCAGAGCGTGGGGAATCTATGGAATTTACTGCCGCAGAAGGATGTGGAGACCCAGATCATTGAGTATATTTAAGACTGAGATCGATATGTTCTTGAGTATCAAGGAGATCAAGGGTTATGGGGAGAGAGTGGGAGAATCGGGTTGAGAAACTTATCAGCCATGATTGAACGGTGGAGCAGACTCGATGGGCTGAATGGCCTGATTTCTGATGGTCTATAATAAAGGAGAACATCCGACTATCCTTCCTGAGGATGTGCTGTACCTGCGTTCTCATATTTTTGTTCGTCAGTGGAATACCTCAATCTTGCTGTGATCATCAGTCATTTAATATTCTACACTTTTATTTTTTCTGCCAAAGTAAATACAGTAGCGCCTCGAACCCGTTCACGAACAAATCGGTTTCCGAACAGGATTGTGTGTAAAATTTTGCTTCAATGTACGTACGAAATTCAAGGTGCAAACGAAAGTACGAACGCAGAAAGCCGGCGTGCGACCACGTGGTTTCATTGTTCTGCTTTGCTACACGCTTGTTGAACGCAAAAGCTCTCGGGCCCCGCGTGATCTCATTCAGTTTGTCTTTGGCGCACGTGCGCGCGCTGTGTTTTCGGGGCTGGGGAGCGGATCAATTGGAATTACATTAATTCAAATGGGAAAAATTGATTCAGTTCACGAACTTTTCGGTTCGCGAACCGGGTCCCGGGACGGATTAAGTTCGTAAGTCGAGGCGCTACTGTAATTCTACATTGTCCGATAATAAACTCTACCTGTCAGAGTTTTGCCCACTCACTCAGCCTATTATTATTCCTTAAGTCTTTTTCTACTACATCCTTTCCCATTCATTTTAGTGCTGTCAGTGAATACTAACCTTCACTCCCCTCGCGCAAGTCACTGATGTAAATTATTAAACATTGAGGTCCCAGCACAGACCCCTGTAGGATCCCTGTTGTCATGCCCTGCCAACCAAAGACCCACTTACACATCATCTAGTTTGGAGCCAATCAGCTCATCCATGTCAATGTATTACCCCCTACAATATGAGCTTTTAATTTCTGCAGTAACCTTTGATGTGGAAAGGGTAAATGTCATAGAATTTCTGCAGCATGGAAGCAGGGCATTCAGCCCTTCGAGTCCACACTGACCCACCGAAAGGCATCCAACCCAGACACAACCCCCACTACCCTATAACCCTCCATTCCCCATGGCCAAGCCACCTAACCTATATACCTTTGGACTGTGGGAGGAAACTGGAGCACCCGGAGGAAACCCACACAGACACGGGGAGAATGTACAAACTCCACACAGACAGTTTAGATTAGATTACTTACAGTGTGGAAACAGGCCCTTCGGCCCAACAAGTCCACACCACCCCGTCAAAGCGCATCCCACCCATACTCCTACATTTACCCCTTACCTAACACTACGGGCAATTTGGCAATTCACCTGGCCTGCACATCTTTGGGCTGTGGGAGGAAACCGGAGCACCCGGAGGAAACCCACGCAGACACGGGGAGAATGTGCAAACTCCACACAGTCAGTCGCCTGAGGCGGGAATTGAACCCGGGTCTCTGGCGCTGTGAGGCAGCAGTGCTAACCACTGTGCCACCGTGCCGCCCACAAAGTTGTCCAAGGGTAGAGTTGAATCTGAGACCCTAGCGCTGTGGGGCAGCAGTACTAACCACTGAGCCACTATATGATTAATGGTGAAGTAACTTCCCAAAGCCTGTCCACCATCTGCAAGGCACAATGGGGAGTATGCCCCACTTGCCTGGATGGATGTAGCTCCAATAACACTCTCTTTTCCAATTAAATTCCATTTGTCCCTGCGCTGGCCAGCTGACCAATCCACTGATACCTTCCAGCTGCATGCATCTAATCTCCTCACCTGACCAATTCTCCTCTCATCTGCAAAGTGTTGATAACATGGAGAAAAACCATATCTCCAGCATTGCTAATATCCCAAAGGTGTGCCACTGGAAGTATTTCGGTGGAAGCATAAAATGATAAAGAATTGTTAATTAATGAAAACGAGTGGGAAAACTGTGGCAAATTAATTTCAATGTCAGCAAATGTGAAATCTTCCTCATTCAATCAGAAAAGGACACAACAAGGGAAGGTGTAAGTGTTGAAAAATGTTGGGGGAAAGGCTCATGAACAGATGAAGAAATAATCAAACAGGCTAATGGAGTGCTGGACTTTGTAGATAGTGAGTGGAATACAATGTGATAGGAGTTATGCCTGAACTGCACAAAGCCTAGTTTAGATCACACTTGGAGTCTCTGACAATGGTTCTGGATATGACATTTTAGAAAGGGAGGTATTCACTGAGAGAAAGAGGGTGACATGAGTTTACCAGGGTGATACCTGGACACCAAGGGTTACCTTCTGAGGTATGATCATAATTATTGGCGTCCTCTGACATGCAAAAATGGAATGATTGATTTGACCTAAAACACATGGTAACAGAAACCATTCCTATTGGTTAAAGACTGCAATTATAGACCAAAAATTCAGAGCCAGGCATTTCAGGAGCGAAGTTGAAAATGTGTTGCTGGAAAAGCGCAGCAGGTCAGGCAGCATCCAAGGAGCAGGAGAATCGACATTTCGGGCATGAGCCCTTCTTCAGGAGTGAAGTTAGGAATAATCAATTGTCAGTGTCAAAACTGAGAGGGATTGATATTTTTAAGAATGAAAGGTATGATGGGGAAAAGATGTACAATCACAGATCAGCCAGCATCTCATGGAGTGGTGGAATACACTGCAGTGCTGATAGGACAGTGTCTGTTTTAGATTGAACTGGAGTGAATTGAGAGGGAGGAGCAACTGCATAAATATCCGGTCCCATTGCCTCACTGACAAGAGAGGCCTGGACTGAGAAACGCCCTCACTCTGCCCCTCAATATCCTCCTGCAACAGAGGAAGGAGGCCATTTGGCCCATCATGCCTGCTGTGTTTCTATTACCCAAATCCAACCTCCTGCCTTTCCCCTGCACACTACTTCTATCCAATAACCAACCAATGCCCCTCTTGAACGCACTCAGACTGGACAAACAAGGTAAGGGAACACACGGTGAATGTAAGGACCCTGGGGATCAGGGGGACCTTGGTGTACATGTTCACTGGTCCTTAAAATAGCTGGGCATGTAGATTAGATTAGATTACTTACAGTGTGGAAACAGGCCCTTCGGCCCAACAAGTCCACACTGACCCGCTGAAGCTCAATCCACCCAGACCCATTCCCCTACATTTACCCCTTCACCTAACACTGCAGGCAACTTAGCATGGCCAATTCATTTAACCTGCACATTTTTGGATTGTGGGAGGAAATCGGAGCACCCGGAGGAAACCCACGCAGACACAGGGAGAATGTGCAAACTCCACACAGAGAGTCACCCAAGGCTGGAATCGAACCGGGGTCCCTGGTGCTGTGAGGCAGCAGTGCTAACCACTGAGCCACCGTGCCACCCAATTATTTAGATTGTTTTTTTAAGATTCTCCACAGTGTGGAAACAGACCCTTTGGCCCAACAAGGCCACACTGACCCTCCGAAGAGTAACCCACCCAGACCCATTCCCCTCTGACTAATGCACCTAACACTACGGGCAATTTAGCATGGCCAATTCACCTGACCTGCACATATTTGGACTGTGGGAGGAAACCGGAGGACCCGGAGGAAACCCACGCAGACACAGGGAGAATGTGCAAACTCCACAGACAGTCATCAGAGTCTGGAATCAAACCGGGGTCCCTGGTGCTGTGAGGCAGCAGTGCTAACCACTGAGCCACCATGCTTATCTACTGAGCCACTGTGCTTATGTGGTTAAAGGGGTTTACCTGCTTTTATTAACTGAGGCGCAGAGTTTACGTGTAGAATGGTTAACGCTAAAAAGTATAAACATTGGTTAGGCCGTAGAGAGAGTATTGCATGCAGTTTTGGAATCCAAATTATAGGAGGGATGTGATAGCACTGGGTACAGAAGATATTTACCAGGATATTGCCTGGGCTGGAGAGTTTTAGTTATGAAGAGAGATTGGACAGACTGGAGTTGTTTTCCATGTGAGCAGGGAGACTGAGGGGGGTCCTGATTGAGATGGATAAAATGCTGAAGGGCATAGACAGGAAGGCACATCTCCCATTGATGGAGGGACTAATGACTGGGGGTGTGGGGGAGGGTTTGAGGATGGGGGAGGAGACAGTGTTGATTTAAATTGAGTGACAGCAGGTTTAGAGGGAAATGTGAGGAAATTGTTTTATAGATTCATAGGATTCCTCTGCTGTGGAGACAAGCCATTTGGCCCAACAAGTCCACACCGACCCTCTGAAGAGTAACCCACCCAAAACCATTCCCCTACACTATTACTCTATACTTACCCCTGACGAATGCACCTAACCTACACATCCCTCAACACTATGGGCAATTTAGCATGGCCAATTCACCTAACCTACACATTTTTGAACTGTGGGAGGAAACCGGAGCAACTGGAGGAAACCCACGCAGACACGGGGAGAATGTGCAAACTCCACACAGACAGTCACCCGAGGCTGGAATCGAACCCGGGTCCCTGGTGCTGTGAGGCAACAGTGCTAACCACTGAGCCACCGTGCCACCCATCACCCAGAGGGTGGTGGGAATCTGGGAACTTGCTGTCTGTAGAGCAATTTCATCACAGCAAAGAAGCATTTGGATGTGCACTTGTGACGCCAAGATTGTGGGACAAGAGCTGGAAATAGGGTTAGAGTAGTTAGAGTAGTTAGAGTAGTTAGAGTAGTTAGATGCTTGTATTTGACTGGTACAGATTCAAAGGGCTGAAGAGCCCTTTTCTGTGATGTAGATCTCTGTGACTGTATGAATCCCTCAGTTGACTGTGCCTTCCCCAAGTTTCCAGAGAGCTGGTTCCATTTCTTCCCCACGTGCTGTGTGAGGAGGTTATGTTCTCACACTCCCCTGGCTTTGTTTGCACACCATTTTATATCTCTGCCCCTCTGCTTCTTGTTACTTTTACAAGTGGGAACAGCTTCTCCCTATTTACTGTGTCCAGCCCCCGCTCATGATGTTGAAAACCTCTATCAGATCCCCTGTCCACCTCCTCTCTCCAGGGAGGACAGTCCCAGCGTTTTCAATCTATCCTTATCACTGACGTTTCACATTCCTGGAACCATTCTTGTAAGTTGCCCTCAGACTCGCTCCAATGCTTTCAGATAGAGTCATAGAGATGTACAGCAAGGAAACAGACCCTTCAGTCCTACCCATCCATGCCAACTACATATCTCAACCCAATCTAGTCCCACCTGCCAGCGCCCAGCCCATTTCCCTCCAAACCCTTCCTATTCATGTACCCATCCAAATGCCTCTTAAATGTTGCAATTGTACCAGCCTCCTCCACTTCCTCTGGCAGCTCATTCCATACACGTACCACCCTCTGTGTGAAAAAGTTGCCCCTTGGGTCTCTTTTATATCTTTCCCCTCTCACCCTAAACCTATGTCCTCTAGTTTTGGACTCCCCGACCCCAGGAAAAGACTTTGTCTATTTACCCTATCCATGTCCCTCATAATTTTATAAACTTCAATAAGGTCACCCCTCTGACGCTCCAGGGAAAACAGCCTTAGCTCAAATCCTCCAACCCTGGCACCACCCTTACAAATCTTTCTTATAATGTGTCCACACAACTGTCTACAAGCTCCAGCTGGGGTTGAACAAGTGTCTTGTACATGTTCCTCATCACCTCCTCGCTCTTGTACTCTCTGTCCCTATTAATAAAGCTGAGCACACTGTGTGCTTTATTCATTGCTCTCTCCATCTGTTCTGTGTCCTTTAATAATCTGCACGCACATATGCTCAGCTCCCTCTGCTCCTGCAGCCCCTTTAGAACTGTTTTGCCTATTGTACAGCATCTTGCAATGTTGTTTGAACATCTGACTGGATGTACCCGCGCTCGGTATCCTGACCTGCTGCCTCACTAACACTGCAGCGTGGATGAGTGACCTGGCCCAGTCCATGTAGACAGAGACATCGAGAGGCTGCATTCTCTCAGACAGCAGCACATTCAGCTTGGTCAGAAACACTGTGTCACCACCAGATACAAAGGACAGCACGTCCTTGATGATGGGCTTTTCCGTTTTCGAAGCTGGAAAACAAAAACTTTTAAAATCAACGGGAATTTGACTAGAAGGGCTGGTGGAGCAGCTGACCCCTCCTGTGTACCATTCCTGAGTATTGGTGTGTCACTACGGGATTCGATAATCCTGCTCTGTGCCTCACAGGGATAACTGTAGCAGGGCTCCCAGAGGCAGCGGTGGCTACGCGAAGAGCAGCAGCAGGATGGGAACAGTGCCAGCACTCACACCTTCCCAACCATGGCATTCTCACCATTCCTTCACGGAGACATAGGCCTGGAACCCAATCCCCAACAGCACGGTGTATGGACCAAACAGCTCAGCAACACCACTCTTAGGGCCAATTCACTACTGCTCCAGCCAGTCACACCCACATCCCACTAACAAACACCAAAGAAAGAGCAACACAGCACAGGAACAGGCTCTCCGACCCTCCAAGCCTGTGCTGACACATTTTGCCCTTTCCGTAGTAAAACTGTCTTACCTTACAGGATCCATATCCCTCTATTGCCTTCCTACACCTGTATTCGTTCAACACAACGACAGACCATGTGGGAAATAACTCCCTGCACAGGACCTGGGTGTTTGACTGTAGTACTGTCCCTGTCCTGGGAGTGTTTGATGGGGACAGTGTAGAGAGAGCTTTACTCTGTATCTAACCCCACAACTATCCCTGTCCTGGGAGTGTTTGATGGGAGGAACAGTGTAGATGGAGCTTTCCACTGTATCTAACCCCGTGCTGTCCCTGTCCTGGGAGTGTTTGATGGGGACAGTGTAGAGAGAGCTTTACTCTGTATCTAACCCCGTGTTGTCCCTGTCCTGGGAGTGTTTGATGAGGGGACAGTGTAGAGGACACTTTACTCTGTATCTAACCCTGTGCTGTCCCTGTCCTGGGAGTGTTTGATGGGGGACAGTGTAGAGGGAGCTTTACTCTGTATCTAACCCTGTGCTGTCCCTGTCCTGGGAGTGTTTGATGGGGAACAGTGTAGAGGACGCTTTACTCTGTATCTAACTCCATGCTGTCCCTGTGCTGGGAGTGTTTGATGGGGACAGTGTAGAGGACACTTTACTCTGTATCTAACTGCATGCTGTCCCTGTTTGGGAGCACAGGTTGATTGACCACCCAATAACCTGACAGGAGAACGTCCTGCTGCTGCTTAGCTTTTGATTTAATGAAGAAGAAAGTGTCTGCTTATGGCTGGAACACTCATACGTACTGTAGCTTCCTTTTGTGATCTTCCTACAGGTGTCAGTGTTGAGATTGAGATTAACTCCGACCTTAGTGGAGTTATGTGCTTCCATCAAACTCTGTTGGATGTTGAAGTTTGCATCAAATCCCAGACATCTCTTCACTTGTTCATTGGTGATACCTGTGAACAGAGAACAGCAAGCATTTCCATTGGGCAATCAATGATCCTGACAAATTGCCCAGGAGGCTGAGGCGGCAGATGGAGGGGTATCAGATGGAAGGATACAAAGATATGAGAGGCATAGAGAGAGTGATGCCTTTATTTCAGCAAGGCATTTGATAAGGTTCCCCAGGGTAGGCTATTGCACAAAATACGGATTAAGGGTGATTTAGCGGTGGAGCATTGGAGGCTGAGGGGTGACCTTATAGAAATTTATAAAATTATGAGGGGCATGGATAGGATAAATAGACAAAGTATTTTCCCTGGGTTGGGGGAGTCCAGAACTAGAGGGCATAGGTTTAGAGTGAGAGGGGAAAGATATAAAAGAGACCTAAGAGGCAACTTTTTCACGCAGAAGGTGGTACGTGTATGGAATGTGCTGCCAGAGGAAGTGGAGGAGGCTGGTACAATTGCAACATTTAAGAGGCATTTGGATGGGTATATGAATAGGAAGGGTTTGGAGGGATATGGGCTGGGCGCTGCCAGGTGGGACTAGATTGGGTTGGGAATCTGGTCGGCATGGATGGGTTGGACTGAAGGGTTTGTTTCCATGCTGTACATCTCTATGACTCTATGACTGCTGCTTGTCATTTTTATATGTGACCTAGATGAGGGCATAGAAGGATGGGTTGGTAAATTTGCAGATGACAGTAAGGTCGGTGGTTTTTTTCGATAGTGCAGAAGGGTGTTGCAGGTTACAGAGTTACATAGATAAGCTGCAGAGCTGGGCTGAGATGTGGCAAATGGAGTTTAATGTGGAAAGGTGTGAGGTGGTTCACTTTGGAAGGAGCAACAGGGATAAACAGTACTGGGTTCATGCTAAGATTCTTAGTAGCGTAGATGAGCAGAAAGATCTCAGTGTCCTGGTACATAGATCCCTGAAAGTTGCCACCCAGGTTGATAGGGTTGTTAAGAAGGTGTGTGGTATGTTAGCTTTTATTGGTAGAGGGATTGAGTTTCGGAGCCACGAGGTAATATTGCAGGTCTGGTGTGGCCGCACTTGGAATATTGCGTACAGTTCTGATCACCGCGTTATAGAAAGGATGTAGGAGCTATGGAAAGGGTTCGAATGATATTTACCAGGATGTTGCCTCGTATGGAGGGAAGGTCTTACGAGGAAAGGCTGAGGGACTTGAGGCTGTTTTCGTCAGAGAGCAGAAGGTTGAGAAAGACTTAATTGAGACACATAAGATAATCAGAGGGTTAGATAGGTTAGACAGTGAGAACCTTTTTCCTTGGGTGTTGATGGCTAGCATGAGGGGACATAGCTTTAAATTGAGGGATGATAGATATAGAATGGATGTCAGAGGTAGTTTCTTTACTCAGAGAGTAGTAGGGGTGTGGAACGCACTGCCTGAACAGTAGCAGACTTGCCAACTTTAAGGGCATTTACATGGTCATTGGATAGGCATATGGACGAGAATGGAACAGTGTAGGTTAGATGGCCTTCAGATTGGTTTCACAGGGTGGTGCAACATCGAGGGCCGAAGGGCCTGTACTGCACTGTAATGTTCTATGAGTAGATTGTGCGAATGTCTTTCTCATGGCAAATGAGTCTAAGAGCAGAAGGTATAAGCTTATGATGAGGAGTAGGTAAGTTAGGGGCGATCTAAGAAAGAATTATTTCCCCAGAGGGTAGTAGAAATATGGAATATGCTCCGTGAGGGGGTGGTGTGGGGGTAGGTAACTCTCACAACATTTGAGACACATTTTGAGGAGCACATAAAATGCCAGCTCATTGTAGGCTGTGGACCAAATGCAGATAAACGAGATTAGTGTATTGTTTGTTGGTTGGCATAGATACAGTGGGCTGAAGGGCCTCTTTCTACGTTGTATGACTATACGACTCTACAGTAGGCCCAATCCGGCCTGTTCTAGTTTGGCTGGATAAGGTCCCTAGTGCCCCCTACTGGCTCCCTGTCAGGGTACAGATCGCCTTTTAAATTCTCAGCCTTGCATCTTCAAGTACCTTCATGTTTATCCCTACAGCATCCCAAAATAACTAGGGATACCTCTAGTTCTGGCTTCTTGCAGCATCACTTTTACAATATGTTTATGTCATTATAAAGCTATAGATCAGCACCAGCATTACCTCCACCGCTGATGTGCGTGCTTTCAGCTCAGCTATTCTCTGGCTGAATGGTTGACGATTGCCTTTGTGTGAGAAGGCCATCAATTCCTTGACAAAACTGAAAGAACAGCAGATGCTGGAAGTCAGAAACAAAACAGAATTTGCTGGAAAAACTCAGCAGGTCTGGCAGCACTTTTGGTAAGAAAGCAGAGTTAACAATTTGGGTCTGGTGACCCTTCCTCAGAACTGATTGTAGCCAGGAAAAGGTTGGTATCTATGCTGAAGAATGTTGGGGAGGGGGAGTGGGTAATCAGTAAGTGGAGATAGAGTCCGAAGAGAGAGACTCAAAACCAGTTGGATAGACAACGGAGTGGTTAAAGGCCAGCCTGGGAGAATCGATAGCTGCTGATGGGGACTGTTTGTCACTGACAATGGGTTGTGTGATAGCAGACCATGTAATGACAAGGTCTGGTGTGTGGCTAAGGATACAGGAGAAGGTGCTTAGGCCTGAAGATTGTTGAACTCCAAACTGAGTCCTGAAGGCTGCAGGGTACCCAAGCGGAAAATGAGGTGCTGTTCTTATAGCTTCCGCTGAGCTTCACTGGAGCACAGTGGCAAGCCTGGGTCAGAGATGTTGGCCAGGGAACAGGGTGGGGTGTTAAAGTGGCAGGCAACAGGAAGCTCCGGGTGTCTTTTGTGGTAGATGTCTGTGAAGTGGTCACCCAGTCTATGCTTCATTTCCCCAGTGGAGAGGAGACCACATTGTGAGCAGCGAATGCTGTAGACTAAATTGTATGAAGTGCAGGTAAGGTGCTGCTTCAGCTGGAAGGTGTGTTTGGGCCCTTAGATACTGAGGAGGGAGGAGGTAAATGGGCAGGTGTTACATGGGAAGGTGTCATGGATTTGTGGCTGGGGTGGGGCGTGGCGGGGGGAGGAGGTGGACCAGGGTGTCCCAGAGGGAACGGTCCCTGTGGGCGGCTAGCAGGGGAGGGGTGGGGAATATGTTGTCTGGGGGGGGGGGGGAGGGGGTGTTCTCGCTGGAGCTGCTGAAAATGGCAGCTAATGGTCCTCTGGAGGTGGATGCAATATTACAAATTGAGGAAAAGTGTTGGTGTGCAGCCAGGAACGATCTAACTGGCAATCTGTTAGCGAGTGAGGAAGCCAACTGAGTGTGGGGAAAGGTGGTATAAGGTGGGGGCTCGTGAGCTGAGAGCTCTCATACACACACTCAACCAGCATGGCAACAATCCTGGCATTCCTCATTCCAATATTCAGGTGATTTGATAACGGGGGGAGGGGAACCAGAGTGTAAACTCTGAAAGAAGGAAAATGCATTGATGTAGCGCCCTTCAATAAAATGAAGTGATTCGCTCTGTCCATACTTGGCAGAGAGTTTCATGGAGGTCCAAATCCAAAGTGAAAGTGAAGAGTTTTCTGGATGGCATAGAATTGGACTTCTTCAAAGTGGCATCAGTTCTGAGCAGTTAGACTGTGGCTGAGGTTGCCATGGGGATGAAAACTAAAGCAAAAATACTTGATGAAAACTGGTTGGCTTAGAGCTGGATGCCAGCCCTGAAGGAGCGCACAGTAACTGGAGAAGGAAGCAAATCTCCCCACACAAACAGCAGCAAGAATTAAAATAGCACTCCAGCAAGTCAATCATAGAACCCTTACAGGGTGGAAGCAGGCTATTCAGCCCATCAAGTCCACTCCATCCCTCCAGTGAGCATCCCACCCAATCGCTGTAACCCTGCATTTCCCATGGCTAACCCACCTAGCCTGCAAACTAGGGACAATTTATAGTCATAGAGTCACATTCTTCCCATGTCTGCGTGGGTTTCCTCCGGGTGCTCCGGTTTCCTCCCATAGTCCAAAGATGTGCAAGTAAGGTGAATTGGCCATGCTAAATTGCCCGTAGTGTTAGGTAAGGGGTAAATGTAGGGGTATGGGTGGGTTGCGCTTTGGAGGGTCGGTGTGGACTTGTTGGGCCGAAGGGCCTGTTTCCACACTGTAATCTAATCTAATCTAATCACATGGCACAGAAGCAGACCCATTGGCCTGGACGATATCTCTCCAAACCTTTGCAACCCATCTATCCAAATGACGTAATTGTGCATTGCCAAACCACCTAACGTACACGTCTTTGGATTGTGGGAGGAAACCCACGCAGACAACAGGGAGAATGCCCAAACTCCACACAGACTGGAATTGAAGCCAGGTCCCTGGTGCTGGGAGGCAGCAGTGCTGACCACTGAGCCATCGCAAGTGGTATGGGATTGAGTTAAAAAGGATGGAATCCTAAAAGCGACATGGGTAACTCAGACATGCTGAAGAGCTGAATGTGAACTGGATGATCTAGGAATGTTGAGATTAAGACGGGGTTGTCAATGCTGTATCCAGAGATTAACCATGTGAATGGAGAAGGCAGACAAATCGAAGTTAGAAGAATCAAAGACACTAGAAACAATGGCAGGCATGAAATAATTTCAAGATGGAAAACATTGTTGGAACGGCTGAGCAAGGGATAAACAATCTGAATGTTTGAATGCACTTCACACTCACATTGGTTGATCACGCCAAATGTTAACAGAGTTAACATTCCGAGCCCAGTGACTCTAGAGGAGTGTAAGGAACTGGAAAATGTTGGATTTCATGCTGTTAGCAGACAGGGAGGAGGAAGTGAACCTGGAGAAGGGTCACTGGACCCAAAATGTTAACTCTGCTTTCTGTGCACAGATGCTCCAGACCTGCTCCAGCTATTCCTGGGTGAGGGCATGTCTTACGAAGAAAGGTGGAGGGACGTAGGGCTTTACTGATTAGATTAGATTCTCTACAGTGTAGAAACAGACCCTTCGGCCCAACAAGTCCACACCGACCCTCCGGAGAGTAACCCACCCAGATCCATTCCCCTCTGACTAATGCACCTAACACTATGGGCAATTTAGCATGGCCAATTCACCTGACCTGCACATCTTTGGACTGTGGGAGGAAACCGGAGCACCCGGAGGAAACCCACGCAGAGAATGTGCAAACTCCACACAGAGTCCGAGTTGCCCGAGTCTAGAATCGAACCTGGGTCCCTGGTGCTGTGAGGCAGCAATGCTAACCACTGAGCCACCGTGCCATCCTCACTGGAGTGAAGAAGGATAAGAGGTGACTTGATAGAGGTGTACAAGATGATGAGAGGCATAGATAGAGTGGATAGCCAGAGACTTTTTCCCAGGGCAGAAATCTCTATCACGAGGGGACATAATTTTAAGGTGACTGGAGGAAGGTTTAGGGGAGATATCAGAGGCAGGTTCTTTATACAGAGGGTGGTGGGTGTGTGGAATGCACTGCCAGCAGTGGGAGTAGAGTCATTTAAACGATTCTTGGATAAGCACGTGGATGATAGTGAAATGAAGGTTTGTAGGTTAGTCTGATCTTAGAGTAGGTTAGAAGGGGGGCACAACATTGAGGGCAGAAGGGCCTGCAGTGTGTCGTACTGTTCTATGTTCTAATAAGACACAGACATAGCAGGGAGAGGGACGTAAGAAAAATAGAGGCCAGAGGGCTCACCCTGTGGGTTTGAATCTCAATATTGATCACTCGAGAAAGTGCAGTGTCCACATAGAAAATAAGGTGCTGTCCCCTTTGTGTTTGGGGGCTTTGTCGGAACACTGCAGCAAGCCCAGGGCAGGAAGGTTCACACGACAGAAAGGTGGTTGGTTGGAATGATGAGTAACTGGAAGGGTGGGCTCATTCTTACAGGCAGAGCGGAGGGGTGTCCACAAAGTGGTCTCCCAGCCAGTGCTGGGTCTCCCCATTGGAAAGGAGGCTGCATCAGGAGCTGTGAACACAGGCACCTCGACTGTAAGAAGCTCAAGTAAAACACTGCTTCACCTGGAAGGTGGGACTGGGACCTGGGACAGGGAGGAGGGAGGAGGAGAAAAACTTTCTTTTAAACTTTTGACTCCTTGTCTTTCCCTGTTTTCTATTTCCCCTCTATTGTTCGACAAAGTATTTGCTAAATCTCACTTTAACAAAACTCCTTCCTCAGTGATAGGCTAGGCTTTGCCTTACCCTACATATTCACCACTACTCCTCCAGACCAGTCAGCTATTCCAACATATTCCAACTGCAATTCATCCTTCAGATTTCAAAGCAATCCTGGATCGGTCCACACTCCAAACCCCTCGCCCCCTCCCTCACCACCTCGTCCACACTCCAAACCCCTCCCTCCCTCCCTCACCACCTCGTCCACACTCCAAACCCTTCCTCCCTCCCTCACCACCTCGTCCACACTCCAAACCCCTCCCTCCCTCCCTCACCACCTCGTTCACACTCCAAACCCCTCCCTCCCTCACCACCTCGTTCACACTCCAAACCCCTCCCTCACTCCCTCACCACCTCGTTCACACTCCAAACCCCTCCCTCCCTCCCTCACCACCTCGTCCACACTCCAAACCCCTCCCTCCCTCCCTCACCACCTCGTTCACACTCCAAACCCCTCCCTCCCTCACCACCTCGTTCACACTCCAAACCCCTCCCTCACTCCCTCACCACCTCGTTCACACTCCAAACCCCTCCCTCCCTCCCTCACCACCTCGTTCACACTCCAAACCCCTCCCTCCCTCCCTCACCACCTCGTTCACACTCCAAACCCCTCCCACCCTCACCATCTCGTTCACACTCCAAACCCCTCCCTCCCTCACCACCTCGTTCACACTCCAAACCCCTCCCTCCCTCACCATCTCGTTCACACTCCAAACCCCTCCCTCCCTCACCACCTCGTTCACACCCCAAACCCCTCCCTCCCTCACCACCTCGTTCACACTCCAAACCCCTCCCTCCCTCACCATCTCGTTCACACTCCAAACCCCTCCCTCCCTCCCTGACCACCTCGTTCACACTCCAAACCCCTCCCTCCCTCCCTCACCACCTCGTTCACACTCCAAACCCCTCCCTCCCTCACCACCTCATTCACACTCCAAACCCCTCCCTCACCATCTCGTTCACACCCCAAACCCCTCCCTCCCTCCCTCACCACCTCATTCACACTCCAAACCCCTCCCTCACCATCTCGTTCACACTCCAAACCCCTCCCTCCCTCCCTCACCACCTCGTTCACACTCCAAACCCCTCCCTCACCACCATGTTCACACTCCAAACCCCTCCCTCACCACCATGTTCACACTCCAAACCCCTCCCTCACCACCATGTTCACACTCCAAACCCCTCCCTCACCATCCCGTTCACACTCCAAACCCCTCCCTCCCTCCCTCACCACCTCGTTCACACTCCAAACCCCTCCCTCACCACCATGTTCACACCCCAAACCCCTCCCTCCCTCCCTCACCACCTCATTCACACTCCAAACCCCTCCCTCACCATCTCGTTCACACCCCAAACCCCTCCCTCCCTCACCATCTCGTTCACACCCCAAAACCCTCCCTCCTTCACCACCTCAATCACACTCCAAACCCCTCCCTCACCACCTCAATCAAACCCCAAACCCCTCCCTCACCACCTCAATCACACTCCAAACCGCTCCCTCCCTCACCACCTCAATCACACTCCAAACCCCTCCCTCACCACCTCAATCAAACCCCAAACCCATCCCTCACCACCTCGTTCACACCCCAAACCCCTCCCTCCCTCACTATCTCGTTCACACTCCAAAACCCTCCCTCCCACACTATCTCGTTCACACTCCAAACCCCTCCCTCCCTCACCACCTCGTTCACACCCCAAACTCCTCCCTCCCTCACCACCTCGTTCACAACCCAAACCCCTCCCTCCCTCACCACCTCGTTCACACCCCAAACCCCTCCCTCCCTCACCACCTCGTTCACACTCGAAACCCATCCCTCCCTTCCTCACCACCTCGTTCACACCCCAAACACCTCCCTCCCTCACCACCTCGTTCACACTCGAAACCCATCCCTCCCTCCCTCACCACCTCGTTCACACCCCAAACCCCTCCCTCCCTCACCACCATGTTCACACCCCAAACCCCTCCCTCCCTCACCACCTCGTTCACACCCCAAACCCCACCCTCCCTCACCATCTCGTTCACACTCCAAACCCCTCCCTCCCTCACCACCTCGTTCACACCCCAAACCCCTCCCTCCCTCACCACCTCGATCACACCCCAAACCCCTCCCTCCCTCACCACCTCGATCACACTCCAAACCCCTCCCTCCCTCACCATCTCATTCACACTCCAAACCCCTCCCTCCCTCACCACCTCATTCACACCCCAAACCCCTCCCTCCCTCACCACCTCGTTCACACTCCAAACCCCTCCCTCCCTCACCACCTCGTTCACACTCCAAACCCCTCCCTCCCACACCACCTCGTTCACACCCCAAACCCCTCCCTCCCTCACCATCTCGTTCACACCCCAAACCCCTCCCTCCCTCACCATCTCGTTCACACTCCAAACCCCTCCCTCCCTCACCACCTCGTTCACACCCCAAACCCCTCCCTCCCTCACCACCTCGATCACACCCCAAACCCCTCCCTCCCTCACCACCTCGTTCACACTCCAAACCCCTCCCTCCCTCCCTCACCACCTCGTCCACACTCCAAACCCCTCCCTCCCTCCCTCACCACCTCGTTCACACTCCAAACCCCTCCCTCCCTCACCACCTCGTTCACACTCCAAACCCCTCCCTCACTCCCTCACCACCTCGTTCACACTCCAAACCCCTCCCTCCCTCCCTCACCACCTCGTTCACACTCCAAACCCCTCCCTCCCTCCCTCACCACCTCGTTCACACTCCAAACCCCTCCCACCCTCACCATCTCGTTCACACTCCAAACCCCTCCCTCCCTCACCACCTCGTTCACACTCCAAACCCCTCCCTCCCTCACCATCTCGTTCACACTCCAAACCCCTCCCTCCCTCACCACCTCGTTCACACCCCAAACCCCTCCCTCCCTCACCACCTCGTTCACACTCCAAACCCCTCCCTCCCTCACCATCTCGTTCACACTCCAAACCCCTCCCTCCCTCCCTGACCACCTCGTTCACACTCCAAACCCCTCCCTCCCTCCCTCACCACCTCGTTCACACTCCAAACCCCTCCCTCCCTCACCACCTCATTCACACTCCAAACCCCTCCCTCACCATCTCGTTCACACCCCAAACCCCTCCCTCCCTCCCTCACCACCTCATTCACACTCCAAACCCCTCCCTCACCATCTCGTTCACACTCCAAACCCCTCCCTCCCTCCCTCACCACCTCGTTCACACTCCAAACCCCTCCCTCACCACCATGTTCACACTCCAAACCCCTCCCTCACCACCATGTTCACACTCCAAACCCCTCCCTCACCACCATGTTCACACTCCAAACCCCTCCCTCACCATCCCGTTCACACTCCAAACCCCTCCCTCCCTCCCTCACCACCTCGTTCACACTCCAAACCCCTCCCTCACCACCATGTTCACACCCCAAACCCCTCCCTCCCTCCCTCACCACCTCATTCACACTCCAAACCCCTCCCTCACCATCTCGTTCACACCCCAAACCCCTCCCTCCCTCACCATCTCGTTCACACCCCAAAACCCTCCCTCCTTCACCACCTCAATCACACTCCAAACCCCTCCCTCACCACCTCAATCAAACCCCAAACCCCTCCCTCACCACCTCAATCACACTCCAAACCGCTCCCTCCCTCACCACCTCAATCACACTCCAAACCCCTCCCTCACCACCTCAATCAAACCCCAAACCCATCCCTCACCACCTCGTTCACACCCCAAACCCCTCCCTCCCTCACTATCTCGTTCACACTCCAAAACCCTCCCTCCCACACTATCTCGTTCACACTCCAAACCCCTCCCTCCCTCACCACCTCGTTCACACCCCAAACTCCTCCCTCCCTCACCACCTCGTTCACAACCCAAACCCCTCCCTCCCTCACCACCTCGTTCACACCCCAAACCCCTCCCTCCCTCACCACCTCGTTCACACTCGAAACCCATCCCTCCCTTCCTCACCACCTCGTTCACACCCCAAACCCCTCCCTCCCTCACCACCTCGTTCACACTCGAAACCCATCCCTCCCTCCCTCACCACCTCGTTCACACCCCAAACCCCTCCCTCCCTCACCACCATGTTCACACCCCAAACCCCTCCCTCCCTCACCACCTCGTTCACACCCCAAACCCCACCCTCCCTCACCATCTCGTTCACACTCCAAACCCCTCCCTCCCTCACCACCTCGTTCACACCCCAAACCCCTCCCTCCCTCACCACCTCGATCACACCCCAAACCCCTCCCTCCCTCACCACCTCGATCACACTCCAAACCCCTCCCTCCCTCACCATCTCATTCACACTCCAAACCCCTCCCTCCCTCACCACCTCATTCACACCCCAAACCCCTCCCTCCCTCACCACCTCGTTCACACTCCAAACCCCTCCCTCCCTCACCACCTCGTTCACACTCCAAACCCCTCCCTCCCACACCACCTCGTTCACACCCCAAACCCCTCCCTCCCTCACCATCTCGTTCACACCCCAAACCCCTCCCTCCCTCACCATCTCGTTCACACTCCAAACCCCTCCCTCCCTCACCACCTCGTTCACACCCCAAACCCCTCCCTCCCTCACCACCTCGATCACACCCCAAACCCCTCCCTCCCTCACCACCTCGATCACACTCCAAACCCCTCCCTCCCTCACCATCTCATTCACACTCCAAACCCCTCCCTCCCTCACCACCTCGTTCACACCCCAAACCCCTCCCTCCCTCACCATCTCGTTCACACCACAAACCCCTCCCTCCCTCACCACCTCGTTCACACCCCAAAACCCTCCCTCCCTCACCACCTCAATCACACTCCAAACCCCTCCCTCCCTCACCACCTCGTTCACACCCCAAACCCCTCCCTCCCTCACCACCTCGATCACACTCCAAACCCCTCCCTCCCTCACCACCTCGTTCACACTCCAAACCCCTCCCTCCCTCACCACCTCGTTCACACCCCAAACTCCTCCCTCCCTCACCACCTCGTTCACAACCCAAACCCCTCCCTCCCTCACCACCTCGTTCACACCCCAAACCCCTCCCTCCCTCACCACCTCGTTCACACCCCAAACCCCTCCCTCCCTCACCACCTCGTTCACAACCCAAACTCCTCCCTCCCTCACCACCTCGTTCACACTCGAAACCCATCCCTCCCTCCCTCACCACCTCGTTCACACTCGAAACCCATCCCTCCCTCCCTCACCACCTCAATCACACTCCAAACCCCTCCCTCCCTCACCACCTCGTTCACACTCCAAACCCCTCCCTCCCTCACCACCTCAATTACACTCCAAACCCCCCCTCCCTCACCACCTCGTTCACACTCCAAACCCCTCCCTCCCTCACCACCTCGTTCACACCCCAAACCCCTCCCTCCCTCACCACCTCGTTCACATCCCAAACCCCTCCCTCCCTCACCATCTCGTTCACACTCCAAACCCCTCCCTCCCTCACCACCTCAATCATATCCCAAACCCCTCCCTCCCTCACCACCTCGTTCACACCCCAAACCCCTCCCTCCCTCACCACCTCGTTCACATCCCAAACCCCTCCCTCCCTCACCACCTCGTTCACACCCCAAACCCCTCCCTCCCTCACCACCTCGTTCACACCCCAAACCCCTCCCTCCCTCACCACCTCGTTCACACCCCAAACCCCTCCCTCCCTCACCACCTCGTTCACACTCCAAACCCCTCCCTCCCTCACCACCTCGTTCACACCCCAAACCCCTCCCTCCCTCACCACCTCGTTCACACCCCAAACCCCTCCCTCCCTCACCACCTCGTTCACACTCCAAATCCCTCCCTCCCTCACCATCTCGTTCACACTCCAAACCCCTCCCTCCCTCACCACCTCGTTCACACTCCAAACCCCTCCCTCCCACACCACCTCGTTCACACTCCAAACCCCTCCCTCCCTCACCATCTCGTTCACACTCCAAACCCCTCCCTCCCTCACCACCTCGTTCACACTCCAAACCCCTCCCTCCCTCACCATCTCGTTCACACTCCAAACCCCTCCCTCCCTCACCATCTCGTTCACACTCCAAACCCCTCCCTCCCTCACCACCTCGTTCACACTCCAAACCCCTCCCTCCCACACCACCTCGTTCACACTCCAAACCCCTCCCTCCCTCACCATCTCATTCACACTCCAAACCCCTCCCTCCCTCACCACCTCGTTCACACTCCAAACCCCTCCCTCCCTCACCATCTCGTTCACACTCCAAACCCCTCCCTCCCTCACCATCTCGTTCACACTCCAAACCCCTCCCTCCCTCACCACCTCGTTCACACTCCAAACCCCTCCCTCCCTCACCACCATGTTCACACTCCAAACCCCTCCCTCCCTCACCATCTCGTTCACACTCCAAACCCCTCCCTCCCTCACCATCTCGTTCACACCCCAAACCCCTCCCTCCCTCCCTCACCATCTCGTTCACACTCCAAACCCCTCCCTCCCTCCCTCACCACCTCGTTCACACCCCAAACCCCTCCCTCCCTCACCATCTCGTTCACACCCCAAGACCCTCCCTCCCTCACCACCTCAATCACACTCCAAACCCTCTCTCCCTCACCACCTCAATCAAACCCCAAACCCCTCCCTCCCTCACCAACTCAATCACACTCCAAACCCCTCCCTCCCTCACCACCTCAATCAAACCCCAAACCCCTCCCTCCCTCACCACCTCAATCAAACCCCAAACTCCTCCTTCAATCACCACTTCATTCACACCCCTTACCCCTCCCTCCAACATCACCTCAATCATATCCCAAACCCCTCCCTCCATCACCACCTCGTTCACACCCCAACCCCCTCCCTCCATCACCACCTCTCCAAACCCCTCCCCATTCACACTCCAAACCCCTCACTCCATTATCACCTCACTCAGACTCTGCCTCTCTCTCTCTACCATTCCATGCTTGGTCCCTGCTCAATTTGAAACCTTGTGTTAATTGCTATTTTGGCCAAACAATCTCCTGTCTTCCGATCAGCTGCTGAGAAAGGTAAGCTTGAAAAACTCTCAGATTCTTTCATTCCCCCAGATTCTTCCTCCCTGCCCTGCTTGCTGACCCTATTCCTTAATATCCCACCTGGTGCTATGAATTCACCATGTACTGTGTGTGTCCACTCTCTGGTGCCAACCTGGCAGTGCTCAGGGAAGGAAGGTATCTGATAAGATACCACACATTGGGCTATGCAGTAAGGTAATAGCCCATGGTGTTGGGAGGAGTACTTTCGCATGGCTGGAGGATTGGTTAATTGATAGAAGACTAATGGAGAGTTGTGAGAAGGGGGTGTGGGTGGGTATTGGCAGGACAGTAACCTCTAACTAGTGGATCAGTGCTGGGGCTGCAAATACTTACAATAGATACTAATGACTTCAAGGAGGGAAGTGAATGGACTGCAGCCAAGTTTGGGGATGACTCAAAGATAGTTAGGAAGGTAACTGGTGAGGAAAGCACAATGGGACATAGACAATTTAAGTGAACTTCCATCTAGAAGGACAGGGGCAACAGCTACCTGGGAACACCACCCCCCTTCAAGTTCAGCTCCAAGCCCCTCCCCATCCTGACTTGGAAATATATCACCGTTCCTTCAGTGTCCCGGGGTCAGAATTCCCTCCCTCAGGGCATTGTGGGTCACCCTACAGCACATGGACTGCAGCGGGTCAGGAAGGCAGCTCACCCCCACCTTCTCAAGGGGGCAACTAGGGACGGGAAATAAATGCTGGCCAGTCAGTGACCCCCCCACATCCCATGAGTAAATGAATGTTTAAAAAAAAAAGAAAGCTACACCATAGTGGGATTTGGGAACACTTGACCTTGAATCACAGAAAGTTCAATGGGTAATAGGCAAGGCAAATGGAACACGTGTAAATGCAGATTTTCCCTTTCAATTGATATTCTCGTGAATTGTTCTGAAGACAGAAAGTTTCAACAACATGTGCCTTTTCAGTAAAATTAAAACCTGAACCAAACAAAGTGTCATCTGAGTTTGAAAGGAGAGCTAATATAAAATCTAAAAATAAACCCACAGATGCTGGAGATCTAAAACAAAAACTGAAATTGCTGGAGAAACTCAGCAGGTCTGGCAGCATCTGTGGAGAGAGACATAGAGTCAATGCTTCGAGCCCAGTGACCCTCATTTAGTATTCTGACAGGTCATATCAGACTCGGGATGTTAACACTTAATTTCTCTCCACAGATGCTGCCAGACCTGCTGAGTTTCTCCAGCAATTTCAGTTTTAGCTGCTGATTTCAAGGGGAGGTGATGACCTAGTGGCATTACCACTGGACTGTTAATCCAGAGACCCAGCTAATGTTCTGGGGACCTGGGTTTGAATCCTGCCTTAGCAAATGGTGGAATTTGAATTCAATATAATAATCTGGAATCAAGAGTCCAGAATGACGACTCGGATCTATAATTGGGGAAAACCCATCTGGTTCATTTACTGCCCTAAGGGAAGCCAATCTACCATCCTTATCTACGTTTGACTCCAGATCCACAGCAATGAGGGTGACTCCTCATTCCCCCCTGGGTAATTAGGGATGGGTACTAAATGCTGGCCCAGCTAATGAGGCCCTGAACAAATAAAGAATCCAGCAGGAGAGGTGGGCGCCGCAGGGAGTGGAGTGCATTATTTCTCCCTCCAATTCTATTTTGATTTAGTCCCTACCCTCCCCCTCACTGTTTTGATCACACAGCATTGCCCTTTGATGTGAAGGGCAGTGCCTGTCACTGGCCACCCGGGTGTTTTCCTATCTTCCTGGTGGTGGAATTTGAATAAAGATTCGTGCACTTTGTGTCTTTCACTGTGTATCACACCTACACACACACCATGGGTGCTGGGGATAAAATAAGCACTACCGCACTTAGGCGGTAGTGTGGGGTTAAAAGAAAAAGAAAAAAATAGAAAGGGAAAAAAAAGGGAAAAAAAAAGAAAAAAAAGAAGAAAAGAAAAGAAAAAAAAAGAATCCAGCAGGAGAGGTGGGCGCCGCAGGGAGTGGAGTGCATCATTTCTCCCTCCAACTCTATTTTGATTTAGTCCCGACCCTCCCCTTCACTGTTTTGATCACACAGCACTGCCCTTTGATGTGAAGGGCAGTGCTTGTCACTGGCCACCCGGGTGTTTTCCTATCTTCCTGGTGGTGGAAATTGAATAAAGATTCGTGCACTTTGTGTCTTTCACTGTGTCTCACACCTGCACACACACACCATGGGTGCTGGGGATAAAATAAGCACTACCGCACTTAGGTGGTAGTGTGGGGGGAAAATAAAAAAAAAGAATCCAGCATCTGCAGTATTTTGCTTTTGTTTGAATTGGGTGAAGAGGAGGAAATTACATCATGAAGTTTAGACTGTGAAACAACTTGACTTACGATCCTTCATCATTTCCGATTTGTCCAACACGTAAACCATTTGATAATCGCCACCTAGTGTTCCAGCGGAGCTGTAATGTGTACCGTAGCTTTCCAGGAATTTAAAATACACCCCTTTGTCATATTCCCTTGGCAGATTCTTCAGGTCAATGATAAAATCGTCATCGAGCATATAGCGTTTGTTTCGCATGTGGAATTTTGCCAGCTGTATTTGACCCTTTACCCGGAAGTATTCATTCGTCTAGATTTTGGATACATTTGTAAGAATGAGTTATCTATTTCTGAATGAAAATTACATCTTATCACAAGAAATAAGGAGCCTGGGGTCAGTCTACATTGAACTCCCCGCAGTTTCCCAGTCTATGCCCTGACCCTCACACAGACTTCCCACCCCATTGCCTGCCTCATCCAAACTACATACTCACCTCTACTCCTCCAGACCAGTCAGCTATTCTTCCCCAACTCACACGCACCCAATCCCCACTCAAAGGGGGTAGGATGAGCGGTTATTTCTTGCTCTGTGATGTGGACAGGTTGGTAAGCTCAGTTAGCTGAATGACTGGCTTCCATTACACAGTGATGCCTACAACGTGGGTTCAATTCCTACATTGGCTGGGATTGTCATAAAGATTCAACTGAGGTGTGGTCACCCTCGGCTTAAATTGCCACCCAGTGCCAAAAAACTGTGATGCTGGAAAAGCACAGCCGGTCAGGCAGCATCCGAGGAGCAGGAGAGTCGACATTTTGGGCATAAGCTCTTCATCAGACTTGTGCTCGAAACGTCGATTCTCCTGCTCCTCGGATGCTGCCTGACCGGCTGTGCTTTTCCAGCAACATACTCTTCCACCCTGAACTCCTCACTGTCTCGTCCTTAAATTCGCACCAATCAACTCTTTATGTTTCTAATGAGTGACCTTACTCACAGGGTAACCTCACAAAGTTTATGCAGCCTGGTGTTAAGATGAAGGCACAGGGAGAGGTTCTGGAAACAAAGTTAATATTTTCCCTGACTGAGCAGATTCTGTAACTACCTTTCAGCAGCAGAACGAGGCCAGCTCACCACCCCCTCTTAACGCAGGGATGTGAACACAAGTGCAGGTGAGACCGACAGGAATGGTTCCAGCAGTGAGAAACATCAGTGATGAGGGTAGATTGAAGACGTTGGGGCTGTTCTCCTTGGAGAGATGAGGCTGAGAGGGGATCCGACAGAGGTGTCAACGTCATGAGTGGAGGCTGGACAGAATAGATCACAAGACACTGTTCCAGCTCATAAAAGGATCGAGAATGAGAGGCGCGTTGATTCAAAGCGATGTGCAAACAAAACCAGGGGAAAACCTTTATCACTCAGTGCGTAGTTAGGGTGTGGAATGAAAATGTGGTGGGGACAGGTTCAACTGAGGCAGCCAAGGGAAAACTGGACTTTCTTTTGGATATAAATAGTGTACAGGGATGTGGAAAAAAAGCCAGGAAATTGGCATTAGGGGATAGAACCTGGACAGACATCAAGGGGCCAAATGTCTTTGTCTGCATTATAACAGCTCTGTGATTCAGTGATTGTCATAATGTTAATCGTTCATTTATTCCCATCCACCCCTCTCCCTCCACGGTCCCCAGACTCTACCTACCCCTTCTACGGCTGCATTGCTAGGTCCTCTCTCTGTGGGCTCCCTCACTCTCGTCTCCTCTGTTAGTTCCTCCTCTGATTGATCAGTGTGTTGTCAGTCTGTCTGGAGCAGCCGTTTCCCCTCACACTCTCCCACTCTCTCCTGTTTCACACTCCCTGACTCTCCCCGCCTCTGTTTCTAACGCCACCAATTGCTTTTTCTCCACCCATTTTCTCTCATTTCAACGGACTTGTCTCTCCTCATCTGTCTGTCTGTCTGTCTCTCTCTCCCTCTCATCCACCCTCTCCAACGATTCCCACCATCCACATGTCCACAACAGTGTGTCTGTCTGTGCTACCACTCTCTCCCTGCATGTAATACTCCCAATCCCTCTCCCACACGCTCTCTGTCTCTCTCTATTCGTTGTCTGCACCCACACCTTGCTCTCGCTCTCTCTCTCTTTCTCCTGTGCCAAATGCTCTTTCTCTTGTGCCCTTCCTCCTACTATTCTGGCTATCCCTCTCTCTATCTCTCCTATCCTCTCTCTCCCATGCACTTTTGCTTTCTCTGTGCTCTCTCCTTATGCCATGTTCGCTCCATCTAATCCCCGTGCTTATTTCCTCTCTCCTCCCCCTGTTTGTTCATTGAATCCCTGCAGTGTGGAAGCAGACATTTCAGCACATCAGCTCAACACTGACCCCCCGAACAGCATCCCACCAATCCCCAACTATCCCTGTAACCCTGCATTTCCCACGGCTAACCCGCACATCCCTGAACACTATGGGCAATTGAGCATGGCCAATTCACCTAACCTGCGCATATTTAGACTGGGGGTGTAAACTGGAGGAAACCTGTTAAGACACAGGGAGAATGCCCAAACTCTAAACGGTCAGCCGCCCAAGGGTGGAATCAAACCTGGGTCCCTGGCGCTGTGAGGCAGGGAGTCAGTGGAGCAGTGCTACCACTGAGCCATCATGCCACCCTTAACCAGTGTGCTGCCCATGTTCTATTCCCCTACTTTACCTTTTTTTTTGCCCTGTCTCTACCCTCCATTTGGTTTCCACCCCGCCCCCCCCCCCCCCCATCTCTCCTATGCTCCAAATCCTTTGCTTCCAGCGAGAACAGGCCATTCAGCCCTTTGAGTCCGCTCTGTCATTCAAAATGATCATGGCTGACCATCCTATGTTCTTGCTTTCTCCCCATTTTCTTTCATCCCTTTATCATTAAGAATTCCATCCATCTCCTTCTTGAGACCATTCCATATTTTGCCATCAACTGCTTTCTGGGACAGAGAATTCCACAGGCTCCCCACTCTCTGGGTGAAGACATTTCTCCTCAACTTAGTCCAAAATGGCCTACCCTGTATCCTTGGACTGTGACCCTCTGGTTCTGGACTCCTCTTGTCATTAGGAACATCCTTCCGGCATCCACCCTGTCTAGTCCTGTTGGAATTTTATAGCTTACTATGAGATGCCCTCCATCTGGTAAACTCCAATGAATACGGTCCAAACTGATCCAGTCTGTCTTCAGATGTCAGTCCTCCCACTCCAGGAACCAAATCTTTGTTGCACACCCTCCATCACTAGACCCTCCTTCCTTAGCTAAGGAGGTCACCATCTCTCTCTCTCTCTCACTCTCTCTCTGTGCTGTTCTCAATTCTCTTAGTTTGGTTCTGTCTCCCCATTCCAAGTGGCAGGCTGATCAGGGACTCTACCTGGGACTGATTGTGACTTAGTAGAACTTCAAGATTTCGCGACTTGTTGAGATTGAAGCCAACGCCAGCAGTAGCATCAACCTTATTAGACTTGGTGGTCAGAGAGAGTCCAACGTTGAAACCACTTGTGGTCTCTTCCATGATCTTTGTGACAACTTCAGTCGAACTCTCGTATACCTCAGTCGTGAAGGCTTGTGTAGCTTGTGTCTAAGTGAATAGAATCAAACAACTCAAGAATACGATCTTAGAGTACAGAGTGGACATAGCATGGATGTGTGTCACAACAAGATTATTCACCTTGTCCCATTCCCCAGTGTCTCCCTGAAAACCCAGCAAAGATCAATTCAGGTAAAGATCAAATCCATGTTGAGAAAATACGAGGGGATTTTCCTCCCCTACACTCGGCCCCTGCTTCACAAAGCCCTCAAACCCCACTCCGTAGTCCGATGTCACCCAAGGACAGACGGCTTCACAAAGGCACCCTCCCCCCTCCCCTGTCAGTGTCCACGTGGACCCTTCACCCTGCAGGGAGACGCCATTAATCCCTTTCACATGATAGACACACCGCAATCCCACTGAGGATAAAGCCATTCCTCATTTGTAACCCGGCCTTCCCCACAGGTTCACTAATGCCCTTTAAGAAAGGACTCTGCCATCCTTACCTGGTCTGGCCTACATGTGACAATGTGGTTGACTGTTAACTGCCCCTGGGCAATTAGGGATGGGGACTAAATGTTGGCCTGGCCAGTGACACCCTCATCCTGTGAATGAATAAAAGAAACAGGTGACCCTTACCTGGAAGGAGAAAAAGCCAATATTCCATGGGATACGGAAACGAGTCCTCCTGTTGCTGTCAAAGACATTTTCACATAGGCCATTGTAGAATTTGTTGTTGAACGGGCTTTTCCGCGGCTCCATCCCGAAGATGATCAGTCTAAAAAGGCAAGGCCCAACTTGGTCATTCAGCACCAATCAGCCCCTCCCTAGGTGCTAATGGCTGGCTCTCCTCCATTCCTGTCTCACCTCTCCTTCTTCTAGGTGGAAGTGGGTACTCCAGATGCTGGAGATTAGAGTCAAGTGGCGCTGGAAAAGCACAACAGGTCAGGCAGCATCCGAGCAGCGTCAGGAATTCCTGATGAAGGGCTTTTGCTCGAAACGTCGATTTTCCTGCACCTTGGAAGCTGCCTGGCCTGCTGTGCTTTTCCAGCAACACTCTCTAATCTTGACTCTCCTCTCCTTCTGTCTCCTCCCTCACTCCCTCAGTGGTCCTTTCATCCCTCCCCCGATCCACTCCGCCTTTCCCTCTCTCTCTCTCTCGCTCTCTCTCTCTCTCTCTGTGTCCTTCCTCCCTTCCACTCTCCATCCCCTTCGCACGAAGTCCTCTTTCTATTCAGATTGTTGCAGTATCTTTTTCTGAAAGAACATCCCTCAGTGTCACCCTCTCTTTCCAAACTGTCTTGTTCGCTACCATTCCCCACTGGATGTGACAGGACTGCAAAGCTGCCATCTAATCCATTGGTTTCCAAGACAGATGCACATTGAAATCCTGTGTCCTTGCCACTCTCAGTGCTTCCCCCAAGTGTTGATCAATATGGAGGATACTGATTCGTCGGCCGAGGGAGGATGGTCTGTGGTAATCAGCAGGAGGTTTCCTTACCCATGTTTAACCTGAAGCCATGAGACTTCACGGGGTCCGGAGTCAGTGTTGAGGCCTCCCAGGGTAACTCCCTCCTGACTGTATCCCACTGTGCCACCCCCTCTCTGCTGGGTCTGTCCTGCCTGTGGGACGGTGATGGTGGGGTCTGGGACACTGTCTGTAAGGTGTGACTCTGCGAGTGTGACTGTGTCAGGCTGGTGCTTGGTGAGACTGTGAGACAGCTCTCCCAATGTTGGCACTAGCCCCCAGGAGGACCCTGCAGGGTCGACAGGGCTGTATCTGCCGCTGTCTTTTCCTGTGCCAAGGTCGATGCCAGGTCAATCCGTCTGGTTTCAGGTCTTTCTCAGGACTTTTTACAATGGAGTGTCGTCGATCTCAGAGTCACCCACATCGCTGTGGGTCTGGAGTCACGTATAGGCCAGGCCAGGTAAGGACGGCAGATTCCCATCCCTAAAGGATATTAGTGAATCAGATGGGTTTTTATGACAATTGACAATAGTCATCGTTAGACTTTTTAATTACTGAGTCTGTAGGAATTCAGATTGCAACATTTGCTGTGGTCGCATTTGAGCCCAAGTTTCCAGAGAATTTCCTGGGTCTCTGGATTGCAACATCACTCAGCCATCATCTCTCCCTCTGTCCGCCCGCCCGCCTGTCCGCCCACCTGCCTGCCCGTATGTCCGCCCCCCCCGCCCGACCGTCTGCCTGTCCGTCCACCTGGCCATCTACCTGTCTGTGCGTCTGCCTGCCCACCTGTCCATCTGCTTGCCCGCCTGCATACTTGTCCGCCTGCCTGCCCGTCCGCCTGTCCATCCGTCCGCCTGTCCGTCCGTCTGCTTGCCCGCCCACCTGTCCGCCTGTCCACCTGTCCGTCTGCCTGCCTGTCCGTCTGCCTGCCTGTCCGTCCGCCTGTCCGTCCGTCTGCTTGCCCGCCCGCCCGCACGCCTGTCCGCCTGTCCGCCCGCCAGCCTGTCCGTCTGCCTGTCTGTCCGCCCGTCCGTCCGCCTGCCCGTCCGTCCGTCTGCCTGTCCGTCCGTCTGTCCGCCCGCCCGCCTGTCCGCCCACCTGCCTGCCCATATGTCCGCCCCCCCCGCCCGACCATCTGCCTGTCCGTCCACCTGGCCATCTACCTGTCTGTGCGTCTGCCTGCCCACCTGTCCATCTGCTTGCCCGCCTGCCTGCCTGTCCGCCTGCCTGCCCATCCGCCTGTCCATCCGTCTGCTTGCCCGCCCGTCCGTCCGCCTGTCCACCTGTCCACCCACCAGCCTGTCCGCCTGCCTGCCTGTCCGTCTGCCTGCCTGTCCGTCCGCCTGTCCGTCCGTCTGCTTGCCCGCCCGCCCGTCCACCTGTCCACCCGCCAGCCTGTCCGTCTGCCTGTCCGTCCGCCGTCCGTCCGCCTGCCCGTCTGTCTGCCTGTCCGTCCGTCTGCTTGCCCGCCCGTCTGTCCGCCTGTCCGCCCGCCAGCCTGTCCGTCGGCCCGTCCGTCCACCATCCCCGTCCGTCCGCCTGCCCGTCCGTCTGCCTGCCTGTCCGTCCGCCTGTCCGTCTGTCTGCTTGCCCGCCCGTCCGCCTGCTCGTCCGCCCGCCCGCCCGTCCGCCTGCCTGTCCGTCCGCCTGCCCGTCCGCCTGCCCGCCTGCCCGCCTGTCCGTCCGCCTGCCTGTCCGTCCGCCTGCCCGTCCGCCTGTCCGTCCACCCGCCCGCCGGCCCATCCGCCTGCCCGTCCGCTTGTCTGTCTGCCCATCCGCCTGCCTCTCCGCCTGCCTGCCCGTCCGCCTGTCCATCCGTCCGCCTGTCCGCCCGCCAGCCTGTCCGTCCGCCAGTCCGTCCGCCTGCCCGTCCGTCCGCCTGCCCATCCATCTGCCTGCCTGTCCGTCCGCCTGTCCGTCCATCTGCTTGCCCGCCCATCCGCCTGCCCGCCCGTCCGCCTGTCCGCCCGTCCGCCTGTCCATCCGTCCGCCTGCCCTTCCGTCCGCCTGTCCGTCCGCCCGTCCGTCCGCCTGTCCGCCCGCCCGCCCGCCCGCCTGTCCGTCCGCCTGTCCGTCCACCTGTCCGTCTGTCCGCCCGCCTGCCCATCCGCCTGTCCGCCCGCCCGCCTGCCTGTCTGCCTGCCTGTCTGCCTGTCCGTCTGCCTGCCCGCCCGTCCGCCTGCCTGTCTATCTGCCTGTCTCGCTGCCTGTATCTTTGCAGACTACTTGTCTGCCATCTTTTTCTCTCTCTCTCTCTCTCTCTCTCTCACCAGACTATTTCTCTCCCTTGGTCCTCATACTGTTGACTCTCTTTCTCTCTCTCTCTCTCTCATTCAAAGGACAAAATACATTCCAACACAGGAGCAGACCCTTCAGCCTATCCAGATTGCACTGACATGTGATGCCTTTTGAAACTAAAAGCCTGTCCATATCCCTCTATTCCCAGCCTTTTCATATATCAGTCAAGATGTCTCTTAAAGATTGCTATTGTAGATGTACCTGCCTCTATCACCTCCTCAGGCACTAACCACCCTCTGTGTAAAAAAACTTGCCTCACACATCTCCCTTAAACTCTACCCCCTCCATTTACCTTAAAACTATGTCCCCAAGTAATTGACATTTCTACCCTGGGGAAAAGTCTCTGACGTCTGTTCTATTCATACCTCTCATAATTTCGTAAACATCGATCAGGTCTCCCCTCAGCCTTCAACATTTAAGCGAAAAGTTTGTCCAAACTCTCCTCATAGCTAATACCCTTCAAACCAGGTAACACCCTGGTGAACTGTCTCTGTACCTTCTCCAGAGCTTACACATCCTTCTGCTCATGGGGCAACCAGACTACATATAATGTGGCCTCAATAAAGTTCCCTACAGCTGCAACATGACTTGCCAAGTCTTATACTCAATGCCCTGACCGATGAAGACCAGTATGCCACATGCCTTCTTGACCAACTTAGCCACATGTGTGGCCACTTTCGGGGAAGTGTAGACCTGTATGCCCAGATCCCTCTGCATGTTAATGCTACAAAGGTTCTGCCACTTGCTGTGTACCTCCCTCCTGCATTAGACCTTCCAAAATGCATCACCTCGCATTTTTCCGGTTAAACTCCATCTGCCATTTCTCCGCCCAATGCCCAGCCCATCCATACGCTGCTGTATCCTCTGACAATCCTCCTCATTGTCCACAGTTCCGCCAATCTGTGCGTCATCCACAGATTTACTAATGATTTATGTCCCTCTGTCTCTCTCTCTCTCTCTTTGTCTTCAGATTGCATTGGAGGGGGTGCAGAGGAGATTCACCAGGTTGATGCCTGGGATGGAGCAGGTTAGCGATGAAGAGAGGCTGGATAAGCTCAGGTTGTTTCCTTTGGAACAGAGGAGGCTGAGGGGGGACCAGGTAGAGGTGTTTATGGTTATGAGGGCCATGGAGAATGTAAAGTGTCAATAATATATAAATGACTTGGATGAAAGTGTAGTTGGGTGGATTAGTAAATTTGTAGATGATACGAAGATCAGTGGAGTGGTGGGTAGTGTAAGAGGTTATCAGAGGATACAGTGGGATGTTGATCAGTTGCACATATGGGCAAAGAAATGACAGATGGAGTTTAATCCAGGTAAGTGCTGCACTTTGGGAGATCAAATGTAAAGGAAAAGTATACAGTTAATGGCAGGACCCTGAACAGCATTGATGTACAGAGGGATCTTGAGGTCCAAGTCCATAGCTCCCTGAAAGTGGCCTCACAGGTGGATAGGGCGGTACAGAAGGTGTATGGCATGTTTGCCTTTATTGGCTGGGGAATTGAGTACAAGAGTCAGGATTTCATGTTGCAGATTTATAAGACTTTGGTTAGGGCACACTTACAGTATTGTGTTCAATTCTGGTCGCCACATTACAGGGAGGATGTGGAGGCTTTGGAGAGGGTGCAGAAGAGGTTTACCAGGATGCTGCCTGGATTAGAGGGTAGGAGCTGTAAGGAGAGGCTAGAATAACACGGGTTGTCTTCCCTGGAGCAGCGGAGGCTGAGGGGAGACCTGATAGAAGTCTATAAAATTATGAGAGGCATAGAATCTTTTCCCCTGATTTGAAATATCTAATACAAGGAGGCACACATTTAAGGTGAGAGGGGGAAAATTCAAAGGAGATGTGAGGGGCAAAGTTTTTACCCAGAGGGCGGTAAGAGTCTGGAACGTGCTGCTAGAGGTGGTGGTGGAAGCTGATATGATAGGGACTTTTAAGGGACTTCTAGATAAGCCCATGAGTATGGAGGGAAATGGACCAAGGGCAGGCAGAAGGGATTAGTTTAATATGGCATCATGTTAAGCACAACATGGTGGATCAAAGGGCTCGTTCCTGTTCTGTTCTATTTTCTAATAACAAAGGACAGCATTTTCAAGTGAAAGGCAGGAGATTTAGAAGGGATTTGAGGAAAGACATTTTCACCCAGAGGGTGGTGAGGGTCTGGAACACACTGCCTAGGTGGGGAGCTGAGGTGTGAAACCTCACAGTCTTTAATAAGCACAGCATCCATGGCTTTGTGCCTAGTCTGGCTTTGTGTAGATAGTTTAGCACAGACTCAATGGGTGGAAGGGCCTCCTCTGTACTGCATGACTCTATGTTTGACTTCTCTCTCTCTTTCTGTGTCTCTCCCTGTCTCTCTCTCTCTTCTCTCTCTCTCTGTCTCTCTCCATCTCTCTCTGTCTCTCTGTTTCTCTCTGTCAGGACTGTCTGCCTTTCTGTGTGTAGCTCGCAGTAGTCTGGCTGTTTTTGCCTGCCTCTCTCTCTCTGTGTCATCAGCCCTGGTGTATGGACACAGTGTTGTTCCTCACCCTGATCCTGCAGTGTGCCCTATTTCCAAAGGCTCCAAGACTTTGGCACAGGGGGATCTGAACGACTCACAGTCATCCTCATCGCTGAAATCACCACAGTCGTTATCTTCATTACACTTCAGCCTCCTTGGGATGCAGCGTCCTGCAGACAGAACAACACACAAATCACTGCTCCATACGTTCAGACAAACCGACAGTACAGACTGATTCAGAATGCAGCAGCCTCTATAGTTTGGCTCTCTCAGAGTACAACAGGATCTTGACCAGATGGGCCAATGGGCTGAGGAGTGGCAGATGGAGTTTAATTTAGATAAATGCGAGGTGCTGCATTTTGGGAAAGCAAATCTTAGCAGGACTTATACACTTAATGGTAAGGTTCCAGGGAGTGTTACTGAACAAAGAGACCTTGGAGTGCAGGTTCATAGCTCCTTGAAAGTGGAGTCGCAGGTAGATAGGATAGTGAAGAAGGTGTTTGGTATGCTTTCCTTTATTGGTCAGAGTATTGAGTATAAGAGTTAGGGGTGAAAGTGAGGACTGCAGATGCTGGAGATCAGAGCTGAAAATGTGTTGCTGGCTGACCTGCACTTTTCCAGCAACACATTTTCAGCGTATAAGAGTTAGGGGGTCATGTTGTGGCTGTACAAGACATTGGTTAGGCCACTTTTGGAATACTGCATTCAATTCTAGTATCCCTGCTATAGGAAGGATGTTGTGAAATTTGAAAGGGTTCAGAAAAGATTGTTGCCGGGGTTGGAAGATTTGAGCTATAGGGAGAGGCTGGGGCTGTTTTCCCTGGGGTCGGAGGCTGAGGGGTGACGTTGTAGAGGGGCATGGATAGGGTAAATAGAGTTGGGGAGTCCAGAACTAGAGGACATAGGTTTAGGGTGAGAAGGGAAACATATAAAAAGCAACTTTTTCACACAGAGGGTGGTGCATGTATGGAATGAGCTGCCAGAGGAAGTAGTGGAGGCTGGCACAATTATAGCATTAAAAAGGCATCTGGATGGGTATATGAATAAGAAGGGTTTGGAGGGATGTGGGCGAAGTGCTGGCAAATGGGACTAGATTAACTTAGGATACTTGGTCGGCATGGATGAGTTGGACCAAAGGGTCTATTTCCTATACATGTCTATGACTCTATGGAGTTGAAAAATGTGTTGCTGGAAAAGCGCAGCAGGTCAGGCAGCATCCAAGGAGCAGGAGAATCGACGTTTCGGGCATAAGCCCTTCTTCAGGAATGTTTATGGCTCTATGGAGAAAAGTCTGGTTGCAATCTCAGAATCCACCTCTAGATGTCAGGCGTGCCTTAACGTGGAGGAGCTGTTGTTGGACTGGGGTGGACAAAGTTAAAAATCATACAACACCTGGTTATAGACCAACAGGTTCATCTGGAACAGGAGAATCGATGTTTCAAGCAAAGCCCTTCATCAGGAAAGGCCTTCATTCCTGATGAAGGGCTTATGCCCGAAACATCGATTCTCCTGCTCCTTGGATGCTGCCGGACCTGCTGTGCTTTTCCAGCACCACTCTGATCTAGGTTCTGATCTCCAGCATCTGCAGTCCTCACTTTCTCCGGGTTTATTTGGAAGCACAAGTCCATCAGCCACCTGATGAAGGAGCGACGCTCCGAAAGCTAGTGCTTCCAGATAAACCTGTTGGACTATAACCTGGTGTTGTGTGATGTTTAACTTGGTGTATCTTAGTTATAGAGTCAAAGCGTCATCGAGGTCTACCACATTGAAAACAGCCAATAGAGTCTGTGCCGGTCTAAAGTAAGCACCAAATTATTCTTGTATCTCGGTCAGCTGTTAGCAGCTTTGTTGTCCTTTCTGCACAGACCGTGGTGCCACAATGTCTCACCAGAGGCCACAGTCGAAGGATACAGGGTAGGCCAGCTGAGGAGAATGTCTTCCCCCTGAGAGTGGGGAGCCTGTGGGACTCTATGCTACAGGAAACGTTTGAGACATTGAATGTTCTCAAGGAGTTAGACACAGTTCTCCGGGCGAAAGGGATGGAAGGCTCTGAGGGAGAAAGCAGGAACAGCAGACTGAGTTGGGTGATCAGCCATGATCATAATGAATGGCAGAACAGCTTCGAGGGGCTAAATGGCGTCCTCCTGCTCCTATTCCCTATGTTTCTATGTTATAGTAAGAAATTATTCCTGTAAACAGTGAGGCAGTCTTACTACAGTAGAAATTGTTTTATCAACAGCACTTTTGACAAACCAACAAAAAAAATCCCTCAAATACCATGAGATCTGAGTATTTATGCTGTAAGTCAAATATAACAGTGATGTGTATATCCCTTGCATTACATTTCTATTGCTTACTGTTGACGCTGTGAGGCTGTTGATGTCTCGAAGCTTTGCTTGGTCAGCGTTTACTGCCGTTATGTCTACCTCTTGATGGTCCGGAATATTTGATCATTAACATGCTCCTGGCCCCACAGGCCAGTTAATAAAAATTTTGCTGTGTTTCATTATTTTGTGTACTTATGAGGATCATTAAGGCTGTAATTGACTGTTTCATAGCCCAGATTTTACGTCAGTGTGACAGGAAACTGAAGACTCAGGATGTGACACCATCACAGCTGTTTGTGGGTCCCACACTCAACAGAAATATTAGTTAGGGTCACACCCCTTTAAATCTCCAATGGCCAATCAGAGCACTGACAATTCCACAGCAACACTGCTGATTCTTAATATGTAACGAGGCAGGTTTAATAAGAGCAAAAGCTCCCTTAGAAAACACTGACCATAACAGGGTGGATCTTAGTATTCAGTTTGAGAGTGACAAACGTTTGTCAGAAACAACTGTGCTAAACGTAAATAAGAGTAAATAAATAGAAATGAGAGCACAACTGGCTGAAATAGACAGGGAAAGGACATTAGTGAAAAAAAATGGTTAAGGAGCCATGGCAAACCTTTGAAAAATAAAGTTTATGATTCAAAACTAAAGTACATCCCAGTGAGGAAGAAGGATCCTAGGAAGGGGATAAACCAACCCCCAAATGGATATGTCAAATTGAAAAAACTATATTCACAAATGTTCCAACTGCAAGTGGTAAGCCAGAGGATTGGGGTTTTAATAACCAGCAAAAAAAACAAACAAAAAGTAATATGGAGGAAGAAAATGAACTTTGAGGGCAAACTTGCAAGTAACATCAAAGCAGACAGTAAGAGCTTCTTTAAATGTATGAAATGGAAGAGTGAGGCTGCAATGAATTTAGGTTATTGAAATGAGGCTGGGTGAATACTGACAGGGAAGCCAGGAAATGGCAATGGAGTTGAATAAATACTTTAAATACAATAATTATCACTAATGGAGTTAAAGTCAATAACTCCCCTTCAGCTGATGATGTGCAACCTCAGATATGAAGAATTAGCTGCAGAGACCATGGCTATAATGGACAATTTGCCAAGAATCTTTCGATATTGGAGTTGACTCAGAGGATTTGAAAAGCGATAAATGCAATGGCCCTTATTCACAAAGGGAAGGAGATATAAAACAGGCTCATTAGCTTACGGGCCATGATCGGGAATCACTATTAGGTTATTAGTTACCTTTACCTTTACTAGACTGATCCCGGGGATGGAGGGAGTGTTCTATGAGGGGAGGTTGAGGAGGTTGGGCCGGTGCTCATTGGGGGTTAGAAGGATGAGAGGTGACCTTACTGAAACGTACAGGATTCTCAGGGGATGTGACAGGGGGAGATGTGGGAAGGGTGTTCCCCCTTGTGAGGGAGAGACTAGGGCCAGAGGGAATCATCTCAGAATAAGGGCTCACCCATTGGAGACAGGGATGAGGAGGAATGTCTTCCCTCGAAGGGGGATGAATCTGTGGGAGTCTTTCCCACTGAGGGCTGTCGGGGCTGGGTCATTCAAGGCTGAGACAGAGAGAGTTTTAATCAGGGAGGGGATCGAGGTTATGGAGAAATCTTGCAGATACTGGAAACCTGAAACAAACCCACACACACACCCACATACATACACACACACACACACATACATCCACACACACACACCCACATACACCCACACACACACACACACACATACACCCACACACACACACCCACATGCACACACACACACACAAACACACACACACACACACCCACATAAACACACCCACATACACACGCACACACATTCACACACCCACATACACCCCCCACACACACACCCACACACACCCACATAAACACCCCCCACACACACACCCACACACACACACACCGACACACACACACACACCCATCGACACACACATGCACACACCCACACACACACCCACACACACACACCCACACACACACGCACAAACTCTAAACATGTTCTCTCTCCCTCTCTCTCTCCCTCCATCTCTGTCTCCCTTCTGCCCCCTCTCTCTCTCCCTTTATTCCGCTTTCTCACTACCCCTCCCTCTCTCTCCTCCTCCTCCTCCCTCCCCCCTCTCTCTCCCCCCTCTCTCCCTCCCTCCCTCACTCTCTCTCCCTCCTTCCCTCTCTACCTCCTTCTCTCTGTCCCACGCAGACATGGAGAAAAAAGCCAATTACCGTTTTCACATTGGAAGTTGTTTCCACAGTTGACTGGTAGCTCTTCACAGTTCCCAGTGAGTGGACAGGTTTCCTCAGTGGACAATATATCTGTACACGTCCTGCCCCCAAACTGCCCGAACCGCACAATCTTCCTGGATCGATACTGTACAGGAAACAGAGAATGTTTAGATTGTCTGAAAGTACTTCAGGAATATTCTCCACATTAAAAGTGCTGCATAAATGCAAGTTGTTGTTATAAACACTAGCATCAAGGCACAGGAGTGAATTGCTTTGGGTTATTTCACATCACATTATAAGCCACTTCTATCTGGAAGGACTGTGACGGTGAATACATGGGAACACCACCCCCTGCAAGTTCCCCTCCAAGCCCCTCACCATCCTGACTTGGAAATATATCACCGTTCCTTCAGTGTCACTGGGTCAGAATCCTGGAATTCCCTCCCTCAGGGCATTGTGGGTCACCCTACAGCATGTGGACTGCAGCGGGTCAGGAAGGCAGCTCACCCCCACCTTCTCAAGGGGCAACTAGGGACAGGTAGTAAATGTAACATGAGCCAATGACCCCCACAGCTTGAGAATGAATTTATACACAAATCCAATTTGAGGTCCAGATTCATGTAGGTATCAGCATCTATTTATAGAATGGTATAGAATCCCCACAGTGTGGAAACAGGCCCTTCAGCCCAACAAGTCCACACTGACCCTCCGAAGAGTAACCCACCCAGACCCATTCCCCTACCCTATTACTCTACATTTACCCCTGACTAATGCACCTAACCTACACATCCCTGAACACTATGGGCAATTTAGCATGGCCAATTCACCTAACCTGCACATCTTTGGACATGGGGAGAATGTGGAAACTCCGCACAGTCGGCCGACGCGGGAATCGAACCCGGGCCCCTGGTGCTGCAGTCAGGTTGTAAAGGCAATGGCTCTTTCTTACCCTCAGGCCTTGGCATGGCTGACAGGATGACCATTGACCCCAAGTTGAGAGTTCACAGGCGATTGCAGCGGGAGTATTCACGGCTCTCTTGGCTCTGCTCCAAGGGGGGTCATTGTCCACCGTAGCCCTGAATAATTTAAAGAAAGGAAAGGACCGTCAAGTGTCTGTTGGGATCTCCCTGACTGGGCCATCAGAGACGCCAGAAACCTGTACCGGGGCGATCATTACACTGACCGAGGAAACAAGATGAAGGGGCAGATCCCAGAGCAGTGAGTTACCAAAGATGTGAGGAAATAATCAAGCTTAACTTCCAAGAGAGGATTGATTGGGAACACCCAGTGGTCCAGGGAAGATCAGCACAGTGTGGTTACAGAGTCAGGGAATGAGAGGAGAGTGCAGCCGTGGGGTTTATAAGAAGCCTCTGGAGCATTTTTTTAAAGAGGAGGGGGATGAATATCACTAAAGAGGGTGAACTGGCCAATCTGTGGGAGGAATCGGTGAGGGGATCCTAAAAGGGAAGGCGCATTTGGAGAACTGTGCTCAGTTCTGGACATCTTATTGAGGGGTGTTAAAGCCCTGGGCAGAATGCAAAGGAGACTTACAGGATTGACAGGAGGAATGAGGGATTTTAGATGCAGGAAAAGATTAGAGAAATTGGGCTTATTCGCCTGAGAGCAGAAAAGATTTAAGAGCTGGTCTTATTGATTTGTTCAAGATTATCAACAATTTTGATGGGGTAAAGGAGGATTTTCTGCTGCTATCAGTTGGTATGTCAGTAACTAGGGGGTCACAACTTCAAGGCTGTCAGCAAGAGAGCTATAGAGTGAGATAAGCGCAAACTTCCTTACTCAGAGTTGTTGGGATTTGGAATGTGCTGTCTGGGAAGGTGGTGGAGGCAAATCCATATGGGGTTTCAATAGAGAGCTGAAAATGTCATTTGAAAGTGATTAATTAAGCAGGCTACGGGGTTAGGGCTAGAGAGTGCAGCTAACTGGGGGGATATGGGGTTAGGGATGGAGAGTGGGGCTAACTGGGGGGATATGGGGTTAGGGCTGGAGAGTGGAACTAATTGGGGGCTATGGGGTTAGGGATAGAGAGTGGGACTAACCGGAGGCTATGGAGTTAGGGGTGGAGAGTGGGACTACCTGGGGTAAATGGGGTTAGGGATGGAGAGTGGGGCTAACTGGAGGATATGGAGTTAGGGGTGGAGAGTTGGGCTAACTGAGGGCTATGGGGTGAGGGATAGAGAGTGGGGCTAACTGGGGACTATAGGGTTAGGGGTGGAGATTGGGACCACCTGGGGGATATGGGGTTAGGGATGGAGAGTGGGGCTAACTGGAGGATATGGGGTTAGGGGTGGAGAGTGGAACTAACTGGAGGCTATGGAGTTAGAGGTGGAGATGGGGCTAACTGAGGGCTATGGGGTTAGGGATAGAGAGTGGGGCTAACTGGGGACTATAGGGTTAGGGGTGGAGATTGGGACTACCTGTGGGATATGGGGTTAGGGATGGAGATTGGGGATAACTAGGGGGGCGGGGCTATGGGGTTAGGGGTGGAGAGTGGGGCTAACTGGAAGCGATGGGGTTAGGAGTGGAGAGTGGGGTTAACGGTAGGCGATGGGGTTAGGAGTGGAGAGTGGATCTAACTGGGGACTATGGGGTAAGGGGTGGAGAGTTGGGCTAACTGTGGGCTATGGGGTTAGGGGTGGAGAGTGGGGTTAACTAGGGACTATGGGGTTAGGGGTGGAGAGTGGGGCTAACTCGGGGCTTTGGGGTTAGGGGTGGAGATGGGGCTAACTGAGGGATATGGCGTTAGGGATGGAGAGTGGGGCTATTTGGAGGTGATGGGGATAGGGGTGGAGAGTGGGGCTGACTGGGGGCATTGGGGTTAGGGGTGGAGAGTGGAACTAATTGGGGGCTATGAGTTAAGGATAGAGAGTGGGGCTAACAGGGGGCTATGGAGTTAGGGGTGGAGAGTGGGACTACCTGGGGGAAATGGGGTTAGGGATGGAGTGTGGGACTACCTGGGGGATATGGGGTTAGAGATGAAGAGTGGGGCTAACTGGGGGATATGGGGTTAGCGGTGGAGAGTGGAACTAACTGGAGGCTATGGAGTTAGGGGTGAAGAGTTGGGCTAACTGAGGGCTATGGGGTTAGGGATAGAGAGTGGGCCAAACTGGGGGCTTTGGGGTTAGGGGGTGGAGATGGGGCTAACTGGGGGATATGGCATTAGGGATGGAGAGTGGGGCTATTTGGAGGCGATGGGGATAGGGGTGGAGTGTGGGACTACCTGGGGGATATGGGGTTAGGGATGGAGAGTGGGGCTAACTGGGGGATATGGGGCTAGGGGTGGAGAGTGGAACTAACTGGAGGCTATGGAGTTAGGGGTGGAGAGTTGGGCTGACTGGGCGGATATAGGATTAGGGGTGGAGAGTGGGGCTAACTGTGGGCTTTGGGCTTAGGGGTGGAGAATGGGACTAACTGGGGGGATATGGGGTTAGGGGTGGAGAGTGGGACTAACTGGAGGCAATGGGTTTAGGGGTGGAGAGTGGGGCTAACTGGGGGCTATGGGGTTAGGAGTGGAGTGTGGGGCTAACAGGGGGCTATGGGGTTAGGGGTGGAGAGTGGGATTAACTGGGGACTATGGGGTTAGGGATGGAGAGTGGGGCTAACTGGGGGGGTTATGGGGTTAGGTGTGGAGAGTGGGGTTTACTGGGGGGCTATGGGGTTAGGGCTGGAGAGTGGGGCTAACTGGGGGCTACGGAGTTAGGGGTGGAAAGTGGGACTAACTAGGGGATATGGGGTCAGGGTTGGAGAGTGGGGCTATATGGAGGCAATGGGGATGGGGTGATGAGTGGGGCTAACTGGGGACTATGGGCTTAGGGATGGAGAGTGGGGCTAACTGGGGACAATGGGGCTGAGGGGGAGAGTGGGGCTAACTGGGGGCTATGGGGTTAGGGGTGGAGAGTACGGCTAACTGGGCACTATGGGGTTGGGGTGGAGAGTGGGGTTAACTGGGTGGCAATGGGGCTGAGGGGGAGAGTGGGGCTAACTGGGGGCTATGGGTCTAGGGGTGGAGAGTGTGGCTAAATGGGGACTATGGGGTATGGTGTGTTGAGTGTGGCTAACTGGGGACAATGGGGCTGGGGGGAGATTGGGGCTAACTGGGAGCTATGGGGTTAATGGTGGAGAGTGGGGCTAAATGGGGACAATAGAGTATAAGGGTGGAGAGTGGGGCTAACTGGGGGTATATGGGGTAAGGGGTGGAGAGTGAGGCTAACTGGGGACAATGGGGTTGATGTGGAGAGTGGGACTAACTGGGGACTATGGGGATGAGGGTAGAGAGTGCGGCTGAGTGGGGACTGTGGGGTTAGGGATGGAGAGTGGGGCTAACTGGGGACAATTGGGTTAGCAATGGAGAATGGGGCTAACTGGGGGCCTATGGGGTTAGGAGTGGAGAGTGGGACTAACTGGGGGGCTATGGGTTTAGGGCTGGAGAGTGGGGCTAACTGGTGCCATGGGGTTAGGATGGAGAGTGGGGCTAAGAGGGGGCTTTGAGGTTAGGGGTGAAGAGTGGGAATAACTAGGGGCTATGGGGTTAGGGGTGGAGAGTGGGGCTAACTTGGGGGGGGGGGGGGTTATGGGGTTAGGGCTGGAGAGTGGGGCTAACTGGGGGCTACGGAGTTAGGGGTGGAGAGTGGGGCTAACTGGGGGGTCTATGGGGTTAGGGCTGAAGAGTGGGGCTAACTGGGGGCTACGGAGTTAGGGGTGGAGTGTGGGACTAACTGTGGGATATGGGGTTAGGGGTGGAGAGTGGGGCTAACTGGGGAGTATGGGGATAGGGGTGGAGAGTGGGGCTAACTGGGGAGTATGGGGATAGGGGTGGAGAGTGGGCCTAACTGGAGACTATGGGGTTAGGAGTGGAGATTGGGGCTAACTGGGGCCTATGGGGCTACGGGTGGCGAGTGGGGCTAACTGGGGTATATAGGGTTAGGTGTGGAGATTGGGGCAAACTGGGGACTATGGGGCTAGGGGTGTAGATTGGGGCCATCTGGTGGATATGGGGTTAGGGTTGGAGAGTGGTGCTAACTGGGGACTATAGGGTTAGGGGTGGAGATTGGGGCTAACTGGGGAATATGGGGTTGGGGGTGGAGAGTGGGGCTAACTGAGGAGTATGGGGTTGGGGGTGGAGAGTGGGGCTAACTGGGGAGTATGGGGTTGGGGGTGGAGAGTGGGGCTAACTGAGGAGTATGGGGTTGGGGTGGAGAGTGGGGCTAACTGGGGAGTATGGGGTTGGGGGTGGAGAGTGGGGCTAACTGGGGAGTATGGGGTTAGGGGTGGAGAGTGGGGCTAACTGGAAACTATGGGGTTAGGGGTGGAGAGTGGGGCTAACTGGGGAGTATGGGGTTAGGGGGTGGAGAAACTGCCTAACTGGGATCTATGGGGTTAGGGGTGGAGAGTGGGGCTAACTGGGGAGTATGGGGTTAGGGGGTGGAGAAATTGCCTAACTGGGATCTATGGGGTTAGGGGTGGAGAGTGGGGCTAACTGGAAACTATGGGGTTAGGGGTGGAGAGTGGGGCTAACTGGGGAGTATGGGGTTAGGGGGTGGAGAAATTGCCTAACTGGGATCTATGGGGTTAGGGGTGGAGAGTGGAGTAAGTGAGGTCTGCAGATGCTGGAGATCAGAGCTGAAAATGTGTTGCTGGAAAAGCGCAGCAGGTCAGGCAGCATCCAGGGAACAGGAGAATCGACGTTTCGGGCATAAGCCCTTCTTCAGGAATGAAGAAGGAGAGTGGGGCTAACTGGGGGACATGAGGTTGGGGTGGAGAGTGGGGCTAACTTGGGAGTATGGGGTTAGGGGTGGAGAGTGGGGCTAACTAGGGGCTATGGGGTTAGGGGTGGAGATTGGGGCTAACTGGGGAGTATGGGGTTGGGGTGGAGAGTGGGGTTAACTGGGTGGCAATGGGGCTGAGGGGGAGAGTGGGGCTAACTGGGGGCTATGGGTCTAGGGGTGGAGAGTGTGGCTAAATGGGGACTATGGGGTATGGTGTGTTGAGTGTGGCTAACTGGGGACAATGGGGCTGGGGGGAGATTGGGGCTAACTGGGAGCTATGGGGTTAATGGTGGAGAGTGGGGCTAAATGGGGACAATAGAGTATAAGGGTGGAGAGTGGGGCTAACTGGGGGTA
This sequence comes from Chiloscyllium plagiosum, assembly GCF_037043375.1. NCBI lineage: Eukaryota > Metazoa > Chordata > Chondrichthyes > Orectolobiformes > Hemiscylliidae > Chiloscyllium > Chiloscyllium plagiosum. The sequence continues at coordinate 155,139,127 of NW_028270140.1, forward strand.
TATGGGGTAAGGGGTGGAGAGTGAGGCTAACTGGGGACAATGGGGTTGATGTGGAGAGTGGGACTAACTGGGGACTATGGGGATGAGGGTAGAGAGTGCGGCTGAGTGGGGACTGTGGGGTTAGGGATGGAGAGTGGGGCTAACTGGGGACAATTGGGTTAGCAATGGAGAATGGGGCTAACTGGGGGCCTATGGGGTTAGGAGTGGAGAGTGGGACTAACTGGGGGGCTATGGGTTTAGGGCTGGAGAGTGGGGCTAACTGGTGCCATGGGGTTAGGATGGAGAGTGGGGCTAAGAGGGGGCTTTGAGGTTAGGGGTGAAGAGTGGGAATAACTAGGGGCTATGGGGTTAGGGGTGGAGAGTGGGGCTAACTTGGGGGGGGGGGGTTATGGGGTTAGGGCTGGAGAGTGGGGCTAACTGGGGGCTACGGAGTTAGGGGTGGAGAGTGGGGCTAACTGGGGGGTCTATGGGGTTAGGGCTGAAGAGTGGGGCTAACTGGGGGCTACGGAGTTAGGGGTGGAGTGTGGGACTAACTGTGGGATATGGGGTTAGGGGTGGAGAGTGGGGCTAACTGGGGAGTATGTGGATAGGGGTGGAGAGTGGGCCTAACTGGAGACTATGGGGTTAGGAGTGGAGATTGGGGCTAACTGGGGCCTATGGGGCTACGGGTGGCGAGTGGGGCTAACTGGGGTATATAGGGTTAGGTGTGTAGATTGGGGCCATCTGGTGGATATGGGGTTAGAGTTGGAGAGTGGTGCTAACTGGGGACTATAGGGTTAGGGGTGGAGATTGGGGCTAACTGGGGAATATGGGGTTGGGGGTGGAGAGTGGGGCTAACTGAGGAGTATGGGGTTGGGGGTGGAGAGTGGGGCTAACTGGGGAGTATGGGGTTGGGGGTGGAGAGTGGGGCTAACTGAGGAGTATGGGGTTGGGGTGGAGAGTGGGGCTATCTGGAAACTATGGGGTTAGGGGTGGAGAGTGGGGCTAACTGGGGAGTATGGGGTTAGGGGGTGGAGAAACTGCCTAACTGGGATCTATGGGGTTAGGGGTGGAGAGTGGAGTAAGTGAGGTCTGCAGATGCTGGAGATCAGAGCTGAAAATGTGTTGCTGGAAAAGCGCAGCAGGTCAGGCAGCATCCAGGGAACAGGAGAATCGACGTTTCGGGCATAAGCCCTTCTTCAGCAATGAAGAAGGAGAGTGGGGCTAACTGGGGGACATGAGGTTGGGGTGGAGAGTGGGGCTAACTTGGGAGTATGGGGTTAGGGGTGGAGAGTGGGGCTAACTAGGGGCTATGGGGTTAGGGGTGGTGATTGGGGCTAACTGGGAACTTAGGGGTTACGAGTGGAGAGTGGGGCTAACTGGGGGATATGGGGTTAGGGTGGAGAGTGGGGCTAACTGGGGAGTATGGGGTTAGGGGTGGAGAGTGGGCCTAACTGGTGGATATGGGGTTCAGGGTGGAGAGTGGGGCTAACTGGGGAGTATGGTGTTAGGGGTCGAGAGTGGGCCTAACTGGGGACTATGGGGTTAGGGGTGGAGATTGGGGCTAACTGGGAACTTAGGGGTTACGAGTGGAGAGTGGGGCTAACTGGGGGATATGGGGTTAGGGTGGAGAGTGGGGCTAACTGGGGAGTATGGGGTTAGGGGTGGAGAGTGGGGCTAACTGGGGAGTATGGGGTTTGGTGTGGAGAGTGGGGTTAACTGGGGGAGTAATGGGTTAGGGGTGGAGAGTGGGGCTAACTGGGGAGTATGGGGTTAGGGGTGGAGAGTGGGGCTAACTGGGGGCTATAGGACTAGGGGTGGAGAATGCATCTAACTGGGGAGTATGGGGTTAGGGGTGGAGAATGGGGCTATCTGGGGACTATAGGGTTAGGGGTGGAGATTGGGGCTAACTGGTGAGTATGGGGTTGCGGGTGGAGAGTGGAGCTCACTGAGGAGTATGGGGTTAGGGGTGGAGAGTTGGGCTAACTGGGGGCTATCGGGCTAGGGGTGGAGATTGGGTCTAACTGAGGAGTATGGGGTTAGGTGTGGAGAGTGGGACGAACTGGGGGCTATGGGGTTAGGGGTGGCGAGTTGGGCTAACTGGGCGCTATAGGGCTCGGGGTGGAGATTGGGGCTAACTGGGGACTATGGGGTTAGGAGTGGAGAGTGGGCCTAACTGGAGAGTGTGGGGTTAGGGGAGGAGAGTGCGGCTAACTGGGGAGTATGGGGTTAGGGGTGGAGAGTGAGGCTAACTGGGGGCTATGGGGTTAGGGGTGGAGAGTGGGGCTAACTGGGGAGTATGGGGTTAGGGGTGGAGAATGGGCCTAACTGGGGAGTATGGGGTTAGGGGAGGAGAGTGCGGCTAACTGGAGAGTATGGGGTTAGGGGTGGAGAGTGAGGCTAACTGGGGAGTATGGGGTTAGGGGTGGAGAGTGGGGCTATCTGGGGAGTATGGGGTTAGGGGTGGAGAGTGGGGCTAACTGGGGTGTATGGGGTTAGGTGTGGAGAGTGGGGCTAACTGGGGAGTATGGGGTTAGGGGTGGAGAATGGGGCTAACTGGGGAGTATGGGGTTAGGGTGGAGAGTGGGGCTAACTGGGGAGTATGGGGTTAGGGGTGGAGAGTGGGGCTAGCTGGGGAGTATGGGGTTTGGTGTGGAGAGTTGGGCTAACTGGGGGATATGGGGTTAGGGGTGGAGAGTGGGGCTAACTGGTGAGTATGGGGTTGCGGGTGGAGAGTGGAGCTCACTGAGGAGTATGGGGTTAGGGGTGGAGAGTTGGGCTAACTGGGGGCTATCGGGCTAGGGGTGGAGATTGGGTCTAACTGAGGAGTATGGGGTTAGGTGTGGAGAGTGGGACGAACTGGGGGCTATGGGGTTAGGGGTGGCGAGTTGGGCTAACTGGGCGCTATAGGGCTCGGGGTGGAGATTGGGGCTAACTGGGGACTATGGGGTTAGGAGTGGAGAGTGGGCCTAACTGGAGAGTGTGGGGTTAGGGGAGGAGAGTGCGGCTAACTGGGGAGTATGGGGTTAGGGGTGGAGAGTGAGGCTAACTGGGGGCTATGGGGTTAGGGGTGGAGAGTGGGGCTAACTGGGGAGTATGGGGTTAGGGGTGGAGAATGGGCCTAACTGGAGAGTATGGGGTTAGGGGTGGAGAGTGAGGCTAACTGGGGAGTATGGGGTTAGGGGTGGAGAGTGGGGCTATCTGGGGAGTATGGGGTTAGGGGTGGAGAGTGGGGCTAACTGGGGTGTATGGGGTTAGGTGTGGAGAGTGGGGCTAACTGGGGACTATGGGGTTAGGGGTGGAGAGTGGGGCTAACTGGGGACTATGGGGTTAGGAGTGGAGAATGGGGCTAACTGGGGAGTATGGGGTTAGGGTGGAGAGTGGGGCTAACTGGGGAGTATGGGGTTAGGGGTGGAGAGTGGGGCTAGCTGGGGAGTATGGGGTTTGGTGTGGAGAGTTGGGCTAACTGGGGGATATGGGGTTAGGGGTGGAGAGTGGTGCTAACCCGGGGGAATATGGGGTAGGGATGGAGAGTGGGGCTAACTGGGGATTATGGGGTTAGGGATGGAGAGTGAGCCTAACTGGGGAGTATGGGGTTAGGGGTGGAGAGTGCGGCTAACTGGGGAGTATGCGGTTAGGGGTGGAGAGTGGAACTAACTGGGGGATATGGGGTTAGGGGTGGAGAGTGGGGCTAACTGGGGAAATGGGGTTCGGGGTGGAGAGTGGGGCTAACTGGGGAGTATGGGGTTAGGGGGTGGAGAAATTGCCTAACTGGGATCTATGGGGTTAGGGGTGGAGAGTGGAGTAAGTGAGGTCTGCAGATGCTGGAGATCAGAGCTGAAAATGTGTTGCTGGAAAAGCGCAGCAGGTCAGGCAGCATCCAGGGAACAGGAGAATCGACGTTTCGGGCATAAGCCCTTCTTCATGAATGAAGAAGGAGAGTGGGGCTAACTGGGGTGTTTGGGGTTAGGGGTGGAGAGTGGGGCTAACTCGGGCCTATGTGGCTACGGGTGGAGAGTGGAGCTAACTGGGGAATATGGGGTTAGGGGTGGGGAGTGGGGCTAAGGGGGGCCAATGGGGTTAGGGGTGGTGATTGGGGCTAACTGGTGAGTATGGAGTTGGGGTGGAGAGTGGGGCTAACTAGGGATATGGGGTTCGGGGTGGAGAGTGGGGCTAACTGGGGAGTATGGGGTTAGGGGTGGAGAGTGGGGCTAACTGGAGACTATGGGATTCGGGATGGAGAGTGGGGCTAACTGGGGAGTATGGGGTTAGGGGTGGAGATTGGGGCTAACTGGGGGCTATGCAGTTAGGGATGAAGAGTGGGGTTAACTGGGGGCAAAGGTGTTAGATATGGAGAGTGGGGCTAACTGGGGGATATGGGGTTAGGGGTGGAGAGTGAGGCTAACTGGGGAGTATGGGGTTAGGGGTGGAGAGTGGGGCTATCTGGGGAGTATGGGGTTAGGGGTGGAGAGTGGGGCTAACTGGGGTGTATGGGGTTAGGTGTGGAGAGTGGGCCTAACTGGGGAGTATGGGGTTAGGGGAGGAGAGTGCGGCTAACTGGAGAGTATGGGGTTAGGGGTGGAGAGTGAGGCTAACTGGGGAGTATGGGGTTAGGGGTGGAGAGTGGGGCTATCTGGGGAGTATGGGGTTAGGGGTGGAGAGTGGGGCTAACTGGGGTGTATGGGGTTAGGTGTGGAGAGTGGGGCTAACTGGGGAGTATGGGGTTAGGGGTGGAGAGTGGGGCTAACTGGGGACTATGGGGTTAGGAGTGGAGAATGGGGCTAACTGGGGAGTATGGGGTTAGGGTGGAGAGTGGGGCTAACTGGGGAGTATGGGGTTAGGGGTGGAGAGTGGGGCTAGCTGGGGAGTATGGGGTTTGGTGTGGAGAGTTGGGCTAACTGGGGGATATGGGGTTAGGGGTGGAGAGTGGTGCTAACCCGGGGGAATATGGGGTAGGGATGGAGAGTGGGGCTAACTGGGGATTATGGGGTTAGGGATGGAGAGTGAGCCTAACTGGGGAGTATGGGGTTAGGGGTGGAGAGTGCGGCTAACTGGGGAGTATGCGGTTAGGGGTGGAGAGTGGAACTAACTGGGGGATATGGGGTTAGGGGTGGAGAGTGGGGCGAACTGGGGAAATGGGGTTCGGGGTGGAGAGTGGGGCTAACTGGAAACTATGGGTTTAGGGGTGGAGAGTGGGGCTAACTGGGGAGTATGGGGTTAGGGGGTGGAGAAATTGCCTAACTGGGATCTATGGGGTTAGGGGTGGAGAGTGGAGTAAGTGAGGTCTGCAGATGCTGGAGATCAGAGCTGAAAATGTGTTGCTGGAAAAGCGCAGCAGGTCAGGCAGCATCCAGGGAACAGGAGAATCGACGTTTCGGGCATAAGCCCTTCTTCATGAATGAAGAAGGAGAGTGGGGCTAACTGGGGAGTTTGGGGTTAGGGGTGGAGAGTGGGGCTAACTCGGGCCTATGTGGCTACGGGTGGAGAGTGGAGCTAACTGGGGAATATGGGGTTAGGGGTGGGGAGTGGGGCTAAGGGGGGCCAATGGGGTTAGGGGTGGTGATTGGGGCTAACTGGTGAGTATGGAGTTGGGGTGGAGAGTGGGGCTAACTAGGGGATATGGGGTTCGGGGTGGAGAGTGGGGCTAACTGGGGATTATGGGGTTAGGGGTGGAGATTGGGGCTAACTGGGGGCTATGCAGTTAGGGATGAAGAGTGGGGTTAACTGGGGGCAAAGGTGTTAGATATGGAGAGTGGGGCTAACTGGGGGATATGGGGTTAGGGGTGGAGAGTGGGGCTAACTGAGGGATATGGGGTTAGGGTGGAGAGTGAGGCTAACTGGGGACTATATGCGTTAGGGGTGGAGAGTGGGGCTAACTGGGGGATATGGGGTTGGGGTGGAGAGTGGGGCTAACTGGGGACTATGGGTTAGGGGTGTAGAGTGAAGCTAATTGGGGGATATGGGGTTGGGGTGGAGAGTGGGGCTAACTGGAGACTATGGGATTAGGGGTGGAGATTGGTGCCAACTGGGGGCTAAGGAGTTAGGTACGGAGAGTGGGGCTAACTGGGGAGTATGGAGTTAGGGGTGGAGAGTGGGGCTAACTGGGGAGTATGGGGTTAGCGGTGGAGAGTGGGGCTAACTGGGGAGTATGGGGTTAGGGGTGGAGAGTGGGGCTAAGTGGGGAGTATGGGGTTAGGTGTGGAGAGTGGGGCTAACTGGGGAGTGTGGGGTTAGGGGTGGAGAGTGGGGCTAACTGGAGAGTATGGGTTTCGGGGTGGAGAGTGGGTCTGACTGGGGAGTATGGGGTTAGGTGTGGAGAATGAGGCTAACTGGGGAGTACGGGGTTAGGGCTGGAGAGTGAGGTTAACTGGGGAGTATGGGGTTAAGGGTGGAGAGTGGGGCTAACCTGGGACTATGATGTTAGGGTGGAGAGTGGGGCTAAGTGGGAACTATGGGGTTAGGGTGGAGAGTGGGGCTAACTGGGGACTATAGGGTATGGGGTGGAGAGTGGGACCAACTGGGTGCTATGGGATTAGGGGTGGAGAGTGGGGCTAACTGGAATCGATGGGTTAGGGGTGGAGAGTGGGGTTAACGGGTGGCGATGGGGTTAGGGGTGGAGAGTGGGGCTAACTGGGGACTATGGGGTTCAGGGTGGAGAGTGGGGCTAACTGGGGGCTATGGGGTTAGGGGTGGAGAGTGGGGCTAACTGAGGAGTATGGGGTTCGGGGTGGAGAGTGGGGCTAACTGGGGACTATATGCGTCATGGGTGGAGAGTAGGGCTAACTGGGGGATATGGGGTTGGGGTGGAGAGTGGGGCTAACTGGGGAGTATGGGGTTCGGGGTGGAGAGTGGGGCTAACTGGAGACTATGGGATTAGGGGTGGAGAGTGGGGCTAACTGGAGACTATGGGATTAGGGGTGGAGATTGGGGCCAACTGGGGGCTAAGGAGTTAGGTATGGAGAGTTGGGCTAACTGGGGGCTATGGGTTTAGGGGTGGCGAGTTGGGCTAACTGGGCGCTATAGGGCTCGGGGTGGCGATTGGGGCTAACTGGGGACTATGGGGTTAGGAGTGGAGAGTGGGCCTAACTGGAGAGTGTGGGGTTAGGGGAGGAGAGTGCGGCTAACTGGGGAGTATGGGGTAAGGGGTGGAGAGTGAGGCTAACTGGGGGCTATGGGGTTAGGGGTGGAGAGTGGGCCTAACTGGGGAGTATGGGGTTAGGGGAGGAGAGTGTGGCTAACTGGAGAGTATGGGGTTAGGGGTGGAGAGTGAGGCTAACTGGGGAGTATGGGGTTAGGGGTGGAGAGTGGGGCTAACTGGGGAGTATGGGGTTAGGGGTGGAGAGTGGGGCTAACTGGGGAGTATGGGGTTAGGTGTGGAGAGTGGGGCTAACTGCGGAGTATGGGGTTAGGGGTGGAGAGTGGGGCTAACTGGGGACTATGGGGTTAGGAGTGGAGAATGGGGCTAACTGGGGAGTATGGGGTTAGGGTGGAGAGTGGGGCTAACTGGGGAGTATGGGGTTAGGGGTGGAGAGTGGGGCTAACTGGGGAGTATGGGGTTTGGTGTGGAGAGTTGGGCTAACTGGGGGATATGGGGTTAGGGGTGGAGAGTGGTGCTAACCCGGGGGAATATGGGGTAGGGATGGAGAGTGGGGCTAACTGGGGATTATGGGGTTAGGGATGGAGAGTGAGCCTAACTGGGGAGTTTGGGGTTAGGGGTGGAGAGTGGGGCTAACTGGGGAGTATGGGGTTAGGGGTGGAGAGTGAGACTAACTGGGCAGTATGGGGTTAGGGGTGGAGAGTGGGGCTAACTGGGGAGTATGGGGTTAGGGGTGGAGAGTGGGGCTAACTGGGGAGTATGGGGTTAACGGTGGAGAGTGGGGCTAACTGGGGAGTATGGGGTTAGGGGTGGAGAGTGGGGCTAAGTGGGGAGTATGGGGTTAGGTGTGGAGAGTGGGGCTAACTGGGGAGTGTGGGGTTAGGGGTGGAGAGTGGGGCTAACTGGAGAGTATGGGTTTCGGGGTGGAGAGTGGGGCTGACTGGGGACTATGGGGTTAGGTGTGGAGAATGAGGCTAACTGGGGAGTACGGGGTTAGGGCTGGAGAGTGAGGTTAACTGGGGAGTATGGGGTTAAGGGTGGAGAGTTGGGCTAACTGGGGGATATGGAGTTCAGGGTGGAGAGTGGGGCTAACCTGGGACTATGATGTTAGGGTGGAGAGTGGGGCTAAGTGGGAACTATGGGTTTAGGGTGGAGAGTGGGGCTAACTGGGGACTATAGGGTATGGGGTGGAGAGTGGGGCCAACTGGGTGCTATGGGATTAGGGGTGGAGAGTGGGGCTAACTGGAATCGATGGGTTAGGGGTGGAGAGTGGGGTTAACGGGTGGCGATGGGGTTAGGGGTGGAGAGTGGGGCTAACTGGGGACTATGGGGTTCAGGGTGGAGAGTGGGGCTAACTGGGGGCTATGGGGTTAGGGGTGGAGAGTGGGGCTAACTGAGGAGTATGGGGTTCGGGGTGGAGAGTGGGGCTAACTGGGGACTATATGCGTCATGGGTGGAGAGTAGGGCTAACTGGGGGATATGGGGTTGGGGTGGAGAGTGGGGCTAACTGGGGAATATGGGGTTCGGGGTGGAGAGTGGGGCTAACTGGAGACTATGGGATTAGGGGTGGAGATTGGGGCCAACTGGGGGCTAAGGAGTTAGGTATGGAGAGTGGGGCTAACTGGGGAGTATGGGGTTAGGGGTGGATAGTGAAGCTAATTGGGGGATATGGGGTTGGGGTGGAGAGTGGGGCTAACTGGGGGCTATGAGGTTCGGGGTGGAGATTGCAGCTAACTGGGGAGTATGGAGTTAGGGGTGGAGAGTGGGCCTAACTGGTGGATATGGGGTTAAGGGTAGAGAGTGGGGCTAACTGGGGACTATGGGGTTAGGGGTGGAGATTGGGGCTAACTGGGAACTTAGGGGTTACGAGTGGAGAATGGGGCTAACTGGGGGATATGGGGTTCGGGGTGGAGAGTGGGGCTAACTGGGACTATAGGGTTATGGGTGGAGATTGGGGCTAACTGGTGAGTATAGGGTGGCGGGTGGAGAGTGGGGCTAACTGGGGGAGTAATGGGTTCAGGGTGGAGAGTGGGGCTAACTGGGGGCTATAGGACTAGGGGTGGAGATTGCATCTAACTGGGGAGTATGTGGTTAGGGGTGGAGAATGGGGCTAACTGGGGACTATAGGCTTAGGGGTGGAGATTGGGGCTAACTGGTGAGTATGGGGTTGCGGGTGGAGAGTGGAGCTCACTGAGGAGTATGGGGTTAGGGATGGAGAGTGGTGCTAACTGGGGAGTACGGGGTTAGGGATGGAGAGTGGTGCTAACTGGGGGGTACGGGGTTAGGGATGGAGAGTGGTGCTAACTGGGGAGTACGGGGTTAGGGATGGAGAGTAAGCCTAAATGGGGGCTATGGGGTTAGGGGTGGAGAGTGGGCCTAACTGGGGAGTATGGGGTTAGGGGTGGAGAGTGGGCCTAACTGGGGAGTATGGGGTTAGGGGTGGCGAGTTGGGCTAACTGGGCGCTATAGGGCTCGGGGTGGAGATTGGGGCTAACTGGGGAGTATGAGGTTAGGAGTGGAGAGTGGGGCTAACTGGGAACTATGGGGTTAGGGGTGGCGTGTTGGGCTAACTGGGCGCTATAGGGCTCGGGGTGGCGATTGGGGCTAACTGGGGAGTATGAGGTTAGGAGTGGAGAGTGGGGCTAACTGGGGACTATGGGGTTAGGGGTGGAGAGTGTGGCTAACTGGGGAGTATGGGGTTAGGGGTGGATAGTGTGGCTAACTGGGGAGTATGGGGTTAGGAGTGGAGAGTGGGACTAACTGGGGAGTATGGGGTTTGGTGTGGAGAGTTGGGCTAACTGGGGGATATGGGGTTAGGGGTGGAGAGTGGTGCTAACCCGGGGGAATATGGGGTTAGGGATGGAGAGTGGTGCTAACTGGGGAATACGGGGTTAGGGATGGAGAGTTGGGCTAACTGGGGGATATGGGGTTAGGGGTGGAGAGGTGCTAACCCCGGGGAATATGGGGTTAGGGATGGAGAGTGTGGCTTACTGGGGAGTATGGGATTAGGGGTGCAGAGTGGGGATAACTGGGGAGTATGGGGTTAGGGGTGGAGAGTGGGGCTAACTGGGGAATATGGGGTTAGGTGTGGAGACTGTGGCTAACTGGGGAGTATGGGGTTAGGGTGGAGAGTGAGGCTAACTGGGGAGTATGGGGTTAGGGGTGGAGAGTGCGGCTAACTGGGGAGTATGGGGTTAGGGGTGGAGAGTGGGGCTAACTGGGGAGTATGGGGTTAGGGGTGGAGAGTGGGGATAACTGGAGAGTATGGGTTTCGGGGTGGAGAGTGGGGCTGACAGGGGAGTATGGGGTTAGGGTTGGAGAGTGGGCTTAACTGGGGAGTATGGGGTTAGGGGTGGAGAGTGGGTCTAACTGGGGAGTATGGGGTTAGGTGTGGAGAGTGGGGCTAACTGGGGAGTACGGGGTTAGGGTTGGAGAGTGGGGCTTAACTGGGGAGTATGGGGTTAGGGGTGGAGAGTGGGGCTAACTGGGGAGTATGGGGTTAGGTGTGGAGAGTGAGGCTAACTGGGGAGTATGGGGTTAGAGTGGAGAGTGAGGCTAACTGGGGAGTATGGGGTTAGGGGTGGAGAGTGCGGCTAACTGGGGAGTATGGGGTTAGGGGTGGAGAGTGGGGCTAACTGGGGAGTATGGGGTTAGGGTGGAGAGTGTGGCTAACTGGGGACTATAGGGTATGGGGTGGAGAATGGGGCCAACTGGAATCGATGGGTTAGGGGTGGAGAGTGGGGATAACTGGAGAGTATGGGTTTCGGGGTGGAGAGTGGGGCTGACTGGGGAGTATGGGGTTAGGTGTGGATAATGGGGCTAACTGGGGAGTACGGGGTTAGGGTTGGAGAGTGGGCTTAACTGGGGAGTATGGGGTTAAGGGTGGAGAGTGGGGCTAACTGGGGGATATGGAGTTCAGGGTGGAGAGTGGGGCTAACCTGGGACTATGATGTTAGGGTGGAGAGTGGGGCTAAGTGGAGACTATGGGGTTAGGGTGGAGAGTGTGGCTAACTGGGGACTATAGGGTATGGGGTGGAGAATGGGGCCAACTGGAATCGATGGGTTAGGGGTGGAGAGTGGGGTTAACGGGAGGCGATGGGGTTAGGGGTGGAGAGTGGGGCTAACTGGGGACTATGGGGTTCAGGGTGGAGATTGGGGCTAACTGGGGGCTATGGGATTAGGGGTGGAGAGTGGGGCTAACTGGGGACTATAGGGTTAGGGGTGGAGAGTGGGCCTAACTGGGGACTATAGGGTATGGGGTGGAGAGTGTGGCTTTCAGGAGCTGGGCTGAATGGCCTCGTCCTGTACTGTAAAAACCTATGTTTCTGTCTAACAGGGTAAGTGTTGAAGTAAACATGAGAATGTGGGGGATATTTATCCGGGGAAGGACAGGAATTTTTTAAAGTAGTGAGGGTATTTAAGGGGGTTAAGGAGAGGGTATGATGCTATTCAATGGCAGAACTGGGTCAGAGGGAACGGGGGTAGTTAAAGGAACTATTTTGCAGCACCTCCTCCAGTGGTCCCCAGCATCACAGAAAGCAGTCTGCAACCAATTCAATTCGCTCCACGTGATCGCAAGAAATTGTTGGAGACACTGGACATTGCAAATGGCTACAGGCCCTGAGAACATTCTGGCAATAGTACTGAAGGCTTGTGCTCCCCAAGCCAAGCTGTTCCAGTCCACTTACAACCCTGGCATCTACCCGACAATGTGGAAAACTGCCCAGGTATGTCCTGTGCATCAAAAGCAGGATAAATCCAACCCAGCCCATTCCCACCCCATCAGCCTACTCTCCATCCTCAGTAACGTGATGGAAGGGGTCAGTAACAGAGCTATCAAGCAGGACCTGCTCAGCAATAACCTGCTCAGTGACACCCAGTTTGGGTTCCCCCAGGGTCACTCAGCTCCTGACCTCATTCCAGCCTTGGGTCAAACATGGACAAAAGAGCTGAATCCCAGAGGGGAGGGGAGAGGAACAGTCCTTGATATCAAGGTTGGATTCAACTGAGGGGCCCTGGCAAAACTGGGATCAATGGGTATCGGGGGCAAACTCTCCGCTGGTTAGAGTCATCCCTGACACAGAGGAAGATGGTTGTGGTTGTTGGAGGTCAGTCATCCCAGCTCCAGGACAGCTCTGCAGGAGTCCCTCAGGATAGTGTCCTAGACCCAACCATCTTCAGCTGCGTCAGCAATGACCCTCCCCTCCATCACAAGGTCAGAAGTGGGGGGATGTTCCCTGATGATTGTACAGTGTTCAGCACCTTTCACAACTCCTCAGGTACTGAAGCAGTCTGTATTCAAATGCAGCCAGAACTGGACAATATCCAGGCTTGGGCTGACAGTTGGCAAGTAGCATTCATGCCAGGCTTATGACCATCCCCAGTAAGAGACAATCCAACCAATAGCCCTTGACATTAGATCATGTTTCTATCATTGAATCCCTTAGAATCAACAAACTGGTGCTTAACATTGACCAGAAACTCAACTGCACTTACCACATAAACACAGCAGCTACGAGAGCAGGTCAGAGGTTAGGAATACTGCAGCGAGTGACTCCCCAAAGCCTGTCCACCATCTACAAGGCACAAGTCAGGAGTGTGGTGGAATACTCCCCACTTCCCCTGGACGGGGGCAGCTCCAACAACACTTAAAAAGCTTGACACCATCCAGGACAAAGCAGCCGCTTGACCAACACCACACCCACAAACATCCCCTCCCTCCCCCACCGACGCTCAGTAGCAGCAGTGTGTACTGTCTACAAGATGCACTGCAGAAATTCACCAAAGATCCTCAGGCAGCACCTTCCAAAACCCACGGCCACTTCCATCTAGAAGGACAAGGGCAGCAGGTACATGGGAACACCACCCCCTGCAAGTTCCCCTCCAAGCCCCTCACCATCCTGACTTGGAAATATATCACCGTTCCTTCAGTGTCGCTGGGTCAGAATCCTGGAATTCCCTCCTCAGGGCATTGTGGGTCACCCTACAGCACATGGACTGCAGCGGGTCAGGAAGGCAGCCCACCCCCACCTTCTCAAGGGGCAACTAGGGACGGGCAATAAATACTGGCCAGTGACTGACATGTATGTTCCACGAATGATTTTAAAAACTGTTGGTGATGGTGTATAAAGGTGGAGAGATTAAGTGGGTGTTTAAATAGGTCAGGGTATTTAGAAGGATGGGAAGTTTTGGGAGCAGCTAGATGTCTGCTTTTGTTTGTGGCCTGGCTGAATCTGGCACAGGTTTGGTGTCAACATAATTAAACCCCTTCAGCACAATCCCGGTACTGAGCTCTGGAAAGCTGATTTGTGATACAGAGTAATGCCAACAAGTGTGGGTTCAATTCCTGTATGGGCTGAGGTTACCGTGATGGGATTTCCTTCTCAACCTCTCCTCTTGCCTGGGGCATGGTGACCCTCAGGTTAAACCCACTGACGGTTGTCTCTCTCTCGAATGGGAGAGTGGTTCTCTGGGACTATAATGAGTCTCCCTTTCATTGCGCTCAAGTATATGTTTATAAATGTCATCATTGTAGGGGTCTCTGGAATCGATTCCACAGTTTTGGAATCAGGAATGAGTGAGGGAGGGGAGTAGGGGGCCACAGGATAGCGATCAGTTGTTGATCGGTACACTGTCCATTCTCAGCATGAGGCCTGTGTCAATCTCTGAGTGAACCTGATTGTCCTCCTGCTATCTCCCAGCCCCGCCTCAAGAGGCAGCATTCTCATCTCGGAGACCTGAGCGCACACACTAGGGGCCAACTTTTCCGATGCAGCATTCCCAATGTAACCTTCCCAGAGGCACTGAGGGAGAGCTGCTCTGTCAGGGATATCGATTTCCAGAGAAACTTTAAACCAAGATCCTGCCTGCCCCTTGATCGTTGGTCAAGGCTCCACAATGAGGGATTTGTTGAGGAATAGCAGTGGAACGCTCCATCATGACCTGGCCAATATTCAATACTCTTACAGGGCTTGACAGCTGGAATGCCAAGTTTCCAAAAAAAACTACATTCAAAAATATTTCATTGGCTTTATGGCACTTCAGGATGCTGTGATGGGTGCTATGCAAATGCAAGTTTGTCTTTCTTTCACTCTGTCTGGTTTAAAATCCGCCAACGCAAGGGGGTTTGAGAATTCTGATACCAGTTGCTACACGCATGCACTTACCTTTCCTTGCTCTCCGAGATAGACAGGAGTGTCACAGAGGAGACCAGGAAAGCGTAGAGGGGAATTCCAGTCATTTTCTCCTAAACTCTGCTGATGTTGGATTGTCACATCTCCAGAGAACTTACAGCAAGAAGATTTAAATAGGACATGTCTATCAATCATTGACAGAACACTCTACTGAGGTCATTAACTCAGTTTTATCCACGCAGTTCACAGAAAAATAAACATCAGCTTCCACCAAGGAGCAGCTCTGTGGACACAGAATCAATCAGCAACTTGGGGATATTTGTGGAGTCCCCTTCTCCAGTGAGTTATAGAATCATAGAGATGTAGAGCACAGAAGCAGACCCTTCAGTCCAACTCATCCATGCCGACCAGATATCCTAACCCAATCTAGTCCCACCTGCCAGTACCCGGCCCATATCCCTCCAAACCCTTCCTATTCATATACCCATCCAGGTGCCTTTTAAATGTTGTAATTATACCAGCTTCCACCACTTCCTCACCTCTTAGGTCTCTTTTATAACTTTCTCCTCCCACCCTAAACCTTTGCCCTCTAGTTCTGGACTCTCCGACCCCAGTGAAAAGACTTTGTCTATTTACCCTATCCATGCCCCTCATGATTTTATAAATCTCTATTAAGGTCACCCCTCAGCCTCTGACACTCCAGGGTAAACAGCCCCAGCCTGTTCAGCCTCTCCCTATAGCTCAAATCCTCCAACCCTGGCAACATCCTTGTAAATCTTTCCTGAACCCTTTCAAGTTTCACAACATCTTTCCGGTAGGAAGGAGACCAGAATCGCATGCAATATTCCAATAGTGGCCTAACCAACGTTGTGTCATTGTCCACCACCATTCACAGGTGGATGTGGCAGGACTGCGGAGCTTAGATCTGACCCATTGCTTGTGGGATCACTTAGCTCTGTGTACCAAATAGTGGAGGAAGCACACAAGTGATTCAATGGTTTCCAACAGTGGGACAGTTACTAACCAGGGGGGGACATATTAGCAAAGAATTAGAAAAGTGAGGAGGAAGTGAATGTATTATTTAATCATGGAGTCATGAGAGTCTAAGATGCAATGTCTGAAAGTGTAAGTTGCTATGATACAGAGACAAGACAGCAGAGCCAAAGCAACCTCTCTACATCTGTATTTGCTAACATGGCAAAATTCAAACATTCGTGAACTTCAAAATTGACTTCAATGGTTCCTGACCAGACCTTTTGACTAATTAGTACCAGATTTTGTGAACAATAGATACCAGACTGCAGGTTTATAGTTTAAACAAAAGATTTAACAATTTATGAATAATGCAGAACTTTTGCAGAGCAAAGTGAAATCACATGCTAATCTAATTAATGTCTGATTTAAACCCCAATCTTTGACTCCGGCACCGCTCTCCACTCTCACACAGCCAGACAGACAAATAGACAAAAGGGAAGGATAAATCCAAAGGAAAAACATCAGTGAGCTGTAACTTGATAGTTCACTGAAGCAGTCATCACAATCTGTAATCTCACAGGCATGTGGGATTGTATTTTACCTGGTTCCTGAAGCCACCAATGAATACAGATAGCTTCTAGTAAACTCTCAGGAATATTCATTTAATTCTTACAACTGACAGTCTATTCTTTGAATTGATAATAAGTCAACAAGCGGGGAGCAATCAAACCTCCACCCTGTAGCTTTGGTAGCCAAAATCCTTCTGACCTAAACACAGATCAAAAACCAGATCAAACTCTAATCTAAGGGGCAACAGAGAGGGTGGTGTGTGCCTGGACTGAGCTGCCAGAAGAAATGGTGGAGGCTGGTACAATTACAGCATTTAAAAGGCATCTGGATGGGTATATGAATAGGAAGGGTTCAGAGGGCTATGGGTCAAGTGCTGGTAAATGGAACTAGATTCATTTAGGATATCTGGTTGGCATGGACGAGTTGTCCTGAAGGGTCTGTTTCTGTGCTGTACATCTCTATGACGCTGTGACCGCATGATTCTCTTTGTTAGACTGGCTGTCTCATTAGGAGGCCCCAGTTAACTTTCAGCAATTGCCCTTTCTCGAGTTGAAATGTCTACAGAGTACTTTTTAAACAAGAATCAACCTGCAATTAACTTTCAGGCCTGGCCTCATAAGAAATATCAATTTGTTTGTTCTCTTTTCTTTAAAAAAATACAAACTGCTATGAAGAGAGGTTGTGTAGATTAGGATTATTTTCTTTAGAAAGTTGGAGACTGAGGGGGGGGACCTGATTGAGGTCTACAAAATCGTGAGAGGTATAGACATGGTGTATAGCGAGAAACTTTTGCCCAAAGTGGGGGACTCAATTACTAGGGGGTCACCAGTTCAGAGTGGGAGGGGAAACGTACAAAGATCTTTACGCAGAGGGTGGTGGATGCCTGGAACACATTGTCAGCGGAAGTGGTAGAGGTGGGCATGATAGTGTCATTTAAGATCTAGACAGATGCAAGAATGGGCAGGGAGCAGAGGGATTCACATCCTTAGAAAATAGGCAACAGGTTTAGGTAGAGGATCTGGATGGGTACAGGCTTGGAGGGCTGAAGGGCCTGTTTCTGTGCTGTAATGATCTTTGTTCTTCGCTATTCACAGCTCAAAGGTCACCTTCGTGTCTTAGCACACGACTCACGGCTGTGAACCAAACATAATGACAAACTAATAAAGAAAAGGTCAGTGAAGGTTCTATCAAGGGAAAGTAGGTTGTTATGAATACATAGGGCAGCACGCTGGAAACTGAGCCCACTGCGCCCAGAATTGTCACAAAGCTAAAGATTTTTAAAAGCACACAAAATTCCCAATTTCCCTGCTTTCAAGACCCACTTTGATAGAAAGCATGGATCATGCAACAAGATTCTGGATTTATTACTAGTGATTAGATTCTAGCCATAGGTCAAGTTATAAATCATTATTTCACAGTATTAATGAAATCACTAATCCCCTTATAACACCCACCTTACATCTCCCAAATACACATACACAGGCAGAAATGGACAGAGTAAAATAACTTGTAGATGAGGGGGAACAAACTGGAAAGACAGTTCATTTGGCATTGTTCCCAGGTTCTGTTGTCGAGATGATCTTTAAGGCTCTTCTGTTGGCCAGTACTTCACTTCAGTTATCTTTCTCTAGATGCTTGCAGTGCTTGGTATGAGACCCAAGGTGGCTGGTTCACTCACAAAAAGAGTCTCTGGTTTGTCAGTTATAAGTCACAGCTTACAAAAATGTTTGCAGGAAAAATAAAATGGCTTTCTTCAGGCTTACACTAACCCTGATCTAGAGAAGAACTGAACACTTCTCTCTCTATCTTGTTTCCAACTCCAAGCTTTTCAGTAACTGGAGAAACAATCACGATTGTTGGCAGGCAAAAAGCTTTTGTTATTGATAACTGAACACTAGTCCATAGACCAGGCACACGTCTGTAGACCAGTCATTTGTCTGTAGACTAGTCAGCTACTTGCTGCCAACAAATGCTGCATCTATCCACCCCCTTGGCTCCACATCACTTGAAGCTCAAACAGCAATGTTCAAATGGTGTTTTACACAATGCCTTCTGCAATGGGAAGGACGCTACTGGCTTTTAAAACATATTTTTCATTAACAAAACAAAATTAAAATACATAGCCCTCACAAGGTGTAATAACTATCAGGAAAAAAAGTCAGATAAACACTTGTGGGGACAGAGTATTGTGGGGACAGAGCTGGGTTCCATCTCATGTTGGAAGAGTTTCACCAAAGAATGGTTTTGTCAAGTGTTTTTTTAAAAAAAACATTTTATGAATCAAATCAGCACTGACATCACTTCCAGGAAGTGGACATAGGATGCCATGTGCCTCAGGGAATATGGAAGATAATCCTTCCCTTGGCTTTTATCACCTTTTCGAAGATGAATGATTATAGTGCAATGTAGAACTCCACGTTTCCCGAGGTCATATGCCATCTACCAAGTTTTTGCCTTCTTATTTAATGTGTCTCTGCAGACTCTATCATTCTCACCAGGTCCCTTCCCATCTATCTTTGTGTCATCCACACACTTGGCTACAGTACATCCACTTTCCTCATCCCAGTCATTAATATTTATTGTAAATCATTGTGGCCCCAGCACTGAGCCCTGCGGCTCTCCCCTAGTTACAGACTGCCATTCTGAAAATGCCCCCCTTATCCCAACCCTCTGTTTTCTATCAGTTAGCCAATCCTCTATCCATGTTAATGTACTGCCCCCAACACCATGGGCTCTTATTAAGTTGCCTAATGTGTGGCACCTTATTGAACACCTTCTGAAAATCTCAAATCTATTACACCCACTGCTCCCCCTTCATCTATCCTACTTGTTACCTCCTGAAAGAATTCTAGTAAATGTGTCAGGTGTGATTTCCCCTTTGTGAACCCACACTGACCCTGCTTGATCAGACTCTGTATGTCTCAATGCTCTCCTGTTACATTCTTTATAACAGACTCAAACATTTTCCCAACGTCAGACATTACGTTCACTGGCCTCCAGTTACCTGTTCTTTTTAAAATAGTAGGTGTTACATTGACAATTTGTTTTTCAAAATCTAAGGCTTCCTGGAAGATGACTGCCACTTTCTGTGCAGCTATTTCCTTTAATATCTGAGCATACAGCACATCAGGTCCAGGGGATTTTAGTCCCATTATTTTCCTGAGCACTTTTTTCTTTAATGATAGTTATTGTATTTATTTACTCTCCTACGTTTACCCCTTGAATATGTATTTTTGATGCTATTATGTTTTCTTTTTGTTTATTCATAGGACATGAGCATCGTTGGCTGACCAGCAATTATTACTTTTTCCCAACTGCCCTTGAACTAAATAGCTCACTAAGGTCATTTCTGAGGTCAGTTAGGAGCCACATTGCTGTGGGTCTGGAGTCACATGTAAGACAGACCAGGTAAGGATGGCAGTTTCCTTCCCTTATAGAGCATTAGTGAACCAGATGGGTTTTCCCAACAATTGGCAATAATTTCACACTCATCAGGGGATACTTAATTCCAAATTTTGCTTGGTTAAGTTCAAATTCCACCATCTGCCGTGGATTTGAAGTCCAGCTCCTCAGGACATTAGCTGAGTTTCTGTTTTCATTGTCTGGTGATAATACCACGAGGCCATTGCCTCCCCTCTCACTGTGCAGACTGATGTAAAGTATTTCTTCAGCTCCTCTGCCATTTTCTGGGTCCCCATTGTTATTTCCCCAGGCCTCAGTCTCTAAGAGATTTGTGTCAACTTTGGTTTCTCTCTTCCTTTGTAATTACTTCAAAGAAACTTTTCTTGTTGTCACAAAGCTGTTCCTTTTCTCAAGGAGACTATGTCCTTGGTTTTCTTCAGAGGGGTAATAAACTACTCTCAGTGCCGATTAGACTGGTTTGGTACAGAGATTAAAAGGTATTGAGGGGCCTTTTTGTTTATATGTAAACAGATGAGACTTCAGGCCAAAGTGGTCATGTTGTGGAAGTGACCTGTATCTTAAAAGCGGTGTGGTCAGCTCTCAAGCTGAATGGTTTAGTTCAGTCCAGAACTAGTTGAGAGTTCAACAGTGAGCTTCTCTCTTTCTCTCTCTACATCCTGTAAACATCTGCTCCATTCATTAATACTGGTTTCTAAGGGGGGGGGTTGCTGATTGAGATTTTGTGTGTACCTGGAACAGCATAATTAAGTCTAGTTTGGATAGACTGAGTTCTGTAGGGGTTCTATGTTCTGTTCTTTGTGTTTCATTGTGTAACTTGGTGAATAAATGTTTGTCTGTTTTTAACCTGGTAGTCAACCTCGGTAATTTACTCCGGGTAATTTTCACTGTCCACTTACCAACACAAATTGCAAAGTTATGGTCAGGGCTGCCCGCTTAAGAATGTTTTGAGCGCTCTGGCCTAGTCCATCACATTGTTTGCCTTGATACTACTTGCAAGTTTCATTTTCTCCTTCTATTATTTTGTCATCTTTGCTGAGTTTAAAATCTTTCTCAAGCCCCTGGCCTACTCCTAACCTTTTTTTTTCTGTGTACTACAATTCTGCTGCTGCTGATGGCCCACAGTGCCTCATGGATGCCCAGTCTTCAGTTGCTAAACCTGTTCGAAGTCTGTCCCATTTAGCACGGTGATAGTGCCACACATGATGGAGGGTATTCTCAATGTGAAGGCAGAATTTCATCTCCACAAGGACTGTGCGGTTGTCACTCTTACTGAAACTGTTACAGACTGATACATCTGTAGCCAGCAGATTAGTAAGGATGAGGTAAGGTATGTATTTTCCCATTTGTTGGTTCCCTCACCACTTGCTGCAGACCCAGTCTAGCAACCATGTCCTTTAGGACCTGACCAGCTCAATCAGTAGTGCTGCTGCCGAGCCCCTCTTGGTAATGGGCAGTGGTGCCTGCTTGCTGCACCAAAAGTTCAATGTTTCATTTTTGTGGGCGGCGCGGTGGCTCAGTGGTTAGCACTGCTGCCTCACAGCACCAGGGTCCCAGGTTCGATTCCAGCCTTGGGTGACTGTCTGTGTGGAGTTTGCACGTTCTCTAATCTAAAAATCTCCCACCCAGATACATTAGATTTGGCCCAACCAGTCCACACCGACCCTCCGAAGAGTAACTGACCCGGACCCATTTCCCTCTGACTAAAGCACCAAACACTATGGGCAATTTAGCATGGCCAATTCACCTGCACATCTTTGGACTGTGGGAGGAAACCGGAGGAAACCCACGCAGACACCGGGAGAATGTGCAAACTCCTCACAGACAGTCACCCGAGGCTGGAATCGACCCTGGTATCGACCCTGGTGCTGTGAGGCAGCAGTGCTAACCACTGAACCACTATGTCGTGCCATGTCCTTCCCACCCTCAGTGCTTCCTCCAAGTATTGTTCAACAGGGAGGACATTGATTCATCAACTGAGGGAGGACGGTATGTGGTAATCAGCAGGATGGTTCCTTGCCCATACTTAACCTGAGGACATGAGACTTCACGGGGTCCGAAGTCAATGTTGAGGCTTCTCAGGGTAACTCCCTCCTGACTGTGTGCCACCCCCTCTCTGCTGGGTCTGTCCTGCCGGTGGGATGGGACATACCCAGGGACGGTGATGGTGGTGTCTGAGACATTGCCTGTAAGGTATGATTCTGTAAGAATGACTACGCTTGGTTTTTGTTTGACTAGTCAGCACTGTACGGCACGTAAACAGAACCTTTGGTCCAACTTGTCCATATTTACTAGATATCCTAACCTAACCTAGTCCCATTTGCCAACACTTGGTCAATATCTCTCTGAACGCTTCCTATCCATGTCCCCAACCAGATGCCTTTTAAATGTTGCAACTACACCAGCCTCCACCACATCCTCTGCAGCTCATTCCATACACGTACCACTCTGTGTGGAAAAAGTTGCCCCTTAGGTGTCTTTTAAGTTTTTCATCTCACCCTAAACCAATACCCTCTAGTTCTGGACACCCCTACCCAGGGGAAAGTACATTGCCTATCTACCCTTTGCCACTCATGATTTTATAAACCTCTAGAAAGTCAGCCCTCAGCCTCCAATGCTCCAAGGAAAACAGCCCTAACCTATTCAGCCTCTCCCTCTAACTCAACACCTTTGTAAGTCTTTTATGAACCTCTCTTGTACAGCAGGGAGACCAAAATTGAATATAGTGACAGCTCTCCCAATCTTGGCACTGGCCCCCAGGTGTTAGTGAGGGGAACTTTGCAGGGGCGATAGGACTGTTTCTGCTGTCGTCTTTTTCCAGTGCCTTGGTCTATATCAGATGGTCTGTTTGGTTTCATTTTGTTGTGGAGACTTCATAGCAATTGATCTAATTAAGTGACTTGACAGACCATTTCAGAGGGCAGTTGAAAGTCAATCACATCTGTTGGTCTATAGTCACATGTAGGCCAGATCAGGTAAGGATGACAGATTTCGCTCCCGAAAGGACATCATTGTAAAAAAACCATTAAGTCGATTAATTAACAATTTTATGACCAGACTTTAATTCAGGATATTTTGTTTTCAATTAAAATCCACCATGTAATTGCCCAAAGCATCAATTGGTCTCAGTGACAACAGCATTGTACTCACCTCCCAAAAAGCAGGTGGTTTCCGGGAAGATCAGAATTTAACAGATTAAATATTGGATTGGGAAAACTTGATTTGTTCAAGCATTGCCTGCAATGTTTACCTTTTGTACGAGTCAATACAGCCTCAATATTTAACAAATCTGACCTTTGAGGAGTTCAGGTCCGGAGTCTACACAGAAGAGCTGAATGAGCAGAGTGAGGGGAAACTGAGACAGTGTGGCTACACCACACAGTAACATCAGAAAGCACATTGATATCAAGCTCGAGATGTCATGTTGGTGCGTGAACGTTTTCTTTAGTGTTAGAGGAGGAACCAGCAAGCTGTTTTTATTTTGGAGATCCTACTGTCAAATCACTCAATTAACTAAAACCCAAGCTCAATCACTTTTTAACCAATCTGTTCACTGGAGCTGCTGGCCTCCTGGCTCAGAAATATGGACATTATCCTGAGACAAGAACTCAGAAAGGGAGTTTTTTTTTGTGAAAGCGAACACCAAATCACCCATTAAACCAGTAAAACAAGTAACAACAAATCCAGCCCGCCAGGAGCTGTGCAATAACAACACAAGGCAGGGAGTTACATCAAAATTGTGTTGAAGGAAAGAGATAATGAACGTCAGTCCCAGTGGTGGTCGCCGGTCTCTCAATCCTTCAAGGAGACCACCTGTTCCCTCTCCAAGGGCACCCTGGTGTGTGTGTGTGTGTGTGTGTGTGTGTGTGTGTGTGTGTGTGAGTGTGAGTGAGCAAGTGAGCGGGAGAGAGACACAGATGGGAACCATGAGCCACCCACCTTCACATCCCAATACCTGGACCTCTCCATGGCCCTTTCACCAGGCCCTGCTTCTCTAACCCACTTAGCTGTCCACCTTGTACAGGGTGTGCCCAAAGATCTGGAGCATGGGGCTAAAGCACAGACAAAAGAACAACAGGCAGTCTCTTTGACCCAACAACAACAGCTACAGCCACCTCCAACTGACACATCCATAGTTCATCCATTCCACAGCCCCACAAGAAACACAGTCAGACTGGGACTTGAACCACCATTGTCTCTCAGGGCTGTTCTGTCCAAGAGCCTAACCATCCCATTCAAGAACTGTAGACTAACACGGTGCGAGTCATGCACTGGAACACCAAAATCTCTCCGCACATCAGAATTCTGCAGTTGTTCTCCATTTAAATAGTGCCTTTTCATTTTCCTGTCAACGTGAACAGCTTTACATTTATCTCACATTATACTTCACCTGCCAGATTTCTGTCCGTTCACTCAACTGATCTACAAACCAAATCAATGTGCAACCCCCTTTCCTTCACAACCTCTCATCCCATCTCACCTAACTTGATGACATCTGCAAAACCCAGCGACCATGTTTAGGGAATAGAACCAATACTGACACCTAGGGCTGAATGACCTCCAGCAGATGACCATCCTGAGATTCTGAAAGTATCTTGGAGTGAAACTGACTAGCAGGAGATTACTGCATGGCTTGTCCTTTTAACAGGATGATCCAGGGAGAGCTTTCCCAAAGACCAAGGAGACTAGCACCAGGGTCACAATCTAATGATATTAGATTAGATTACTTACAGTGTGGAAACAGGCCCTTCGGCCCAACAAGTCAACACCGACCCGCCGAAGCGCAACCGACCCATACATTTACCCCTCGCCTAACACTACGGGCAATTTAGCATGGCCAATTCACCTGACCTGCACAGCTTTGGACTGTGGGAGGAAACCGGAGCACCCGGAGGAAACCCACGCAGACACAGGGAGAATGTGCAAACTCCACACAGTCAGTCACCTGAGGCGGGAATTGAACCCGGGTCTCTGGCGCTGTGAGGCAGCAGTGCTAACCACTGGGTTAGGCTGCATCTGACTGAGATGAGGAGAAATTTCTTCACCTAGAGAGTGGTGAGGCTGTGGAGTTTCCATCAAAAAGTTGAGGTCAAAACATTGAAAGATTAAATTGGATGCAGCACTTGGGGCTAAAGCGTTCAAAGGATTATGGGGAACAGCAGGACTAGGTTAGAGTCAGATGAGCAGGTCACTCAGCCATTGTGTGGTATCAGGTGTACATGTAAAAGGGGTTGGCTAAAGGAGCCTTATTGAATTTCAGTAAGGCATCTTGCAGATGGCACACACTGCTGCTACTGAACATTGGAGGAGAGGACAGATGCAGTGCACATCAAGTGGGCTGAATCATGTCAAGAGTCTTGTGTGTTGTTGGAGCAGCACCTATCCAGGTAAGTGGGGAGTATTCCATCACACTCTAGACTTGTGTCCTGGAGATGATAGGCAGGTTTTAGGGAGGCAGGCGGAGTTACTTGCTGCAGTATTCCTAACCTGATTTGCTTTTATAGCCCCTGTGTGGAGCAAGTCCAGTCGAGTTTCTGGTCAATGATGTTGTATGTTTTTCCAGTTAAAGAATAGTAGTGAACTGAAAGTCATAGCCCATTATGGCCCATCATCAGGGTTGCAATTCTATTGTATCTGTAACCTGAAACTGTTCAAAGGCACAGGTTTCTAATAGGGCTCATACTTTGGTTAAAAGCCTTTTGGAAGCCCTTTCAGCCTGATCTGCAAATAACTGGCAGTTCATTGCCAAGTCTTCAATCCTGCATCCTTTTGATCTCTTCAGTTTATCTTAATTCTTCCTTCCAAAGGGAGAGCAAGGTGTATAGACAAAGCAAGCCTACTCAAACAGCCAACAGTACATCCCTCACTTCCACCATGATCCAATCAAACAGGCAGCCTCCACCCTCCAGCAGAAGTCCAACTCTGCCCCTCTTTGATAAAGCTTCCCCATTCTAATCACATGGGCCTTTAATTCCAAGATGCCAGGCTTGCTTTGGCAGGGATAGAATTTGGTCTTTCCATTCCCTCCCCATTAACCCCTAGACACAGATGCCCAGTGTATTCGGCTTCACCCATTAGCCAACACTACCTCACAACCAGGCCCTGAACAGGTGCTTGCTATCTGTTCCAACATGAAAGCTGTAACTGCATGGCAGGGGGGGTTAACTTGTACCACCAACCACAGGGTCCTGGTCAGTCAGAGCTGCCACCTTATAGAATTCTGTTCTTGTGGTTAAAAAGAGTCAAGTATGATGTGGGAGAGTGAGTTAGCTGGCACCTTACTCACTCAGCCCCCTCAATTACACTCAGCCAGTTTGAAACCAGATATTGAATGGAGTGATGTTGATGTAGGTATGGCCTATGCTTTACATAGACCGTTGTAGCACCCCCCAAAAGAGTCAATCAATTCAGGTTTAACCTTACTCTACACTTGGCCCTCACCAATCCTTTACCAATAATGGGAGGCGGGGACTGGAGAGCAGAATCGAGGAGTGCAGTGTTGGAAAAAAACACAGCCAGTCAGGCAACATCCAAGGAGAATAGTTGATTCCTCTGCAATCAGGAATGAGGCAGTGAGCCAAGGGGGCTGAGAGGTAAATGGGAGGCAGTGGGGGAGGTAGCTGGGAATAAGTCAGAAGGTGGAGCAGATAGGTGGAAGGAAGATTGACAATTAGGACAGGTCATGGAGGGTGCTATTGATTGGGAAGGTTAGTGCTGGAAGAGTGCAGCAAGTCCACTATCACCGGAGAAGCAGGAGATGCAACATTTTGGACACAAGTCCTTTGGTCAGGAATTCCTGAAGAGCTTATGCCCAAAATGTTGATTCTCCTGCTCCTCAAATGCTGCCTGACCTATGCTTTTCTAGCACCACAACTGATCTCCAGCATCAACGGTCCTCACTGGGAAGGTTGGATCTGGTATAAGTGCAGGGAGGAGAAATGAAGAAACATCTGAAATCCACATTGATGCCATGTGGTTAAAGGGCTCCAAGGCAGATGTGTTCTCCTGCAAGTGTCAGTGGGTCAGGGTTTGGCAGAGGTGGCAGCCTAGGACTGGCATGCCCTTGGGGTAGGGAGGGGGAAGTTGAAGTGTTCAGCCACAGGGCAATGGCATTTGTTTGTTATGGGTGGCCCAGAGATGTTCTGAAAAGATCTGCCAGCTGGTGCCATCTCCACTGTAGAGGAGACCACATCAGGTGCAATGGATACAGTAGGTGGCAATGACTGAATCTATAATAGCAGTATGAAGGCTGTGGTTAGCTGTTGCCTCAGCACCAGAGACCTAGGCTAGATTCCAGCCTCAGGCAACTGAACTGCTCTACACATTTGTCTGTGGGAGGAGTCTATTTAACCTGGCTTCCTCCCAGTCCAGAGATGTGCTGGTTTGGGATGCAGAAGGGCTGGATCAGACATACGAGATTGTGTCAGATGCACATGGAAAACAGACCCTTCAGTCCAGCTCATTCTTGATGAGACGCCTCAACCTAATCTAGCCTCATTTACCAACACCCAGCCCATATCCCTCAACCCTTTGTATTCATATACCCATCCAGAGCTGCCTTTTAAAGGCTATAATTATATTAGCCACCATCACTTCCTTTGTCAGCTCACTCTGTACAGAAAGCAGTGCCTTCGATCCTTTTAAATCTTTCCCATTAACCCTGCTCAACCAAAGCCATTCACAGGAGTTGGCTGGACAGCCAGCCAGTTTAGCTCCTTTAAGAGGATGGCTTCCACAGTCAAATGGTTTCCCTTCTCCCTCATCCCCTTACCCTAAAAAGGTATGCCCTTTAGTTCTGGACTCCCCACGCCAGGGAAAGACTCATTTACCCTATCCATGCCCCTCCTGATTTTGTAAATCTCTATAAGGTCACCTCCCAAGCCTCCACTGCTCTAGGGAGGCCAGCCCCAGCCTATTCAATCTCTCCCTATAGCTCAAATCCTCCAACCCTGGCAACATCCTTGCAAGGAGAAAGTGAGGGCTGCAGATGCTGGAGATCAGAGCTGAAAGTGTAATGCTGGAAAAAGTGCAGGTGGTCAGGCAGCATTCAAGGAACAGGAGAATTGATGTTTTGGGCATAAGCCCTTCAGGAATGAGGGCTTATGCCAGAAATGTCGATTCTCCTGTTCCTTGGATGCTGCCTGACCTGCTGTGCTTTTCCAGCAACACATTTTCAACATCCTTGCAAGCCTTTTCTGAACCCTTTCAGGTTTCACAACATCTTTCCAATAAGATGAGAAATTACATGCAGTTTTCCAGAAGTTCCAGATGTGCCTCAAGACATCCAGCACCACCACCTCTAATATAGTCCAAGCTGATACTATTGCCCCATATTAAACCAATTTCCCAGTTCCTGCAGTTCCACACAGGCTGCTTTATTTATCTTAGAGGGGGGTACTATTCTCTGGTTACCCTTCTGGATTTAATACTTTTGATTCTCCTTAATCCTATACATTAAAGCAGGACCTTTTGCCCCCACACTTCATCTACTCATCCAACATTACCTACACTTAACAGCCTTTCCTGTCACTAAAGCATCTCTGGACTCATTTATCAAATGAGGGCTTTTCATATTCCAGCCATCCCTTTACCTGTAAAGGGATGCCCCCAATCTGAGTTCTTGCCTAATACGGTCAGAACCTAAGTTGCCTTTCAACTTTGGAAAAACATCACTTAATAGAATTATGGTCACTGGCTCTAGAGTGCTCCCCCACTGACCTGTCACCTGCCCTGCCTTACCCCAAGAGTAAGTGGGAGTGGATGTGGCTAGGATGCTTGGAGTGGGTACAGAACTGCAGGCGAAGTGGCCTGCTTCCACATGAGCAGTGTGAATTCTCTCCTCATTTGAGCTAGAGATTGTGGCTGTAAAGCTTCCCAGTCAGTTGTACTGATGACAGCCTCATACACAGTTAAGGACCCAATGCTGCCATTTTGGCAGGTGGTTAGTTTGGATTGGTGTACTTACATGGTCTTGTGCAGATAACCGCTTCCAGGCTGGCCAGTGTATTTGCCAGACTCCAATCCACTGGATCAGAATCTCCAATCCTAAGCTTCAATCTCACTACCCTGAGAATAAACTAACCAGGTTTAGCATTTGCTTTGTACTCACTGATCTTCAAAGAATTGCCCAGTTCTTAGAAGTTTCCTGTTCCTTTGTGCCCCTGGTCTGTATTCACTTCAGGTATAGCAGTGACAGACCATTTGTCCCTCTTTCAGAGCAGGAGGGTGTATCCAATGGCATTGGATTCTCCATTCAACTGGTTCAAACTTGCACAGGTGGTGATCAGAATTGAACAAGTCAGAATAATGCATTATTGGTTTATTAAAAGACCACAGTACAGAGATTACATTTGAAATAGTTACAGCTTATAAACAACTTTCCAGGTGAGCTACTATTTAGATAGACAGATGAGGGGATTAATGAGATCAGGTAATAAAGGACCTGCAGTAACTGTTACAATACTTTTGCTGGTGATTTGACAAGGGTTGTTGAAACATTGAGATGATCTTTGATCGTATTAGACCAAGCCTTATGCCTTAAAGGCTGACATGTGATCTGTATTGAGATGCAAGGTAATACTTGCAGTGCACCTGTGCAGAGAGTGGCCAGCTCAGGGTGGTGTATGCTTCAGGTTAAAAAGATCACAAGGACAAAACATTGCAGGAGCTGACTAAACCATGCTATAGTGTCATTGTGAACTATAAAAACATTAAAAATATTTAGTGCAATGTGCTACATTACTAGTGGCCTGTGGGGACAAGTGCATTGTAGAGTATCTAACTGGCACAGGAATACTGCTCCATCTGGATGAGAGGGGATTTCAGGAGCCAGAGTTTTATCCCAGTTAGTGACATTGATGAAGCCAATTTATAACAAGAGTACAAGTACTTATTTGGCTTAGGACTTCATTATACCCAACCTTCCATTTGAATTAAGCTTAAGAATGTGCAAAATTGCATTTCTTGGTTTCAAAGAGCTCCCAAAAAAGGTGTTGGGTTTTCCCAGGTGCTGCAATTCTAGGATGCCACTGACAGATACTTTAACACTCTTGGAAAAAGAAAAAAAAAAAAGGTGTGCCAGCATACAGTCACAAGTCAGTAAAAAAAGCTAGTATCTGACATTTAGAATCAGACTTCACTCCCATGTTATACTGATCCTTTCAAAAACAGGGATTAGACACTGTCTAATCAAGGCACTGGTGTATAAAAAAGGTGACCAGACAGGTCCAGGATGGGAGTCAAAATGAAAGATCACCCAGTTACAACAGCAAGGCAAGTGAGAATTAAATTGCCTAAAAGAAAACTTAAACACCAGTCACAAGCATTGGCTTCAAGGGAAGGATTTGCTGGCTTGTAGCAGCTAGACAGTAGAGCTGCCTTTACACAAACATTTGAATTTTTCTTCCTGGTCACAGGATTAAAATTCAATGACAATAAACACTAACAAGTCAGAAAACCTGGAGGACAAAGGCCCACTTATTGGAAACCTGGTACAATCATTAACCCTTCTGTTCTGTGCAAAGGCTGCTGCTCGTCAAAGCCAGATGATCAAATTTGGAATACCTGGGAAGGAAAAAAGTTTACCATTTTTAAAATAAGGTCAAATCTACTGATATGTTAGATACCACAGCCACTGGTCAGTGGTCTCCTAGTCCCAGCTCAGTCAAGAAAGCCATTTTATCAAAAACCCTGTGGTCAGATCCTTTGACCAGATCATAAAACTAGTTTAATGGAAAAAGTCCAGTTGATGAATCAAAGTAAGCCAGTTTGATCATATTAAAATCAAATAGTTAATGGATTAAAGCACATGTTGCTGATTCAGTAATGGAGAAAGTCACACCAAGTCTGATATGAATCAAGAGTCAGTGGGTATCCCTCTCTAGGTGCTACTGAACTAGATGGTTAAGATAGTTAATACTAAACAGAAGAAGTTTTAGATTGAAGAATTCTGTATAGGCTGATCAAAATTGAATCTTTGTGTTCCTGCCCAATTATAACTCAAGTAGCAGCATTAACAGCATCAGGTAATCAGAATTGGGAGTTTCTGGCAGAGACACATCAGGCAATACAGCCAACTAATTGCTGAGTAAAGCATTTTCACTAACCTAGTGAAAGATTCCAATATTACTTTATTCAGGCTGCATTTACTGCTGATCGGGTATCAGCTGGTCTCATTAGGACTTAGACCCTGTTATGGACACAGGGTAGGCCATTTCTTCAGAGTGGTGAGCCTATGGAATTCTGCTGCAAAGAGACTGGAGGGTCACTTTAAATATAGACCAGATAGGGAATAGGGCCATACAGACTTCTCCAAATGCCAAGAGTTCAAAGGATCTAGAGAAAGCAGTAACAGGGGACTGAGTTTGTGGTCAGCTATGATCCTATTGAATAGCTGAACAGTTTATACCAACTCTTTCTAGGGTTGGTCATGATTGAAGGCTTTGGTTGCAGAGGTCCTTAGAAGTGACAGGGTTGAGAGTCAGTATTAGCAGCGATACTTACAGACCATGTAGAGAATGTTACACAAATGGGTTTCCAAAGGGATCTCCAAATGGGTCAGATGGAGCAGGAACAGCCTAAAAAAGGTAGTTTGTAGTTAGAGCAAAGCATTCAATTCCAATCATCATGAGTAAATGGTTTAGAGTAATGGAGACAAGACTAGCAAGGCACAAGATGCTCCACTTCAGTGAACATTGGTAGATGAAGCAGGTCACAAATCAAAGGTTAGAACCTTCAGGGGGAGGTATAACAGTGATACTATTTGTTAGTGTAATAGCACTGGTCAACTGCTTTCAGCACAGCTCAGAGGTGGATTGCTTCCTGTTTTTACATTTGTAGTTCATGGACCTGGTATAAATGAGACAGGAATGTTTACTCTAACCTGTCCTGGGAGTGAGATGGAGGTGCCAAGGGCACTTCACTTAGTTTAAAGGAGAGAGTTAAGGTCTACAATTTGAACATCGGCACCAGGTGGAGTTCTTTGAGAACAAGTTGCTGTGATCAGTCACTAAGAATGCACACAAAACACTACCCAGAGTCCACAGGCAGACTTCTTCCCTGCACTGTTCGTCTGATGGCTTCTAGCCCCATCTCTGATGGATGTGGGGAGACAGGGAGGAGCAAGCTTGGGGGTTTAGGTGAGGTGTGGCCAAAATTGCTCAGTCATGAATACACATGAAACAGGAATTAGAGACTAAGGTGTGAGATGTCAGGAGTAAGGGATGAGAGAATGTAGAACAGCTGCAAGCTGGAGACAAGGTGCTCTTGGTGCAGGCAGGCCAGAGGTGATGGGGATATTAGATTCAACAGCAAGTCCCAAAATCTTCAGTCATTGGACTGAGGTGGGGCAGGACGGAAGTGAACAGTCTTTAGTGCCATCTCAGGGCAGTGTTAAGTATTTGGGTCAGTAGTATAGGAAGGTAGTGACAATTCAATGGACTACCCAGACTGGAGGGGAATACTCAAGGCTTAAAGTCCACCTAGCATTGGCTGGGCAGTCAGGGAGTTGTTCAAAGGTAGTTTATACAGCATGGGTTTCCTTTGGCCCATTGCCTATGCTAGTATGTACAGTTGATGTCACTGCAGGTGGCGATTTACCAAGATCATTCCTCAAGTTAATTTGTACTCACTGGTGCTGAATCTCCACTGGTATTAAAAGGATTCAGTGTCGAACTCTGGCTCGGTGCTGCTGGAGCTGCTGAAAGGGAAAGGTCAGAATTAGTGCCCTTTGACATAGGTCCAAGTATTAGTAGATTTGGAGAGGCACATGGAGACTATTGTTCCCTCACCAGGAAGGGATCTGTCTCAAACCCAATACCCATCAACTCAGTGCAGAAGTACACTTGCAGACTGCAGTATCTTGAGCAGCTTCAGAATTGAGAAAATTCATAACCACTCAGGCCCCCAGCCACCACTCCAATCTGCAGTTAATCTCAATTACTCCTTAATCTTCCTGACCAGAAGGGAACTGAAGCAAGTCATTCAGCCCATTGAGTCTGTTCAACCACTGCTCATTAAGCAGCAAGACTGGAATTGTCATCTGCATTTCCTATCTGCCACAATCCAAGAGCCTCCATTGCCCTTTAGCTGCTGGTTCAAGTCTTACCTTTCTGGCAGCTCATCCTTGAGCTGCATTGACCAACTCTAGGATAGGCATGGACCAGGATTACCCTATTTCTGGGAACTAAAACGCAACATTGAGTTTACCAGATTAGAAGGAGAATGGGAAGCTTATGTCTTTCTGACAGGCTGTAGTAAGGCAAGTGATTATAGGCAAGGGGAGGTGGACTACTGGAACAGTTAACATTAACCAAAGCCTTCTGAGAACTTTTCACCCTCCCTACGAAAACTTACCATTTGTTGTAGATGAGAGTTGATTGATGTCAAAGTCATCATGGTCAGCAGTTTCCTGGGGAACACCTACTTTGCTGGTGAAATATTGGCCAAATGCTCCTGATGCCCCAGCAACAGTTGGCTGCTCACTTTTCCGAGCAGGAATAGTTGGGGGCTTGGTGATTTGGAAGTCTTTAAACAGTTCCTTGACACTTTTCTCTTCCTTCTCTCCTAGTGGGTCCAAGGCAGTGAAGGCACTAGTTTGAGGCTTGGAGGATTCTTGCAGGCTGGGTCTTGGTGGTGGGGGAGGTGGGGACAGTGATGTCCCAGCAGAAGGGACCAGACCTACAATGGGTGGCACCATAGAAAGGGAGGCAGCAAAAGGGTTGGTGCCAAAAGGAGTGGTCTGCAGAACAGGCTGACTCCAGACATTGGGTGGGGCTAGGCTACGTTGCCCCCAAGTGGCGGGTACAGGTGGGACTCCAAATGGAGCTGGCTGGCTCCAGGCTGCAGCTGGCTGGCCAAAGACATTGGGCTGTCCAAAGGGAGGCTGTGGGCCAAAGATAGGTCTTGGGGGCATGGAGCCAGACTGAGGAAGAACTGGAGGCTGCTGTCCCCATGGCATTGGGTGAGAAGGTCCAGCAGGAGGTGGTCCAGACAAACCTAGAAAAGACAACATGACATTTGGTGATGCTGAAAATAGCAGTTCAGTGATGACAAGTAACAGTGGACAATTTGGGAGCAAGTGCTTAGCTCAGCTCAAGTACAACAGTAACATTCATTTGTAGCCTATAGGGGTCACAGGCTGGACCGGGGGTCTTTAGCTGCTTGGGTGGAGCTACTTTGAACTGTAGTCCACCTGCTGGGATCAGGTGTGAACCCACAATGCTTTTATGCAGAGAATTGACAGAGTTCTAAAATGGCCTATGCTGTATTTTTGAATGGACTTAGTATTTCAAGTAGCTTTGGACTAACTTCAATAGGTTCAACAGTAAATATTTCTGCTAGATCACTTTAGTTCTGAAGAGTCACTGGACTTAGTCTACAGTACTGGCACCATCTGTGGGCGGAAAGCAGTGTCAGATCTAGCATCTGCAGCTCCTGGATTACAGTAAAACTGATCAAGTGCTGAGGAGACTCAATCTGGTAAGCCTTCATAACACTCGAGAGTCAGATAAAGGGAACCAAAACTACAGGGTGGATTGACTAGGGCCAGTGGCTCAGCTGTGGGGAAAGAGGTAAGTCAGCTGGGGTGTTGGAGATAGGGCAGAATTAACAAAGAGTATGGGCAAGTGTTTCCCTTGGAGGGGAATGGATGTGATCAGCAAGAGGTTGACAGGAATGAAACAAGTTCAGAGCTGGGGTGGGGGCTATCTAGTCTACTTGAGGGACAGGGCCCAACATTAAGTGACACTTTGAAATCAGAATAAGTCTACAGGCTAAGTGCTAGAAAAATGGGAGTAGAATTGATGAACTGAAGGTACAATGGATGTTAGAACAAAGGAGAAGAGTTAGTTGAACAGCATGGAGTTAATAGCTATTGAACATGAACTGACTGCAATTAGATCAAATATCAACATTTTACAAGTGCACTGGCTCAAACAAGCTCTCCAATTTGCAAACGTTGTAGTTCACTTCTAGAAAGGAGTTACCTGGGCTGACGTGTGATGAGGAACTTGGCACATTGAAAAGATCCAGAGGGATCTGGCCCGAGGGTGGAATACTGGAAGCAGGTGGGCTGGGTCCAAAATTCTCACTGGCCAGCTGAAGAGAAAAGCCAAGAAAAGGTCATTTCATTCAGAGTCACATCAAATAACCCAACTACTCCTGGCTCAGTCTTGCTCAGGATGCCCCAGGGTCTGGAGTTGGTGACCTCTCTACATTCTCCATTAACAGGAGCTGGTGCCTCACCTCATGGAGACTGAGGATTCAGTAATGGCCTCCCAAAACTCCCCCAGGAGCATCCAAGATACATGCCAATGGAAGTCTGACAGCATAGCATCAGCCTGGTTAGTTGGTGCCATGCTGACCAGATTGTTTGAAAAAGCCATGCCTCAAGAATCCCCAAAGCTGGAAAATTAGGATCTAGTTGTTCAGCGAGAGAGTGTTAGCAAGTATAAAAAAGTGCCTGTTAAAAGGGGGTTAGAGGTCATGCTGGTCACCTGATTGTTCTTCCTGCCTCGAGCTCCTTTTGCATTTTGTGGTGGAGGGGACAAGGTCACTGCATCAAAGTTCTGCATCAGGAGGGAGTCCACTTGCTTGATGTTTGCAGCACCCAGGGAGCCTGGTTTTAACCCATTCTGTGCTGGAGGTGTGGCCCCTGAGATCTCAGCAAAGGGGTCAGTGGTCACTCTGCTACCCAATTCAGCTGGATCCTGCCCCACTGCTCCATTCAGTCCCCAGGACGGAGTATCAACTTTCACACCAGTGGCAACCTGGCTAGGGGGCTGGTCAAAGTCATGGCCAAGGTGGTCTCCACTCTGATTGGAGAGGAAGGGAAGAGCTCCATCTTTCTGATCAGAAGGTTTTACAGAATCAACTGGTTTAGGTGGTGCTGATTGGTTAAGTTCAGAAAAAGGGTCATTCCCAAAAGGGTTAGGATCAGGTGCAGGGAAGAAGTGAAGTGAGGAAGCAGGAGTCACTTCCTGGAGATGATCTTTCATGCAGGTGTTCAAAGGGTCCATTTCAGGAGAAGACAAGTCTAGCAAACAGCCATTTGATTCCTAATCATTGACAGAAAAGAAAAATTTTAATCAACACAAATACAAAAAAGTTTGAATTATTTGAAGTAGTTAGCAGGATAAGAATACAATCTTTTCCTAGTGTACAACATTCTTGGAAAGAAAATCCTTTCCACAGATCTTAATGTGGACCCTGAAACTGGTAAATGCTGGCAGGAGAGAGTTTGTGCTCACATCTCAGCCTGGTCACCAGTCTAGCCACAATTCCTGCAATTGTACAATTTAGAACTTGGAAAAAAATTGGTGCATCAACTAAATATTCTTTAGATGCCATGGGATTTAGAAATAGATTTGATGTTTGAAAGTTAAGCTATTAACGTGAACAAGTTCTCAACTGAAGTTAAAAAAGTGTAGGGTGCTGCAATTAGTGATCGGTTGGCACCCAGGAAAGTGATTGAAGAGCCAGGCCATGATTGACTGACCAGGCCTCAGGAAATTTGAAAGACTCATCCACTTACATGACATGCACCCAGTTAGTGATCAGTAAATCATATCACCTTCAAACTCCTAACTCAGGAGTGTATGAAAGCCAAAGTTGAAGATTTGCCAGATGTCAAACATGCTATTTACACCAACATCTTGCATATAGATTCTGGATATTCAGCTTTGTAGCCATGAATAGAACAGAATAGCACAGGCCCTTCAGCCCTCAGGTGCTAACTTTTGTACCAGCTTCCATGTGCCTATGCAAGAGTCAGCATCCAGAGTGTATCTGACTACCATTGGTAGTGCCTGAGTGGGAGTGAGAAGAAAACCTGACATCTGCCTTAAACCTTCCTCCAAATCACATCCTTTGATAGCTATTTCCACTCTTGGGAAAAAGTCTGACTATTCCTATAGTGTACACCTCAGCCTTGGAGAGCAAGAAAAGCCTATTGTTCCCTCAACCTTCAAGAGATGCCTTCAGTCCAGGCAGCATCCTGAGCAGTCTCCTCTGCACCAGAACTGAATGCAGCTTTGTACAAGCTAAAATCCCCAGGTTGTTAGGGTTGGATTCACTTTAGGGAAGGTTATGGCTGAGCTAGCATTTATTTCCAGTAGTTTACATTCCTACAGTGTAGAAACAGGCCCTTCAGCCCAACAAGTCCACATCAACCCTCCAAAGAGGGACCCACCCAGACCTATTCCCCTACATTTTACCCTGACTAATGCACCTAATCTACACATCCCTGAACACTGGACAATTTAGCATGGCCAATTCACCTAACCTGCACATCTTTGGACTGTGGGAGGAGACCCACCAGACACCAGCAGAATGGGCAACTCTGGAGTTGGCACAAGGTGGGAATTGAACCTGGGTCCCTGGTGCTGTGAGGTAGCAGTGCTAGCCACTGAGCCACCGTGCCCTTAAGACAGCTTATCACCTTGAACTACTGCAACCTGAGTGCTGTAGGTTGACCCACAATGCTCTTGATAGTGATTTTTAACCCATTAAGCCTTGCAGGTTAGGGACCTGGTGCAACATTACACAGATTTAGCTGTGTCACATTAAATCCAAAGCAACTACAGACCGAGTCAAAGAGGGAAACCATTGCTCCAGTTAATCATTTAGTAATTCCCACAAGTTGGGTTGGGCAAGAGCCAAGAACAGGCAAACTTATTTTGTGACAGTCCAGCTTTGGCATAATTTCCCATTTTAAAACAGCACTAACCTTGGAACATAAGCCACAAGTACACACTCCAATGTAATCCAAACATCTCAGGGCGAAGAGGTTTAAAAAAGTGGGAGGTCAGAAAGAGACACCTGCTGGCTAGCTACTTGCACAAGTTAGCTTTTAGTAAATCTAAGTACTGCCAGCATTCTGTTAGAATTGACATTAGAGGGCTAACCACCTCACTGGAAGCATGAGATGTCAGCAATCCAAATTCCATTAAGTCTGAAAGGGGTCAGATTAAGACCCTGGAAATATCTAACCAGATTTCTTCAGTCTCGCTTTAGAGATATAAAACCAATTCACAGCTTGGTAAAATAGGTTTCTATTGAGACAGTCCTGTCTGCTAGTGGTACAGATGACCTAAACAAATTAACTTACTGCTGGGGAAGTGATGTCAGGAGGTGTTGACATGTCTCCAAACAGCTGCATCTGATCGATATCCTGTTTAAAAGCAGATTCAAAAAAGATGAGTTAGAAAGATTCTCTAGAAGGGAGAATTCAGCCACCCTCAAGAATTGGACTTTTACTTTAATGCTCATGACAATGAGGGGAAGTCAGTGGGAACATTCAACATTAGCCACTTCTGGCATCAGTTGTGGTTATAAGGTCAGAGCAAAAAAAAAAAAAAAAGAGACTCGAGAAGTTTCCCTCAAGTAGAGGGAGGTATTGCACCTACTAGCTGAATAGTATCCAGTGAATACTACATCTCAAATATAGACCATGCTTATTGTTGAAACTGTTGCACTGGGGTCTCTACTTGACCTAAGCAAAACAGACCAACCTAGCTACAGTAGAGATTGCCAGTTGCTGCCCACCCAGCTTTAGCAATAGAAGAATGGAGATTAATCCCAATAGGTGCATTAAAAAAGGGAGGTAGACCTTTCAGACCACAAGTATGTTCCTGAGAAGAACAGGTCAGCTTAGCTGGCAGCCTGCATTTGTATGGCAGAATGACTGATTCATGTACCAGCTAAGACCACCACAAAGATCCCACCCTCTTGGCCTTGACTGAGTATTATGACCCTCTGGGTTTCAAACACTACCACTTACATTGACAAGAGCATTCCAGACACTGGAAACTCCATAGTAAAATCATGAGCAATGAATCTTCACTGTCTCTGCCTGTAACCCTTTGTGGCTATTCCATATCTCACTTGCAGGAACAGAATTAGGCCATTAAGTATAATCAAGATTAATCCGATCATGCCAGTATTGGCATCAATTAATGCCTCAACTCTTTCATTCAAGTGCTGCACCATAAAGGTAAACCCTCAGGTAAGAGGATGGTCAGCTTTAGATACCAAGGGCTCTTTGCCTTGACCATCCATGCAGTTGTATTAAATTACATTGACTCTTGTCATCCACCCTAGCAACATGTACAGAGTTCTGTTAAAGCTGAATACTTACACTTTTAATTTGAGATACCTGGTCAAAGTTCAGCAGTGGACTACCATTCTGTGAGAAACAAGGAACAAGCATTAGACACAAGCTCCAGGTTAGCTAGAGTTTCCCAGTTAAACAAGACAGTGATCCAAAACCTGGGAGGGAGCGATTACTGGAATTTCAGGTGGTGCAATTAGATCAGACAAATTAACCCACCCCCAAGATATGGTAAGAGCCAGTATTGCACTTTTAACTCATGCCTTTGAAGCAGCAGCAAGGGTGGGTGACCACCACCTAGGTCTAGATTAGAGTGGCGCTAGAAAAAAACAGGTCAGACAGCATCCAAGGAGCAGGAAAATTGACAGTTGGGCGAAAGCCTAATTAAAATTGCTCCTCTGATGCTGCCTGACCTGCTAGGTTTTTCTAGCACCACTAATCTAGACCACTGCCAGCATCTGCAATCCTCACTTGCGGAGTTGAACACCATCCAGGGGCCTGCTGCAGAATGAGCTAGATATCAAATAGGGGAATGGAACATCACCAGGTAGGCCAGCTTTTATTATCCCTGCCCAGTTATTGGTAAGAGTCAGTCATGGTGGGGTCTGGTATAGACAGACTGAGGAAGTGAGTGAACTAGATGGGTTTTAAACAAAAAAGGTTTGATTAGGCTTAGTGGATTCGTTAGGTTAAAACACCCACCATTTGCCAGATGTGAACCTGGGTCTCCAGAATATTGCAGTCTCTGGATTAACACTGATACCACTAGGTATCCCTCTAGTGAGGGGAATAGGCTCCCTCCGGGAAAGGAGAGCAGTACCAC
This sequence comes from Chiloscyllium plagiosum, assembly GCF_037043375.1. Classification (NCBI taxonomy): domain Eukaryota; kingdom Metazoa; phylum Chordata; class Chondrichthyes; order Orectolobiformes; family Hemiscylliidae; genus Chiloscyllium; species Chiloscyllium plagiosum. The sequence continues at coordinate 155,178,231 of NW_028270140.1, forward strand.
TGCTAGTGATCTTACCTCAGTGGGTTGGCCCTCCTGCAAGAGGAAAGAAACAACAAAATTAGAGACTTATGCTGGAGTCAGTATGTGGCCTGTTAAATATTTGGCAAGAGGGACAAACAGGTAGAGGAATGAGGTGAGAATGCATTTACTTACACCTTGCATGGAAGGAGGATAATTTAGACTAGTCAGCAACAGTACATGGGCAGGCAGGAACAGGTTTAGTTATAGATTAAGGACAGAGCTTCAAGGAGCTGAATGGCTTTGAACTACAGGAATGAAAGCGATTTGCTGACAGTTGATCCCATTGGATATTAGGTAGTAGCTAGAGCCAGTGGCATTTGTACAGCCTCAGGGCTCTCCTGCTAGGAGTCAGCCCACAAGAACCAACAAGGTTTAAAGCAGCCAACTCCTGAAGTGAAGTTTGCTGAAAGAAGCCTATGGTCTGGATGCTGTTGGGACAATTTAGGGACTTCACAGGAAGAGGATCTGGAGAGACCAGTGATCAATGCACCTCATTAAATTCAAGGTGATCTCGCACTTACTGATTAGTCCAAGTTAGATAACCCTAATCCACAGGACCAATAGGTCCTGGTGTGCCTCACTGCCTGAGCCACCTCACCACCACCCCACTTGTTCCCTTCCAAGAATCACATTCTATGCAGGCCCCACATTGCTCTAGTCACTTGAGCAAGGGATGGTCTTCAAAGGAAGATGCATATTCCTCACCTTAGACTGATTCTCAGCTTCTTCCTTTTTCTTCAGATTGTAGATCAATTGAAAGAGATCCTTCAGATCCACAACTAGTGCCTCAGCCTATCGACAGGAGAAAAAAAACCACATTTCTGACTGCAGTCAATTAGGAAATTGATCATGAACTCTTCAGTGTTAGGAATAGGAGACCTGGTCATAAGTACTAGGAGTGTTTGCTACTGTAATTACCCTCCTGGTAAAGAATCCCACTGGCCTCAGCCTCCTGCCTCACTTGAAAGAGTGCCCCTTTGATAAAGGGGAGCAGCAGTATTCTAGTCACCCTACCCATGCTCTTTAATCTTGCATCTCTGGTCCCCTCTGATCTACTCTAGATCAGGGAGATTTCCTACCCTGAGAAGGTGCTCTAACTGGAGAGCTGAAAGAATCTCCTCTGCACCCTCCCCACTGCAATCAGAACTACAGCACTCAACTGAGCTAACCAAAGTCAGTCCAGCTCCAATATATCTTGCTCTGAATCCTAAAACTGGTAAAAGCAAGCATCTTATTCCTTAATTACCCTATAATGTGTTGCCCAAAAGGTAACACCAGAGAACCCTATCCTTCAACCCCCAGGGTGCCATTGGTTAGGCTGAGGGAATCACTTCACATCTCTGCCACTGATCTGCCCAGCCCCTTTATATTCTTGTAAGGGCCTTACTCCTCACTAGTAAATCTGACAACTGATTCATATTCATTGATAACCAGATGGAGGGACTGACTCCATGGTGCACTAGTGGGCACCAGCCTTACCACTGTTAAGCCAGTTTTGGATCCCACTTGCTAAGATACTGCATTCCATGTCTTCACCCCATTTCCCACATGGGATACTTAAAGGCCTGGTTAAGTATCCATAATGACATCAAGTCACCCACAATCTCAGGAATTATAGTGTAGTTGAATGCAACACTCCCAGCCAGTGGGTTGGTCACATGGGAACCAGAACATACATGGTCCAATCCCATAATAGTAAGGAGGTCTACCCCTCATTGATTAGACTGATGCCCCTTCAAGCTTTAACCTCAAACTCAGCCAGGACTATGGGAACGTCATTCCCGTTATCTTCCAGGAAGAGAACGTGGACAGTTGACATTTGTTACCCAATGGGATTGCTACAAACGTTTGTACAGACTGCCACAAGCAGGTAAACAAGGCTAGTGACTGAACCATGGTGTGGACACCTTAGCCAGCTGACTGGGCCATGGCAACTGGGTTTCAGGTGCCTAGCACTTCTCGGATTCGGTTACCCTACCTGCTGGGCAGTCTTGATGGCAAAGAATTGATGCTGTCCTTCTGCACCACAGACATATCCAAATGCACGGTTATCGGTGACATCTCTGGCAATGAAGGAGATCCTGTTGACTGTATGCTCATACTCAATCACCTGAAAAGAAAAAACCCCACAGAGTGCAAGTTAAAAATGCCCTCTGGTTTAAAGGAATGGGATCTGTAGGAAGTTTAACCCAATTAGCTACAATTCAGTGATAGTTCAATATCCCAAATGGGAAGTGTCAGTTCAGAAGATAGAGGTTTTTGTAGGAATGTTATCATTTACATCGCAAAATGCTATTTGACAACTATGTAAATTCAGCCACAAGTACTTAGTTTCAGGGTATGAAAGATTTGTTCAGAGAACAGCTGGGTTCCTTACTTGAGGAAAGACTTTGCTATGGCAGACTGACCAAAGTGATTCTCAAATGGGGTTATCTGGGTTTAAACTTTAAGGGAAGCTTTCTGGTCTATGCCCAGCTCATTAAGTTGGAGAGACTCCCATTCCACTGGGTCTACAGTGTTGTTACTTACTCCTGTCTTCTCATCAATTAGCTTGATTCCTGATAGAGAGATGGTGACCCAAATCCTCTGCTTGTGTTGACCCTGTGCACGAGCAGCTATTGCTATACCCTAAAGGGGATGAAAACAATTCCATTAGACATTTACACAAGAACCAGTTTAAACTGAATGGAGGGCTCTGCTCTAGAGTTTAATGGGTTAATTCTGTTCAAGATTGACCAAGGACCCGGTTAGTTGGAAGTGAATTCAGTAACAAGATGCATTAAAAAGTAGGCAGTGCGACAGTTTGTACAGTTCCTGCTTAGTGAGGTGCATGCATATGAACAGATTACATTAAACTTGTTTGGCTATTGGAGGTGGTCTAGACAGGCTGAGTGTTTTTCCTAGGAGGGGGTGCCAATGGAGGTGCAGAGTTTAAGGACTGATTGGTGGGGGGGGGGGGGGGGGGGGGGAGAAAAAGAGGAAGCCTCTGGGTAAACTGGTGCATTTTAGGCAAGGAGCATGATGATTAAAAGGAATCTTTCCATGGGAGTGTCAGGAACCCAGATTAGAGGGTGGCAGAGGTAGGAACCACCAAGACATTGTATTGAGGGGAATATGTAGTAGTATTTACAAGGCTATTGGCCAATGAGATTAGATTCTTCATGATTGGCATAGAGTGGCCTGGAGGACTGTGTCCTCATGCTGTAAAACCTGGCTAATTTGGTTTTGCTTTCTGAAGCCCATATCCCCACAGAATTACAGTAAGCTTTTGGTGTTCATAAAGTCCATTTTACTGAGACTAGAGACCTGGTGAATTGGGGTTGTTAGAGTGTCAAGACTTGATGTTTATACCAAGACAGGAGTGGACATTAGAAGGGATCTCGGGGAGAGGATTACTAGAATAAACCCTGAGTTGAGACTAAGGAAACTAAGATTGTTCCAGTTCTGGGTCACCTTGGACTAACTCGGTGACATGGGCAAAGGAATGGTGCCAAAGCCTAGACATTACCTTCAGTTTCATCATTGAATCCTGGCACATCTGATCCCCTCTGGCATCTGGCACATCGTCAACACCAATTATCTTGGCTTTATAGCGAACTCCATCAGCTTTAAATCTTGCTAATAGATATTCTTCAGTCTTCTCTGATCCTGGTGAAGACATCAAGTCATTAACTTTGTGTACTACTTCCTCGCCACCCCCACCCTCCCCCAGAGATGGCAGTTCAATGATATATTAGAAGCCTCAAACTGCTCAGGTCATTAGACCAAGCCATAATCATATCCAATACATGGTCACACTACATAATCTCCTGGTCCCAAAGCTAGAACACTAGAGTGGGTAGCTTGAGACATGGAGTGTGCAGCCCCCAAGAACACAAGTAGCTTGACATTGTCTGGGCCAAAAAAGTTGAAGGGCATGACTGACCAAGATGCACTGCAGGAACCTCTACACTTAAAGGCAAGCATATCTGACAGTTACCTGCCACTTCCCCTCCCCGGGTCATCAATGTTGGGCAATTAGTCATCTTGCTAGCAAGACACAGGAGGAAAAGTGCTAGAGAGTCTAGTAGAGTGACTAAGAGGGAGAACATTTCTTTACAACTTTTTTAATGAAAACACTAAGGTTAAACCTTGGAGAATTACTAGCAGGTGGCTTCAGTTTGTACAGAACATTTGAAAAGGTACATGTCCTGTTCCTGGCATTGAGTCAGCTCTTAGTCATTGAGCCAATGACATTTACTTCCCCTTCATCCCTACTAAAGGTGGATGACCCTACCAACAACCAACGTTGACTTTTGTTGAGTCCAAGTCCCTCAAGAGTGTTATTTTTAATATTGGCTGGAATAAGTTGGGATGTCTGAACCAATTGTTAAAGTTACAAACTGGGTTCCCAAGCACTGATCCTTTGTTGGCCATCGATAAGGCAAGCAAATTTAGAGTGACAGTCTCTTCACCATACCCCTCTTGTAGCCAATCCATGACAGTATATTGGAGTGCATGGAATTGCAGGCAATTGTGTTTACTGTCACTGTCCCATGGGGTGCTTCTCAAAGTGAATAATATTGTTTCACTTGTTTGACTCTAAATGCACTGGTTGGTCAAACACTCCTAGATCCTCAGTAGTGGCCCTTTTTGTACCTGCCTCAAGGAAAGGACACAAGTAGCCAGTTCAGACTTGGTCACCCTCCAGCCAGAGGCAAAACCATTTCCCTTTTACTTCAAAAACATGAGCAATTCACAGATCCGGTCAGTCAGGATGCAGGACAGGGTGAAGATCCACCTCCAATTGGATTCCAGTTTGCTGCTGCTTTCCACTTAATGCTTCCCATCAACTTCAATTTGATTTACTTTAGTCAAGGAGCAAGCACAGCACCGAAACAGGCCCTTTGCCCCAAGGGTGTGACATGGGCCACTGACATTCTGGATCTGCTTCACCACCTTCTCTGGCAACACATTCTAATCACACAGCTTAAAGCTACCTCATCCTCTTAATTACATCCTAGTATTTGATGTTTCTACCTTGGGGGAAAAAAGACTGAATCCATTCCTCATTTGGAAATCTTGAAAGGAACAGCCAGAGGTTAAGTGAAAACAAACCAGGTGCAGTGTCAACTGGAACAGTACAAGTATTCCAAAAAAGTTACCTTAAATAGACTGAATCAAATTATACCTGTCTAAAAGCATGCTAGCCATACTCTTTAACCACCTTATCCAATGTTGCCACTTCCAGTGGAGTGTGGACCTGTATACACACATCCCTCTATTAGTGCTTCCAAGTGTTTTGCCATTTACTGTACACTTTCCTCTGCATTAGATCAAAGTTGCCCAGAGGAAGCTCCATCTGCCATTTCTCTGGCAGAGTTTCCAGCCCCTACCCTGCTGTACCTTCCAAATCAATCAGATTCAGGCTACTCATGTGCACATTTGGAAACCAGGGTCTCAACTGATCCTGTTGACCACAGGTCATCTCTAGTCAGAAAGAGACCCTTCCACTGCTACTAGGTTAGTGTAAACATCTGAACAGCTCACTGGTCCCAAGTGGCCTCACCTTTGTATTAGAATTAAGAGGCTTTGCTGAAATCCATTTAGGAAACATCCACAACCTGGTCCTTTATTATTGGATAAATCAGAAAGCCAGATTGAGAAAAACCTTATTGCTAATAGATTTATCTAATCTGGGAAAGTGCTAAGATATTTGCTTGGGTAATTTCCCTAATAGTGAAATATCACTGGTCTGTCATTTCCTGGATTATCCTGTTCCTTTGGCTACTCTAGCCTGCTGCAGCCTCTAGTGACATTCCAAAATCAATTTCCTCACCTGGCTCCCTCAGCCTTCTAGGAGGTGGGGGGGGGGGCAGGGAAGAGAATCTTATCTTAATGCTTTGAGAGCACCCAATACCCAAGAATACATCCATTTGGAGACTCCCTGTCCATTATATCCTTCTCAGCAAATATTGATCATTTGCATTAAAGGACTTCACCCACTTAGCTCCATATGTAAATTCCTCTTGCCCTTGAGTGGCCCTACCTTTCCCAATTTCATTAATCATGTTTGCCAAAGACATTTCATACCTTTTTACTTATCTTGTCTTCAGTTTCTAAACCCTACGTAAGCCTCTTTAAGTTCCCAATGGGGAGAAAATGAAGGCTCCTGACCCTGTATTCACCCTCCCCTGACAGAATGCTAATGCTGAACACTACCACTTGGAAGATTCCCATATGCCAGATGTGGCTTTACCCTCCAAACAGCTGCACCTAGTCCTGCCTAGTATTGGTTTATTACCTTCAACTGGAGACTTAGTTTTCCAAGGAACTAACAATTACTGTTCAAAAGAAATGTTCCCTCACTGAAGTGATCACTTGGCTGGTCTAATTCCCAATACCAGCTCTAATTGTTTCTAGTTGAAATATTTAGATATTGTTTCTAAACTGTCTCTGGGCCTCACACCAAGCCCCTGGTGCTAAGAAATTGATAAGGGACTCTACCCCAACTGTAGAGCTGAAATTCAAATCCCAGGACATTGAGCTGCCAGTTTTGTCCCTCTCAACCAAGTCTCAGCAATATCTGCATCAGAGTTGGGGGTTAATGCATGTAACCAAGTTCATCTGCCTTACCCATCATACTCAAAGTTAGGCCTCAGACCAGCCCTGCCATGTTCAGTAATCAGAGCCTCTGCCTTAGTGGCTCTTTCTAGTCATTTCACTTGCTGACCAACTGCTCAGGTTTTAGCCATCTTCCTGCTAGGATATGAAAGTCTTTCCAGTTTAGATGGAACTGGTCTTGTACAGATCCCACCTGCCCTGAAGGCAGCCCGGTGATCCCATACCTGAAGCCCTCCCTCTTCATACTTTTATTGATGCGAAAAGCAGATGTATCTTCCAACTCCGAGCTCCACTGATGTGGGGCACAGGAAGTGGTTAAGCTTACCATTAAGTAAAACTGTTAAAGCAATTACTGTCCCACGGAGTGATCCAACTGATCTGGAAAACCTCAGTAACTGAGCCCCCTTTTTAAAGAGCCCACAAGGAGCAGCACTGGGGCTAGTGCATGGATTTGTGACTGATCAGGATCAGAATATAGGATTAGTTATTATGGTGTTGTCTGCACGCTTACTAGGTGCTGTTGGAGTGAAAGCTATCCAAGAGCAATACAGGACTTGAGCTGATGGGTTGAGCCAGTAGACAGTATCATTTAGAGATTTGTATTTGAACCAAACAAGGCAGGACTTAGACAATGGTAGGTCCTCAGGAAATGGTGAGTGGCCAGATCTATAGTTACTTTCAGTGAAATCACAGGTAAACAGTGGTTAAAAATGCGTTGCTGGAAAGCATAGCAGGTCAGGCAGCAAAGGAGAATCGATGTTTTGGGTATAAGCCCTTGAGGGTTTATGCCAGAAACATTGATTCTCCTTTGACACTGCTTGACCTGCTGTGCTTTTCCAGCAACATTTTTCAGCTGATCCCCAGCATCTGCAGTCCTCACTTTCTCCTCGTGGTTAAGGTGGTGTTTTGTATGCTTGCCTTGAATGGACTATGGAGCAGGATGTTGTGGCTGTACAGGACACTGGCACGGCCACTTGGTCACCCTCCTACAGGTAAGAGGGTTTGGGGATGCAGAAGAGATTTAGGATGTTGCTGGGACTAGTGTGAGCTAAAGGGAGGCTTAGCTTGGAGTTATTCTCCCACTGATCCTAGAGTAGAAGCAGTGGTCTAACCAGAGGGTCATGGAGAAGATGACTAGCTAAGGTCTGCCAGTGCCCAGGGTGGGAGATTCTACAAACAGAAGGCATAGGTTTAGGCAAAGTGAGGAAAGACTGAGGGGTTAGAGGGGACCATTACACATAGGATTGTATGCGGAATGCATCAGAAGAGTTGGATACAGGTACAACACATTTAAAACAGGAAAAACAAACTTGCCAAAAGAGCTCAGGCCTAGCAGCATCCAAGATGAGAGTTAGCATCTCAGTTAGCCTTTCTCCCTTCTGGGGAGGGTCACTAGAACAGACACCAATTTCTCTCCAGATACTGCCAGGCCTGCTGAGCTTTAACAGCTGGTTTCATTCATAGCATCTGCAGCTCTTGATTAACAAAATAAAGTTAGGGACATGGGCCAAATGCTGGCAAGTGGGACAGGTTAGATTGTTGGGGGGGGGGTCTGGGTGGTGTGGAGGAGGGGGGGTCTGGTTGAGTTGAAACAAAAGGTGTTGTGGGACTTACAACCCTCAAGATCCTGGTTGGGACAACACTGGGACCTCATTCTTTGGGGATGAGTACCAATATGGACCACAGTCTCTGGCTGCTCATTATTCCCTTCAGGATATCCTGTGCCTGCTCAGCAGCCTCCCTCATGCCAGTGAGGCAACACCATTCTGAACTTGCAGCCACAGAAATACCTGCCTATTTTAGGACCCCTGCCATGACTGGCTCATCTATACTTCAAAGCTGAAGAGTGTTGCTGGAAAAGCACAGCAGGTCAGGCAGCATCCAAGGAGCAGGAGAATTGACATTTCAGGCATGAGCCCTTCTGGAACCCTCCTCCTTATACAGGAAAAGGAGGTGAAAATAATCTTATAGCTGCTGCCACCTATCCATTCAGTCCCCCCTCCCCCAGTATCTAAGTGTAGATACAGAGAGGACTGCTGCAGAGGATCATGGACTGCTGCACTTGTCCTGTGGTCCCCCTCAGAGGTACCAACTTTCTAAAACAGTAGAGTGACATCTCCTGCCTCATGAATGCTGGATAAGGGCTTCATCCACAGCTCCAAGAATCAAAGATGGAGCTGCAGCTAGACAGTGTATACTGGTCACCATGAAGGCCAGAAGGGCCCTCATTTTCCATATTGTGGAATGCTCCCACAGGAATGAATTCTCCTATTCCAGTCAAATCCTGGTTTCATGCCGGCCTTATTCTTTAGGATTAAGTGGGTACTTTGACAAATCTGGCTTAAAGTCTGCTTGATCAGCCAAGCCTGGGTCATTAAGCTATTGCATCCCAAGCACCATTCAGCCCCAGGTTCTTATATTCACATTCCCCCTGAAACTGGAACCCTTTGAGACAAGGATTGGTCTGTGCACTGGAGCAGTCCCAGATACAGTTATTCACTGCAGCTCTCCATGTGTCCACTGGGTGGACACAAACAGGCCACTCAGCATGTGGTTTAGTTTCAAGTTAGTGGAAGTTGGACTTGGCATTTAACCATTTGGGGGAATAGCAAGTGTGAAAATTGATTATTCCAGTTTAACTCATGTTTCAAACCCACCCATTCCTCCCTAGCAATTCTGGGGGAAATGGACAACAGTTTTGAAAAACCCAATTACAAGTTCTAACTGACCCAGGTGGTACACTCCAGCTACAGGATAGTTGATGTCAATCTCCAGTGAAATTAAGAACCCTTGCAGGTAGATAATTCTTCAAAAGCAGCATTTCTTAAATTAGACATTCCTTTTAGTGTCCTCTGGTTATCAATCCAGTCACTTGATTTAATCCAGATGTCAAATTTAACTATTTGCCTAACAATTCTACCCGTACTAGTGTAACCAACCTGCCTATATGACAATGGTTAAGTAATAAACTTTCAATTGAGACCAGAAAGTTTCAACAGCTAGAGGTAGCCATGCCCTTAGGAAGGGAACCCCAGCACTGATCCAGCAACACTGATGGCAATACATTCCCAAGTCAGGGTGGTGAGGGGGGGTGGGGATGATATATAGGAGACAACCACACCTTGCTTGTCCTCTAGGGAGGGTGTGGATTTGGAAGGTGCTGTGAGGAGCTTCGGCATTCTGCAGTGCTCCTTGTAGCTATAGCTAGCAGTGTACACTGGGTGTTAGAAGAGTAGGACTGGATTGGTGGTCATGCTGCAATAAAATGGGCTGCTTTGTCCTCAAGGTATTTCATTTGAGTGGTAGATTATTCAATCACACTAGTGTTTGAGTGGGCAGGCTTTGAAAGAGTCAGGTGGAGAGTTACTTGCTCTAGGATTTGTGATCTTTGACCTGCCCTGGTGTAGAGTTCAGGTCAGTGGCAGCCCCAGAATACAATAGTTAGTGGTTCATTGGCACATTCTGTTGGAGGGTCTTTGCCCAATTAAAAGCTGTTCAGTAATGTATTGAAACATTCCTGGAGTATTTGGGGCTTGAACCCAGATCTCCTGGGGTCAGTATGGAGAGTTGCTAAAAGTCACTTGTAATATTTGCACTGGAACTGGAGTCTACACTTTGCTATTTGGACAGACTGATCAGTATTAGCTCTTGCAAATTGTGCCAAACAGATAACAAGTCAGTTTGGATCCAGAAAGGTGCTAATGAAGCAGCTGATGGTTGGGTCAAGATCTATAAGTACTGCAGAAGGGAATGGCAAGTCTTAGGATCAGCTAATCTTGTAATAGACCATTGCAACCCCTCAGTTTCATTCTCAAGTTATAGCTGATGTCTTGCCTGTTTGAGTCTGTATGTGCAGGTGCTTTGAGGGGATAATATTTTAACTTCAAGAGTTCAAGTCAGGAGTTTAGTTGCTTACCTTTGCTAGGGAATGTGACAATTTCTCAAGATATCACAATTGGAGGTTGACAGTGAAGATTACAATGGGATCTTGACCAGATGGGACAATGGACTGAGAAGTGGCAGATGGAGTTTAATTCAGATAAATGGGAGGTGCTGCATTTTGGGAAATCAAATCTTAGCAGGACTTATACACTCAAGGTACTGGAGGTGTTGCTGAACAAAGACCTTGGAGTGCAGGTTCATAGCTCCTTGACAGAGTTGCAGGTAGATAGGATAGTGAAGGTGGTGTTTGGTATGCTTTCCTTTATTGGTCAGAGTACTGAGTACAGGAGTTGGGAGGTTATGCTGTGGCTGTACAGGACACTGTTGGAATATTACATGCAATTCTGGTCTCCTTCCTATGAGAAGGATGTTGTGAAACTTGAAAGGGTTCAGAAAAGATTTACAAAGGCTGTTGCCAGGGTTGGGGGATTTGAGCTATAGGGAGAGGCTGAACAGGCTGGGGCTGTTTTCCCTGGAGTGTCAGAGGCTGAGGGGTGACCTTAGAGGCTTGTAAAATCATGAGGGGCATGGATAGGGCAAATAGACAGTCTGGACTCAGCCACACCAGGGAAAGAACTAGAGGGCACAGGTTTAGGGAGAGAGGGAAAGATACGAGACACCCAAGGGGCAACTTTTTCCATGCACAGGGTGGTATGGGTATGGAAGTGAGCTGCCAGAGGATGTGGTGGAGGCTGGTACAATTGCAACATTTTAAAAAGGCATTTGGATGGGTACATGAATTGGAAGGGATTGGAGGGATATGGGCCAGGTGCTAGCAGGTGGGACTAGATTGGGATATGTAGTTGGCATAGATGAGTTGGACTGAAGGGTCCGTTTCCACGCTGAACATCTCTAGGACTCTTAAAACTGACCCATATTAGCCTGGGTCCAGTGGGAAATTTGGGAGATTAGACAATTGAAAGGTCAGAAGGCAGGCTTGTTTCCTTGGAATAAAGGTGACTGATGGAAGCTTTAAGTGAAGTGAAGAGGTACAAGTTAGTGCCAGATATGTAATCAAATAAATCCTCATTAGCAACAGCACAGAGATTGGGGACAAGTTTAAAACTCCAGGATGGTGCTTTATTGTACGACTTGCTACAAGTGTAGCTTCTATTTCTTACCCAAAGTGTCCTTCCAATTTAGACTAAAGTTACAAGGCTGAGCAACAACTCACCAAATCACCATGAAGCATTTCAGATCATCCAGGCCACTGGATGACTCAACCAACCATTTTGGTTGAAGGTTCTGCCAGATTTAGTTGTGTAGATGGTTTAAGCTCATGGGGTCCAGTTTACCTTTCTTTTTATCCTTCTTTGATCCCTTTGTAGGTGAAGCCTCCAATTGGCTGGGAACGTTGATCTCAGCTGTTTCAGACATGGCCGCCATCTGCATTCAAATCCCCAAGTTCCTTTGCCTTTGATAAAAAGATGTCCTGAAGCGGTTGAGTCAATCAAGACATGTCAGTTCAGCCTGTAGAGAGAGCATAGCGTTTATTGAAACTGGGCTGGTAGCACAGGGCTAATTGGATGGCTAGAGCTCAACTATTTTAGACACCATTAAAGACTACATGGCAGGTTAGGCATGTCACTGCATTGTGGAACATGTCATTTGTAAATATTTGCAATTTTGACTTGGGATTTCAAATTAGGGTAGGTGTTGATTACATCTGGGAGGGACTTGAATCTAGCATTTAATTATAGGCACTAGTATTAAGTGGAAGAGTGCTGTACTGTTTTAATAGTAAACATCTCAATGCTCAGTTAAGAACTTAGTTGAGCAATACCAATTTCAGAATACAGCAGAGAGTGTTATTCTGTCCAATGGCTTCAAAATCCTGAAGGCTTAACTTTAATTTGGGTGGACATCTGTAGGTTGAGTGATGGTGTTCATTTAGATTAGACTCCTTAGTGCAAAAAAAAACAGGCCCTTTGGCCCAATAAATCCACACTGACCCTCTGAAGACTAACCCACCCACACCCCTACCCTATATTTGTAGGGACTAATGCACCTAACACTATGGGCAATTTAGCACAGCCAATTCACCTGAGCTGCATATCTTTGGATTGTAGGAGGAAACCTGAGCACTGAGGAAACCCAGACAGGCATTTGAGACTGGAATCAAACCTGGGTCCAGGGTGTTGAGGCAGCAATTCTAGCCACCAATTCAGGTGCAAGGATTCTAAAGTCTCCAGGCCAGAGAAGTTTAAGAACCCGAGAAAACAATCAGGATAATTTAACAGGAGCAAGATTTTTAGAAAGAAATCTCAAGTTAACTGGCTTCCTGATTGTTGAAGCTTAGGCCTGTATATATTTATAACCAGTGTCTCACCTTTTTCCATTAGTTAATGGAAGTCAGATTTCATCATCAGGGGGATGTGTCCAGGTGTATGGTCTCAGCTGGTATTATGCTGCAAGATGGAAATAGGACTGGTGTCTAAGCGAAGGTGATACTTTGTGGAAATCTGATGTTGGACAGGGTACAATCACCCCAGTTTTGCTCGAGGTAAGCCAAGTGCTGTATAGTAGTCAAGCTGACAGTGGTCAGACTGTGCGTTGGGGGGGGGGGTCAAGGTAAAAGCTAATGTTGATTTGTGGAGTTTAAGCTAGTGGGATGCATGTGACCTTAGTCACATCTTTATTGCTATTATGCAATTAAGGATGGGACTGGAGTCACAGGTCAGACCACAAAGCTGCAGATGTTTCCTCACTAAATGGGAGGAGTGAGCCTGATGTTGTTCCAGATAGAAATCCATTGTGCAAGGAAATTTAAAGGAATAGTGGTAGTGTCACTACCTCTGGGGGGGGGGGGGGGGGGAGGGGGTGTTTAGATTCCACCTCCCCTAGACATCTCATTAGAAAGCAGAGAAAAGGAAACAAGGACTCTGGCTCAGTCTAGAGCCAGGCCTTGGCTATTACACACCAGGTGGAAAATTGCAATAAAACAAACAGTGTAGATTAGCATCGTACCTGGCTTTGTTAGCCTAGATTGCTAATTAGGTGCATGAGTGCACCTGGCAGGGGGCCTTCTGTTCCATGTCAGAATGCCTAGCAATAGCAGTATTGAGGGCAGTCTGTTTAGATGTGTTTACAGACAATCTGACAGGGGTCAGAGATCAGAGTCCAACTCTTGTGCTGAAGCTAAAGCCTTGTTACTGCTTGGCCTCAGTCACTGGAAAAAAGCTATTAAGCAGCAGGAACTTTGTAGTATCTGAAAAATCAGCAGAGTTAGTTATAAACCCACTTCCAGTACATAAGCTGATCAAGACACCAGGATTGTCAGTGATAAAGATCAGAACTTGAGAAAACAAGTGGTTCTAACAGCTTTCAATGTGTTCTGCTCATTACATCATGTCTGATCTGTACTACAATTTACACAGGTCAGTGCCAAGTCTTAAAAGTTGCAGCTTACTGGTTTGCAAGACTGAGGGCCAGGCAGGACCAAGTGATCATCTGAGGGGGATGTAGTCCTGCCCCAGTTAGGGCATGGGCTGCCTCATGTTCAGTATCCAAGGTGGAAACTTGCAATCCTAATTGCTAAGTCAAGAAACGAAGTCGGTCACAAAGCCTCATTCCTTGAAGATCAGGTGAAGTTAGTAAATTGGGTGCCTCAAGTCTTGCCATTGAGGTCTGACTATTTAGATTCAAGTCAAATTTGTAACTGTGCTGTGCCCCAATTGTCATTGAATCCAATCCCATCCTCGAGGGACAGATCTGATCAGTAGATAAGTGTTAGTTGAAACCCCTCCAGGTGTTTGATGTTTGTTCTTAGTACCTAGACATGGGATTTGAAAGGACTGGGGGGGGGGGGTGCCACAGATCATATGGTCAATCTTTTGCCATAGTCCAGTGATCCAGGATGTACTTACCAAAGTGCTTTTCCTTTCAAAGGAATTTTAGTCCTAAGATAATGTCAGTCAACAGCTGACTAGCTAGAATCAGCTAGTGATTCAGCTCTACTGCAGGATGCTCTGAACAGCCTCCCAGATCCATACTGGTCAAAAGCCAATTGATTCTAACACCATTTTGTAACTTCATTTTCTACCTTAGCTTCACAGATGCAGATCCAAGTACATAAAAAGGTTCCTGCCTGAGTTTGATTCCCACCTTCCAAATGTTCCTGTTCTTCACTATGCCCCAGTCAATTCTCAGGAGGGAATATTTTCCTGTCAATAACTTAGTGGTTCATGATATCACCTCTACGGTAAGGTGCTAGTTTGCTGAATCTTCAGTCCATGCAACATCTGTTGCAATCTCTTCCACTCTCCAATACTGCCACACCCTACTGTCAGGCAACAGCCAATCATGACTGGGGACCTGGTTTGAATACCCCACTGCAATTGGAAGTTAATGCTAGATATGTACATCTAACGTAGAATGACCATGGTCAGTTGGGAACCAATGGGTTCAGTTACAATGCTCCAACTAAACTGAAATGGATTAGAAATCCAGTTTCAGGAAGTATGAAACCAGACAATCTGTCCTGGATGGAGTTAGGTGTCAGTGGATTGTTCCCTTGATGTTGGAGTTCTTTCCTAGGATCTGGGGAAAAAAAAAAAAAGAGACCTGTCTAACCATAGATTGTTGCTCAGCCTGGTGAGGTCTGACTCTGGAGCATATGGCTGTAGACATTTTTCCTGGTTATGTCCTAGTTCTGAGCTGAAAATGTGTTGCTGGAGAAGCGCAGCAGGTCAGGCAGCATCCAAGGAGAGAATTGTAAGGGATAGGATTTATGCACATCTAGATAGGAATAATGTGATCAAGGATAGTCAGCATGGTTTTGTGAAGGGCAAGTCGTGCCTCACAAACCTTATTGAATTCTTTGAAAAGGTGACGAAGGAGGTTGATGAGGGGAAAGCGGTAGATGTGGTATATATGGATTTTAGTAAGGCGTTTGATAAGGTTCCCCATGGTAGGCTACTGCAGAAAATACGGAGATATGGCATTGAGGGTGAGTTGGAGGTTTGGATTAGGAATTGGCTGGATGGAAGAAGACAGAGGGTAGTAGTTGATGGCAAAGTTTCTTCATGGAGTGCCGTCACTAGCGGTGTTCCGCAAGGATCTGTTTTGGGACCATTGCTGTTTGTCATTTTTATAAATGACCTGGAAGAGGGGTTAGAAGGTTGGGTGAGCAAGTTTGCGGATGATACGAAAGTCGGAGGAGTTGTTGACAGTGAGGAAGCATGTGGCAGGTTACAGCAGGATATAGAGAAGCTGCAGAGCTGGGCAGAAAGGTGGCAGATGGAATTCAATGTAGCTAAGTGCGAGGTGATTCACTTTGGGAAGAACAACAAGATGGGGTACTGGGCTAATGGTCGGATACTTGGTAGTGTGGATGAGCAGAGGGATCTTGGTGTCCATGTACACAGATCTCTGAAAGTGGCCACCCAGGTAAATAGTGCGGTGAGGAAGGCATATGGCGTACTGGCTTTTATTGGTAGAGGAATTGAGTTCCGGAGTCCTGAGGTCATGATGCAGTTGTATAAGACTCTGGTACGGCCGCATCTGGAATATTGTGTGCAGTTTTGGTCGCCATACTATAGGAAGGATGTGGAGGCATTGGAACGGGTGCAGAGGAGGTTTACCAGGATGTTGCCTGGTATGGTAGGAAAATCGTATGAGGAAAGACTGAGGCACTTGGGGCTGTTTTCACTAGAGAAAAGGAGGTTTAGGGGTGACTTGATTGAGGTGTACAAGATGATTAGGGGGTTAGATAGGGTCGACAGTATGAACCTTTTCCCGCGTATTGAGTCGGGTATTACAAGGGGGCATAGCTTTAAATTAAGGGGGGGTAGATATAGGACTGATGTTAGGGGTAGGTTCTTCACTCAGCGAGTCGTTAGTTCATGGAATGCCCTGCCAGTAACAGTGGTGGACTCTCCCTCTTTATGGGCATTTAAGAGGGCATTGGATAGGTATATGGAGGATAGTGGGTTAGTGTAGTTTAGGTGGGCTTGGATCGGCGCAACATCGAGGGCCCAAGGGCCTGTACTGCGCTGTATTCTTCTATGTTCTATGTTCTAGGACATAGACGTTTCGGGCATAAGCCCTTCAGGAATCTAGTTCTGCCTTCCTGATTTGTGTCACTGTCTCCATGCCTGGAGACAGTCAGGAAGGAGCTGCACTGGTGTTCAGGACTAGGACTGAAGGAAGAGACAGTAATTACTAAGTGTTATTTTGACCATGGTAGACTGAGGAAGGAGCCAGAGCAACATTAGCCAGAGAGTCAGAAAACTGGCCTGGAGTTACAGGGTCTTGGGGAGCATGTGCCAAGGAGAAACAGGAAGTCATGAACACCAGTGAAAAGTGTCTGGATGCTTCAATGACTTGAAGATTGAAAGTTGTAGATTCGGCTTGTTTTGATTTGCAGTAACTGCCGGAAACGATCAGGTCTGGCAGCATCTGTGGACCTGAAGCATTAACTCTCCAGTGCCAGACCTGAGCTTTTCCAGCAGTTTCTGTTTGGAAAGGTTGAAAGTAGGGACACCTTTAAAAAGGTCAGAAGTGAGGAATACAGTAGCAAGGAATTGCCCAAAATCTATACATGGCAGAAGTCAATGAAACTCCTCCTACTTGCCTAGAGGCAGTTCTAACTATATCCAGGACAAAGCAGCCTACTTGCTGACAACATCTACCATTGCTGAGCAGTGTACCAACTACAAGATGAACTGCAGAAAATTCAAAGATCCCTACACAGCACCTTCCAAACCCAAGACCACTTCCATCTAGGGTGCAGCAGGTAGAGGAGAATGCCCTCACCTGCAAATGCCCCTCACCACCCTGACTTGCAATAACTGCCATTCCTCACTATTGCTGGGTCAAATCCTTAAATACCCCAAGGGCATTGTGGTCTACTTACAGCCCCTGGACTACAGTGGTTCAAGATGGTAGCTCACCCCACCTTCAAGGTGGACTAGGGACAGAGTGTGGCCCACCCAGTGACCCCTACATTTGAGCCTTGAATGAAATTTAATTCAGGGCAGGTATCTGATCAATGCTGCCCACAGCTAGGGGCAGCTCCCAGGTTATTACAACTTCCATTCACCTAAGGGCAATAGAAGCTGCTGACAAAAGTCAAAACAGATTTGGAAACCCAAAGCTAACCAGGACTTTGTGACCTTGCAGTAGGAACTACTATGAGGAGAGAAATTAGCACAAGCTGATCAAGGTGGTCAAATAGCCTGCAGACACTGAGGGAAATAAAGTCTAATTTACTTACCTTAAGTCTCAAAAAAAAACTAGTTGCTCCTGGTAAAGCTCCTGTTTCTTCTGCAGAGGATAGAAACTGAGGCAGAGCAAGGGGATGAGGCTGTGTTCAAAGGTTAAACCATGAAGTTTAAACCAATAGCTTCTAAAGTGAAAAAACATTAACTTTGTTGTTGAGTAGTTCTGATTAATAGATGCTGAGAGAGGGAAAGTGCATAGACAGCACCTGGAGATAAGGGCAATAGGGCTGACAAGCAGCCCAAAGCAGGGGGGTGGAGAAGAGGATACAGAAGCAGAAGATTGATCAGTGATTCTACTGATCCCCACAAACCAAGTAACAGAATGTTTTGAAGTTTTATTGAAGACTGAAGTTAAAGGAAGTGTTTCACTTAGATATACAGCATGGAAACAGGCCCTTTGGTCCAACTTATCCATGCTAACCAGATATCCCAACTTAATCTAGTCAAACTTACCAGCACTTGGTCCATATGTCTAAGTCCTTCCCTATTCATGTACCTATTGAGAGGTCCTTTAAGTGCTGTAACTGTACCAGTTTCACCTTTTCCTCTGGTAGCTTATTCATACCTACACCACCTTCTGCATGAAAAGGTTGCCCCTTGGGTGCCATTGTTCCCCTCACCCTAAACCTAGGCCCTCTAGTTCTACACTCCCATTCCAGGGGGGGGGGGGGGGGGAGGCCTTGTCTATTTATCCTATCCATGCCCTCTAATGATCTTATCAACCTCTATAAAGGTCACCCCTTACCCCAGCACTCCAGGGAAAACAGCCCCAGCCTGTTCAGCCTCCCCCTAGAGCTCAAATCCAGCAACTCTGGCAACATCCTTGTAAGTCTTTTCTGAACCCTTAAGTTTCACAGCATCTTTCTGATAGAAGGAAGGGATACTAAATTGCTCAGTATTCCAAGTTAAAGCCTAGTGTACCATTATCCACCTTTGATGGCTCAGATGTTACTTTAATATAAGCACATGGGACAATGTTGTTAGTTGTCATTCAACATTACTACTCAATTGTCACTATTTAAAGCATTTAGTGGGAATACACCAATAGGTGAAGAGAATTGGCAGATGGAATGAGAACAGAAGAGTAACAAATTGTAGTTCTTGAACTGAAGTATAAAAGGATGGATTTTTTGATTAGAGTTAACCCAGGTCAAGTTAGTGAGGCATGGGATTTGGCCATTGCTGACTATACGACAGAGTGAGCAGTGAATAGCTAGAGGGTTAACAAAGTCAACCCCAAAAAGGGCTTTGGCCCAAGATGTCGATGTTTCTGCTCCTCAGATGCTGCCTGACCTGCTGTGCTTTTCCAGCACCACACTGACTGCAGGAGGAGGAGAATGCCAGACTCAATTTACACTCATCTTGACTGTCACCAGGATCAGCACACCCAGGAACATGAGTGGAAACTGTAGACATACCTTTCAAGATATGAGATTGGAAAGTGGGCTGGTGGTTTTATACCAAGGGTGACTGCTTGTAGGCTTGGCAAAGTCATCCTGTGAGCAAGATCTTAATATGCTAGACTGAGCTGGGTCAAAGGAGGGAGTTACTCTACAAACCAGATGTAGAGTAAGAAAACAGATCCTTTGGTCCAATTAATCCTTACTGATGAGATAGCCAAACTTAATCTAGTCCTATCTGCTAGCACTTGGCACATATCCCTCAAGTGTAGCAGCTAGGAATAGACCATTTAATGGTACTAGTGCATGCCTCTGGAGTGGACTTTGTACACACAGACTTTAAGCTATAAGAGCTGAAGGACAGTAGTGATTTGAAATCACTTTTCCTAGCACTATTAACCTAGTAACAATGATGTTGGTTATACATTAACTAGGAGGGGAATTGAGCTGAATCATTGATTCAGGCTGGACTGAATAGGTATAGGGAGCCCAAGGAATGCAGCTAATCTGACCAGCACTGACTCAGATAAAAACCAGGTGTTCGTCCAAAAGGTTTAATTGGAAGCACACTTGTGGAACAACGCTCCTTCACCTGATGAAGTGACACTGAAAGCTAGTGCTTCCAATTAAACCAGTTGGACAAAAACCTGGTGTTGTGATTTTTAAAACTTTATACACCCCAGTCCAACACCAGCATCTCCAAAATCACCACCTCAGACAGATGACTGGACCAGGAGAAGAGCTCCATTATTAGATTCATTGGCACAAAGACTACCACTGCTGACAGTGCAGGTGGACTGACCACATTAAACAAAGCTAGTCTTCTTGCATAGTCATGTTTAGTGAGCTGTCATTGGCTGTGAAAATGCTAAATTGACCTTCTCAACAGGTCTGGCAAATCAGATAGGTAGTTTAGCATGGTCAATCCATGAAAGTCTGCAGTCATCCAACACTTGACCTGACCCCAGGTCCCTGGTGCTGAGGCATCAGTGCTAACCTGATCTATTGTGCCAAGAGATTATAGTGTCAAGGACTTGAAGACAAGGGGATGGCAGTCCTGCTAATCAGATTGTTAAACAATGTGGAGTTTCAGCAGCTCCAGCCACATCCCACAAACCACGCTGCTCTACAATAGAAATTTACTGCAGTGTTCCACTGAGGGGTTGCAAGCTCAAACTGTTTGAATTCTCAAATGCTGTTTTGAGATTTTATCAGGGAGGGAGGAGTCCAAGCATCATGAATTCTTGATACTGCCAGACCCTAGGATTGTTTTAGTACCTGACTGGAAGGGCTGAAATGGTGTTCCAATCAGTTTGTTAACTGCAACAGAAACTAGAAGAATTTTGCCTGGATAAAGATGGGGTACTGGGCTAATGGTCAGATACTTGGCAGTGTGGATGAGCAGAGGGATCTTGGTGTCCATGTACACAGATCTTTGAAAGTTGCCACCCAGGTAAATAGTGCGGTGAAGGCAGCATATGGCATACTGGCTTTTATTGGTAGAGGAATTGAGTTCTGGAGTACGGAGGTCATGTTGCAGTTGTATAAGACTCTGGTGCGGCCACATCTGGAGTATTGTGTGCAGTTTTGGTCACCATACTATAGGAAGGATGTGGAGGCACTGGAACGGGTGCAGAGGAGGTTTACCAGGATGTTGCCTGGTATGGTAGGAAGATCATATGAGGAAAAGCTGAGGCACTTGGGGCTGTTTTCATTGGAGAAAAGAAGGTTTAGGGGTGACTTGATAGAGGTGTACAAGATGATTAGGGGTTTAGATAGGATCGACAGTGAGAACCTTTTTCCACGTATGGAGTCAGCTATTACAAGGGGGCATAGCTTTAAATTAAGGGGGGTAGGTATAGGACAGATGTTAGGGGTAGATTCTTTACTCAGCGAGTTGTGAGTTCATGGAATGCCCTGCCAGTAGCAGTGGTGGACTCCCTCATTATGGGCATTTAAGCAGGCATTGGATAGGCATATGGAGGATAGTGGGCTAGTGTAGGTTAGGTGGGCTTGGATCGGCGTAACATCGAGGGCCAAAGGGCCTGTACTGTGCTGTATTCTTCTATGTTCTATGGCAACTAGGCAAACAGAGGCATGAAAGCTACAATAGAAGATTAGAATCTTGGTGGGAAAAGTGGGACATAAAGTCAGATCAGATTTCAATAGTTGCTGGTTAAGAGGGTTGGACAGCCTTGTCCTGAAAGTGCAGATCTTATGGTACTGACTGCATACAACCTTCACCCAGAGATCATCGCAAACCCTTCACTGGCTGTGGTCTGTTAGCACATTTGATATTCAGAGCGGATTGAACATTCACACCTCATACTGGCTCATTGTGCTCCCTTTGATGTGATGGCAACATGACAGTAAGAGAAAAAAGGAGCCCTGAAAAGTTGGAATCTGGGAACTGCTGACTAGAATCCTAGCTGGGAGACGGATTGGAGGTCAGTCATGGTGAGGGCATCTGCAAAGGAGATTGCAGGAATTCATCCTTTATTTTGCTGATGGTATTGCTACTAGGTGGTGGGGAAAAGAGTGGATTTTAAAAATGTGTTGCTGGAAAAGCTCAGCAGGTCAGGCAAAGGAGCAGGAGAATCAATGTTTTGGGCACAAGCCCTTCAGGATGTGTGTTACAATCAGGTGGTGTCCTAATTTCTTGAAGTGGCACTCATTGATAAGCAGAGAGTATTCTATTACACTCCTGACCTGTGCCAGGTAGGTGGGCAGACTCTGGGGAGCCAGATGGAGAGCTACTTGCTGTATTCCTAACTGCTCTTGTAGCAGTGGGCAGTCTAGTTTTAATCAGTGGTAACTGAAGGTCAGTAGTGGCAGTAATGCCATGAATGTGTCTGTAGATAATCTAGCCAGCATGCATTGGTATTTGTGGGGCATGTGTCATTGTCCCAGTTTTAAAGTGGCAGAGGCCTGGGCACTTGGACTGAAGGATCTGTTCATGCTGTTCATCTAATAAACTGGCCACTTGTATTGGGACATGTATTGCTTCACTAGAGAGTTGCAAAGTGACTTTTGGTCGACATCCCTATTTCAGACCTCCAGATTGAAGCATGGGAATGATTGGGATAGGAACAGTCAGCTGGTGCACCCTGGCCCCATGCTCCAAGCAGGGGCAGGAGCTGGAGTTCAAGCCCCACTTGCTGGAGGTGGGTAATGTAAACCTGTTCAGGTTGACTAGGAAGTGTCAATCTTGTGAAACTCTGTAATAGAGTCTTAGGGCTGTAGTAGTAATCACTAGATGATCAAATCTTGAGTCATGAAAGTTTTAGGGAAGAGGAGGTTAGACAACTCACTGGTGTCCAATTCAGTATTACTGACTAGAGAAGCCAGGTCAGCCCAGGATGGGGCACAATCTCATCCATTTGATTTATAGCCATGGCAGTGGGCTCCCTGGCAACACCCAGACCTGGCTCCAGACTTGCAAGAGCCGTTTATGGGGAAGGGAATAGGACACCATCTATTTCAACCTAGTGATTACAAAAGGTGAACTTCTATTAAAACTGGAAATTTCTGGTTTGAATCCACCAAGGCAATGTCTCCAGGGTTTGAGATTCTGCATCACTAGTCCCTTGACATTGATCAGGAAGTCCCACTTAATAGCTTTGAGAAACCACACTCCAGAAAGCTCAAAAAAAAAGCATAGGCTGCCAGGGGCAGCATGCTGCAAGTGATGTTGGCTATAGCCCTTTTTTAAAAAAAAGCATATTAGGGAGTCAAAACACTGAATACAAAGATAACAGCTCAAGGTCAGTGCATTTTTAAAATATAGACAAGTGAGCAAAGAACAGACTTAAATCAAGTTGATAACACTGAAGTTAGTACAGGTTTTCAGGTCAAGGACCAGTAAGTTGAAGCTTGTAATAATAAGCACAGGTTAGTTAGTTTATTCCATGTTTGTCACTAAAAGTAGCATGTCAAATTCACTGGTCAGTCTGACCCCACTGATTTATGAATGGCTAGTTCAGCCACAAACTGGTTGATTCCATCTGTCAATCTATCAAATTCCAGATCCTGGAATCCCTATCAGAGGGTAGGACACTGGAGGGGATCGACATCTGGAACCAGAGACCTTTAGTGCCAGTGGTTCGCATTACTCCTAGCATTCACCCCAGCAGGGATCACTTTAGGGGAGAAACTAGCTAAGATTAATAGTGCTGGTGATACAGGGGCATGGTTTTTCATGCAAGGACCAGTTAAGGTACAGACTGAGCAAAAAAGGGAGGGCTGCAGATCAGTCTAGATTAGAGTGGTGCTGGAAAAGCACAGCAGGTCAGGCAACATCTGATTCATTCAGAATGAAGGGGGTTGTGCCTGAAACATTGATTTTCCTGCTCCTCAGATGCTGCCTGACCTGCCGTGCTTTTCCAGCACCACTGATCTAGAGTGAAGACAGACCCTATCCTTTCATGTAGAAGGGAGTTCACACTCCAACATGGGAATGTCAACTATCATGGTCAGGACAAAGATGGAATTAAAACTTGTTTTTACTGCATTGTGGGTAGTGGGGGAAATAGCTGAAGGCCTGTCTGGTGGCAGGTCACTCAGCTCTAAGAAGAGTGAATTTTGCCCATCTGAGGGAGGAGATCATTGTAACTGACTCAATTTAACCTCCCTTGTTAGTCTGTCCCTTCAGGGAAATTAGGCTATTCTTCACTTTAACCACATCCTGTGATAGGAGTTCCAAATGGCTACATTTCTACAATTCCTTTCCCTTGACAATCTGGTAAAGGATTGCCTATTCAATTCTGTCCTGACTGGAGTCACATGCTATCACTGCTTTGCTGGCCTTGGATTATTTTTCAATTGATAGATAGCCCTCTAAACTGTCCCTGGTTCAACAATTCAAACTTAATCCCTTCCATATCAATCCTGTTTCACTAATGTCTAGTCATTGATGTTAACAGGACCTAGCATTTCACAATGTGAACTATCAGAATGTACCAATATATCCAGGGAGGAGGGAATCAAGATCAAGGCTTAAAGATGGGCACAAGGGTCATTCAGCTTAAAGTCTTAGTGCCAATTTAGTTTAAACCAATTCATGGGAATGTGGGACACCACTGGTTGGTTCAGCACCTATTCCAATCCTAGCTGCCTTCAAAAGGCATAATGCAGGTAGTGTTCCCACATGCCATTTTAGGTGGCATTTCAGGGGCTGGGAATGGTCTGTCCAAGGATCTTTGGATTTCTTTAGTGCATCTTGGAGATGCAACTTTGTTACTGATCAGAAAATTAATGCCAATCAACTGGGTTACTTTGTTCTGTATGGTGCTTGGAGCTGCACCCATCCAGACAGGTTGGCCATATTCCATCACACTCCTGGCATGTGCTTGTAGATAGTGGACAGGCTTGGAGAGTCAGATGTACAGCATGGAAACAGACCCTTCGGTCCAACCTGTCCATGCTGACTAATCCAGTCCCACCTGCCAGCACCTGGCCCATATCCCTCCAAACCCTTCTATTCATATTGCCATCCAAATGCCTCTTAAGAGTTGAGGTTGTACTAGCCTCACCCCCACATCCTCTGGCAGCTCATTCCATACATGTACCATCCTGTGAAAAAGTTGCCCCTTATATCTCATCTTCCCCCTCACCCTAAACCTATGCCCTCTAGTTCTGGACTCCCTGATGCCAGGGGAGACTGCCTATTTATCCTATCCATGCCCCTCTTTTGTAAAACTCTATAAAGGCCACCCCTCAGCCTCTGACACTCCAGGGAAAACAGCCCCAACCTGTCCAGCCTCTCCAACCCTGGCATCATCCTTGTAAATCTTTTCTGAACCCTTGCAAGTTTCACAACATCTTCTGATAGGGAGACCAGAATTGCACAATATTCCAACAGTGGCCTAACCAATTTCCTGTACAGCTGCATCATTACCTCCCAACTCCTGTACTCAATACAGTGACCAATAAAGGAAAGCATAAACACCTTCAGAGGAGAGTGTAAGTTACTTACCGCAATATTCTTAACTTCTGACCTGCTCTTGGGACCAGTGGAGTTTCTGGAAAAGTGGCAATCCCTGGGATGTTGACAGGGGAATTCAATGATAATGCCAAGGGATGTGGTTAGATGCTTATAGCCATTTTGTGGCCTTTGTCTATTTCAGCCCCAAGCCTTAATTCTGGGTTGTGCTGCATTCAGACATTTATTGCTTCAGTGTCAGAATTGTCAAGTTGCACCGAGTACACATCTGCAGTTCAGATATTGGGGGGGGGGCAGGGGGGGAAGAGAGGATCATAAGCAGCTGAATGATCAGCTGTATCAGAATCTTTGGGAACTCCTGGAGCCAGGACTGATCTTTGCACAGGCGGCAACTAAATTGGTAGTCATCTTCAAGATTTCCAACTGAGAAAGCAGATACTATCACCTCAACTCGAGTATCTGCAGTGAAACAAAGTCTGATAATATTGGGAGTAAGGGCTTAGAATCTGTTGCTCTCCAGAAATGGAGTATTACATCATCCCCCCCTTTGTATCAGGAGGCCAGGTGCCAACTAGAACCTATGATCAGAAATTTGCCCTAGTCTGGTTATGGCTAGACTAAGCATCTGAAGACTAACTGCCAGTGATAGGGATTAAAGTTGAAGGACCAAAAGTACATGGTGGAGACCAGCACCATAGTGTGGAGAGGAATGTAAGCCAGGCGATTGTTAACAGGTGGCTGAGGTGGTCAGTCTTGCAAAGTGGAGAAAAAGCTACCATAGACATTTAGAACAAGGATATTTAGCTCCTTTCTGAAACAGGGATGTGGTGAATGGATTTGTAATCTTGACTTTCCAGGTTCAAGTGTTAGTTCAGTGAAAGTTCAGAAGGGAGGGGCAGGACAAGGATTTGTTCCAATGACTTCATTTAACCACAATTACTGCTGACACATCTTAAAAATAGGTTAAGACAAACTATTTTAGTCCATGACTAACTCGCAGATGAAGTCAAAATGAGGGGGACTGCTATAAATAAGCATTCTGGAGCAGCTAGAGATTGGAGTGTTGAAGTTCAGCTCAGTTCCTGCTGACCTGAGCAGGCTGAGAATTTGATTTACGAAAGTACAAGTCTGAGTTGAAGCCCAGTAGAAGTGCCCATGGGAGTAGTGTGAACCCAAGCAGATCCAACAATTTAGCATGAAGCTGTATGAGCCTCAGGTAATACTGAGCTCTGAAGTAACTCTAGTAACTTCCATGGGGACTACCCCTTGTGCCATTAAAGGAATCTTTGGCAACACCTGATCATGTTTAGCCTGACACTAGCCCATGTGAATTCTTAGAAATCTCCAGTGGGAGGCTTTCTAAAGAGATGCTAGAGTTAAAAGGCCTAGATGTTCCTGAGGGGGTGAAAGGCAAGGTTGACAGGAGTAGGGAACCTTGGATGGTAGTGAGGCTTTGACTACAAAAGGAGGCATGGTTCAGTACAGATTGCTGGAGGTTTGGGGAAAAAAGTTCACTGAAGGAAATCAAGATGGTGAAAGGGACATTAGAGCCTTGGTTGAGGAGAGCGAGTTCAAAGTGGTTCTTCAAGTATATTAAAGAGGGAAAAACTTGAGAAAAAGGACCCCTCTGGACCAAAATGGACATGTGTAGAAACCAGAGATATGAAGTTTGCAATAAATTTCTTATGTGAAAGATGACTGGGAAGTTAATTGTAGTTGTGGGAACAGTCCACACAGGTATTGGATATATTAAAATACATGAAGGTGGATACGTCTCTTGATCCTGACCAGATAATACTGCAAGAGGCAAAAAAATTAGCTAGGCCCCATAAGCTAAGCATCATTAGCCACAGGTGAGGTCCCAGACAACTGTGGGGGGTGGGGGGTGGGGCGAAAGGGGTAGTGAATGCTGTGCCATCAAGGGCTGCAAAGAAAAACCTGGGAACTATAGACCAGTAAGTGTAACATTTGTGGGTAAGTTACACTAGATGGAGATAGATGCATTTGGAAAGTTAGGGTTTGATTATGAATAGTTGGCATGGCTCAGAGTGGGAGCTTACGCCCCAGTTTTGATAACTGGGCCAGGAAGGTTCACAAGGGCAGGAACAGAGACCTGGGTTTCAGGTACAACACTACCTGGGACCCTACCATTAATTGTGCAAGTCCTATATTTAAATAAATGCAATGCCTCACATTAATCCAAACTCCATCTGTCACTCAGTCCATTGATCAGTGTTTTAAAGTCATAGCTAACCTTCATTGCCCACTACACCAATCGAGGTCATCTACAAACTAAGTGATTTGACAATACAAGTGACAGATGGACACAGCACTGATCCCTGTGGAATACCACTGGTCATAAGCCTTCTGTCTGGCAAATAACCTTCCACCACCTTGCTCTGTCTCCTGAGAAATATTTGTAGGAAGTTGGCAGGCTCACCCTGAATCCCACAAGACCCAACTTCATTGGGTTGAACCCATTATAGGGTTTGCATTAATGGAAGAAACGCAGGTCTGAGCTTCCAAGGAGAAAAAGCAGAGTCCAGTTAGTCTTCAGATTAATTTAAAATGCTGCCTGCATAGTAATGCCAGCATTTGAAGTTAGGTTAAAAAAAGTTATACTTATCAACATTTGAGCCCCAGAACAGGTTAGGTGTTATGCCCCCCCCATTAAAGTAGATTGTTGTGGATAGTTTTTATAGAATCCTACATACAGGAGAGACTCAGTCCAACCAGTTATCCTAACCCAATCCCATTTGCCATCATGTGGCCCATATCCCTCAACTCTTCCTATGCTCATTCCAATGAATTTTGAATATAGTTGTACCAGCCTCTACTTCCTCTGGCAGCTCATTCCATGTACCACCCGAGTGAGGTCTCATCTTTGCCCTCACCCTAAATTTAAGCCCTCTTCTCTAGCCGTGTTTCCCACCCCAGGGGAAAGACCTGGGTATTTGTCCTAGCCATGCCCATGATTTTATAATCTTAAGGTCACCCCCTCAGTCTCCAATGGAGGTGGCAAAATGCTTCAGGCTATCCCTATAGCTCAAACCCTCCAGTTCTAGCACACACTTGTAAGTCTTCAAGTTAAACTTAGAAGGGTTCTGAAGT
The DNA here is from genome assembly GCF_037043375.1 of Chiloscyllium plagiosum. NCBI lineage: Eukaryota > Metazoa > Chordata > Chondrichthyes > Orectolobiformes > Hemiscylliidae > Chiloscyllium > Chiloscyllium plagiosum. Next base: position 155,206,472 of record NW_028270140.1, read on the forward strand.
TTTCAACAGGTGTTGAAGTTGCTGCCTAGACTAGAAGTTAATACCTACACCAGGGGAAGTGGACTAGCTAAGTCACTTGTGGTTTTTAAAACAAAGTCAGACAAACAGCAGAGTCTTAAAGGAAAATGGAAAGTTCATTCATCCATACAGGTGAGGTGGGAACATACTGGGCAGTGGAAAACACGAGTTTTGCTCAAAACGCCTATTCTTCCTCGGATGCTGTCTGACCTGCTGCGCTTTTCCAGCACCACACGACTAGTCTGCAGCCCTCACGTTTCTCTTTCTCTCCCTTCCCCCCCCCCCCCCCCGATTGGGAGGAGTAGGCTTGAAAATTCCTAAAGGACCGAGTGAATTTCAGAACAGAAGTCAAAGTCTTACAGTTCAAACTGGCCTCCTGCCCCGAGGAGGGCTGCATTTACTGAGGTGCCTGGACTCAGCAGTGCAGAGGGGAACAAGAGCCTTGCTCAGAATAGAGAGACAACCTTTACAACTTGGGGGGGGGGGGGGGGGGGAAACTGTCCTTCACATCCTTCCCCTGCCCAGAGGGGGTGGGGGAGAAGAGAACAGGTCACACCAAGCACAGCATGGGACCACCCCGCTGAGCACAAGTCCTAAAGCAGAAACAGTGACTGCAGGCAGGCAGACACTAGCAACAGCTACAATCCCTCCACTGACACGCACTTAGCGACAGCAAACACTTTCCAGAGAAAGCACTGGCCAACCCTCCCTCCCCCCCCGACACGGTTGGGGGCAGTATCTGAGACGGAGCTGAGAGAGAGAGAGACAGCAGATAACAGGGGCGGTGGGTGGGGGCAAACTCCTCCAGCTAATGCAATAAGCGACTGCATCGGGAAGAGGGTCAGAGAACAGATCTTACCAGCCAGCCCCGAGTCACTGGGAATGACCCCCATCTCCCAGGAGTTAGGAAGCAGACAGCTCCGGGGAGGTTTGCTGGAAGAGCTGCAGGAGGGAGGGGGTGAGAGATTACTGAGCCCCACCCCCCAACCTCTGGGAGGGCTCCCAGCAGCTCAGGAGGATGTACTAGAGTCCGAACAGGAACATCCCTCCCCGTATTAACCCTGCCTTCAGCATTAACCCCTGCACTGCCACTGCAGACAGCTCAGCCCGGGTACCCCCCCCCGCCTCCTGAGTGAGGGAACCCCGTGGGTAACAGTGGTCCCCAACTCTTGGGGATTTCAGAATTAAACAGCAGTGGAAGCTGCTACGTGCTTAGCTCTTCTCCCATGCAGCTCGGTTTAAAAATCACAAAGGCGGCAAGGGGTGACCCAGTTCAGCTGGAGGGAGGGAAATCAGGCTGGGAGCTGGACTACCCCGGGGGGGAAAGGAAGAGGAGATTGTTACAACGCCAGTCGAGTCTGGAAACTGTCCAGCCCCCTGGTTCCCTGAAGGAACTGTTACAGCAGAGGCCATTCAGCCCATAATGCCAGCACCTGTTCCATCCAGTGCCACTCCTGCCTTCCCCATATCCTGCACATTTCCATCCAAAGTAAGAGTTCAGCCTACCTCCCTATTTCCAGGCAGTACATTCCAATCCTTCATCGCTATGATCACTCTTGCTTCTACAATTCAAACACTAACTGGAGTAGATCCGAAACAGCATCTCCCTATGTCGGGAGGGGCCCCTCCAGCCCAGAATTTCCTCAGCCTTCTCCAAAGTATCCCAACTTCAGCTGGGATCTCTTTCCTGGCAGAGTTCTTGCCAGTTGATTCTGCACTTGCCAGTGTGTCCACACCCAACTGGAATCTAAACAGCAGATGACACTGATACAGCTCAGGTGACCTTGAGCAAGGAAGTCACATTACAGGGTCAGACTGGGGACAATTGGATGATCAGCCACAATCAATCATTGTGGGGGGAGAGCAGGTGAAGGGCTAATGGTTTCCTCTTGCTCCTATTACTGTGTTTCTATAGTCAGGGTCAAGTTGCAGACTGGGAGGAGAGTACTGTAGATGCTGGAGAGTCAGTTCATCAGTGTGGTGCTGGACAAAAGCACAGCAGGGCAGACATTAGTGAACAAAAGAGTCAACATTTCTAGGGGTAATTTCAGTCCCAAGGGGCATTCCTGAAAAAGGCTTTCAGCTGAAGTGGCTGAATTGCTCCCTGGAGAGGTTTCCAAATTTGAATGTGACCTGTCACTCACTGGCTACATCCAGGGGATGTTTACTTAGCCAGGGCATTGGTAATGTCATTAGACTAGTATCCGAGAATGCCAGGTTAAATCCTATTCTGGAAAGAGATTGATTTCACTGAAAATGAAAACTGCAATGACAATGTGTCATTAACTGGCATATCTAAATTCTAATAGAAAAATCTGCCATCCTTCTGGTCTGGAAGAGATGCAACTCCAGACCCATTGTAATGGACTGGCCTCAGCTGTCAGATTAGGAATGAGAAATAATTTTGCCCTGGGCACTAGTATCCACATTGTGGATAGAGAATGGGATACAGGCTCTTGCTGTATCAAGACTGGTCATCCCGCAGATCCTGTGGGACTCTTGTTTTAGGAATTTGCTGAGGGAGAAAGAGACACTACACAAGCCATGCACTGGAGACTTGCCCTTAAGTGAAGATTAGCTTGGAGAAGCTAAGCCTGTAGCTCCTGCTTCAGTTTAAACTGGAGCTGGATGAACAAAGACTTACCTTCTAATCTGTCCTGATAGCTGTAGGAACTCCTAGATTCTCCCAGAAGAATTTTAGCATAGATGGCTGTTTTAACAACCCAGACTCCAGTTACAGAAACTGAGTCTTTACAAAGGAGGGTTTGTATCCTGTTCCTGCAGAATAGGTACAGGAAACTGGAGTGCAGCCACAAGCACACAGTACAAGCCTTGTAGCACATGCCATGGTGTGCGCTGTGCTTTTGACACTGGTAGGTATCAGCTCCAGCTTTCATCTGGAAACTAATTAAGTGGAGCTGAGCATGGTCTGGTTTCATAACTATTCATACTTTTGACAGAACAGGGGAATGCAGTAGTGGGGCCCTTCCCCCAGCATTCCTTGCTTTGAATAATTCAAAGGAATGAATTACTATAAAGTAATGTTAACCCTGTCAGTGACATGTTGGCAAGTGTTAGTCAAGCTCAGTTTAAGGATCTTGAGCAGGCTATTTAGGAAAAGTTCATTCACCTGGGGAGAAGTGAACTTTGAATTCTGCAAGGAAGGTGGTAGGATGAAACATCAGCTGTTTTAGTTAGATTAACTTGGGGCCTAGGGCTCAAGAGCATGGGAATAAGTTAGGACCAGGGACTGACATGATCATTTGAGGGTGGGGTAAGTTGTAGGGCTGAATGGGATAGTGCCTGTTCAATTATGAACAGGAAAGGAATATTGGCAAGAGGCAGATAACTGGACAAAAGCCACTTGCAGGATTTAAAATGAAGTATTAACCTTGGAGGATGGTCTCCAGAGGTTACATCAAGTCTGCGTGACCCACGTAACCAAAGAGGTGAACCTTCAGTAAAGTCACCCATTAAAACATCCAAATTGAAGAGATCCTTGTGCTGGGGGGTTCTGGTGGCTACCCAGAGTTAACCTCAGTCAAGGTAACTGTCTCCAGCCAGAGGAGAAATCCTGCTATGAAGCTCACTGGAGCTCAGCAGCCATGCAGTATTCATCTGGGGCAGATCCTGGTGTCACCATCACTTCCAGGTGGGCAATTGAGATGGACAATTTATGCCAAGACCTGGTCAGCTCCTACAGGAGATGGAGCTGTTTTACCTGGAGGGGAAAGTTGATGTCTTTCTGAAGACAGATGAACATATGGTTTGAACTGGGAACCTGGCGAAGACAGGAAAGTCACACATCCAAAGGTGTGAGGCAGCAAGACTAGAATTCAGATTGCAGATCACCCAATGGGAGACCAAGTTATTACTTGAATTTGCAGTGTTCAGATTAAATAGCAGCATGCCAAGCGATTGTATAAGAAAGAACAGCCACATTTGCTGTGGTACAGCATGACCAGGAAACATTTATAGACACTTCAGTTTGAAAGATGCAACAGCCTATTGTATAGAACACCCTGGAATAGAGATGAATGGGATGCACCCAACCAATACACCACTGAGTGTTGTCCCCACAGAAGGGGATGGAAACCATTGTGCTGTCAGTTAGGGAGCGTCAGACTTACAGCACAGAAACAAACCCTTCAGTCCAATGCATCATGCTGATGTGATATCCAAATCTAATCTAGTTCCATTTGCAAGTACCCAGCCTATATCCCTCCAGTACATATACTCTTCTAGATGCCTTTTAAAGTTGCAATTTTAAACCAGATGAAGCAATTGCAACATTTAAGGCATCTAGAAGGAAGGGTAAATGAATAGGAAGGGATGAGCCAGGGACTGGCAGGTGGGACTAGATCTGGTCAGCATGGACACATTGGACCAGTGGGTCTGTTTCGATGCTGTACATCTGACAAATTATATCTTTGAGATGCAACAATAGTGGGCTGAATGGCTTGTGATTTATGACATCAATTGCAAAAAACAAAAGACTGCTCCTCAGAAGTAGTCCAATCCATGCAGGGGAGGGTCAGTGCCCAGGACCATGGGGTGTTTGACATAGAATTTTGTTAAACTGACACAGTTGGATGTTCTAACAGTATCTAGTTGTATGATACAACCATTTCCTATCACCACACAAATTCTGAAGAAGTCCCAGTAAAGATTTACATGTAAAAATGTTGTGGGTCAGTATCCCTTGAGAATTGAAGGGGTAACACATGATTGAGACTGCTCTGGCTCCACTGCCTTTAACAGTGCTTACAGTTCAGTGTTAGGAATGCACATTTTCCATGCCTGAAAATATTCAGGATTAGGAGTGTGCTGACTTATAACCCCAATGTTAGGCTGCACTCCTTCAGGAGTGTAAATAACAGCAAAAATAGCTGTTGGCCCTAACTGAATGGGCTCTTTACAAAAAGAGCTTATTCAGGAGGTTTAAAAAAATCAAAGGGGCAATAAACAAGTCTAACGACAGACTATCCAGAGTGATGATTCAAAATCTCTTAAGAGGGTTGTGAAATGGATACCAAAAACGCAGACTTCAAGTTCAAAGTATGACCATAAAAGCTGCCAAATTGTAATAAGTTAGCAATTCATGAGTGAACATCCTCAGGGAGGGGAGGAGTCCAAATCTAGTTTCACTAGAAGTGGACAGTCCTTTGACAATGCCCCTTAGAGACTGATGAATTGCTATTGCCTCAGGCAAACATTTAAGGAAAGCTGGAGCAACAAATCTTATTTTTCTATAGCCATTGGCTACAGGTTACTTTATTCAGTGATCTATTCTAGCCTGCACCATGGAGGGTAGATCTTGTCAAAATTGACCAGTATCCAGGCAACAGCTGGAATCAGAAAGGAGGGGGAGCTAAAATTTTGCCAAGTTGAGATCCTGTGCAAAACTAGAGATGCTAGCCAGCTAAAGTGGATTGTATTCAAACTTCATAAGACTTGAATTTGTATGTTCAAACACATTGGTGTTAAGTACACTTGAAACCAACCCAAAGATGGGTGAGGAGTTAAATTTAACTTCAATAAGCAAATTAGACCTATTGCAGGTCCTAGGAGGGTGGCCTAGTGTCTATTTAGACAGAATGGTCCCTGCAGAGACAAGTCAGGACACAAGCTGCATGTGCTAGGGTTCTGGGAGTGAGATTAACTTAGTTCATAAACAGGTCATTGTCTAGGCCAGGATTCACTGCCCCACTCTAACTGCTGGGACAAGGTCAATGAGGTTATGCTTTCTTGGCCAGATCTAAATTTTGAAGAGGAGATGACTCATGAACAAAGTGATTCTCAACTTGATTGTCACCAAGAGGCCAACTTTTGGCTCAATTTTCAATGATTTAAAAAGTTCATTATTGAAATAACAGAACACTGGACTAAGAAATATTACAGACAAAGTTCAAACTAAAACCACTTCAGTCTGTCAGCCTGAAGGAGTGATTAAGAGGCTAAGATTAAACTGGACAGTTAATATGGCACTTGACCAAGATTCAAAGTGAACAAAACTACTTGCAAATCTTAGCTGAGTGTCAAGTGAACAGTTGACTTTGCTGAACTCTAGACAAAACACTTCAGTATTTTTTAAACAGGAGATTATAAAATTGGATTGTTAGTCTTTCCAAAGAAAGCTTCATAAAGTTCACATTCCTGAGTGATAAGATAAGGAAAATTGACAGTCCTTCCAATGGAAGCCAGTTCAGACTAAATTTGTTAGAATTAGAGTACTAAATCTATACATATCTGACCATCAGGGATGCAAGTAACATCCTCAGGGATGGTTATGGAGAGAGCCCCATTTCATTTGGATGATATTTCCTTGTCCTGGTAGTGTTTAATTCACTCTCCTGAGTATAAGAACAGGACAGGAGCAGAATCTGACATTTCAGCCCATAAGTCTGCTCTACCATTCAGTCATAGTAGTAGATGTTATTCCACTCCATTGAGTTACCTGCTTCCCAGAAGGCTTAACCCCCATAAGTCAAGAGCCTGCCTTAGGACACAATGAGGTGTTCCTCCATGGAAAGAAGTCCTAGATTCACTATCTTCTATCAAATAACTGGCTTCTCCAAGAGGGGAGAAAAGCCTCTCCATGGAGACACTATCTAGGCCTCAATGCTGAGTATTGACCCAGACCCCCAGCCTTCTAAACTCTCAACCACATCTGTCAATACATTCACTACCCATCCCTTGGGATGGAAAGCTACAGGAGTTCAGTGGTTTTAAATTCTTAAACAGGTGGTCACTAGCAGAATCCCACCATATCCAGGCAAGATTAGGAATAAGAGTTAGGCTCTTTAAAGTGTAAAGAAAAAAGCCATACTTGAAGGACTACATCAAGTAGTTTGGAAAGTGCACTTTGAGAGGTGGATGCAAAGAGGGGAAAATTATCCTGGGAGAATTTTAAGCAGGTCAATTACAAATCCATCTACTGCCATCAACCACCATATAATAAAGATACTATTTGCCACTTTAGCTTCTGTGTAAGGCAAGTCATTTAGTGCCTTGAAAGCAACAGGATGAGTCACTGAAGAGATATGGAGTAGACTGCAGTTGAAGGAGTATCAGAGTGATACAACAGTCAGGAAAACAACTCACCATATCAGCTCACAAGTCAGTAAATTTCATTCCTACAGCTAATGGGTTAACTACAACATTGGGGGGGGGGGGGGGGGGGGGGGAGAGAAACATCCTTTCTTAATATACAAGGCAAAAACACATTTCTGAATCAGTAACCCAACAAGGTAGCACAGCCTTCAGCTCAGAGAAACACAACTTACCAGACCCTTGTCCAACTGACCATACCTCACAACTCCCACAGCTGCCTCTAAATCCTGTCTTGGTCCAATTGAGTCAGGTGACCAATCAACTCCATTTCCTATGAGAGGTCACATGACTGCAGTCTCAGCAAGTACCACTTCCTTTCCTTCATTGATTTGTATCCTGCAGCGAGGCCCAGAGTGTTATCTCCCTGTCAGCACTAGGCTTCCACAATTCTTTTCTACCTTATCACCAACGCAACATGTCTGTCCTTTCTGTTTTGCTTGTGTGTGATTTCCCTTCCAATTGACGTCTTTTTAAGTCACGATGTTACCTCAAGAAATCTCTGTCAATACCAAGAGTGCATTGTGCAAAGTCACATGGTATCCATGACCATGTTGCCCACAGTTTGTGAATATTTCAGTTTGTCTATGGCAGCTAAGGGGGCATTTAATTAAGGGAAATTAGCCAGGGTTCCTGCTCCTGATCACAAATGATCCTCTTGTTCAAGTCTATAGTACTGTTTTAAAAAGATCCGTAATCCACAGCATCAATGGACAAATTGAGAACAAATATTAGAAAATAGGAATAGGCCATTCCATTCTCTGATCCTGCCCTGTCATTTGATATGATCATGACTAATTGTCCAATTAACAGGAGAAAACAGTAATAAACTATTCGCACTGGTTGGGGATTCCAGAAATAGAGGAATAGTCTGACAATGAGGGCCAGATGTTAGGAATCACTTCCATGCACAGAGTGGGAGGAGTTTGGGACTCTCTTCCAAAAGAACAGTGAATGCTGGATCGGTTGTTAATTTTAAACCCTAGAGAGAGAGAGAAGCTTTTGTTAAGCAAAGGTATTAAGCGATATGGGCCAAAGGCAAGTATATAGAATTAGGCCACAGATCAGCCATGATTCATTTGAATGATGGAACAGGCTAGAGGGATGAATGGCCTACTCCTGTTCCTGACACCTTTCCTGTTCCTGCTTTTTTCCCCATGGCCTTTGATTCCTTTATCCTTATGAATTGGATCTAACTCTTTCGTGGAAACGTTTAATGGTTTGACCTGAACTATGTTCTGTAGCAGAGATTGCCAGAGGCTCCCCACTCTCTGGATAAAGACATTTTCCCACTCCTCTTGACCCACTCCAATTTGCCTATCGGACCAACAGATCCACGTCGGATGCCTATCCCTTGCCCTTCACTCCTCCCTTAGAACATCTTGACACCAAGTACAGCTACGTAAGAATCCTACTCATTGACTACAGTTCAGCCTTCAACACTATTATCCCCTCGAGACTGATTACTAAACTTAGTGATCCAGGACTAAGCCCCACTCTCTGTAACTGGATCCTCAGTTTCCTGACCCACAGGCCACAATCAGTGAAGATTGGGGACAATATTTTATCCTCACTAACACTCAACACTGGAGCCCCCCAGGAGTGCGTACTCAGCCCCCTACTGTACTCACTGTATACCCATGACTGTGTCACCAAATATCAGACTAATGCCATTTACAAGTTCGCTGATGACACCCACCATAGTCAGTCAAATCTCAGATGGCGATGAAACAGACTACAGACGGGAGGTGGAAGATCTGGAAAAATGGTGCACTGAGAACAACCTAGCTCTCAATGTTGGCAAAACCAAGGAACTCATTATTGACTTTCGGCAGGATGTTACTCATGCCCCCACTACACATTAACAGCACAGAGGTGGAACGGGTGAAGAGTGTCAAGCTCCTGGGAGTGGTCATCCACAACAAGCTTTCTTGGAAGCTTCATGTGGAAGCACTGGGTACAAAGCCCCAACAACATCTCTTCTTCCTCAGGCAGCTGAGGAAATTTGGCTTGACGGTGAATACCCTGGACAACCTTTATAGGTGCACCATCGAGAGCATTCTGTCTGGATGTATCACTACCTGGTATGGAGATGGTTACAGAGAGTAGTGAACCTGGCCCGGACGATCACAAAGGCCAACCTCCCATCTATAGAATCCATCTACCAGGCCCCGCTGTGAAGGAAAGGCCCCCAGCATTCTCAAAGATCCATCCCACCCTGGCAATGTTTTTCTACAACCTCTACCATCGGGGAGAAGGTACAGAAGCCTGAACACACGCACCAGCCGGTTTCAAAACAACTTCTACCCTACCGTTGTTGTTAGAATACTGAATGGACTCACAAACTCTTAACATTTGCCTGTACCTGTGGTGTTGTTTTTGCCACTGTTTACCTATTATTTACTATCTATGCGACTTAACTCTGTGATCTGCCTGTATTGCTCATGAAACAAAGCTTCTCACTGTGCCTCGGGTACACGTGACAATAAATTCAATTCAATTCAGACAATAAACGTGAGTGTTGTGTGTATATCTGTATTAACTCAGGAGACCTCCCTCCAGGTTCTGGATTAGTGGTGATGGAAGAGCACAGCAGTTCAGGCAGCATCCGAGGAGCTTCGAACCCGACGTTTCGGGCAAAAGCCAGGCCCCCCTCCAGGGCCCAGGGCTCAGTAAGCCTCACCATCCTGGTTAAACGAACACCCGAGTTAAGATAGCAGACAGATCTGTGTCCAAATAACTTAAAAAGGGCCGCCATGTCTTATAAAGAAAGTCTGTTGTGTGATGCACCATTTTTGTGAAAAAATCCAAAGGAATGTGCTCCAAAATTAATTTCCACCATCCTAACAAACTGGTGGGTTCTCAGGCACCCAATTCATCAGAATATTCTTCCGTGCACAGTATGCAAGAATATTAAATAGTTTCTTCCCATGCCCGTCTAAAGATGGTAAATTCGGTCGACCTAAGAGGAGAGATATCGGGTCTACTTTGACTTCAGTCCTCAATACCCTCCCTATCTCTCCCGCCACAGAGCTCCAATAAACACGGAGCCTGTGGCATGTCCAGAAGCAATGGGTAAGAGTACTTACACTTATTTTACATTTGGGGCACATTGAAGGTGCCCCTTTTATAAACTTCGCCAGAGGGTCTGGTGCCAGATGAGCCCTGTGCAAAACTTTTAACTGCGTAGCGCATGTCCTATTACAGATTGAGATCTTTCCAGTATTCTCCCATATGTTCTCCCATGTTTCAGAAGAGATCTCCACTCCCAGCTCTTGCTCCCAGACCTCACATAACCGGTTAATATCCTGCTAGGCCCTGCCACCCAGCAGACGATAGAGGGCACTAACTGAAAGGGTGCTTATGGAGCGTAGCAACAACCTCTCTGTATCAGGCTTATAAGCTTAGTGAGAAGCGTAGTCTTCTTTTGGATGAAATCCCTAACCTGAAAAAAACGGAAAAGATCTCTGCTGGGCAACCCGTATTTGCAGCTCAGTTGCTCAAACGACATCATAACCTCCCCCTCAAACAAGTCTCCCAAACTAGAAACTCCTCTCACTGCCCATAGTTTGAACCCTGAGTCCATCATCCCTGGTCGGAACCCTGGCATGCCAACTCTGGGTGTAAGTGGTGAAGTCTTGGATAAACAACCCTCACTCTGACGCCTCGCCCTCCATGCCTTGACTGTACTAATGACAATGGGGTTCCGGCAGTGGGCCATTACTGTCCTCGTCTTATCCATGAAAAACAGGTTAATAAGAGGGCACTTTGCCTGGGAGGCCTCTGTATCCAGCCATATTGAGTTTGGATCATTACCTACCCAATCACAGACAAAGGACAGCAGGGAACTCAATTGATACCTCCTGATGTCTTGGAAATCAACTCCTCCCCCTCCTTGAGGCAACTGCAATTTAGTAAGTTTGATGAGGGGCTGCCCATGATGCCAGACAAAGGAACCAAACCATCCCATAAGCTTCTGCAGCGTTGACCTGGGAAACATTATAGGGAGCATACACATGGGATAAAGCAAACGAGGAAGAACATTCATCTTAATGAGAGATATTCGGCCCTGCCATGAAATTAGAACAGCCTCCCATCTCTGGAGATCTTGCCTAATATTGTCAAGCAAGTGAGCAAAGTTAGTCTGAAATAACAGATCAAACTTTGGGGTAATAAAAATGCCTAGGTATTGGAATCCTGCCTGTGACCACTTAAAAGGGAACCTAGGGCCACCTTCAACTTCTGGCACATCCTTAAGGTTCCCCAAAGGCATAGCCTCTAATTTTGTAAAGTTAATCTTATGTCCTGAAATAGCCCTCAATGAACTGATACATTATATCAAATGGGGTACGGAGGTCATCGGGTTTGATAAAAACGGAAGGACATCATCCGCATACAGTGTAATATTGGGTGCCCTTAATTCCACTTCTGGAGCGGTTATGTGGATGTTCGGACGAATGGCCTCTGCCTGCGGCTCTATTACCAACGTAAATAACATTGGTGAGAGGGGGCTAGATTAGAGTGGTGCTGGAAAAGCACAGCAGGTCAGGCAGCATCTGAGGAGCAGGATGCTACCTGACCAGCTGTGCTTTTCCAGCACCACTCTAATCTAGACTCTGGTTTCCAGCATCTGCAGTCCTTGTTTTTACCCAGGTGAGAGGGGGCTGCCTTGCCGACTACCCCTACCAATCCTAAAATTCCCGACTTCACCCCGTTGGTGATGACCGCGGCCAGAGGGTGGCGATATAAAACCTCCACCCACCGAGCAAAGACTCCACCCAACCCAAACTGTTCTAAGACATAAAAAAGATACGGCCATTCCACCCGGTCAAATGCTTTCTCTGCATCTAAGGAAATCACCAACCCCTGAATCGATTGTTGCTGACAAACTTGGACCACATTCAGCAACCTTCTAATATTATTAGAGGACCTTATAAAGCCTGTCTGGTCCTCTTTAACAATATGGGGCAACACCCTTTCCAGTCTCAGCGCCAGAATCTTAGACAGAATCTTGAAATCTGAATTTAATAGAGAGATGGGCCTGTATGAGGCACAATCCTCAGGAACCTTCCCCTTCTTAAGAATTAGGGAAAAATTAGCTTCTCTCAAAGATGGTGGTAGGTATTCATGCATATAGGAGTGATTGTACATCTCCAACATCGACCCTGACAGAATCCCTATAAACTCCTTATAAAACTCACCCGGAAGACCATCAGGGCCAGGCACTTTCCCACTCTGAAGTTGCCTAGCTGCCTCCTGTATTTCCTGAACTGTCAACGGGGCATTAAGGAGTGAGGCCTGTTCCAAGGTTACCCCTGGGAGGTCCAGGTTCTTAAAAAAGGTCTCCACTTTAGCCCTCCTGTCCCCCTCAGACCGATACAATTCAGAGTAAAAGCTCTGAAAAGCCTCATTAATCTTTTTAGTATCGTATGTAAGGTCCCCGGCGCTATCTCTGATTGCAGTAATGGATTAGGGAGCACGCTTTTTCCTAGTCAGGTACACGAAATACTTTCCTGGCCTATCCCCATATTCGAACAGCCTTTGTCTAACAAAAGCAAGTTCTTTCTTTGTGTTTTGTGTCAGTATTGAATTCAAGGCAGCCCGGAGGGCCGTGATCCGCTGTAGCTTGGTCACCGAGGGCTGCGCAAAACGTGCCGCCTCAGCAGCTTTCAACCGTGTCTCAAGTAGACACTGCTGTTCCTCCTTCTGTCGTCTCCGGCTAGCCGAATAGGAATTAGCTAATCCCCTAGCAAAGGCCTTAGCAGTCTCCCATAGCATGGATGGACTACTAGCCGTGCCTGTATTGACAATCAAGAATTCCTGAAACTCCTTCAAAAAGCATTCCACAAATTTGGAATCCTTGAGGAGAAAACAGTGCCACACACCCAGCCTTAACCTCCAAATATACTGCCGCATGATCAGAGATAGCTATATTCCCAATTTTACAACCCATAATCGAATCCAGAAGGGCCGAGGGAGCCAGAAAGAGGTCAATCCTTGTGTGACATTTATGTGGGTTTGAAAAAAAGGTGAAGTCCCTGCCGGTAGGCTGAGGACATCTCCAAATATCCACCAGCCCCAACTCCTCACATCAGTCAGCCACCTGCTTGGCCTGCGAAGGGATAGTGAGGGCCCACAAGGCATCCTGTCCAGTCGGATCCAAAAGACAATTAAAATCCGCCCCCCCTATAATAATGTGCCGTGTTCCAAAAGCACTCAACTTAGAAAAGGCACTAATCAAAAATTTGAGGGGATGCACCGGAGGACAGTAGACATTTAAAATACCATATTCCTCCCAATGTATCAGGGCTTTAAGTATCACAAACCATCCCTGCTCATCTTTCACCTGCTCCAATAATGTGAACGGCAGATTTTTCTGGATAAGTACCGCCACTCCCCTACTTTTAGTCGTAAAGGATGAAAAGAATACCCAGTCATAACCCCCCTGTTGTAATTTCAGGTGTTCCCCATCATCAAGATGGGTTTCCTGCAACAAAGTGATATCAACCCTTTCCCTCTTAAGGCTCGAAAGCACCTTTTTTCCTTTTAACAGGCGAATGACTTCCCTTGAATTGAATTGAATTGAATTTATTGTCACGTGTACCGAGGCACAGTGAAAAGCTTTGTCTTGCGAGCAATACAGGCAGATCACAGAGTTAAGTAGCATAGATAGTAAATAATAGGTAAACAGCGGCAAAAACAACACCACAGATATAGGCAAATGTTAAGAGTTTGTGAGTCCATTCAGTATTCCAACAACAACGGTAGGGTAGAAGTTGTTTTGAAACTGGCTGGTGTATGTGACCAGGCTTCTGTACCTTCTCCCCGATGGTAGAGGTTGTAGAAAAACATTGCCAGGGTGGGATGGATCTTTGAGAGTGCTGGCGGCCTTTCCTTGACAGCGGGGCCTGGTAGATGGATTCTATAGATGGGAGGTTGGCCTTTGTGATCGTCCGGGCCGAGTTCACCACTCTCTGTAACCATCTCCGATCTTGAATGGCACAGTTGCCATACCAGGTAGTGATACATCCAGACAGAATGCTCTCAATGGTGCACCTATAACAGTTGTCCAGGGTATTCACCATCATGCCAAATTCCCTCAGCTGCCTGAGGAAGAAGAGACATTGTTGGGCCTTTGTAACCAGTGCATCCACATGGAGAGTCCAAGAAATCCTGTTGTGGATGACCACTCCCAGGAGCTTGACATTCTCCACTCATTCCACCTCTGTGCTGTTAATGTGTCGGGGAACATGAGTAATATCCTGCCAAAAGTCAATAATGAGTTCCTTGGTTTTGCTGGCATTGAGAGCTAGGTTGTTCTCAGTGCACCATTTTTCCAGGTCTTCCACCTCCCGCCTTTAGTCTGTTTCGTTGCCATCTGAGATTCAATCGACTATGGTGATGTTGTCAGCGAACTTGTAAATGGCATTAGTCTGGTATTTGGCGATGCAGTCATGGGTATACAGTGAGTACAGTAGGGGGCTGTGTACACACTCCTGGGGGGGCTCTAATGTTGAGTGTTAGTGAGGATGAAATATTGTTCCCAATCTTCACTGATTGTGGCCTGTGGGTCAGGAAGCTGAGGATCCAGTTACAGAGAGTGGGGCTTAGTCCGGGATCACTAAGTTTAGTAATCAGTCTTGAGGGGATAATAGTGTTGAAGGCTGAACTGGAGTCAATGAGTAGGATTCTTACGTAGCTGTACTTGGTGTCAAGATGATGTTGCAGGTGTACCATTTAACAAGACACTTAGCCATATCCTCTTCCAGAGACCCCTGAACCCGCTGGAGGGAGAATCCTGCTTGTAATGCACCGAGCACAAGTTAAGTGGAGACTCATAGAGTTGCAGAATTATGTATACAAAAACTACTCTATCATAACTACAAGTGACTATTGTTACCAAAAAGCTACAAAGAAAACCAACTATAAAACCTTGAATGGGAGACTCTTTCCCCCCCTCTGTCCATAGATGAACTCACCCTACCCAGCCCCTCCAGCACAGCTCCTTCAGGCCTGGACTGTGCCCCAGCCTTAGGCAAAACCAATGTAAATAAACAAGGAGATAATCCTTCAGTCAACTAAAGAAGACAAAGTCAGGATATGATTTGGACTGGGGTGTACAAAGTTAAAAATCACACAACGCCACGTCATAGTCCAACAGGTTTCATTGGAACCACACTAGCTTTCGGAAAAACATGATTTTTGACTCCTTTGTACAGCAGTGCCTGCGGATCTTTTCCCAGGGATCTGGAGGCTTCATCACTCTTTGCTTGCCCCTGTATGTGTGGAAGTGCACTAGGACCGGGCGGGAATGCTGTACCGGCCCAGACCTGCGCACAGCGGCCCGACAGGCCCTTTCAATGTGCAACCTGCCAGACTCGATTGTAGGGCCCAGGAACTGCGGCAGCCAGCGTTCAAAGAAGCTGAATGGCTGCCCACCTTCTTCACCCTCCGGGAGTCCGACAGCCCGAGGATTTGTCCTCCGGCCTCGGTTTTCGAGGGGGTCGTCGACCTGATCTCGCAAGGCCCGCACTTCCCACTCCAGTACCTGGATCCGCCTGGATGAGGACTCCATCACCGCTTCCGAGGCCTCAGTTTGACCCTCCACCTGCTCCAGCCGCTCCCTGCAGCTGTTTGCTCGGTCCTCTTCCTTTTGGCATCCTTCCCACTCCAAATTGTCAATGAATATGTGTTCTCCAAATTTTTAAATGAACAATTGCTCCATATAATTCCTCCATGGTAAAAAAAAAACATCAACATGTTAGGCAGAGCCATCCACAGTAGTCCTACTGAATCACTGCCATCTTCCCAAGTCCAGAGGTCACAGTTCAAGGGTAGAGGGTGGGCCATTTCAGATAGTAAGTAAGGATAAGATTCTGAGGGAGATTATAGAAAGTTAGGCAGGAATTTAAAAAGGAGGTCCTCAAGGGTAGTAATATCTGGATTACTTCCAGTGCTACGAGCTAGTGAGGGCAGGAATAGGAAGATAGAGCAGATGAATGCATGGCTGAGGAGCTGGTGTATGGGAGAAGGATTCACATTTTTGGATCATTGGAATCTCTTCTGGGGTAGAAGTGACCTGTACAAGAAGGACGGATTGCACCGAAATTGGAAGGGGACTAATATACAGGCAGGGAGATTTGCCTGAGCTGCTCAGGGAGGATTTAAACTAGGGAGGTGAAGTTGGGGGGGGGGGGAGAGATCCCAGGGAGATCCCAGGGAGATACTGAGGAAAGGGATCAATCTGAGACTCGTACAACTGGGAAAAGGAGTGAGTCAAACAGTCAGGGCAGGCAGGGGCAGAGCAGAGAACAAGATAGGACTGATAAATTAAACTGCATTTATTTCAGTGCAAGGGGCCTAACAGGGAAGGCAGATGAACTCAGGGCATGGTTAGGAACATGGGACTGGGATACCATAGCAATTACAGAAACATGGCTCAGGGATGGGCAGGACTGGCAGCTTAATGTTCCAGGATACAAATGCTACAGGAAAGACAGAACGGGAGGCAAGAGAGGAGGGGGAGTGGCATTTTTGATAAGGGATAGCATTACAGCTGTCCTGGAAATACATCCAGGGAAGTTATTTGGGTGAAACTGAGAAATAAGAAAGGGATGATCATCTTAATTGGGATTGTATTATGGATCCCCTAATAGTCAAAGGGAAATTGAGAAACAAATTTGTAAGGAGATATCAGCTATCTGTAAGAATAATAGGGTGGTTATGGTAGGGGATTTTAACTTTCCAAACAAAGCCTGGGACTGCCAGAGTGTTAAGGGTTTAGATGGAGAGGAATTTGTTAAGTGTGTACAAGACAATTTTCTGATTCAGTATATGGATGTACCTACTAGAGAAGGTGCAAAACCTGACCTACTCTTTGGAAATAAGGCAGGGCAGGTGTCTGAGGTGTCAGTGGGGGAGCACTTGGGGACCAGTGACCATAATTCTATTAGATTTAAAATAGTGATGGAAAAGGATAGACCAGATCTAAAAGTTGAAGTTCTAAATTGGAGGAAGGCTGATTTTGACAATATTAGGCAAGAACTTTCAAAAGCTGATTGGGGGCAGATGTTCGCAGGTAAAGGGACGGCTGGAAAATGGGAAGCCTTCAGAAATGAGATAACAAGAATCCAGAGAAAGTATATTCCTGTTAAGGTGAAAGGGAAGGCTGGTAGGTATAGGGAATACTGGATGACAAAAGAAATTGAGGGTTTGGTTAAGAAAAAGAAGGAAGCATATGTCAAGATAGATTGAGTGAATCCTTAGAAGAGTATAAAGGAAGTAGGAGTATACTTAAGAGGGAAATCAGGAGGGCAAAAGGGGGACATGAGATAGCTTTGGCAAATAGAATTAAGGAGAATCCAAAGTGTTTTTACAAATACATTAAGGACAAAAGGGTAACTAGGGAGAGAATAGGGCCCCTCAAAATTCAGCAAGGCAGCCTTTGTGTGGAGCCACAGTAAATGGGGGAGATACTAAGTGAATATTTTGCATCAGTGTTTACTGTGAAAAAGGATATGGAAGATCTAGACTGTAGGGAAATAGATGGTGACATCTTGCAAAATGTCCAGATTACAGAGGAGGAAGTGCTGGATGTCTTGAAACAGTTAAAGGTGGATAAATGCCCAGGACCTGATCAGGTGTACCCGAGAACTCTGTGGGAAGCTAGGGAAGTGATTGTTGGGCCTCTTGCTAAGATATTTGTATCTTCGATAGTCACAGGTGAGGTGCCGGAAGACTGGAGGTTGGCAAACATGATGCCACTGTTTAAGAAGGGCGGTAAGGACAAGCCGGGGAACTATAGACCGGTGAGCCTGACCTCGGTGGTGGGCAAGTTGTTGGAGGGAAACTTGAGAGACAGGATTTACATATATTTAGATAGGCAAGAACTGATTAGGGATAGTCAACATGGCTAATGCATGTAAATCATGTCTCCCTAACTTGATTGCGTTTTTTGAAGAAGTAATGAAGACAATTGATGAGGGCAGAGCAGTGGACGTGATCTGTATGGACTTCAGTAAGGAATTTGACAAGGTTCCCCATGGGAGAGTGGTTACCAAGGTTAGATCTCATAGAATACAGGGAGAAGTGACTCGATGGAGGTGTACAAGATGTTGAGAGGCATTGATAGAGTGGATAGCTAGAGACTATCACGTGGGGGCATAATTTTAAGGTGATTAGAGGAAGGTTTAGGGGAGATGTCAGAGGCAGGTTCTTTACACAGAGAGTGGTGGGTGTGTGGAATGCACTGCCAGCAGTGGGAGTAGAGTCAGAGACATTAGGAACATTTAAGTGACTCTTGGATGGGTGCGTGGATGATAGTAAAATGTAGGGTATGTAGGTTAGCCTGTTCTTAGAGTAGGATAAAAGGCCGGCACAACATCGAGGGCCGAAGGGCCTGTACTGTGTAGTACTGTTCTATGTTCTTTCTTTACATAATGCTGCCAAACTAGCCAACTGGCTCAAAGGTAGAAGACAGAGGGTAGTGAGGGGGGTTACTTTTCAGACTGGAAGCCTGTGACCAGTGGAGTGCTACAAGAATCGGTGCTGGGTCTACTGCTTTTTGTCATTTATATAAAGGATTTAGATGTGAACATAGGGGGTACAGTTAGTAAGTTTGCAGATGACATCAAAATTGGAGGTGTAGTGGACAGCAAGGGGACTCGATTAATTTAGGAAAAGTGATCGACATGGACAAGTTGGACCAGAGGGTCTGTTTTCCGTGCTGTAAATCTCTATAATTCCATGACTCTATGAGGTGAAACATCTTCACTCAGAGAGTGGGGAGTCTGTGGAATTCTCTGCCCAAGGAAGCTGTTGAAGCCAAAGAAAGATATAGATGTAGTTCCTAGAACTAAAGGGATCAAAGGGTATGGGGAGAAAGTAAGAATAGGGGCATACCTCTCATCATTTTATATACTTTCATCAGGTCACCCCTTAGTCTCTAACACTCCAGCGAATACAATCCAAGTTTGTCCAACCTCTCCTTCTAGCTAAAACATCCTGGTAAACATCTTCTGTACCCTCTCCAAAGCCTTTGTTTTGTCACAAAGCTAGTCCCTTTTTTTTCTAAAAGCTGTTCCTTGACTCAAGGAGACTCTGTCCTTGACTTTTTTCAGAGTCATAGAGATGTACAGCATGGAAACAGACCCTTCGGTCCAACCCGTCCATGCCAACCAGATATCCCAACCCAATCTAGTCCCACTTGCCAGCACCCGGCCCATATCCCTCCAAACCCTTCCTATTCATATACCCATCCAAATGCTTCTGAAATGTTGCAATTGTACCAGCCTCCACCACATCCTCTGGCAGCTCATTCCATACACGCACCATCCTCTGCGTGAAAAAGTTGCCCCTTAGGTCTCTTTTATATCTTTCCCCTCTCACCCTAGACTTATGCCCTCTAGTTCTGGACTCCCCGATTCCAGGGAAAAGACTTTGTCGATTTATCCTATCCAATGCCCCTTATAATTTTGTAAACCTCTATAAGGTCACCCTTCAGCATCTGATGCTCCAGAGAAAACAGCCCCAGCCTGTTCAGCCTCTCCCTATAGCTCAAAACCTCCAACCCTGGCAACATTCTTGTAAATCTTTTCTGAACTCTTTCAAGTTTCACAACATCTTTCCGATAGGAAGGAGACCAGAATTGCATGCAATATTCCAACAGGGGGTAATAAACCAGACCAAGCTCCAATCAGTTTGGCTTGGTACAGAGTTGAAAAGGATTTTGAGAGGCGTTTTGTTTGTGTGTAAACTGATGAGACTTCAAGCCAAAGTGGTCATGCTTTCGAAGTGACCTGTATAATGAAAGGGGAGCGGTCAGCTCTCTAGCTGAGCTGAGCAGTTTTAGTTCGGTCCTGAACTGGGAAGTTCAACAGGGAGCTGTGTGGAAACTCTCTCTCTTTCTGCCCTTCAACTTCAACCTGTAAGCGTGTGTCTCATTTATACTGGGTTTTAAAGGGAGTTTGCTTATTGGGACTGTTGTGTATATTCGGAACAGCAAAATTAAGTCTAGTTTGGATAGACGGAGTTCTGTAGGAATTCTTTATTCTATTCTTTGTGTTTCATTGTGTAATTTTGTGAATAAACTTTTGCCAGTTTTAAAACGTAGTAGTCAACCTCGCTAACTTACTCTGGGTAATTTTCACTGTACATTTACCGAAACAAATTGGGATGTTATGGTCTGGGGCTGATTGTTTAAGAAGGTTTTGAGTGGTCTGGCCTATCCATAGCACTATAGCGTGGTGATTAGAACATAAAACAGTATAGCACAGTACAGGCCCTTCGCCCTTGGTGTTGTGCTGACCTTTTATCCTACTCTAAGTTCAGACTAACCTACATACCCTTCATTTTGTGCCTATCGAAGAGTCGTTTAAATGTCTTTAATGTATCTGACTCCATTACCATCGCTGACAATGCATTGCACGCACCCACCACTCTGCGTAAGGAACCTACCTCTGACATGTCCAATCACCTTAAAATTATGTCCCCTTGTGATAGCCATTTCTGCCATTTCTAGCCATCCATTCTGTCTATCTCTCTCAACATCATGTTCACCTTTATCAACTTACCTCTGCAACACAATATTCCAAACGTGGCCCAGCATGCACCTGTCATGTTGACATTGGTATCCAGTCTTTGCCAACCCCTGTCACCACAATCACAGGACTCTCTGATCCACTGGCTGCTCACTCAGTTTCGCTGGGCATTGTGAGAGACATCTTGCAGAGGGACAGGCCCCAGCTCACAGAGTGGGCCCAGGCTGGCTGACACAGACTGAGCACCTCCCTGCAGGCTCCCAGTATTCCTGCCTCACCCCGGCACGCCGCTCAGTGCATTGCTGTCTCAGCTGGAGCCGAGAGCTCTCCATGCTGCTGCATTGAGACACTCACAGGGACACAGTCAACACACGATCCATGGGCTTCAAGATGGTGAGCTTTACTATGCCAGTACTGACCAATGGGAGCGATCAGCGGTCAGTCCTGTAGGACCAGCAGCAGCAGACAGGGGGCAGTCAGGGAACCAATCAGTCACATGGAGAGCTGTTTGTCATTATCAGTCTGGTCCTCACACTGAATATCCATGAGGCATGTTCAAGGAGGTGTCTGTCACAGTGATGGGGGAATCCAGGCAACGGGGTGCAAGGGGTGGGGAAGCAGAGGCCTTTGTAGAGGTGAGCAAAAGGAAGGTGAAGAAAGGACATCGCGATGTACAGCACGGAAACAGACCCTTCCATCCAACTCATCCACGCTGACCAGATATTGTAACTTAATGTAGTCCCATTTACCAGCACCCGGCCCACATCCAATTAAAACCCTTCCTATTCATATACCCATTCAGATGCCTTTTAAATGTTGCAATTGTACCAGCCTCCACCACATCCTCTGGCAGCTCATTCCATACACGTACCACCCTCTGAGTGAAAACGTTGCCCCTTAGATCTCTTTTATATCTTTCCCCTCTCACCCTAAACCTGTGCCTCTAGTCCTGGACTCCCCGACACGAGGGAACAGACTTTGCCTATTTACCCTATCCATGCCCCTCATAATTTTGTAAACCTCTATAAGGTCACCCCTCAGCCTCCAACGCTCCAGGGAAAACAGCCTCAGCCTATTCACCCTCTCCCGATAGCTCAAATCCTCCAATCCTGGCAACATCCTTGTAAATCTTTTCAAGTTTCAGAGTATCCATCCTATAGGAGGGAGACATGGAGAATATGTTCAGATTGGTGTGGGCAGGGGAAGAGGAGAGGAGCTGGTTATTGAGTGTGACCACCACCTCGACAAGGGAAGCTCAGACATATGGGGAGGGAGGGCACCATTAGGGTGTAATGTCAGGGTTTAGGAGCAGGAGGACAGCTAGCAAGTCTCCACTTGGTGGTGGGTGGAGGATGTGCAACAGGCTGAAACGGGCTGTCAGTGTAGAGCAAGGTAAAAGAGGACATCACAGACTTGGGGACGGGGGGGGGCGGGCGGGATGCCATGGGACACCAAGGCATTGAAACAATAAATACACAAAGCAGCCATTTGCAAAGTCCAGCTATATTTAATGTGTAATCGTTTTATTACCCATTTTCTCTCCATGCAGAGTGAAGGTACTGAGGCACCAGGTGCTAGTCAAAGGTGATTTGTAACGTGTCATTGGGGTTTGCAAAGTGAACTGGGACATCTCAGTGGTGTTGAGGTGAGCAGCAGAGAGTGTTATAATAGGCTAATGCTGACTGAAGGTGAAACGTTTTCCGTGCAGCTTCCCAAGGGTCCGGCGTGCCGTATTGTTGCCTGCCATGCAGTGTATTACAGACAGGGGGTGCTGCATCATCCTGACTGCTGTGCTCTATCCAAATGGAGCAGCTATTTGGGGGCGGTGGGGGTGGGGTTTGGTGTTGGCAGGGTGGATGTGCTGGGTGCTGAGGAACCCAGGAATGGGAGCCATTTCCCAAGGTGGGGGAAGTGGGTGATAAACTGGGGAGGGGGTGCTCTGTTCCTGGGTGACAGAGCTTGGTTGCATCAGCTACTACAGGCCCAGCAGGACCTGAATGTGCCCACTTCCCCAAGCTCCCAGTTACACTGCGGAAAGAGGCCATTCGGCTCATCCTGCCTGCATCAGTTCTATCCCCTTGTGCCAATCTCCTGCCTTTTCCCCATATTCTTACACAACGTTTCTACTCCAATAATCATCCATTACCTTCTTGAATGTCTCAATTGAACATGACTCCCCTACACTTCCAGGCCGTGCTTTCCACACCCTAAGGAGAAAGTGAGGTCTGCAGATGCTGGAGATCAGAGCTGAAAATGTGTTGCTGGAAAAGCGCAGCAGGTCAGGCAGCATCCAGGGAACAGGAGAATCGACGTTTCGGGCATTAGCCCTTCTTCAGGAATGAGGAAAGTTTGTCCAGCAGGCTAAGATAAAAGGTAGGGAGGAGGGACTTGGGGGAGGGGTGTCGGAAATGTGATAGGTGGAAAGAGGTCAAGGTGAGGGTGATAGGTCAGACTGGGGTGGGGGCGGAGAGGTCGGGAAGAAGATTGCAGGTTAGGAAGGCGGTGCTGAATTCGATGGATTAGACTGAGACAAGGTGGGGGGAGGGGAAATGAGGAAACTGGTGAAATCCGAGTTCATCCCTTGTGGTTGGAGGGTTCCTAGGCGGAAGATGAGGCGCTCTTCCTCCAACCGTCGTTTTGTTGTGGTCTGACGATGGAGGAGTCCAAAGACCTGCATATCCTTGGTGGAGTGGGAGGGGGAGTTGAAATGTTGAGCCACAGGGTGGTTGGGTTGGTTGGTCCGGGTGTCCCAGAGGTGTTCTCTGAAACGCTCCGCAAGTAGCCGGCCTGTCTCCCCAATATAGAGGAGGCCACATCGGGTGCAGAGGATGCAATAGATGATGTGTGTGGAGGTGCAGGTGAATCTGTGGCGGATATGGAAGTTTCCTTTGGGGCCTTGGAGGGAGGTGAGGGGGGAGGTGTGGGCGCAAGTCTTGCACCTCCTGCGGTTGCAGGGGAAGGTGCCGGGAGTGGAGGTTGGGTTGGTGGGGGGTGTGGACCTGATGAGGGAGTCACGGAGGGAGTGGTCTTTACGGAATGCTGATAGGGGATGGGAGGGAAATATATCCTTGGTGGTGGGGTCCGTTTGGAGGTGGCGGAAATGACGGCGGATGATGCGCTGTACATGGAGATTGGTGGGGTGGTAGGTGAGGACCAGTGGGGTTCTGTCCTGGTGGCGGTTGGAGGGGCGGGGTTCAAGGGCGGAGGAGCGGGAAGTGGAAGAGATGCGGTGGAGGGCATCGTCGACCACGTCGGGGGGGAAATTGCGGTCCTTGAAGAAGGAGGCCATCTGGGTTGTGCGTTTTTGGAACTGGTCCTCCTGGGAGCAGATGCGGCGGAGTCGAAGGAATTGGGAGAATGGGATGGCGTTTTTCCAGGGGGCAGGATGGGAGGAGGTGTAGTCCAGGTAGCTGTGGGAGTCGGTCGGTTTGTAGTAGATGTCCGTGTTGATTCGGTCGCCTGAGATAGAAATAGAAAGGTCGAGAAAGGGGAGGGAGGAATCTGAGACTGTCCAGGTGAATTTGAGGTCGGGGTGGAAGGTGTTGGTGAAGTCGATGAACTGTTCAACCTCCTCGTGGGAGCACGAGGCGGCGCCGATACAGTCATCGATGTAGCGGAGGAAAAGGTGGGGGGTGGGGCCAGTGTAGTTGCGGAAGATGGATTGTTCCACATATCCTACGAAGAGGCAGGCATAGCTGGGGCCCATGCGGGTGCCCATGGTTACTCCTTTCGTTTGGAGGAAGTGGGAGGATTGGAAAGAGAGTTTGGAGGAAGTGGGAGGATTGGAAAGAGACGTTTGGAGGAAGTGGGAGGATTGGAAAGAGAGTTTGGAGGAAGTGGGAGGATTGGAAAGAGACGTTTGGAGGAAGTGGGAGGATTGGAAAGAGAGTTTGGAGGAAGTGGGAGGATTGGAAAGAGACGTTTGGAGGAAGTGGGAGGATTGGAAAGAGCACTCTAACACTCACTTGGTCAAAAAATGTTTTCTCACATCATCCTCGCTACATTTGCGCATTATTTTAATACTATACTGCTCTTGTTCTCAATTCTTTTACAAGTGAGAACAACTTCCATCTATCTATTCTACTTATGAGTTTGAAAACCTCTATCAGATCCCCTCTCAGCCCCCTTTCTCCAAGGGGAACATTCCCAACTCCTTCAATCGATCCTCATCGCTGAAGTTTCTCATTCCTGAAACCATTCCTGTAAATCACCCCCACACTCTCTCTGATACACTCACATCTTCCCTATAACGTGGCCCCCACAACTGTCCCCAGTCCTCCAGCTGGGGTCAAACAGGGTCTAGTACACGTTCACCATCAACACCTCGCTCTTGTACTCTCTGCCCCTATTAATAAAGCTGAGCACACTGTGTGCTTTATTCACTGCTCGCTCCTTGTGCCTGGAGTGTATGTGACCAAGTCAGCCAGGTACCCCTCACAGAATCTGAGTTCCTTGATTGGGGCTGTCATGCTGGTCCAATCAGAGAGCCCTGGTAGACAAAAAAAACAGGAGACAACGTCCGCACCCAGGTCGCGACGTTCCGCCTTCAGACCTTGCGGCGATACCTTTACGTCGAGCCTCCTTCTAGGTGGTGCGCCCTGGCGACGTATTTTTTCCGCCAGGTGCGTAGCCTCAACTACGACACCCAGCTCCTGTTCGTTGACCGTGACGGTTTGGAGGTCGCCCTCAAGACGCTGCCTGTCTTTTACCAGGACCTGATCACTGTCTGGAACATGGTTGAATCGCGTCGCGCCTACCCTCCAGCTGGAGTAGCGGCTGTCGTCAGGGAGCCGTTGCTCAGGAATCCGCACCTCCGTACTCGCGGGTTCGAGTGGCTGTCAGAGGGGAGGGCCGCGGTGGCGAGGGTGACCAGGGTCTGGGACGTGCTGGGTGCCGGGGGCCTGGGCTGGACGCTGCCGCAGGACATAGCGAGCAGGGCAGCGGTAGACGTCCAGTACGTGGCCACCGCCATCCGACGCCTCAAAATGGCGGTGCTCGGACCCGACGTAGTGCACCAGTTGGAGGACGCTCAGGTGTGTGGTGGGATCCCGTCCGCGCTCACCCCAGCCCGGACGGAATTTCACATTGGCCCCAAGGTCCCGTACTTCCCGCAGGAGCCTGTGCCCCACAACCTGAGCCGCCTCCGAAATTTTAATTTTGTCCCCTTCAGGGATGTATCACTGCGGGCCCTGTACAGACTGCTGCTGCACACCGTCCACCTCTTCTCCCTCATCCACCGTCCGGACACACCTTGGCGTGCCCATTTGCCACCGGGCGGTGGGGATCCCCAGTGGAGGGCTCTCTACGCGGGAGTCCTCCCCCTTTCTCTTGGGGATCTGGGGTGGAGGGTGCTGCACGCAGCAGTCCCCTGCAACCGCAGATTGCAGTGGTTCACGGACTCCCAGCCCAACTGCTTGTTCTGTGGCGCTGTGGAGTCCGTGGACCATGTATATATTGGGTGTGGGCGTTTGCACTCCCTTTTTGATTTTCTTAAAAACCTTCTCCTCTGTTTCTGGCTGCACTTCAGTCCCACGCTCCTGATCTTTGGGCACCCGGTACGGAGGAGGGAGGGCAGGTCTGAAGACCTCCTCGTGGGTCTGCTCCTGGGCCTGGCCAAACTGGCCATCAACAGGTCCAGGCAGCGGGCCGTGGAGGGGATCGTTAGGGCCGACTGCCTGCCCCTCTTCCGAGGTTACGTTAGGGCCCGGGTGTCCTTGGAGAAGGAGCACGCGGTGTCCACCAACACCCTGGAGTTGTTCAGGGAGAGGTGGGTGCCGCAGGGAGTGGAATGCGTCATTTCTCCCTCCAACTCTATTTTGATTTAGTCCCTACCCTCCCCTTCACTGTTTTGATCACACAGCACTGCCCTTTGATGTGAAGGGCAGTGTTTGTCACTGGCCACCCGGGTGTTTTCCTATCTTCCTGGTGGTGGAAATTGAATAAAGATTCGTGCACTTTGTGTCTTTCACTGTGTCTCACACCTGAACACACACACCATGGGTGCTGGGGAAAAAATAAGCACTACCGCACTTAGGTGGTAGTGTGGGGGTTAATATAAAAAAGGAAAAAAAAAAATTTTAAACAGGAGTGTCGGGAAAAAAAAGAAAAAACAACAAAGAGGACTGCTCCCCAAAAATAAATAAACAGGAGACAACGTCCGCACCCAGGTCACGACGTTCCGCCTTCAGACCTTGCGGCGATACCTTTACGTCGAGCCTCCTCCTAGGTGGTGCGCCCTGGCGACGTATTTTTTCCACCAGTGGTTAGCACTGCTGCCTCACAGCGCCAGAGACCCGGGTTCAATTCCTGCCTCAGGCGACTGACTGTGTGGAGTTTGCATGTTCTCCCCGTGTCTGCGTGGGTTTCCTCCGGGTGCTCCGGTTTCCTCCCACAGTCCAAAGATGTGCAGGTCAGGTGAATTGGCCATGGGAAATTGCCCATAGTGTTAGGTAAGGGGTAAATGTGGGGGTATAGGTGGGTTGTGCTTCGGCGGGACGGTGTGGACTTGTTGGGCCGAAGGGCCTGTTTCCACACTGTAAGTAATCTAATCTAATCTAATCTAAACCTCAACTACGACGCGCAGCTCCTGTTCGTCGACCGTGACGGTTTGGAGGTCGCCCTCAAGACGCTGCCTGTCTTTTACCAGGACCTGATCACTGTCTGGAACATGGTCGAATCGCGTCGTGCCTACCCTCCGGCTGGAGTAGCGGCTGTCGTCAGGGAGCCGTTGCTCAGGAATCCGCACCTCCGTACTCGCGGGTTCAAGTGGCTGTCGGAGGGGAGGGCCGCGGTGGCGAGGGTGACCAGGGTCGGGGACGTGCTGGGTGCCGGGGGCCTGGGCTGGACGCTGCCGCAGGACATAGCAGGCAGGGCAGCGGTAGACGTCCGGTACGTGGCCACCGCCATCCGCAGTGCACTTAGGTGGTAGTGTGGGGGTTAAATTAAAAAAAGAAAAATAAAAGGACTGTTCTTACTGTGTCTCAAAAAGAAAAAAAGGGAAAAAAAAAATAAACAGGAGACAAGGGCTTTGCTTGTCACTGGCCACTCGGGTGTTTTCCTATCTTCCTGGTGGTGGAAATTGAATAAAGATTTGTGCACTTTGTGTCTCTCACTTAGAAAAAGAGAAAAAATAAATTAAAAAAAATAAATAGGAGACAGTGCCGACAACATGAAGTCTATGAAAAAAAAAATTGCCATTCAGGATGAAATGTTAAAGAAAGTAATCACTCTGGAGATTAAATTGACTGAATTAGAGAAGATTTTGATCTCCAAATATGGGAATAAAACACCCGTTTCGTGTTAAACATTCTATCCAATTGAAGCGACAAAATGCCGCCTAATTGTAGCTGTGCTAACCTGTACAGGAGGGGAATAAAGTAGCAACAAAAGCAAGAACAAAAAAAAATAAACAGGAGATTCAGAGTCTCCTCAGTTCAGGGGACTGACTCTGCGCTGGCTGGTGTTACAGTCAGTGCGTTACTGTGAGTTACTGCTTCCCTTTTTGGGAGGGGGGAAACCTGATTCCTGAACTGGCTGAATTATTTAGCCAGTTTGTTAACTGACATTCCTTTTAGTGAGGACTGATTGTTAAACTCCTGATGCACATAATGTGTTTCAGGTGTAACTCAGTTCTCATGAGGGGGTTGTTGCTTCACTGGCTGGTTACAGCCTGTGTGTTACTCTTTTCACTCCTTTTTGAGAAAAGGATAATGTTAATTTTGTGGTAGGGCTTAGCCCTTGGACTCTAGTTTTCTTTGTTTTTTTTTGTATGTGTCTTCACTTTTTATTGGTGTTTGGACTGAGCCCGTGTGGAAGACATATATTTTACCAGAGGAGCTGCTCCTGTGGGGAGGTCTAGCCCTGGGACTGGGCCTCTGAAGATTGAGCACGTGTGTGTGTGCACGTGTGCTGGGAGGTGAGCACTTGCTGTATCCTGGAGTTTGGGAGAACACCTTTCCTTTGGGAGAGGACCAAACCCCCGTGAGTTAACTGCACCTGTACAATGCACTGTTCCTGTGAGTGGGCCTGGTTTTCCAAGGCTGGGCCAGGACTCCATGGAGACTGAACACCTGTGTGCTGTGGGGTGTGCATTTGCTGTCTTCAGAAGTGGACTCTGCCCTTGGTTGTGGACTCTGTTTTTAGCAATGGACTCTGCAGTTTGGAGTGGACTCTATTTCTGACAATGCACACTGTATACTGGAGTGGACTCTTCCTGGAAATGGATTCTATATTCTGAAGACTGTATAGATTTGGACTGTGTACCAGAAAGGACTCTGTTTTTGGTAATTAACTGTGTATTGTGGCATTTCCTGGGTCTATCACCTGCACTGTCTTGTGTGTCCCTTGGTCTGGCAAGCTCATGGGTCATCCATGAGCTGGGAAGCTCATGGGTCGTCCTGAAAGCTGTCACCCCGAGAGCCGGAGGGTGGGTAGGCCATCCTGTGAACCTGAAGGTTGGTAGGCTGTCCTGAAAGCCAGAGGGTGGGTAGGCCACCCTGATGCCAGTCACCCCGAGAGCCAGATGGTGGGTAAGGCTGTTCTGAGCATTGTCGTCCCGAGAAGGGGTAATCGGGACAGGCTGTCCTAGAGGTGTGTCAGAGCAGCCGATAGCCAGAAGGCGCGTAGGGGCGGGCTGAGATTCGGAAGGCTTGTGGGCTACCCTGCACCCTGTCGTCCCAGGGACGGGCTGTCCTAGAGGTGTCCGGAAGGTGTGCCAGGATAGCCCACTGGCCGGATGGTGCATTGGGGTGGGTGAGAGCCCAGTGGTACGTAGGGGCAGACTGAGAGCCAGAAGGCGGGTAGCCATCCTCAGCGCTATCACCCCAGGCAGGTACCAGGGCAGGCTGCCCCAGAGGTGGTCGGAAGGTGTGGCAGGGCGGACTGAGAACTGGAAGGGGCATGGGGTGGACCAAGAGGCGGAAGGTACGTAGGGGTGGGCTGCCTTAGAGTGGCCGGAAGGTGGGAGGGACGGGGGCTTGCTGGGTCTGTATTGCATGCACTCTATGTAACTGGATTGTTCTTTTATGTACAAATGTCATTGTCGCTATCTTGTCCTATGTGGAACTGGGATTTGTGGTTTGTCGTTATCTCCCTGTAAACTGGTTGAATGGTAGGGTTTGGGGCCTGGCTTTTCTGCTCCTCTTCCTTGTAAAATTGCTGTTATATACAGCTGTAAATGTTAAGTTTTTTTGTAAACTGTGTTTTGTAATTTGGTTAATAAAATATTGTAAACAGGAGCGTCAGGCGTCCTGTCACTCTGAGAGCTGGCTCTGATGGTGCTAGATCAGTGTCATGGACTGTCCATATGTAAATGAAGAGTGACGTGGTGACGGGATACTGGATTTCAGTGGTGATGAGAGAGCGATCCTGAAAAGATCTCCTCACTACAGTCATTAAGTGATACAGCATGCAAGCAGGCCCTTCGGCCCAAACTGGCCCATGCTGACCAAGGTGCCCAGTCCGTTGGTTCCAGTGTGGTCCATATCCCTCTAAAACCTTCCCATCCATGTACCTACCCAAATGGTTTTTTATAAATGTTGCTATTGTATCTGCCTCAACTGCTTTCTCTGGCAGCCCATTCCATATACGCACCTCTCTCTATATGAAGACATTGCCCCTCAGGTCCTCCTTAAATCTTTCCCCTCTCACCTTAGACCTATGCCCTCTAGTTTTCAATTCACCATCCCTAGGGGAAAAAGACTAATATTCATTCATCCTATCTATGACCCTCATGATTTTATAAACCTCAATTAGGTCACCCCTCAGTCTCCTATGTTTCAAGGAATAAGGTCCTATCTTGGCCAACCTCTCCCTATAACTCCTCCTTCTAGTCCTGGCAACATCCTCGTAAATTATCACCTTCCTATAACAAGGTGACCAAAACTGCACACAATAGTCCAAGTGCAGCTTCACCAATGCCTTGTAAAACTGTAACATAACGTTCCAACTCCTGTATTCAGTGCCTTGACCGATAAAGGCCAGCATGCTAACTGCCGCCTTCACCACCCTGTCTTCGTGTGAGAACTATGTATGTGCACTCCTAGGTCCCTCTAATCCCCAACACTCTTTGGAACCTTACCATTAACTGTAAAAGTCCTACCAAAGTACAACACCTCACACTTATCTGTTTTGAATTGCATTTGCCACTCCTGAGCCCATTTCCCCTCCTGATCAAGATCCCTCTGTAATCTTTGGTAACTTTTCCCACTATCAATGACACTGCCTAATCCACACACGTTACTAATCATACCTTGTACTTTCACATCCAGATCATTGATGTAAATAACAAAGGTGACAGCACCGACCCCGGTCAGCTTTCAGTGGGGGGCTAAGCATTTCTGGCATTATGCCGTTATTGGGAAGCTTGACTCCATCGATCCTGCTGTCAAAGACTAGGTCCAGTGTGTGGAAAGAATGTGTTATATCTTCGGGGCAGATGAGAAGCAACAAGTACTTCTCCTGACGGATCGTGGACCTGCAGCTTTTTTGGTTATTAGAAGCCTAATTTTCCTGGACACACCAAATACTAAAGCCTTTCAAAGCTAACGGATTTAGCTAAGGAACATTATGATTCTCAATCCTCCTCTAATTCTGATCAGGAGAATCTGTAACGGGGAGTTTAAGATGACGGGCAGAGGAATGTGGCCTTGGTTTAACCACAAATGAGATGCTGAGAGACCATTTAGAATGTGCAATTAATGATATAACCATGCGAAAGGCACCTACTAGCTGAAGCCCAACAGCCACTGCAACTGGCTTTATCACTGGAAAATGCAGCAAGTGGAGCAGATGAGTTACACGATATCATCAAGCTGACTGAGCTTGGGGGACCACCACTTGAGCAAAGGTCATTGCACAGCCTCACTCAGGAACAGATCCTGAACAGAGGGACTCTCGGTCAGCCCACAGCAAAATCCCCAAAACAAAGCCAAGCCTCGGCTAAACGGTTAAAGATTTCTTCAGGATCTGGGCTGGCAGGCCATTGTAATTGCTGTCGGGTATAGGACATGGGACAGCAAAAGAGTCCCTCTGGACTTAAATTGAGTAAGAGAACACACAGGCCAGTGTCCAGCACAGTGCACACCGCAGAAGGTCCACCTATATCTGCTTTGGGAATAATTAAATTGTTTAGCAGCATCCAAACTAGAAGCAATTAAAATAGACATCTGGTTAAATGGTCACCTGGTTCTAATGGAGGTTGATAGCGGTGCGGTTGTTTCGGTGATTTGCAGAATCAGTCTTTAGCAAAATTTGCTCTGGACTCCAACCCTAACGTTTGTGCAGGACCATGGCCAGGCTGAGAACCTGTACCGGGGAACATTTACAACTTCGGTGCCAGTCTCGCAGGAGAAGCAGCTGGTTCAGTTACCGCTGATTGTAGTAAAAGGCCCAGGCCCAAGCCTGATGGGGCAAATATTAGAATTAAATACCTGGAAGTTTTTCAGCAAGGTCTAGGGATTATCAGAGGAGCCAAGACCACCTTGAAGGTCGACCCCGGAAGTCATTCCATGATTCTGTAAGACCCACCCAGTGCCATCGGCCTTACGGGCAAAAGTAGAGACAGAAATCCGGAGACTGGAAGGTGAAGGAACCATCAAACCAGCCCAGTTTGTGAAGTGGGGCAGCAGCGGCCATGCCGACTGTGAGGCCCGACAGGTCAGGTTTGGCCTTGCGGGGATTTTAAACAAATCTTTTCATAGATTTTCAAAGTTTGATAAGTACACAAACCCTCGCAGAGAGGATGTATACACAAAGCTGGTGGGGTGGGGCGGGGAGTCTGTCCTTCAGGAAGCTGGACATGAGCCATACGTACCGGTAAATTGTGGTTTTTGACGAGGAATCCCAGAAGAATGCTGCAATGAATCTCCGTCAGGGTTTGTACCAGTATACGAGACTCCCATTAAGGGTATCATCAACCCGTGCCATTTTTCAGCAGCCGATGGAGAACATTTTACAAGGTCTCCCCCAGATTGCCATTTATCTGGATGACCGGGAACACCAATTAAGAACACCTTTGAGAAGTTGAACACAGTCCTCAGACATTTCTCCCAGGCGGGCGTATGCCTTAGAAGTGAAAAATGTGTGTTCCGGTCACCCGAGCGACCTCCTTACTGCAGAGTCATCAAGACCTATTGGAAGATGAAGTGAGAGTGATCAGAGGTGCCCTGGCTCCCACATCCACACCAAAGCTAAGGATTTTCTGTAGGCTGGTGATCTATTTCTGGGAGAAAGTGAGGACTGCAGATGCTGGAGACCAGAGTTGAAAAGTGTGGTGCTGGAAAAACACAGCAGGCCAGGCAGCATCCGAGGAGCAGGAGAATCGACGTTTCGGGCATAAGCCCTTCATCAGGAATGAGGCTGGTGTGCCAAGTGGGCTGAGATAAAAGGTAGGGGGGTGGGAATTTGGGGGAGAGACGCTGAGAATACGATATGGTGAGGGTGATAGGCCGGAGAGGAGGTGGGGGCGGAGAGGTCGGGAAGAAGATTGCAGGTCAAGAGGGCGGTGCTGAGTCTGAGGGCTGGGACTGAGATAAGGTGGGGGGAGGGGAAATGAGGAAGCTGGAGAAATCTACATTCGTCCCTTGTGGTTGGAGGGTTCCTAGGTGGAAGATGAGTCGCTCTTCCTCCAGGCGTCGTGTGGCCAGGGTCTGGCGATGGAGGAGTCCAAGGACCTGCATATCCTTGGCGGAGTGGGGGGGAGTTAAAGTGTTGAGCCACAGGGTGGTTGGGTTGGTTGGTGCGGGTGTCCAGAGGTGTTCCCTGAAACGTTCCGCAAGTAGGCGGCCTGTCTCCCCAATATAGAGGAGGTCACATCGGGTGCAGAGGATGCAGTAAATGATGTGTGTGGAGGTGCAGGTGAATTTGTGGTGGATATGGAAGTATCCCTTGGGGCCTTGGAGAGAAGTGGGGGGGGGGGGAGGTGTGGGCGCAAGTTTTGCATTTCTTGCGGTTGCAGGGGAAGGTGCTGGGAGTGGAGGTTGGGTTGGTGGGGGGTGTGGACCTGATGAGGGAGTCGCGGAGGGAGTGGTCTCTGCTGAATGCAGGTAGGTGGAGAGGGAAATATATCCCTGGAGGTGGGGTCTGAGGTGGCGGAAATGACGAAGGATGATACGATGTATCCGGAGGTTGGTGGGGTGGAAGGTGAGGACGAGTGGGGTTCTGTCCTGGTGATGATTGGAGAGGTGGGGTTCAAGGGCAGAGGAGTGGGAAGTGGAGGAGATGCGATGAATAAGGGCTTATGCCCAAAACGTTGATTTTCCTGCTCCTTGGATGCTGCCTGGCCTGCTGCGTTTCTCCAGCACCACACTTTTCAACTCTGGTGAACTATTACAGAAAGTTCATACATAACCTGGCCTCCATCCTGGCACCTTTTTGCATCAATTCCTTCAAAAATGGTCATGAAGCCAAGCTACAGCTTTCAGGGAAGTGAAGAAACAGCGGTCATTCTCTAAGGTGTTGGCACACTGTGATCCCAAGTGAGACCCAGGGTTGATGTGTGATGCCTCCCCCTACAGCATCGGGGTGGCATTACCTCACAGACGGCCTAATGGAGAGGAATGTGGTCTCCTCCACATCAGATAGACTGAGTGCAAACTTGTGGAACAGTTCAGGGAACGTCTCTAGTCTGCATGCACCAACCAACCACCCCTTCCTGTGGCCATTCATTTCACCTCCCCCTACAGCTCCCCTGCGGACATGTCCATGCTGGACCTCCTCCACCACTGACACTAGGCCGCCCACAAACTGGAGGAGCCAACACGGCCTCAACATTGAATTCACCAGTTTCCAAATCTTCCCCACCCCCATCCCATTTCATCCCAGATCCAACCCTTTGACTTGGCTCTGCCCCCTTGACCTGTCTGACCCATCCATCTTCCTTCCCACCTATCTGCTCTACCCTTCCCACCGACCTATCACAATCGCCTCCTACCTTCGCCCACCTACCACCGTCACAATTACCTTTCCCCTAGCCCCAACCCCTCCCCATGTACCTCTTAGCCCCCTTCCCCCTCCTCAGTCCTGATGAAGGGTTATGCCTGAAACATCGACTGTCCTGCTCCTCGGATGCTGCCTAACCTGCTGTGCTTTTTTCCAGCGCCTTGCGTTATCGACCCCAATGGAGAGGGATGCTCAATAGCGTATGCATCCTGGTCTTCAGCGAATGCAGAGCGTGAATATTCCCAGGTAGAGAAGCAAGGTTTGCCTGTCATATCTGGAGTCGGGAAGGTCCAGCAATCCCTTTACAGACGTAAATCTGTAATAATAACGCACCACAAACCCCTCCTAGGTCAACTTAAAGAAGACACTCATAGCTTCAGGCTCAATTCAGTGGTGGACCCGAATACTAAGTGCGCAAAAATTACAAGTTGGAACACCACCTGGGAGGCCATCAAGCTGCCTCCCCCTGGTACATAGACCACCCGATGGTACAGCCACTGGAAGAGTCTGTAATGGCTTTAAATTTTCTGGACACAGCTGGCAATATCACACATTGGATTCTGACTCAGTCCTGGTGAAACTAAAACAGCTGGTGGTATGGGGGATGCCAAAGAGCTGTCACAACCAGAATTGAAACATTTTTGGATCCAAAGAGATCGGATTACAATAGAGGACAGCATCTTATTAAGGGGAGCAAGAGAGATTGTCCCGAGCAAAGGTTACCGACAGATACTGGCTGAACTCCTCCAGGGTCATCCAGAGGTTTCCAAAATGAAGATGCTGGGTAAGAGGTTATCGCTGGTGTTTAGATCAGAGTGGTGCTGGAAAAGCACAGCAGTCCAGGCAGCATCCGAGGAGCAGGAACATCGAAGTTTCGGGCCAAAGCCCTTCATGAGGGATAGAGGCAGGAGAGATAAATGGGAGGGAGCTGGGGAGAAAGTAGCAAAGAGTACAATAGGTGAATGGGGGTGGGGACGGAGGTGACAGGTCAGAGGGGAGGGTGGAGTGGATAGGTGGGAAGGACAATAGGCAGGTAGGACAGGTCATGAGGACAGTGCTGAGCTGGAAGGTTGGAACTGGGGTAAGGGGGGGGGGGGGGAATGAGGAAGCTGTTGAAGTCCACATTGATACTCTGGGGTTGAAGTGTTCCGATGTGGAAGATGAGGCGTTCTTCGTCCAGGCGTCTGGTGGTGAGGGAGCAGCGGTGAAGGAGGCCCAGGACCTCCATGTCCTCGGCAGAGTGGGAGGGGGAGTTGAAATGTTGGGCCACGGGGCGGTGTGGTTGATTGGTGCGGGTGTCCCGGAGATGTTCCCTAAAGCGCTCTGCTAGGAGGCGCCCAGTCTCCCCAATGTAGAGGAGACCGCATCGGGAGCAACGGATACAATAAATGATATTGGTGGATGTGCAGGTAAAACTTTGGATGTGGAAGGCTCCTTTAGGGCCTTGGATGGAGGTGAGGGAGGAGGTGTGGGCGCTAATTTTGCAATTCCTGTCGTGGCAGGGGAAGGTACCAGGATGGGAGGGTGGGTTGTTAGGGGGCGTGGACCTGACCAGGTAGTCACGGAGGGAACGGTCTTTGCGGAAGGCGGAGAGGGGTGGGGAGGGAAATATATCCCTGGTGGTGGGGTCTGTTTGGAGGTGGTGGAAATGTCGGCGGATGATTTGGTTTATGCGAAGGTTGGTAGGGTGGAAGGTGAGCACCAGGGGCATTCTGTCCTTGTTATGGTTGGAGGGGTTGGGTCTGAGGGCGGAGGTGCGGGATGTGAATGAGATGCGTTGGAGGGCATCTTTAACCACGTGGGAAGGGAAATTACGGTCTCTTTAAAAGAAAAAGAGGCCGTCTGGTGTGTTCTAGGTGGAATTGGTCCTCCTGGGAGCAGATACGGCGGAGGCGGAGGAATTGGGAATACGGGATGGCATTTTTGCAGGATGTAGGGTGGGAAGAGGTGTAATCCAGGTAGCTGTGGGATTGCTACCTGAGTTATAGCTAGTAGCCAGGATTGAATGCAGACAAAGCTGCATCGGTGGTGCCCAGAATACCAAGGACAATATACCAGCAACTCCCCTACATTCAAGAGAATAGCTGGGTAAACCCTGGCAGTTAGACATCAACTATGCAGGTCCTTCCATGGGCTCAATGTTTTTAGTCATGTGGATGCCCACTCAAAGTTGCTGGAAGTGCATAGAGTTCATTTGTCAAACATGGGAACAATGATAGAAAAACTGCAAGCATCTTCTGCAATCAAAAATGTTGCTCACACATAATGGGCCATCGTTCACGAGCAGGGAATTTCAGTATTTCCTAAAGTCGAATGGTGGTAGTCTTATAAGGAAGTTCCATGCCATCCATCATCCAACGGTCTGCAGAAAGACCACTGCAAACTTTGAAAGCAGAGCTTTAAAAACAAAGCCTACACCATGACTCGATACCAAACTCTTCTGGTTGTTTCCTTTCTTCCTGCTGGTGGAATATCAATAAAGCTTTACAGACCTCTTGTTCTTCACTGCGTCGTACACCTGCGCACACACGCGACGTGGGTGCTGGGGAAATATAAGCATTGCCACAGTAAGTGCGGGGTAAGAAACGAGCAAACCAGGATTGTCAGAGGTTCTGTTCACTCTGAGAGCTGGATCAGTGAAGGACTCTCCATTTTGTATTTGGTGGAAAAAAAAGTGTAAAAAGAAACTCTTCCAGTTCCTGTTTGATTATAGTCACACCCCTCCTGCAACTACAGGGATAGCTCCAGTGGAGTTGCTAATGGGGAGAAGACTGTGCACCAGGTTAAACCTGATCCTCCCGGTCCTGAAGGGAGTAGGGTGAAACAGCAATGGCGATACTGGACACAAGACGCCTCTAAATGAGAAAGTCAGTTTACTTGGGGGGACGATGTTTGGTGTCGGAACCACGGGAATGGCCCTGTATGGGTAAGAGACATGGGATATGCAAGGTCAGATCCAGAGACGGATAAAGTTGGGGGTAGGAGCGTAGTCCTGAACAAACACAAGGACCGCATGAAAGTTGCAAACGCACAAGCGACGCGGGAACAAACTGTCCCAACTCCTCGAGCACGTTTCGGACTGTTCCGGAAACTGTGGGATCGCCCTGTCCATCAAGTGATGAACATACCTCAGAACCTGAGATGGACATAGTGCATGTCGCTATCTCCATGTCTTTGATGATGAGAGTGAATTTCTCCCGAGATGCTGCAGGCACAAGGGGCAAGTTCCTGTGTGTTACCCGCTGCCCGGATCAGGGGCAGAGTCAGAGGATCCTGAAGCGACTGGGCTTGTATACCCTTAAGTTTAGAAGACTGAGAGGGGATCTGATTGAGACGTATAGGATTATTAAAGGATTGGACACTCTGGCAGCAGGAAACATGTTTCCACTGATGGGTGAGTGCCGAACCAGAGGACACAGCTTAAAAATACAGGCTAAACCATTTAGGACAGAGATGAGGAGAAACTTCTTCACCCAGAGAGTGGTGGCTGTGTGGAATGCTCTGCCTCAGAGGGCAGTGGAGGCCCACTCTCTGGATTCATTTAAGAAAGAGTTGGATAGAGCTCTCAAAGATAGTGGAATCAAGGGTTATGGAGATAAGGCAGGAACAGGTACTGATTAAGGATGATCAGCTATGATTATATTGAATGGTGGTGCAGGCTCGAAGGGCTGAATGGCCTACTCCTGCACCTATTGTCTATTGTCTATTATCCTGATCCAGTGCTAAAATTCCCCAAGAGAAGGTACAATATAAAGGAGCAGCCTGTGTCCCTGGACTCAGGGGAAGAGGGAGGTAGTGATTACAATGAGGTCAGCCAGACCAACCTCATAGAATATGAGTTGCCTGATTGGGGCTGTTAACCTGGTCCACCTGTAAATAAAGTTTGACTTGGTGATGGGACACAGGCTTCTGTGCAGCTATTTCACTGACCTGCCAGCTTCAATGATCCGTGCGCATATACCCCCAGGTCGCTCGGTTCTTACACCCCCCTTTAGAATTGTACCCCCTTTTGTAGAGTGTGTTTCAATGTCCTTCCCACCTGAGAGCAGGGTGCAGCTGATAACCACAGACAGGGTGCTCAGTGGTCTGCTAAAGACACCCCACTAGGGGTGTTGCCCTTTGGGTGGGTATTCTCTGGGTCTTAGTGAGTTTTGAGAAGATTTGTAGCTCAGGTTAAGGTTTTGGATGTAGGTTTGCTCGCTGAGCTGGAAGGTTAATTTCCAGACGTTTCGTCACCATACTAGGTAACATCTTCAGTGAGCCTCAGGCGAAGCAATGCTGATAATTCCTGCTTTCTATTTATATGTTTGGGTTTCCTTGGGTTGGTGCTGTCATGTCCTGTGATGATGCCATGTCCTGTGATGATGTCACTTCCTGTTCTTTTTTGTCAGGGGGGTGGTAGATGAGGTCTAACTCGATGTGTTTGTTGATAGAGTTCTGGTTGGAATGCCAGGCTTCCAGGAATTCTCGTGCGTGTCTTTGTTTGGCTTGTCCTAGGATGGATGTGTTGTCCCAGTCGAAGTGGTGTCCTTCCTCATCCGTATGTGAGGACACCAGTGAGAGAGGGTCATGTCGTTTTGTGGCTAGTTGATGTTCATGTATCCTGGTGGCTAGTTTTCTGTCTGTTTGTCCAATGTAGTGTTTGTTACAGTCCTTGCACGGTACTTTGTAAATGACATTAGTTTTGCTTGTTGTCTGTCTAGGGTCTTTCAAGTTCATCAGCTGCTGTTTTAGTGTGTCGGTGGGTTTGTGGGCTACCACGTTTCTCTGGGTGGTGAGTAGTTCTGGGAGCAGTGTGTGGTGAGATGGGGGGTGGAGTCAAACATGAGGGAAGCCATGGAGCGGGGTATATCATCAACGCGCAAACCTGATCAGAATCAGTGAGAATACTTGCTCAGCCGCACAGTGAGAATCCTTCCAAAGAGTCTTGACACAACTCCGATTGCAGCAGAATGATGTAGGATCCGGCCTCCACCGGCAGCAGCTCGATACCTTTCCTGCCATGTTAATCTGGACTGAATCTTACAGGTTTTTGACTCAGCCCGAGGTACGTCGCGATTTTATTGAAGAGTTCTCTCATGTGAAGCCATTTGTACTTTCTCACTGTATCTTCCCAAACTTCCCCATTCACCCTGTAACCCCGCCCCGTGACATCCCTCTCCATCCAGCTCCATCTTCCCCTCGTTCCTGGAACAATGATCCACACGTCCCGCTATCCTCGCCCCGCCACCTTGTAAAGAGCAGACAGGTACTGGCATTCCAACCCTGCCCTGCCCACCCACGGGTAGTCGGCCTGAAGCTGGCAGAGGAAGGGAAGGTGGTTCTGACTCTCCAACAGGGACCTGGGGTTGGTCCCATGGAGAGACATCCTCTTCCTGGGATACTGTGCGGAGGTCACCAGACACCGGTTCGATGCCTTGTCCGGGTCAGTACCGTCTCCGCATGAATGGTCAGCAGTGCCAAAAGAAAGTCAATGACCTTCTCCACTCTGCCAGGATAAAGGCCTCACCTCTTTTTCTGCTCCCCCCCCACTCTCACTCTTTGCCCGGTCGGTGGACCCTCGTGACCCAGATGTGGTGAGGGCCAGAGACGAGCGGACCCTCCTCAGCGTCAGACGGTAACGTGGAGGTGGAGGGCCTGGTCACCACGTTGAGCTGGGTCTTGCTGCAATTCTCCTGTGATTCTGCCACAGGTCTCACCTGAGCCCATGTCATTCAACCCTGAAGAGATTCCACCTTCTCACGGCTTTACAAAGCAAGCCCAAACAGCTCAGGACAGGGTTTCCACACAAGCCTGACTCCTCCCACCCCTCTCTTCAGCAGATTTACAGTTTTACAGCAGCTCACATTCCTTCACTCCCTCCATCCAACATTCGTTTCCCGAAAGTTTTCTAGTAACCATAGGCCGGTGAGTCTCACTTCTGTTGTGGGCAAAATCTTAGAGAGAATTGTAAGGGATAGGATTTATGAACATCTGGATAGCAATAATGTGATCAAGCATAGTCAGCATGGTTTTGTGAAGGGCAGGTCGTGCCTCACAAACCTTATTGAATTATTTGAGAAGGTGACTAAGGAGGTGGACGAGGGGAAAGCGGTAGATGTGGTGTATATGGATTTTAGTAAGGCGTTTGATAAGGTTCCCCATGGTAGGCTACTTCAAAAAATACGGAGGTATGACATTGAGGGTGAGTTGGAGGTTTGGATTAGGAATTGGCTGGCTGGAAGAAGACAGAGGGTAGTAGTTGATGGTAAAGGTTCATCTTGGAGTGCAGTTACTAGCGGTGTTCCGCAAGGATCTGTTTTGGGACCATTGCTGTTTGTCATTTTTAGAAATGACTTGGAGGAGGAGCTAAAAGGTTGGGTGAGCAAGTTTGCGGATGATACCAAAGTCGGTGGAGTTGTTGACAGTGAGGAAGGATGTGTCAGGTTACAGCGGGATATAGATAAGTTGCAGAGCTGGGCAGAAAGGTGGCAAATGGAGTTCAATGTAGGTAAGTGTGAGGTGATTCACTTTGGTAAGAGTAACAAAAAGATGGGGTACTGGGCTAATGGTCGGATACTTGGTATTGTGGATGAGCAGAGGGATCTTGGTGTCCATGTACACAGATCTTTGAAAGTTGCCACCCAGGTAAATAGTGCGGTGAAGAAGGCATATGGCGCACTGGCTTTTATTGGTAGAGGAATTGAGTTCCGGAGTCCTGAGGTCATGTTGCAGTTGTATAAGACTCTGGTGCGGCCGCATCTGGAGTATTGTGTGCAGTTTTGGTGGCCATACTATAGGAAGGATGTGGAGGCACTGGAACAGGTGCAGAGGAGGTTTACCAGGACGTTGCCTGGTATGGTAGGAAGATCGTATGAGGAAAGGCTGAGGCACTTGGGGCTGTTTTCATTGGAGAAAAGAAGATTTAGGGGTGACTTGATAGAGGTGTACAAGATGATTAGGGGTTTA
This sequence comes from Chiloscyllium plagiosum, assembly GCF_037043375.1. Lineage (NCBI taxonomy): Eukaryota > Metazoa > Chordata > Chondrichthyes > Orectolobiformes > Hemiscylliidae > Chiloscyllium > Chiloscyllium plagiosum. The sequence continues at coordinate 155,248,024 of NW_028270140.1, forward strand.
CATAGGGTTGACCGTGAGAACGTTTTTCCACGTATGGAGTCAGCTATTACAAGGGGGCATAGCTTTAAATTAAGGGGTGGTAGGTATAGGACAGATGTTAGGGGTAGGTTCTTTACTCAGCGAGTCGTGAGTTCATGGAATGCCCTGCCAGTAGCAGTGGTGGACTCTCCCTCATTATGGGCATTTAAACGGGCATTGGATAGGCATATGGTGGATAGTGGGCTAGTGTAGGTTAGGAGGGCTTGGATCGGCGCAACATCGAGGGCCGAAGGGCCTGTACTGCGCTGTATTCTTCTATGTTCTATGTTCTAATCCGAAAGAATTAAGATGGAACCCTGTGGCACACCGATGAAAGTTCCATTGAATCTGACTCTGTTTCCTGTTAGGTGGACAATCCTCTCTCCCTACACTATAACCTTTTATCTTGCACGCTAACCTTTGACCTGCACGTTATCAAATACTTTCTGGAAATCTAAGTCCAACACATTCACTTTGTCCACAACACAGGTTCCTTTTTCAAAAATCTCTATACTATGATAAATCCATGTTGGTTTTGCCTGATTACCTTGAATTTATCTGTGTTCTGAGAAAAAAAAATCTTCAATTTTTTTTTCAATCCAATTGATTTGTGGCCGGCACGGTGGTTAGCACTGCTGCCTCACAGCGCCAGAGACCCGGTTCAATTCCCGCCTCAGGCGACTGACTGTGTGGAGTTTGCACATTCTCCCCGTGTCTGCGTGGGTTTCCTCCAGGTGCTCCTGTTTCCTCCCACAGTCCAAAGATGTGCAGGTCAGGTGAATTGGCCATGCTAAATTGCCTGTAGTGTTAGGTAAAAGGGGTAAATGTAGGGCTATGGGTGGGTTGCGCTTCGGAGGGTGGGTGAGGACTTGTTGGGCTGAAGGGCCTGTTTCCACACTGTAAGTAATCTAATCTAATCTGATTGAGGTGGCAGGGTGGCTCAGTGGTTAGCACTGCTGCCTCACAGTGTCAGGGACCCAAGTTCGATTCCAGCCTCGGGCAACTGTCTGTGTGGAGTTTGCACATTCTCCCCGTATCTGCGTGGGTTTCCTCCGGGTGCTCCGGTTTCCTCCCACAATCCAAAAAATGTGCAGGTTAGGTGAATTGGCCATAGTGTTCAGGGATGTGTAGGTTAGGTGCATTAGTCAGGGGTAAATATAGGGTAGGGGAATGGCTCTGGGTGGGTTACTCTTTGGAGGGTCAGTGTGGACCTGTTGGGCTGAAGGGCCTGTTTCCACACTGCAGGGATCCTATGATTCTAAGTATCCCCGTCCTCAATGATGGAACAACCCAGCACACCAGGGCAAAAGATAAGGCTGAAATTTTCACAACAATCTTCAGTCAGAAGTGCCAAATGGATGATCCATCTCAGCCTCCTCCAGTGGTCCCCCAGCATCACAGGTACCAGTCTTCAATCCATTCCACGTGATATCAAGAAATGCATTGAAGCCCTGGATATTGTAAAGGCTGTGGGCCCTGAGAACATTCCAGCCATAGTACAGAAGGCCTGTGCTCCAGAACTCCCTGCTCCCCTAGCCAAGCTGTTCCAGTCCAGTTACATCACTGGCACCTGCCCGACAATGTGGAAAACTGCCCAGGTACGTCCTGTACACAAAATGCAGGACAAATCCAACCCAGCCCATTCCCACCCCATCAGCCTACTCTCCATCCTCAGTAACGTGATGGAAGGGGTCAGTAACAGGGCTATCAAGCAGCACCTGCTCAGCAATAACCTGCTCAGTGACCCCCAGTTTGGGTTCCCCCAGGGTCACTCAGCTCCTGACCTCATTACAGCCTTGGGTCAAACATGGACAAAAGAGCTGAATCCCAGAGGGGAGGGGAGAGGGACAGCTCTTGATATCAAGGCTGTATTCGACCGAGTGTGGCATCAAGGAGCCCTGGCAAAACAGGAATCAATGGGTATCAGAGGACCAACTCTCTGGTGGTTAGAGCCATCCCTGGCACAGAGGAAGATGGTTGGGGTTGTTGGAGGTCAGTCATGTCAGCTCCAGGACAGCTCTGCAGGAGTCCCTCAGGATAGTGTCCTCGACCCAACCATCTTCAGCTGCTTCATCAATGACCTTCCCTCCATCACAAGGTCAGAAGTGGGGGATGTTCCCTGATGATTGTACAGTGTTCAGCACCTTTCACAACTCCTCAGGTACTGAAGCAGTCCACGTTCAAATGGAACAAGATCTGGACAATATCCAGGCTTTGGCTGAAAAGTGGCAAGAAATGTTTATGCCATACAAATGATCACAAGACAGAATCAAAACATCATCTCTTATTATTCAGTGGTGTTACGGTCTCTGAATCCCCCACTGTCAACATCATTGGGGTTCCATTAACCACAAACTGGCCTCACCACATAAACACAGCGGCTTCAAGAACTGGTCAGAGACTGGGAATACTGCAGCAAGTAACTCCCCTCCTGACTCCCCAAAGCCTGTCCACCATCTACAAGGCACAAGTCAGGAGTGTGGTGCAATACTCCCCTCTTGCCCTGGATGGGGGCAACTCCAACAACACTCAAACTCAACACCATCCAGGACAAAGCAACCACTTGATTGGCACCACATCCACAAACATCCCCTCCCTCCCCCACCGACCCTCAGTAGCAGCAGTGTGTACGATCTACAAGATGCACTGCAGAAATTCACCAAAAATCCTCAGACAGCACCTTCCAAACCCACCACCACTTCCATCTAGAAGGACAAGGGCAGCAGGTACATGGGAACACCACCCCCTGCAAGTTCCCCTCCAAGCCCCTCACCATCCTGACTTGGAAATATATCACCGTTCCTTCAGTGTCCCGGGGTCAGAATCCTGGAATTCCCTCCCTCAGGGCATTGTGGGTCTAGTTATAGACAACAGAGCTTCAAAAAGACAGCTGCCCACCACCTTCTCTTGGGCAGTTAGCATTGGGCAATAAATGTTGGCCTGCAGGGAATACCCACAATCCCATGAACGAAAGAAAATAAGACCACTTTCCTTTGGGGCAGCACGGTGGCTCAGTAGTTAGCACTGCTGTCTGGAGGACATGGATTTGGTCCGAAACTCAGGTGACTGTGTGGAGTTTGCATGTTCTCCCTGTGTCTGCGTGGGTTTCCTCTGGGTACTCCGGTTTCCTCCGACAGTCCAGAGGCCGTGGGGAATGCAGGGTGACAGGGATGGAGTGGGTCTGGGTGGGCTGCACTTTGCTGGGTCGATCTGAGTTGAATGGCCTGCTTCCACACTATAGGGATTCTCTCTTGTAGAAAGTAGTAACCGCAGTGTAACTTATAGGGAATAGCATCCCCTGCAGGTATTACGGAGAACTGCTGCTCCTGTATATATTGTCGAGATGATTCGGAGATGCCGGTGTTGGACTGGAGTGGACAAAGTTAAAAATCACACAACACCAGGTTATAGTCCAACAGGTTTAATCGGAAGCACACTAGCTTTCGGAGCGATGCTCCTTCATCAGGTGGTAGTGGAGGGAGTAACCCTAACACACAGCATTTATAGCAAACATTTACAGTGTGATGTAACTGAAATTATACATTGATTGTTAAGTCTTTCACCTGTTTGAACTCCATAATAGTGTCAGCTCTTTCATGTGTATGTTGAAGGTGTTGGCCCCCTGTGTGCTCTGTCTGTGCCATGATGTTTAGTTCATTCTAATCTAAAAAGTGAGATAACACTCTCCCCACTCCCACTCAGCTCCTCACTCTCCCCTCTCCCACTCAGCTCCTCACTCTCCCCGCTCCCACTCAGCTCCTCACTCTCCCCTCTCCCACTCAGCTCCTCACTCTCCTCTCTCCCACTCAGCTCCTCACTCTCCCCGCTCCCACTCAGCTCCTCACTCTCCCCTCTCCCACTCAGCTCCTCACTCTCCCCTCTCCCACTCAGCTCCTCACTCTCCCCGCTCCCACTCAGCTCCTCACTCTCCCCGCTCCCACTCAGCTCCTCACTCTCCCCGCTCCCACTCAGCTCCTCACTCTCCCCGCTCCCACTCAGCTCCTCACTCTCCCCGCTCCCACTCAGCTCCTCACTCTCCCCGCTCCCACTCAGCTCCTCACTCTCCCCGCTCCCACTCAGCTCCTCACTCTCCCCGCTCCCACTCAGCTCCTCACTCTCCCCGCTCCCACTCAGCTCCTCGCTCTCCCCGCTCCCACTCAGCTCCTCACTCTCCCCGCTCCCACTCAGCTCCTCACTCTCCTCTCTCCCACTCAGCTCCTGACTCTCCCCGCTCCCACTCAGCTCCTCACTCTCCCCGCTCCCACTCAGCTCCTCACTCTCCCCGCTCCCACTCAGCTCCTCACTCTCCTCTCTCCCACTCAGCTCGTCACTCTCCCCGCTCCCACTCAGCTCCTCACTCTCCCCGCTCCCACTCAGCTCCTCACTCTCCCCGCTCCCACTCAGCTCCTCACTCTCCCCGCTCCCACTCAGCTCCTCACTCTCCCCTCTCCCACTCAGCTCCTCTCTCTCCCTGCTCCCACTCAGCTCCTCTCTCTCCCCGCTCCCACTCAGCTCCTCACTCTCCCACTCAGCTCCTCATTCTCCCACTAAGCTCCTCACTCTCCCCGCTCCCACTCAGCTCCTCACACTCCCTGCTCCCACTCAGCTCCTCACTCTCCCACTCAGCTCCTCATTCTCCCACTAAGCTCCTCACTCTCCCCTCTCCCACTCAGCTCCTCACACTCCCTGCTCCCACTCAGCTCCTCACTCTCCCCGCTCCCACTCAGCTCCTCACTCTCCCCGCTCCCACTCAGCTCCTCACTCTCCCCGCTCCCACTCAGCTCCTCACTCTCCCCGCTCCCACTCAGCTCCTCACTCTCCCCGCTCCCACTCAGCTCCTCGCTCTCCCCGCTCCCACTCAGCTCCTCGCTCTCCCCGCTCCCACTCAGCTCCTCGCTCTCCCCGCTCCCACTCAGCTCCTCGCTCTCCCCGCTCCCACTCAGCTCCTCACTCTCCCCGCTCCCACTCAGCTCCTCACTCTCCCCGCTCCCACTCAGCTCCTCGCTCTCCCCGCTCCCACTCAGCTCCTCACTCTCCCCGCTCCCACTCAGCTCCTCACTCTCCCCGCTCCCACTCAGCTCCTCACTCTCCTCTCTCCCACTCAGCTCCTGACTCTCCCCGCTCCCACTCAGCTCCTCACTCTCCCCGCTCCCACTCAGCTCCTCACTCTCCCCGCTCCCACTCAGCTCCTCACTCTCCCCGCTCCCACTCAGCTCCTCACTCTCCCCGTTCCCACTCAGCTCCACACTCTCCCCGCTCTCACTCAGCTCCTGACTCTCCCCGCTCCCACTCAGCTCCTCACTCTCCCCGCTCCCACTCAGCTCCTCACTCTCCCCGCTCCCACTCAGCTCCTCACTCTCCCCGCTCCCACTCAGCTCCTCACTCTCCCCGCTCCCACTCAGCTCCTCGCTCTCCCCGCTCCCACTCAGCTCCTCGCTCTCCTCTCTTCCACTCAGCTCCTCACTCTCCCCGCTCCCACTCAGCTCCTCACTCTCCCCGCTCCCACTCAGCTCCTCACTCTCCCCGCTCCCACTCAGCTCCTCACTCTCCCCTGCTCCCACTCAGCTCCTCACTCTCCTCTCTCCCACTCAGCTCCTCAGTCTCCCTGCTCCCACTCAGCTCCTCACTCTCCCTGCTCCCACTCAGCTCCTCACTCTCCCCGCTCCCACTCAGCTCCTCACTCTCCCCGCTCCCACTCAGCTCCTCACTCTCCCCTCTCCCACTCAGCTCCTCTCTCTCCCCACTCCCACTCAGCTCCTCACTCTCCCACTCAGCTCCTCACTCTCCCCGCTCCCACTCAGCTCCTCACTCTCCCCGCTCCCACTCAGCTCCTCGCTCTCCCCGCTCCCACTCAGCTCCTCACTCTCCTCTCTCCCACTCAGCTCCTCACTCTCCTCTCTCCCACTCAGCTCCTCACTCTCCCCGCTCCCACTCAGCTCCTCACTCTCCCCGCTCCCACTCAGCTCCTCACTCTCCCCGCTCCCACTCAGCTCCTCACTCTCCCCTGCTCCCACTCAGCTCCTCACTCTCCTCTCTCCCACTCAGCTCCTCAGTCTCCCTGCTCCCACTCAGCTCCTCACTCTCCCTGCTCCCACTCAGCTCCTCACTCTCCCCGCTCCCACTCAGCTCCTCACTCTCCCCGCTCCCACTCAGCTCCTCACTCTCCCCTCTCCCACTCAGCTCCTCTCTCTCCCCGCTCCCACTCAGCTCCTCACTCTCCCACTCAGCTCCTCACTCTCCCCGCTCCCACTCAGCTCCTCACTCTCCCCGCTCCCACTCAGCTCCTCACTCTCCCCGCTCCCACTCAGCTCCTCACTCTCCCCTGCTCCCACTCAGCTCCTCACTCTCCTCTCTCCCACTCAGCTCCTCAGTCTCCCTGCTCCCACTCAGCTCCTCACTCTCCCCGCTCCCACTCAGCTCCTCACTCTCCCCGCTCCCACTCAGCTCCTCACTCTCCCCGCTCCCACTCAGCTCCTCACTCTCCCCGCTCCCACTCAGCTCCTCACTCTCCCCGCTCCCACTCAGCTCCTCTCTCTCCCCGCTCCCACTCAGCTCCTCTCTCTCCCCGCTCCCACTCAGCTCCTCACTCTCCCACTCAGCTCCTCATTCTCCCACTCAGCTCCTCACTCTCCCCTCTCCCACTCAGCTCCTCTCTCTCCCCGCTCCCACTCAGCTCCTCACTCTCCCACTCAGCTCCTCATTCTCCCACTCAGTGCCTCATTCTCCCCGCTCCCACTCAGCTCCTCTCTCTCCCCGCTCCCACTCAGCTCCTCTCTCTCCCCGCTCCCACTCAGCTCCTCACTCTCCCCGCTCCCACTCAGCTCCTCACTCTCCCCGCTCCCACTCAGCTCCTCGCTCTCCCCCTCCCACTCAGCTCCTCACTCTCCCCGCTCCCACTCAGCTCCTCACTCTCCCCGCTCCCACTCAGCTCCTCATTCTCCCCGCTCCCACTCAGCTCCTCTCTCTCCCCGCTCCCACTCAGCTCCTCTCTCTCCCCGCTCCCACTCAGCTCCTCACTCTCCCCGTTCCCACTTACCTCCTCACTCTCCCCGCTCCCACTCAGCTCCTCACTCTCCCCGCTCCCACTCAGCTCCTCACTCTCCCCGCTCCCACTCAGCTCCTCACTCTCCCCGCTCCCACTCAGCTCCTCACTCTCCCCTCTCCCACTCAGCTCCTCTCTCTCCCCGCTCCCACTCAGCTCCTCACTATCCCCGCTCCCACTCAGCTCCTCTCTCTCCCCACTCCCACTCAGCTCCTCACTCTCCTCTCTCCCACTCAGCTCCTGACTCTCCCCGCTCCCACTCAGCTCCTCACTCTCCCTGCTCCCACTCAGCTCCTCTCTCTCCCCGCTCCCACTCAGCTCCTCACTCTCCTCTCTCCCACTCAGCTCCTGACTCTCCCCGCTCCCACTCAGCTCCTCACTCTCCCTGCTCCCACTCAGCTCCTCTCTCTCCCCGCTCCCACTCAGCTCCTCACTCTCCCCGCTCCCACTCAGCTCCTCACTCTCCCACTCAGCTCCTCATTCTCCCACTAAGCTCCTCACTCTCCCCTCTCCCACTCAGCTCCTCACTCTCCCCGCTCCCACTCAGCTCCTCACACTCCCTGCTCCCACTCAGCTCCTCACTCTCCCACTCAGCTCCTCATTCTCCCACTAAGCTCCTCACTCTCCCCTCTCCCACTCAGCTCCTCACACTCCCTGCTCCCACTCAGCTCCTCACTCTCCCCGCTCCCACTCAGCTCCTCACTCTCCCCTCTCCCACTCAGCTCCTCACACTCCCTGCTCCCACTCAGCTCCTCACTCTCCCCGCTCCCACTCAGCTCCTCACTCTCCCCTCTCCCACTCAGCTCCTCACTCTCCCACTCAGCTCCTCACTCTCCCCGCTCCCACTCAGCTCCTCACTCTCCCCGCTCCCACTCAGCTCCTCACTCTCCCCGCTCCCACTCAGCTCCTCACTCTCCCCTCTCCCACTCAGCTCCTCACACTCCCTGCTCCCACTCAGCTCCTCACTCTCCCCGCTCCCACTCAGCTCCTCACTCTCCCCGCTCCCACTCAGCTCCTCACTCTCCCCGCTCCCACTCAGCTCCTCACTCTCCCCGCTCCCACTCAGCTCCTCACTCTCCCCGCTCCCACTCAGCTCCTCACTCTCCCCGCTCCCACTCAGCTCCTCACTCTCCCCGCTCCCACTCAGCTCCTCGCTCTCCCCGCTCCCACTCAGCTCCTCGCTCTCCCCGCTCCCACTCAGCTCCTCACTCTCCCCGCTCCCACTCAGCTCCTCACTCTCCCCGCTCCCACTCAGCTCCTCACTCTCCCCGCTCCCACTCAGCTCCTCACTCTCCCCGCTCCCACTCAGCTCCTCGCTCTCCCGCTCCCACTCAGCTCCTCGCTCTCCCCGCTCCCACTCAGCTCCTCACTCTCCCCGCTCCCACTCAGCTCCTCACTCTCCTCTCTCCCACTCAGCTCCTGACTCTCCCCGCTCCCACTCAGCTCCTCACTCTCCCCGCTCCCACTCAGCTCCTCACTCTCCCCGCTCCCACTCAGCTCCTCACTCTCCCCGCTCCCACTCAGCTCCTCGCTCTCCCCGCTCCCACTCAGCTCCTCACTCTCCCCGCTCCCACTCAGCTCCTCACTCTCCCCGCTCCCACTCAGCTCCTCACTCTCCCCGCTCCCACTCAGCTCCTCGCTCTCCCCGCTCCCACTCAGCTCCTCGCTCTCCCCGCTCCCACTCAGCTCCACACTCTCCCCGCTCTCACTCAGCTCCTGACTCTCCCCGCTCCCACTCAGCTCCTCACTCTCCCCGCTCCCACTCAGCTCCTCGCTCTCCCCGCTCCCACTCAGCTCCTCACTCTCCTCTCTCCCACTCAGCTCCTCACTCTCCCCGCTCCCACTCAGCTCCTCACTCTCCCCGCTCCCACTCAGCTCCTCACTCTCCCCGCTCCCACTCAGCTCCTCACTCTCCCCTGCTCCCACTCAGCTCCTCACTCTCCTCTCTCCCACTCAGCTCCTCAGTCTCCCTGCTCCCACTCAGCTCCTCACTCTCCCTGCTCCCACTCAGCTCCTCACTCTCCCCGCTCCCACTCAGCTCCTCACTCTCCCCGCTCCCACTCAGCTCCTCACTCTCCCCTCTCCCACTCAGCTCCTCTCTCTCCCCGCTCCCACTCAGCTTCTCACTCTCCCCGCTCCCACTCAGCTTCTCACTCTCCCCGCTCCCACTCAGCTCCTCACTCTCCCCGCTCCCACTCAGCTCCTCACTCTCCCCGCTCCCACTCAGCTCCTCTCTCTCCCCGCTCCCACTCAGCTCCTCTCTCTCCCCGCTCCCACTCAGCTCCTCACTCTCCCCTCTCCCACTCAGCTCCTCACTCTCCCCGCTCCCACTCAGCTCCTCACTCTCCCCTCTCCCACTCAGCTCCTCATTCTCCCACTCAGCTCCTCACTCTCCCCGCTCCCACTCAGCTCCTCTCTCTCCCCGCTCCCACTCAGCTCCTCACTCTCCCCTCTCCCACTCAGCTCCTCGCTCTCCCCGCTCCCACTCAGCTCCTCGCTCTCCCCGCTCCCACTCAGCTCCTCGCTCTCCTCTCTCCCACTCAGCTCCTGACTCTCCCCGCTCCCACTCAGCTCCTCACTCTCCCCGCTCCCACTCAGCTCCTCACTCTCCCCGCTCCCACTCAGCACCTCACTCTCCCCGCTCCCACTCAGCACCTCACTCTCCCCGCTCCCACTCAGCTCCTCACTCTCCCCGCTCCCACTCAGCTCCTCTCTCTCCCCGCTCCCACTCAGCACCTCACTCTCCCCGCTCCCACTCAGCTCCTCACTCTCCCCGCTCCCACTCAGCTCCTCACTCTCCCACTCAGCTCCTCATTCTCCCACTCAGCTCCTCACTCTCCCCGCTCCCACTCAGCTCCTCACTCTCCCCTCTCCCACTAAGCTCCTCACTCTCCCCGCTCCCACTCAGCTCCTCACTCTCCCCGCTCCCACTCTGCTCCTCACTCTCCCCGCTCCCACTCAACTCCTCACTCTCCCCTCTCCCACTCAGCTCCTCACTCTCCCCGCTCCCACTCAGCTCCTCACTCTTCCCTCTCCCACTCAGCTCCTCACTCTCCCCGCTCCCACTCAGCTCCTCACTCTCCCCGCTCCCACTCAGCTCCCCACTCTCCCCGCTCCCACTCAGCTCCTCACTCTCCCCTCTCCAACTAAGCTCCTCACTCTCCCCGCTCCCACTCAGCTCCTCACTCTCCCCGCTCCCTCTCAGCTCCTCACTCTCCCCGCTCCCTCTCAGCTCCTCACTCTCCCCGCTCCCACTCAGCTCCTCCCTCTCACTCTCCCACTCAGCTCCTCACTCTCCCCGCTCCCACTCAGCTCCTCACTCTCCCCGCTCCCACTCAGCTCCTCACTCTCCCCTCTCCCACTCAGCTCCTCACTCTCCCCGCTCCCACTCAGCTCCTCACTCTCCCTGCTCCCACTCAGCTCCTCACTCTCCTCTCTCCCACTCAGCTCCCCACTCTCCCCGCTCCCACTCAGCTCCTCACTCTCCCCTCTCCAACTAAGCTCCTCACTCTCCCCGCTCCCACTCAGCTCCTCACTCTCCCCGCTCCCTCTCAGCTCCTCACTCTCCCCGCTCCCTCTCAGCTCCTCACTCTCCCCGCTCCCTCTCAGCTCCTCACTCTCCCCGCTCCCACTCACCTCCTCACTCTCCCCGTTCCCACTCATCTCCTCACTCTCCCAACTCCCACACATCTCCTCACTCTCCCCTCTCATACTCAGCTCCTCACTCTCCGCACTCCCACACATCTCCTCACTCTCCCCGCTCCCACTCAGCTCCTCGCTCTCCCCGCTCCCACTCAGCTCCTCACTCTCCCCGCTCCCACTCAGCTCCTCACTCTCCCCGCTCCCACTCAGCTCCTCACTCTCCTCTCTCCCACTCAGCTCCTGACTCTCCCCGCTCCCACTCAGCTCCTCACTCTCCCCGCTCCCACTCAGCTCCTCACTCTCCCCGCTCCCACTCAGCACCTCACTCTCCCCGCTCCCACTCAGCTCCTCACTCTCCCCGCTCCCACTCAGCTCCTCACTCTCCCCGTTCCCACTCAGCTCCACACTCTCCCCGCTCTCACTCAGCTCCTGACTCTCCCCGCTCCCACTCAGCTCCTCACTCTCCCCGCTCCCACTCAGCTCCTCAATCTCCCCGCTCCCACTCAGCTCCTCACTCTCCCCGCTCCCACTCAGCTCCTCACTCTCCCCGCTCCCACTCAGCTCCTCGCTCTCCCCGCTCCCACTCAGCTCCTCGCTCTCCTCTCTTCCACTCAGCTCCTCACTCTCCCCGCTCCCACTCAGCTCCTCACTCTCCCCGCTCCCACTCAGCTCCTCACTCTCCCCTGCTCCCACTCAGCTCCTCACTCTCCTCTTTCCCACTCAGCTCCTCAGTCTCCCTGCTCCCACTCAGCTCCTCACTCTCCCTGCTCCCACTCAGCTCCTCACTCTCCCCGCTCCCACTCAGCTCCTCACTCTCCCCGCTCCCACTCAGCTCCTCACTCTCCCCTCTCCCACTCAGCTCCTCTCTCTCCCCACTCCCACTCAGCTCCTCACTCTCCCACTCAGCTCCTCACTCTCCCCGCTCCCACTCAGCTCCTCACTCTCCCCGCTCCCACTCAGCTCCTCGCTCTCCCCGCTCCCACTCAGCTCCTCACTCTCCTCTCTCCCACTCAGCTCCTCACTCTCCTCTCTCCCACTCAGCTCCTCACTCTCCCCGCTCCCACTCAGCTCCTCACTCTCCCCGCTCCCACTCAGCTCCTCACTCTCCCCGCTCCCACTCAGCTCCTCACTCTCCCCTGCTCCCACTCAGCTCCTCACTCTCCTCTCTCCCACTCAGCTCCTCAGTCTCCCTGCTCCCACTCAGCTCCTCACTCTCCCTGCTCCCACTCAGCTCCTCACTCTCCCCGCTCCCACTCAGCTCCTCACTCTCCCCGCTCCAACTCAGCTCCTCACTCTCCCCTCTCCCACTCAGCTCCTCTCTCTCCCCGCTCCCACTCAGCTCCTCACTCTCCCACTCAGCTCCTCACTCTCCCCGCTCCCACTCAGCTCCTCACTCTCCCCGCTCCCACTCAGCTCCTCACTCTCCCCGCTCCCACTCAGCTCCTCACTCTCCCCTGCTCCCACTCAGCTCCTCACTCTCCTCTCTCCCACTCAGCTCCTCAGTCTCCCTGCTCCCACTCAGCTCCTCACTCTCCCCGCTCCCACTCAGCTCCTCACTCTCCCCGCTCCCACTCAGCTCCTCACTCTCCCCGCTCCCACTCAGCTCCTCACTCTCCCCGCTCCCACTCAGCTCCTCACTCTCCCCGCTCCCACTCAGCTCCTCTCTCTCCCCGCTCCCACTCAGCTCCTCTCTCTCCCCGCTCCCACTCAGCTCCTCACTCTCCCACTCAGCTCCTCATTCTCCCACTCAGCTCCTCACTCTCCCCTCTCCCACTCAGCTCCTCTCTCTCCCCGCTCCCACTCAGCTCCTCACTCTCCCACTCAGCTCCTCATTCTCCCACTCAGTGCCTCATTCTCCCCGCTCCCACTCAGCTCCTCTCTCTCCCCGCTCCCACTCAGCTCCTCTCTCTCCCCGCTCCCACTCAGCTCCTCACTCTCCCCGCTCCCACTCAGCTCCTCACTCTCCCCGCTCCCACTCAGCTCCTCGCTCTCCCCCTCCCACTCAGCTCCTCACTCTCCCCGCTCCCACTCAGCTCCTCACTCTCCCCGCTCCCACTCAGCTCCTCATTCTCCCCGCTCCCACTCAGCTCCTCTCTCTCCCCGCTCCCACTCAGCTCCTCTCTCTCCCCGCTCCCACTCAGCTCCTCACTCTCCCCGTTCCCACTTACCTCCTCACTCTCCCCGCTCCCACTCAGCTCCTCACTCTCCCCGCTCCCACTCAGCTCCTCACTCTCCCCGCTCCCACTCAGCTCCTCACTCTCCCCGCTCCCACTCAGCTCCTCACTCTCCCCTCTCCCACTCAGCTCCTCTCTCTCCCCGCTCCCACTCAGCTCCTCACTATCCCCGCTCCCACTCAGCTCCTCTCTCTCCCCACTCCCACTCAGCTCCTCACTCTCCTCTCTCCCACTCAGCTCCTGACTCTCCCCGCTCCCACTCAGCTCCTCACTCTCCCTGCTCCCACTCAGCTCCTCTCTCTCCCCGCTCCCACTCAGCTCCTCACTCTCCTCTCTCCCACTCAGCTCCTGACTCTCCCCGCTCCCACTCAGCTCCTCACTCTCCCTGCTCCCACTCAGCTCCTCTCTCTCCCCGCTCCCACTCAGCTCCTCACTCTCCCCGCTCCCACTCAGCTCCTCACTCTCCCACTCAGCTCCTCATTCTCCCACTAAGCTCCTCACTCTCCCCTCTCCCACTCAGCTCCTCACTCTCCCCGCTCCCACTCAGCTCCTCACACTCCCTGCTCCCACTCAGCTCCTCACTCTCCCACTCAGCTCCTCATTCTCCCACTAAGCTCCTCACTCTCCCCTCTCCCACTCAGCTCCTCACACTCCCTGCTCCCACTCAGCTCCTCACTCTCCCCGCTCCCACTCAGCTCCTCACTCTCCCCTCTCCCACTCAGCTCCTCACACTCCCTGCTCCCACTCAGCTCCTCACTCTCCCCGCTCCCACTCAGCTCCTCACTCTCCCCTCTCCCACTCAGCTCCTCACTCTCCCACTCAGCTCCTCACTCTCCCCGCTCCCACTCAGCTCCTCACTCTCCCCGCTCCCACTCAGCTCCTCACTCTCCCCGCTCCCACTCAGCTCCTCACTCTCCCCTCTCCCACTCAGCTCCTCACACTCCCTGCTCCCACTCAGCTCCTCACTCTCCCCGCTCCCACTCAGCTCCTCACTCTCCCCGCTCCCACTCAGCTCCTCACTCTCCCCGCTCCCACTCAGCTCCTCACTCTCCCCGCTCCCACTCAGCTCCTCACTCTCCCCGCTCCCACTCAGCTCCTCACTCTCCCCGCTCCCACTCAGCTCCTCACTCTCCCCGCTCCCACTCAGCTCCTCGCTCTCCCCGCTCCCACTCAGCTCCTCACTCTCCCCGCTCCCACTCAGCTCCTCACTCTCCCCGCTCCCACTCAGCTCCTCACTCTCCCCGCTCCCACTCAGCTCCTCACTCTCCCCGCTCCCACTCAGCTCCTCACTCTCCCCGCTCCCACTCAGCTCCTCGCTCTCCCGCTCCCACTCAGCTCCTCGCTCTCCCCGCTCCCACTCAGCTCCTCACTCTCCCCGCTCCCACTCAGCTCCTCACTCTCCTCTCTCCCACTCAGCTCCTGACTCTCCCCGCTCCCACTCAGCTCCTCACTCTCCCCGCTCCCACTCAGCTCCTCACTCTCCCCGCTCCCACTCAGCTCCTCACTCTCCCCGCTCCCACTCAGCTCCTCACTCTCCCCGCTCCCACTCAGCTCCTCGCTCTCCCTGCTCCCACTCAGCTCCTCGCTCTCCCCGCTCCCACTCAGCTCCTCACTCTTCCCGCTCCCACTCAGCTCCTCGCTCTCCCCGCTCCCACTCAGCTCCACACTCTCCCCGCTCTCACTCAGCTCCTGACTCTCCCCGCTCCCACTCAGCTCCTCACTCTCCCCGCTCCCACTCAGCTCCTCGCTCTCCCCGCTCCCACTCAGCTCCTCACTCTCCTCTCTCCCACTCAGCTCCTCACTCTCCCCGCTCCCACTCAGCTCCTCACTCTCCCCGCTCCCACTCAGCTCCTCACTCTCCCCGCTCCCACTCAGCTCCTCACTCTCCCCTGCTCCCACTCAGCTCCTCACTCTCCTCTCTCCCACTCAGCTCCTCAGTCTCCCTGCTCCCACTCAGCTCCTCACTCTCCCTGCTCCCACTCAGCTCCTCACTCTCCCCGCTCCCACTCAGCTCCTCACTCTCCCCGCTCCCACTCAGCTCCTCACTCTCCCCTCTCCCACTCAGCTCCTCTCTCTCCCCGCTCCCACTCAGCTCCTCACTCTCCCCGCTCCCACTCAGCTCCTCACTCTCCCCGCTCCCACTCAGCTCCTCACTCTCCCCTGCTCCCACTCAGCTCCTCACTCTCCTCTCTCCCACTCAGCTCCTCAGTCTCCCTGCTCCCACTCAGCTCCTCACTCTCCCCGCTCCCACTCAGCTCCTCACTCTCCCCGCTCCCACTCAGCTCCTCACTCTCCCCGCTCCCACTCAGCTCCTCACTCTCCCCGCTCCCACTCAGCTCCTCTCTCTCCCCGCTCCCACTCAGCTCCTCTCTCTCCCCGCTCCCACTCAGCTCCTCACTCTCCCCTCTCCCACTCAGCTCCTCACTCTCCCCGCTCCCACTCAGCTCCTCACTCTCCCCTCTCCCACTCAGCTCCTCATTCTCCCACTCAGCTCCTCACTCTCCCCGCTCCCACTCAGCTCCTCTCTCTCCCCGCTCCCACTCAGCTCCTCACTCTCCCCTCTCCCACTCAGCTCCTCGCTCTCCCCGCTCCCACTCAGCTCCTCGCTCTCCCCGCTCCCACTCAGCTCCTCGCTCTCCTCTCTCCCACTCAGCTCCTGACTCTCCCCGCTCCCACTCAGCTCCTCACTCTCCCCGCTCCCACTCAGCTCCTCACTCTCCCCGCTCCCACTCAGCACCTCACTCTCCCCGCTCCCACTCAGCACCTCACTCTCCCCGCTCCCACTCAGCTCCTCACTCTCCCCGCTCCCACTCAGCTCCTCTCTCTCCCCGCTCCCACTCAGCACCTCACTCTTCCCGCTCCCACTCAGCTCCTCACTCTCCCCGCTCCCACTCAGCTCCTCACTCTCCCACTCAGCTCCTCATTCTCCCACTCAGCTCCTCACTCTCCCCGCTCCCACTCAGCTCCTCACTCTCCCCTCTCCCACTAAGCTCCTCACTCTCCCCGCTCCCACTCAGCTCCTCACTCTCCCCGCTCCCACTCTGCTCCTCACTCTCCCCGCTCCCACTCAACTCCTCACTCTCCCCTCTCCCACTCAGCTCCTCACTCTCCCCGCTCCCACTCAGCTCCTCACTCTTCCCTCTCCCACTCAGCTCCTCACTCTCCCCGCTCCCACTCAGCTCCTCACTCTCCCCGCTCCCACTCAGCTCCCCACTCTCCCCGCTCCCACTCAGCTCCTCACTCTCCCCTCTCCAACTAAGCTCCTCACTCTCCCCGCTCCCACTCAGCTCCTCACTCTCCCCGCTCCCTCTCAGCTCCTCACTCTCCCCGCTCCCTCTCAGCTCCTCACTCTCCCCGCTCCCACTCAGCTCCTCCCTCTCACTCTCCCACTCAGCTCCTCACTCTCCCCGCTCCCACTCAGCTCCTCACTCTCCCCGCTCCCACTCAGCTCCTCACTCTCCCCTCTCCCACTCAGCTCCTCACTCTCCCCGCTCCCACTCAGCTCCTCACTCTCCCTGCTCCCACTCAGCTCCTCACTCTCCTCTCTCCCACTCAGCTCCCCACTCTCCCCGCTCCCACTCAGCTCCTCACTCTCCCCTCTCCAACTAAGCTCCTCACTCTCCCCGCTCCCACTCAGCTCCTCACTCTCCCCGCTCCCTCTCAGCTCCTCACTCTCCCCGCTCCCTCTCAGCTCCTCACTCTCCCCGCTCCCTCTCAGCTCCTCACTCTCCCCGCTCCCACTCACCTCCTCACTCTCCCCGTTCCCACTCATCTCCTCACTCTCCCAACTCCCACACATCTCCTCACTCTCCCCTCTCATACTCAGCTCCTCACTCTCCGCACTCCCACTCAGCTCCTCACTCTCCCCGTGCCCAGTCAGCTCCTCACTCTCCCCGTGCCCACTCAGCTCCTCACTCTCCCCGTTCCCACTCAGCTCCTCGTTCTATCCCTCTCACTCAGCTCCTCACTCTCCCCTCTCACACTCAGCGCCTCACTCTCCCCGCTCCCACTCAGCTCCTCACTCTCCCCGCTCCCACTCAGCTCCTCACTCTCCCCGCTCCCTCTCAGCTCCTCACTCTCCCCGCTCCCTCTCAGCTCCTCACTCTCCCCGCTCCCTCTCAGCTCCTCACTCTCCCCGCTCCCTCTCAGCTCCTCACTCTCCCCGCTCCCACTCACCTCCTCACTCTCCCCGTTCCCACTCATCTCCTCACTCTCCCCACTCCCACACATCTCCTCACTCTCCCCTCTCATACTCAGCTCCTCACTCTCCGCACTCCCACTCAGCTCCTCACTCTCCCCGCTCCCACTCAGCTCCTCACTCTCCCCGTTCCCACTCAGCTCCTCGTTCTATCCCTCTCACTCAGCTCCTCACTCTCCCCTCTCACACTCAGCGCCTCACTCTCCCCGCTCCCACTCAGCTCCTCACTCTCCCCGCTCCCACTCAGCTCCTCACTCTCCCCGCTCCCTCTCAGCTCCTCACTCTCCCCGCTCCCTCTCAGCTCCTCACTCTCCCCGCTCCCACTCAGCTCCTCCCTCTCACTCTCTCACTCAGCTCCTCACTCTCCTCACACCCACTCAGCTCCTCACTCTCCCCGCTCCCTCTCAGCTCCTCACTCTCCCCGCTCCCTCTCAGCTCCTCACTCTCCCCGCTCCCACTCACCTCCTCACTCTCCCCGTTCCCACTCATCTCCTCACTCTCCCCACTCCCACACATCTCCTCACTCTCCCCTCTCATACTCAGCTCCTCACTCTCCGCACTCCCACTTAGCTCCTCACTCTCCCCGTGCCCAGTCAGCTCCTCACTCTCCCCGTGCCCACTCAGCTGCTCACTCTCCCCGTTCCCACTCAGCTCCTCGTTCTATCCCTCTCACTCAGTTCCTCACTCTCCCCTCTCACACTCAGCGCCTCACTCTCCCCGCTCCCACTCAGCTCCTCACTCTCCCCGCTCCCACTCAGCTCCTCACTCTCCCCGATCCCTCTCAGCTCCTCACTCTCCCCGCTCCCTCTCGGCTCCTCACTCTCCCCGCTCCCACTCAGCTCCTCACTCTCCCACTCAGCTCCTCACTCTCCCCGCTCCCACTCAGCTCCTCACTCTCCCCGCTCCCTCTCAGCTCCTCACTCTCCCCGCTCCCTCTCAGCTCCTCACTCTCCCCGCTCCCTCTCAGCTCCTCACTCTCCCCGCTCCCACTCACCTCCTCACTCTCCCCGTTCCCACTCATCTCCTCACTCTCCCAACTCCAACACATCTCCTCACTCTCCCCTCTCATACTCAGCTCCTCACTCTCCGCACTCCCACTCAGCTCCTCACTCTCCCCGTGCCCAGTCAGCTCCTCACTCTCCCCGTGCCCACTCAGCTCCTCACTCTCCCCGTTCCCACTCAGCTCCTCGTTCTATCCCTCTCACTCAGCTCCTCACTCTCCCCTCTCACACTCAGCGCCTCACTCTCCCCGCTCCCACTCAGCTCCTCACTCTCCCCGCTCCCTCTCAGCTCCTCACTCTCCCCGCTCCCTCTCAGCTCCTCACTCTCCCCGCTCCCTCTCAGCTCCTCACTCTCCCCGCTCCCTCTCAGCTCCTCACTCTCCCCGCTCCCTCTCAGCTCCTCACTCTCCCCGCTCCCACTCACCTCCTCACTCTCCCCGTTCCCACTCATCTCCTCACTCTCCCCACTCCCACACATCTCCTCACTCTCCCCTCTCATACTCAGCTCCTCACTCTCCCCGCTCCCACTCAGCTCCTCACTCTCCCCGCTCCCACTCAGCTCCTCGTTCTATCCCTCTCACTCAGCTCCTCACTCTCCCCTCTCACACTCAGCGCCTCACTCTCCCCGCTCCCACTCAGCTCCTCACTCTCCCCGCTCCCACTCAGCTCCTCACTCTCCCCGCTCCCTCTCAGCTCCTCACTCTCCCCGCTCCCTCTCAGCTCCTCACTCTCCCCGCTCCCACTCAGCTCCTCCCTCTCACTCTCTCACTCAGCTCCTCACTCTCCTCACACCCACTCAGCTCCTCACTCTCCCCGCTCCCTCTCAGCTCCTCACTCTCCCCGCTCCCACTCACCTCCTCACTCTCCCCGTTCCCACTCATCTCCTCACTCTCCCCACTCCCACACATCTCCTCACTCTCCCCTCTCATACTCAGCTCCTCACTCTCCGCACTCCCACTTAGCTCCTCACTCTCCCCGTGCCCAGTCAGCTCCTCACTCTCCCCGTGCCCAGTCAGCTCCTCACTCTCCCCGTGCCCACTCAGCTGCTCACTCTCCCCGTTCCCACTCAGCTCCTCGTTCTATCCCTCTCACTCAGTTCCTCACTCTCCCCTCTCACACTCAGCGCCTCACTCTCCCCGCTCCCACTCAGCTCCTCACTCTCCCCGCTCCCACTCAGCTCCTCACTCTCCCCGATCCCTCTCAGCTCCTCACTCTCCCCGCTCCCTCTCAGCTCCTCACTCTCCCCGCTCCCACTCAGCTCCTCACTCTCCCCGCTCCCACTCAGCTCCTCACTCTCCCCGCTCCCACTCAGCTCCTCACTCTCCCCGCTCCCTCTCAGCTCCTCACTCTCCCCGCTCCCTCTCAGCTCCTCACTCTCCCCGCTCCATCTCACCTCCTCACTCTCCCCGTTCCCACACAGCTCCTCACTCTCCCCGCTCCCACTCAGCTCCTCACTCTCCCCTCTCCCACTCAGCTCATCACTCTCCCCTCTCATACTCAGCTCCTCACTCTCCGCACTCCCACTCAGCTCCTCACTCTCCCCACTCCCACTCAGCTCCTCACTCTCTCCGCTCCCACTCCGCTCCTCGCTCTCCCCACTCCCACTCAGCTCCTCACTCTCCCCGCTCCCACTCAGCTCCTCACTCTCCCCGCTCCCACTCAGTGCCTCATTCTCCCCGCTCCCACTCAGCTCCTCACTCTCCCCGCTCCCACTCAGCTCCTCACTCTCCTCGCTCCCACTCAGCTCCTCACTCTCCCCGCTCCCACTCAGCTCCTCACTCTCCCCGCTCCCACTCAGCTCCTCACTCTCCCCTCTCCCACTCAGCTCCTCACTCTCCACACTGACACTCAGCTCCTCACTCTCCTTAATCCCACTCAACTCATCACTCTCCCCGCTCCCACTCACCTTCTCACTTTCCCCGCAACTACTCAGCTCCTCACTCTCCACACTGACACTCAGCTCCAAACTTTCCCCGCTCCCACTTAGCGCCTCATTCTTCCCTCTCAAACTCAGCGCCTAACTCTCCCCTCACCAACTCAGCGCCTCACTCTCCCCTCACCAACACAGCTCCTCACTCTCCCCGCTCCCACTCAGCTCCTTGCTCTCCCCTCTCCAACTCAGCTCCTCACTCTCCCCTCACCAACTCAGCTCCTCACTCTTCCCTCTCAAACTCAGCGCCTTACTCTCCCCACACCAACTGAGCGCCTCACTCTCCCCTC
Organism: Chiloscyllium plagiosum; assembly: GCF_037043375.1. Classification (NCBI taxonomy): domain Eukaryota; kingdom Metazoa; phylum Chordata; class Chondrichthyes; order Orectolobiformes; family Hemiscylliidae; genus Chiloscyllium; species Chiloscyllium plagiosum. The sequence continues at coordinate 155,268,319 of NW_028270140.1, forward strand.
AGCAACACATCTTCTCACTCTCCCCGCTCCCACTCAGCTCCTCACTCTTCCCTCGCAAACTCAGCGCCTTACTCTCCCCACACCAACTGAGCGCCTCACTCTCCCCTCAGCAACACATCTTCTCACTCTCCCCGCTCCCACTCAGCTCCTCACTCTTCCCTCTCCAACTCAGCGCCTTACTCTCCCCTCACCAACACATCTTCTCACTCTCCCCTATCCAACTCAGCTCATCGCTCTCGCCTCTCCTAATCAGCTCCTCACTCTCCCACTCAGCTCCTCACTCTCCCCGCTCCCACTCAGCTCCTCACTCTCCCCGCTCCCACTCAGCTCCTCACTCTCCCCGCTCCCACACAGCTCCTCACTCTCCCCGCACCCTCTCAGCTCCTCACTCTCCCCACTCCCACTCTGCTCCTCACTCTCCTCGCTCCCACTCAGCTCCTCACTCTCCCCGCTCCCACTCAGCTCCTCACTCTCCCCGCTCCCACTCAGCTCCTCACTCTCCCCGCTCCCACTCAGCTCCTCACTCTCCCCGCTCCCACTCAGCTCCTCACTCTCCCCGGCTCCCACTCAGGTCCTCACTCTCCCCGCTCCCACTCAGCTCCTCACTCTCCTCGCTCCCACTCAGCTCCTCACTCTCCCCGCTCCCACTCAGCTCCTCACTCTCCCCGCTCCCACTCACCACCTCACTCTCCCCGTTCCCAATTACCTCCTCACTCTCCCCACACCCACTCAGCTCCTCACTCTCCCCGCTCCCACTCAGCTCCTCACTCTCCCCGCTCCCACTCAGCTCCTCTCTCTCCCAGTCCCACTCAGCTCCTCACTCTCCCCGCTCCCACTCAGCTCCTCACTCTCCCCGCTCCCACTCAGCTCCTCACTCTCCCCACTCCCACTCAGCTCCTCACTCTCCACGCTCCCACTCTGCTCCTCACTCTCCCCGCACCCACTCTGCTCCTCACTCTCCCCGCACCCACTCTGCTCCTCACTCTCCCCGCACCCACTCAGCTCCTCACTCTCCCCGCAGCCACTCAGCTCCTCACACTCCCCGCTCCCACTCAGCTCCTCACTCTCCCCGCACCCACTCAGCTCCTCACTCTCCCCGCACCCACTCAGCTCCTCACTCTCCCCGCTCCCACTCTGCTCCTCACTCTCCCCGCTCCCACTCAGCTCCTCACTCTCCCCGCACCCACTCAGCTCCTCACTCTCCCCGCTCCCACTCTGCTCCTCACTCTCCCCGCTCCCACTCAGCTCCTCACTCTCCCCGCACCCACTCAGCTCCTCACTCTCCACGCTCCCACTCAGCTCCCCTCACTCCCCGCACCCACTCAGCACCTCACTCTCCCCTCTGCCACTCAGCTCCTCACTCTCCCCTCACCAACTCAGCTCCTCACTCTCCCCTCTCCCACTCAGCTCCTCACTCTCCCCGCTCCCACTCAGCTCCTCACTCTCCCCGCTCCCACTCAGCTCCTCACTCTCCCCGCTCCCACTCAGCTCCTCACTCTCCCTTCTCCCACTCAGCTCCTCACTCTCCCCGCTCCCACTCACCACCTCACTCTCCCCGCTCCCACTCACCTCCTCACTCTCCCTTCTCCCACTCAGCTCCTCACCCTCCCCTCTCCCACTCAGCTCCTCACTCTCCCCTCTCCCACTCAGCTCCTCACTCTCCCCGTTCCCACTCACCACCTCACTCTCCCCGTTCCCACTTACCTCCTCACTCTCCCCACACCCACTCAGCTCCTCACTCTCCCCGCTCCCACTCAGCTCCTCACTCTCCCCTCTCCCACTCAGCTCCTCACTCTCCCCGCTCCCACTCAGCTCCTCACTCTCCCCTCTCCCACTCAGCTCCTCACACTCCCCGCTCCCACTCAGCTCCTCACTCTCCCCGCTCCCACTCAGCTCCTCACTCTCCCCTCTCCCACTCAGCTCATCACTCTCCCCGCTCCCACTCAGCTCCTCACTCTCCCCTCTCCCACTCAGCTCCTCACACACCCCGCACCCACTCAGCTCCTCACTCTCCCCGCTCCCACTCAGCTCCTCACTCTCCCCGCTCCCACTCAGCTCCTCACTCTCCCCGCTCCCACTCAGCTCCTCACTCTCCCCGCTCCCACTCAGCTCCTCACTCTCCCCTCTCCCACTCTGCTCCTCACTCTCCCTGCTCCCACTCAGCTCCTCACTCTCCCCTCTCATACTCAGCTCCTCACTCTCCCCGCTCCCACTCAGCTCCTCACTCTCCCGTCTCCCACTCTGCTCCTCACTCTCCCCTCTCCCACTCTGCTCCTCACACTCCCCTCTCCCACTCAGCTCCTCATTCACCCACTCAGCTCCTCACTCTCCCTGCTCCCACTCAGCTCCTCACTCTCCCCGCGCCCACTCAGCTCCTCACTCTCCCCACTCCCACTCAGCTCCTCACTCTCCCCACTCCCACTCAGCTCCTCACTCTCCCCACTCCCACTCAGCTCCTCTCTCTCCCCACTTCCACTCAGCTCCTCACTCTCCCCTCTCCCACACAGCTCCTTGCTCTCCCCTTTCCAACTCAGCTCCCCACTCTCCCCGCGCCCACTCAGCTCCTCACTCTCCCCTCTCCCACACATGTCCTCACTCTCCCCTCTCATACTAATCTCCTCACTCTCCCCACTCCACACATCTCCTCACTCTCCCCGCTCCCACTCTGCTCCTCACTCTCCCCGCTCCCACTCAGCTCCTCACTCTCCCCGCTCCCACTCAGCTCCTCACTCTCCAAGCACCCACTCAGCTCCTCACTCTCCCCTCTCCCACTCAGCTCCTCACTCTCCCCTCTCCCACTCAGGTCCTCACTCTCCCCTCTCCCACTCAGCTCCTCACTCTCGCTGCTCCCACTCAGCTCCTCACTCTCCCCTCTCCTACTTAGCTCCTCACTCTCCTCAATCCCACTCAGGTCATCACTCTCCCCGCTCCTAATCAGCTCCTCACTCTCCCACTCAGCTCCGCACTCTCCCCGCACCCACTCAGCTCCCCTCTCTCCCGGCTCCCACTCAGCACCTCACTCTCTCCGCTCCTAATCAGCTCCTCACTCTCCCACTCCCACTCACCTCCTCACTTTCCCTGCTCCAACTCAGCTCGTCACTCTCCTCACTCCCACTCAGCTCCTCACTCTCCCCGCTCCCACTCAGCTCCTCACTCTCCCCGCTCCAACTCAGCTCCTCACTCTCTCCTCTCCCACTCAGCTCCTCACTCTCCTCTCTCCCACTCAGCTCCTCACTCTCCTCTCTCCCACTCAGCTCCTCACTCTCCCCTCTCCCACTCAGCTCCTCACTCTCCCCGCTCCCACTCAGTATCCTCACTCTCCCTACTCCCACATAGCTCCTCACTCTCCCCTCTCCCACACAGCTCCTCACTCTCCCCGCTCCCACTCACCACCTCACTCTCCCCGCTCCCACTTACCTCCTCACTCTCCCCACACCCACTCAGCTCCTCACTCTCCCCGCTCCCACTCAGCTCCTCACTCTCCCCGCTCCCACTCAGCTCCTCACACTCCCCGCTCCCACTCAGCTCCTCACTCTCCCCGCTCCCACTCAGTATCCTCACTCTCCCTACTCCCACATAGCTCCTCACTCTCCCCTCTCCCACACAGCTCCTCACTCTCCCCTCTCCCACACAGCTCCTCACTCTCCTCACTCCCACTCAGCTCCTCACTCTCCCCGCTCCCACTCAGCTCCTCACTCTCCCCGCTCCAACTCAGCTCCTCACTCTCCCCTCTCCCACTCAGCTCCTCACTCTCCTCTCTCCCACTCAGCTCCTCACTCTCCTCTCTCCCACTCAGCTCCTCACTCTCCCCTCTCCCACTCAGCTCCTCACTCTCCCCTCTCCCACTCAGCTCCTCACTCTCCCCTCTCCCACTCAGCTCCTCACTCTCCCCTCTCCCACTCAGCTCCTCACTCTCCCCTCTCCCACTCAGCTCCTCACTCTCCCCGCTCCCACTCAGCTCCTCACTCTCCCCGCTCCCATTCAGCTCCTCACTCTCCCCGCTCCCACTCACCTCCTCACTCTCCCCGTTCCCACTCATCTCCTCACTCTCCCCTCTCATACTCAGCTCCTCACTCTCCGCACTCCCACTCACCACCTCACTCTCCCCTCTCATACTCAGCTCCTCACTCTCCCCACTCCACACATCTCCTCACTCTCCCCTCTCATACTCAGCTCATCACTCTCCCCGCTCCCACTCAGCTCCTCACTCTCTCCTGTCCCACTCAGCGCCTCACTCTCCTCTCTCAAAATCAGCACCTCAGTCTCCCCTCACCAACTCAGCTCCTCACTCTCCTCTCTCCCACTCAGTGCCTCATTCTCCCCTCTCCCACTCAACTCCTCACTCTGCCCACTCCCACTCAGCTCCTCTCTCTCCCCTCTCCCACACAGGTCCTCACTCTCCCCACTCCCACTCATCTCCTCACTCTCCCTTCTCCCACTCAGCACCTCACTCTCCCCTCTCCCACTCAGCTCCTCACTCTCCTCTCTCCCACTCAGTTCCTCACTCTCCCCGCTCCCACTCACCACCTCACTCTCCCCGCTCCCACTTACCTCCTCACTCTCCCCACACCCACTCAGCTCCTCACTCTCCCCGCTCCCACTCAGCTCCTCACTCTCCCCGCTCCCACTCAGCTCCTCACTCTCCCCGCTCCCACTCAGCTCCTCACTCTCCCCTCTCATACTCAGCTCCTCACACTCCCCGCTCCCACTCAGCTCATCATTCTCCCCTCTCCCACTTAGCTCCTCTCTCTCCCCTCTCATACTCAGCTCCTCACACTCCCCGCTCCCACTCAGCTCATCATTCTCCCCTCTCCCACTTAGCTCCTCACTCTCCCCGCTCCCACTCAACTCCTCACTCTGCCCACTCCCACTCAGCTCCTCACTCTCCCCTCTCCCACTCAGCTCCTCTCTCTCCCCTCTCCCACTCAGCTCCTCACTCTCCCCGTTCCCACTCATCTCCTCACTCTCCCCGCTCCCACTCAGCTCCTCTCTCTCCGCTCTCCCACTCAGCTCCTCACTCTCCCCGTTCCCACTCATCTCCTCACTCTCCCCTCTCATACTCAGCTCCTCACACTCCCCGCTCCCACTCAGCTCATCACTCTCCCCTCTCCCACTCAGCTCCTCTCTCTCCCCTCTCCCACTCAGCTCCTCACTCTCCCCGTTCCCACTCATCTCCTCACTCTCCCCTCTCATACTCAGCTCCTCATTCTCCCTTCTCAAACTCAGCTCCTCACTCTCCCCGCTCCCACTCAGCTCCTCACTCTCCCCTCTCCCACACAGTTCCTCACTCTCCCCGCTCCCACTCACCTTTTCACTCTCCCTTCTCCCACTCAGCACCTCACTCTCCCCTCTCCCACTCAGCTCCTCACTCTCCCCTCTCCCACTCAGTTCCTCACTCTCCCCGCTCCCACTCACCACCTCACTCTCCCCGCTCCCACTTACCTCCTCACTCTCCCCACACCCACTCAGCTCCTCAGTCTCCCCGCTCCCACTCAGCTCCTAACTCTCCCCGCTCCCACTCAGCTCCTAACTCTCCCCGCTCCCACTCAGCTCCTCACTCTCCCCGCTCCCACTCAGCTCCTCACTCTCCCTTCTCCCACTCAGCTCCTCTCTCTCCCCTCTCCCACTCAGCTCCTCACACTCCCTGCTCCCACTCAGCTCCTCACTCTCCCCGCTCCCACTCAGCTCCTCACTCTCCCCGCTCCCACTCAGCTCCTCACTCTCCCCGCTCCCACTCAGCTCCTCACTCTCCCCGCTCCCACTCAGCTCCTCACTCTCCCCGCTCCCACACAGCTCCTCACTCTCCCCGCTCCCACTCACCACCTCACTCTCCCCGTTCCCACTTACCTCCTCACTCTCCCCACACCCACTCAGCTCCTCACTCTCCCCGCTCCCACTCAGCTCCTCACTCTCCCCGCTCCCACTCAGCTCCTCTCTCTCCCGGTCCCAATCAGCTCCTCACTCTCCCCGCTCCCACTCAGCTCCTCTCTCTCCCGGTCCCAATCAGCTCCTCACTCTCCCCGCTCCCACTCACCACCTCACTCTCCCCGTTCCCACTTACCTCCTCACTCTCCCCGCTCCCACTCAGCTCCTCACTCTCCCCGCTCCCACTCAGCTCCTCACACTCCCCGCTCCCACTCAGCTCCTCACTCTCCCCGCTCCCACTCAGCTCCTCACTCTCCCCGCTCCCACTCAGCTCCTCACTCTCCACGCTCCCACTCAGCTCCTCACACTCCCTGCTCCCACTCAGCTCCTCACTCTCCCCGCACACACTCAGCTCCTCACTCTCCCCGCTCCCACTCAGCTCCTCACTCTCCCCGCTCCCACTCTGCTCCTCACTCTCCCCGCTCCCACTCTGCTCCTCACTCTCCCCGCTCCCACTCTGCTCCTCACACTCCCCGCTCCCACTCAGCTCCTCACTCTCCCCTCTCCCACTCACCTTTTCACTCTCCCTTCTCCCACTCAGCACCTCACTCTCCCCTCTCCCACTCAGCTCCTCACTCTCCCCTCTCCCACTCAGTTCCTCACTCTCCCCGCTCCCACTCACCACCTCACTCTCCCCGCTCCCACTTACCTCCTCACTCTCCCCACACCCACTCAGCTCCTAACTCTGCCCGCTCCCACTCAGCTCCTCACTCTCCCCGCTCCCACTCAGCTCCTCACTCTCCCCTCTCATACTCAGCTCCTCACACTCCCCGCTCCCACTCAGCTCATCACTCTCCCCTCTCCCACTCAGCTCCTCTCTCTCCCCTCTCCCACTCAGCTCCTCACTCTCCCCGCTCCCACTCACCACCTCACTCTCCCCGCTCCCACTTACCTCCTCACTCTCCCCACACCCACTCAGCTCCTCACTCTCCCCGCTCCCACTCAGCTCCTAACTCTGCCCGCTCCCACTCAGCTCCTCACTCTCCCCGCTCCCACTCAGCTCCTCACTCTCCCCTCTCATACTCAGCTCCTCAAACTCCCCGCTCCCACTCAGCTCATCACTCTCCCCTCTCCCACTCAGCTCCTCTCTCTCCCCTCTCCCACTCAGCTCCTCACTCTCCCCGCTCCCACTCAACTCCTCACTCTGCCCACTCCCACTCAGCTCCTCACTCTCCCCTCTCCCACTCAGCTCCTCTCTCTCCCCTCTCCCACTCAGCTCCTCTCTCTCCCCTCTCCCACTCAGCTCCTCACTCTCCCCGTTCCCACTCATCTCCTCACTCTCCCCTCTCATACTCAGCTCCTCACACTCCCCGCTTCCACTCAGCTCATCACTCTCCCCTCTCCCACTCAGCTCCTCTCTCTCCCCTCTCCCACTCAGCTCCTCACTCTCCCCGTTCCCACTCATCTCCTCACTCTCCCCTCTCATACTCAGCTCCTCATTCTCCCTTCTCAAACTCAGCTCCTCACTCTCCCCGTTCCCACTCATCTCCTCACTCTCCCCTCTCATACTCAGCTCCTCATTCTCCCTTCTCAAACTCAGCTCCACACTCTCCCTTCTCCCACTCAGCACCTCACTCTCCCCTCTCCCACTCAGCCCCTCACTCTCCCCTCTCCCACTCAGTTCCTCACTCTCCCCGCTCCCACTCACCACCTCACTCTCCCCGCTCCCACTTACCTCCTCACTCTCCCCACACCCACTCAGCTCCTCACTCTCCCCGCTCCCACTCAGCTCCTAACTCTCCCCGCTCCCACTCAGCTCCTCACTTTCCCCGCTCCCACTCAGCTCCTCACTCTCCCTTCTCCCACTCAGCTCCTCTCTCTCCCCTCTCCCACTCAGCTCCTCACACTCCCTGCTCCCACTCAGCTCCTCACTCTCCCCGCTCCCACTCAGCTCCTCACTCTCCCCGCTCCCACTCAGCTCCTCACTCTCCCCGCTCCCACTCAGCTCCTCACTCTCCCCGCTCCCACTCTGCTCCTCACTCTCCCCGCTCCCACACAGCTCCTCACTCTCCCCGCTCCCACTCACCACCTCACTCTCCCCGTTCCCACTTACCTCCTCACTCTCCCCACACCCACTCAGCTCCTCACTCTCCCCGCTCCCACTCAGCTCCTCACTCTCCCCGCTCCTACTCAGCTCCTCACTCTCCCCGCTCCCACTCAGCTCCTCACTCTCCCCGCTCCCACTCAGCTCCTCACTCTCCCCTCTCCCACTCAGCTCCTCACTCTCCCCGCTCCCACTCAGCTCCTCACTCTCCCGGTCCCAATCAGCTCCTCACTCTCCCCGCTCCCACTCAGCTCCTCACTCTCCCCTCTCCCACTCAGCTCCTCTCTCTCCCCTCTCCCACTCAGCTCCTCACACTCCCCGCTCCCACTCAGCTCCTCACTCTCCCCGCACCCACTCAGCTCCTCACACTCCCCGCTCCCACTCAGCTCCTAACTCTCCCCGCTCCCACTCAGCTCCTCACTCTCCCCGCTCCCACTCAGCTCCTCACTCTCCCCGCTCCCACTCTGCTCCTCACTCTCCCCGCTCCCACTCTGCTCCTCACTCTCCCCGCTCCCACTCTGCTCCTCACTCTCCCCGCTCCCACTCAGCTCCTCACTCTCCCCGCTCCCACTCAGCTCCTCTCTCTCCCCTCTCCCACTCAGCTCCTCACACTCCCCGCTCCCACTCAGCTCCTCACTCTCCACGCTCCCACTCAGCTCCTCACACTCCCTGCTCCCACTCAGCTCCTCACACTCCCTGCTCCCACTCAGCTCCTCACTCTCCCCGCACACACTCAGCTCCTCACTCTCCCCGCTCCCACTCAGCTCCTAACTCTCCCCGCTCCCACTCAGCTCCTCACTCTCCCCGCTCCCACTCAGCTCCTCACTCTCCCTTCTCCCACTCAGCTCCTCTCTCTCCCCTCTCCCACTCAGCTCCTCACTCTCCCCGTTCCCACTCATCTCCTCACTCTCCCCGCTCCCACTCAGCTCCTCTCTCTCCCCTCTCCCACTCAGCTCCTCACTCTCCCCGTTCCCACTCATCTCCTCACTCTCCCCTCTCATACTCAGCTCCTCACACTCCCCGCTCCCACTCAGCTCATCACTCTCCCCTCTCCCACTCAGCTCCTCACTCTCCCCGCTCCCACTCAGCTCCTCACTCTCCCCGCTCCCACTCAGCTCCTCACTCTCCCCGCTCCCACTCAGCTCCTCACTCTCCCCGCACCCACTCAGCTCCTCACACTCCCCGCTCCCACTCAGCTCCTCACTCTCCCCGCTCCCACTCAGCTCCTCACTCTCCCCGCTCCAACTCTGCTCCTCACTCTCCCCGCTCCCACACAGCTCCTCACTCTCCCCGCTCCCACTCACCACCTCACTCTCCCCGTTCCCACTTACCTCCTCACTCTCCCCACACCCACTCAGCTCCTCACTCTCCCCGCTCCCACTCAGCTCCTCACTCTCCCCGCTCCCACTCAGCTCCTCTCTCTCCCGGTCCCAATCAGCTCCTCACTCTCCCCGCTCACACTCAGCTCCTCACTCTCCCCTCTCCCAATCAGCTCCTCACTCTCCCCGCTCCCACTCAGCTCCTCACTCTCCCCTCTCCCACTCAGCTCCTCTCTCTCCCCACTCCCACTCAGCTCCTCACACTCCCCGCTTCCACTCAGCTCCTCTCTCTCCCCGCTCCCACTCAGGTCCTCACACTCCCTGCTCCCACTCAGCTCCTCACTCTCCCCGCACACACTCAGCTCCTCACTCTCCCCGCTCCCACTCAGCTCCTCACTCTCCCCGCTCCCACTCAGCTCCTCACTCTCCCCGCTCCCACTCTGCTCCTCACTCTCCCCGCTCCCACTCTGCTCCTCACTCTCCCCGCTCCCACTCTGCTCCTCACTCTCCCCGCTCCCACTCAGCTCCTCACTCTCCCCTCTCCCACTCAGCTCCTCTCTCTCCCCTCTCCCACTCAGCTCATCACACTCCCCGCTCCCACTCAGCTCCTCACTCTCCACGCTCCCACTCAGCTCCTCACACTCCCTGCTCCCACTCAGCTCCTCACACTCCCTGCTCCCACTCAGCTCCTCACTCTCCCCGCTCCCACTCATCTCCTCACTCTCCCCTCTCATACTCAGCTCCTCATTCTCCCTTCTCAAACTCAGCTCCACACTCTCCCTTCTCCCACTCAGCACCTCACTCTCCCCTCTCCCACTCAGCCCCTCACTCTCCCCTCTCCCACTCAGTTCCTCACTCTCCCCGCTCCCACTCACCACCTCACTCTCCCCGCTCCCACTTACCTCCTCACTCTCCCCACACCCACTCAGCTCCTCACTCTCCCCGCTCCCACTCAGCTCCTAACTCTCCCCGCTCCCACTCAGCTCCTCACTTTCCCCGCTCCCACTCAGCTCCTCACTCTCCCTTCTCCCACTCAGCTCCTCTCTCTCCCCTCTCCCACTCAGCTCCTCACACTCCCTGCTCCCACTCAGCTCCTCACTCTCCCCGCTCCCACTCAGCTCCTCACTCTCCCCGCTCCCACTCAGCTCCTCACTCTCCCCGCTCCCACTCAGCTCCTCACTCTCCCCTCTCCCACTCAGCTCCTCTCTCTCCCCTCTCCCACTCAGCTCCTCTCTCTCCCCTCTCCCACTCAGCTCCTCACTCTCCCCGTTCCCACTCATCTCCTCACTCTCCCCTCTCATACTCAGCTCCTCACACTCCCCGCTTCCACTCAGCTCATCACTCTCCCCTCTCCCACTCAGCTCCTCTCTCTCCCCTCTCCCACTCAGCTCCTCACTCTCCCCGTTCCCACTCATCTCCTCACTCTCCCCTCTCATACTCAGCTCCTCATTCTCCCTTCTCAAACTCAGCTCCTCACTCTCCCCGTTCCCACTCATCTCCTCACTCTCCCCTCTCATACTCAGCTCCTCATTCTCCCTTCTCAAACTCAGCTCCACACTCTCCCTTCTCCCACTCAGCACCTCACTCTCCCCTCTCCCACTCAGCCCCTCACTCTCCCCTCTCCCACTCAGTTCCTCACTCTCCCCGCTCCCACTCACCACCTCACTCTCCCCGCTCCCACTTACCTCCTCACTCTCCCCACACCCACTCAGCTCCTCACTCTCCCCGCTCCCACTCAGCTCCTAACTCTCCCCGCTCCCACTCAGCTCCTCACTTTCACCGCTCCCACTCAGCTCCTCACTCTCCCTTCTCCCACTCAGCTCCTCTCTCTCCCCTCTCCCACTCAGCTCCTCACACTCCCTGCTCCCACTCAGCTCCTCACTCTCCCCGCTCCCACTCAGCTCCTCACTCTCCCCGCTCCCACTCAGCTCCTCACTCTCCCCGCTCCCACTCAGCTCCTCACTCTCCCCGCTCCCACTCTGCTCCTCACTCTCCCCGCTCCCACACAGCTCCTCACTCTCCCCGCTCCCACTCACCACCTCACTCTCCCCGTTCCCACTTACCTCCTCACTCTCCCCACACCCACTCAGCTCCTCACTCTCCCCGCTCCCACTCAGCTCCTCACTCTCCCCGCTCCCACTCAGCTCCTCACTCTCCCCGCTCCTACTCAGCTCCTCACTCTCCCCGCTCCCACTCAGCTCCTCACTCTCCCCGCTCCCACTCAGCTCCTCACTCTCCCCTCTCCCACTCAGCTCCTCACTCTCCCCGCTCCCACTCAGCTCCTCACTCTCCCGGTCCCAATCAGCTCCTCACTCCTCCCGCTCCCACTCAGCTCCTCGCTCTCCCCTCTCCCACTCAGCTCCTCACTCTCCCCGCACCCACTCAGCTCCTCACACTCCCCGCTCCCACTCAGCTCCTAACTCTCCCCGCTCCCACTCAGCTCCTCACTCTCCCCGCTCCCACTCAGCTCCTCACTCTCCCCGCTCCCACTCTGCTCCTCACTCTCCCCGCTCCCACTCTGCTCCTCACTCTCCCCGCTCCCACTCTGCTCCTCACTCTCCCCGCTCCCACTCAGCTCCTCACTCTCCCCGCTCCCACTCAGCTCCTCTCTCTCCCCTCTCCCACTCAGCTCCTCACACTCCCCGCTCCCACTCAGCTCCTCACACTCCCTGCTCCCACTCAGCTCCTCACACTCCCTGCTCCCACTCAGCTCCTCACACTCCCTGCTCCCACTCAGCTCCTCACTCTCCCCGCACACACTCAGCTCCTCACTCTCCCCGCTCCCACTCAGCTCCTAACTCTCCCCGCTCCCACTCAGCTCCTCACTCTCCCCGCTCCCACTCAGCTCCTCACTCTCCCTTCTCCCACTCAGCTCCTCTCTCTCCCCTCTCCCACTCAGCTCCTCACTCTCCCCGTTCCCACTCATCTCCTCACTCTCCCCGCTCCCACTCAGCTCCTCTCTCTCCCCTCTCCCACTCAGCTCCTCACTCTCCCCGTTCCCACTCATCTCCTCACTCTCCCCTCTCATACTCAGCTCCTCACACTCCCCGCTCCCACTCAGCTCATCACTCTCCCCTCTCCCACTCAGCTCCTCTCTCTCCCCTCTCCCACTCAGCTCCTCACTCTCCCCGCTCCCACTCAGCTCCTCACTCTCCCCGCTCCCACTCAGCTCCTCACTCTCCCCGCACCCACTCAGCTCCTCACACTCCCCGCTCCCACTCAGCTCCTCACTCTCCCCGCTCCCACTCAGCTCCTCACTCTCCCCGCTCCAACTCTGCTCCTCACTCTCCCCGCTCCCACACAGCTCCTCACTCTCCCCGCTCCCACTCACCACCTCACTCTCCCCGTTCCCACTTACCTCCTCACTCTCCCCACACCCACTCAGCTCCTCACTCTCCCCGCTCCCACTCAGCTCCTCACTCTCCCCGCTCCCACTCAGCTCCTCTCTCTCCCGGTCCCAATCAGCTCCTCACTCTCCCCGCTCCCACTCAGCTCCTCACTCTCCCCTCTCCCAATCAGCTCCTCACTCTCCCCGCTCCCACTCAGCTCCTCACTCTCCCCTCTCCCACTCAGCTCCTCTCTCTCCCCACTCCCACTCAGCTCCTCACACTCCCCGCTTCCACTCAGCTCCTCTCTCTCCCCGCTCCCACTCAGGTCCTCACACTCCCTGCTCCCACTCAGCTCCTCACTCTCCCCGCACACACTCAGCTCCTCACTCTCCCCGCTCCCACTCAGCTCCTCACTCTCCCCGCTCCCACTCAGCTCCTCACTCTCCCCGCTCCCACTCTGCTCCTCACTCTCCCCGCTCCCACTCTGCTCCTCACTCTCCCCGCTCCCACTCTGCTCCTCACTCTCCCCGCTCCCACTCAGCTCCTCACTCTCCCCTCTCCCACTCAGCTCCTCTCTCTCCCCTCTCCCACTCAGCTCCTCACACTCCCCGCTCCCACTCAGCTCCTCACTCTCCACGCTCCCACTCAGCTCCTCACACTCCCTGCTCCCACTCAGCTCCTCACACTCCCTGCTCCCACTCAGCTCCTCACTCTCCCCGCTCCCACTCATCTCCTCACTCTCCCCTCTCATACTCAGCTCCTCATTCTCCCTTCTCAAACTCAGCTCCACACTCTCCCTTCTCCCACTCAGCACCTCACTCTCCCCTCTCCCACTCAGTTCCTCACTCTCCCCGCTCCCACTCACCACCTCACTCTCCCCGCTCCCACTTACCTCCTCACTCTCCCCACACCCACTCAGCTCCTCACTCTCCCCGCTCCCACTCAGCTCCTAACTCTCCCCGCTCCCACTCAGCTCCTCACTTTCCCCGCTCCCACTCAGCTCCTCACTCTCCCTTCTCCCACTCAGCTCCTCTCTCTCCCCTCTCCCACTCAGCTCCTCACACTCCCTGCTCCCACTCAGCTCCTCACTCTCCCCGCTCCCACTCAGCTCCTCACTCTCCCCGCTCCCACTCAGCTCCTCACTCTCCCCGCTCCCACTCTGCTCCTCACTCTCCCCGCTCCCACACAGCTCCTCACTCTCCCTTCTCCCACTCAGCTCCTCTCTCTCCCCTCTCCCACTCAGCTCCTCACTCTCCCCGCTCCCACTCAGCTCCTCACTCTCCCCGCTCCCACTCTGCTCCTCACTCTCCCCGCACCCACTCAGCTCCTCACTCTCCCCGCACCCTCTCAGCTCCTCACTCTCCCCGCACCCACTCAGCTCCTCACTCTCCCCGCACCCACTCAGCTCCTCACTCTCCCCGCACCCACTCAGCTCCTCACACTCCCCGCTCCCACTCAGCTCCTCACTCTCCCCTCACCCACTCAGCTCCTCATTCTCCCCTCACCAACTCAGCTCCTCACTCTCCCCTCTCCCACTCAGCTCCTCACTCTCCCCACTCCCACTCAGCTCCTCACTCTCCCCGCTCCCACTCAGCTCCTCACTCTCCCCGCACCCACTCAGCTCCTCACTCTCCCCGCTCCCACTCACTACCTCATTCTCCCCGCTCCCACTCACCTCCTCACTCTCCCTTCTCCCACTCAGCTCCTCACTCTCCCCTCTCCCACTCAGCTCCTCACTCTCCCCTCTCCCCTCTCCCACTCAGCTCCTCACTCTCCCCGCTCCCACTCAGCTCCTCACTCTCCCCTCTCCCACTCAGCTCCTCTCTCTCCCCGCTCCCACTCAGCTCCTCACACTCCCCGCTCCCACTCAGCTCCTCACTCTCCCCGCTCCCACTCAGCTACTCACTCTCCCCGCTCCCACTCAGCTACTCACTCTCCCCGCTCCCACTCAGCTCCTCACTCTCCCCGTTCCCACTCAGCTCCTCACTCTCCACGCTCCCACTCTGCTCCTCACTCTCCCCGCTGACACTCTGCTCCTCACTCTCCCCGCTCCCACTCAGCTCCTCACTCTCCCCGCTCCCACTCAGCTCCTCACTCTCCCCGATCCCACTCAGCTCCTCACTCTCCCCTCTCCCACTCAGCTCCACACTCTCCCCGCACCCACTCAGCTCCTCACTCTCCCCGCACCCACTCAGCTCCTCACTCTCCCCGCTCCCACTCAGCTCCTCACACTCCCCGCTCCCACTCAGCTCCTCACTCTCCCCTCTCCCACTCAGCTCCTCATTCTCCCCTCACCAACTCAGCTCCTCACTCTCCCCTCTCCCACTCAGCTCCTCACTCTCCCCACTCCCACTCAGCTCCTCACTCTCCCCGCTCCCACTCAGCTCCTCACTCTCCCCGCTCCCACTCAGCTCCTCACTCTCCCCGCTCCCACTCAGCTCCTCACTCTCCCCTCTCCCACTCAGCTCCTCACTCTCCCCGCTCCCACTCAGCTCCTCACTCTCCCCGCTCCCACTCAGCTCCTCACTCTCCCCGCTCCCACTCAGCTCCTCACTCTCCCCGCTCCCACTCAGCTCCTCACTCTCCCCGCTCCCACTCAGCTCCTCACTCTCCACGCTCCCAATCAGCTCCTCACTCTCCCCGCTCCCACTCAGCTCCTCACTCTCCCCGCTCCCACTCAGCTCCTCACTCTCACCGCTCCCACTCAGCTCCTCACTCTCCCCGCTCCCACTCAGCTCCTCACTCTCCCCGCTCCCACTCAGCTCCTCACTCTCCCCGCTCCCACTCAGCTCCTCACTCTCCCCGCTCCCACTCAGCTCCTCACTCTCCCACTCAGCTCCTCACTCTCCCCTCACCAACTCAGCTCCACACTCTCCCTGCTCCCACTCAGCTCCTCACTCTCCCCTCTCCCACTCAGCTCCTCACTTTCCCCGCTCCCACTCAGCTCCTCTCTCTCCCCGCTCCCACTCAGCTCCTCACTCTCCCCGCTCCCACTCAGCTCCTCACTCTCCCCCTCCCACTCAGCTCCTCACTCTCCCCTCACAAACTCAGCTCCACACTCTCCCTGCTCCCACTCAGCTCCTCACTCTCCCCGCTCCCACTCAGCTCCTCACTCTCCCCGCTCCCACTCAGCTCCTCTCTCTCCCCGCTCCCACTCAGCTCCTCTCTCTCCCCGCTCCCACTCAGCTCCTCTCTCTCCCCGCTCCCACTCAGCTCCTCACTCTCCCCGCTCCCACTCAGCTCCTCACTCTCCCACTCAGCTCCTCACTCTCCCCTCACCAACTCAGCTCCACACTCTCCCTGCTCCCACTCAGCTCCTCACTCTCCCCTCTCCCACTCAGCTCCTCACTCTCCCCGCTCCCACTCAGCCCCTCACTCTCCCCGCTCCCACTCAGCTCCTCACTCTCCCCTCACCAACTCAGCTCCACACTCTCCCTGCTCCCACTCAGCTCCTCACTCTCCCCTCTCCCACTCAGCTCCTCACTCTCCCCGCTCCCACTCAGCTCCTCACTCTCCCCGCTCCCACTCAGCTCCTCTCTCTCCCCGCTCCCACTCAGCTCCTCACTCTCCCCTCACCAACTCAGCTCCACACTCTCCCCGCTCCCACTCAGCTCCTCACTCTCCCCGCTCCCACTCAGCTCCTCACTCTCCCACTCAGCTCCTCACTCTCCCCTCACCAACTCAGCTCCACACTCTCCCTGCTCCCACTCAGCTCCTCACTCTCCCCGCTCCCACACGCTCCTCACTCTCCCCTCTCCCACTCAGCTCCTCTCTCTCCCCGCTCCCACTCAGCTCCTCACTCTCCCTGCTCCCACTCAGCTCCTCACTCTCCCACTCAGCTCCTCACTCTCCCCTCACCAACTCAGCTCCACACTCTCCCTGCTCCCACTCAGCTCCTCACTCTCCCCTCTCCCACTCGCTCCTCACTCTCCCCGCTCCCACTCAGCTCTTCTCTCTCCCCGCTCCCACTCAGTTCCTCTCTCTCCCCGCTCCCACTCAGCTCCTCACTCTCCCCGCTCCCACTCAGCTCCTCACTCTCCCACTCAGCTCCTCACTCTCCCCTCTCCCACTCAGCTCTTCACTCTCCCCTCACCAACTCAGCTCCACACTCTCCCTTCTCCCACTCAGCTCCTCACTCTCCCCTCTCCCACTCAGCTCCTCACTCTCCCCTCACCAACTCAGCTCCTCACTCTCCCCTCTCCCACTCAGCTCCTCACTCTCCCCTCACCAACTCAGCTCCTCACTCTCCCCTCTCCCACTCAGCTCCTCACTCTCCCCTCACCAACTCAGCTCCTCACTCTCCCCGCTCCCACTCAGCTCCTCACTCTCCCCGCTCCCACTCAGCTCCTCACTCTTCCCGCTCCCACTCAGCTCCTCACTCTTCCCGCTCCCACTCAGCTCCTCACTCTCCCCACTCCCACTCAGCTCCTCTCTCTCCCCGCTCCCACTCAGCTCCTCACTCTCCCACTAAGCTCCTCACTCTCCCCTCTCCCACTCAGCTCCTCACTCTCCCACTCAGCTCCTCTCTCTCCACGCTCCCACTCAGCTCCTCTCTCTCCCCTCTAGCACTCAGCTCCTCACTCTCCCACTCAGCTCCTCACTCTCCCCGCTCCCACTCAGCTCCTCACTCTCCCACTCAGCTCCTCACTCTCCCACACAGCTCCTCACTCTCCCCGCTCCCACTCAGCTCCTCACTCTCCCACTCAGCTCCTCACTCTCCCCGCTCCCACTCAGCACCTCACTCTCCCCTCTCCCACTCAGCTCCTCACTCTCCCTTCTCTCACTCAGCTCCTCACTCTCCCCTCTCCCACTCAGCTCATCACTCTCCCACTAATCTCCTCACTCTCCCCTCTCCCACTCAGCTCCTCACTCTCCCTTCTCTCACTCAGCTCCTCACTCTCCCCGCTCCCACTCAGCTCCTCACTCTCCCCTCTCCCACTCTGCTCCTCACTCTCCCCTCTCCCACTCAGCTCCTCACTCCCCCCACTCCCACTCAGCTCCTCACTCTCCCCTCTCCCACTCAGCTCCTCACTCCCCCCACTCCCACTCAGCTCCTCACTCTCCCTTCTCCCACTCAGCTCCCCACTCTCCCCTCTCCCACTCAGCTCCTCACTCTCCTCTCTCCCACTCAGCTCCTCACTCTCCCCTCTACCACTCAGCTCCTCACTCTCCTCTCTCCCACTCAGCTCCTCACTCTCCCCTCTACCACTCAGCTCCTCACTCTCCTCTCTCCCACTCAGCACCTCACTCTCCCCTCTCCCACTCAGCTCCTCACTCTCCCCTCTACCACTCAGCTCCTCACTCTCCCCTCTCCCACTCAGCTCCTCACTCTCCCCTCTACCACTCAGCTCCTCACTCTCCCCTCTCCCACTCAGCTCATCACTCTCCCCACTCAGCTCCTCACTCTCCCCGCTCCCACTCAGCTCCTCACACTCCCACTAAGCTCCTCACTCTCCGCTCTCCCACTCAGCTCCTCACTCTCCCCGCTCCCACTCAGCTCCTCACTCTCCCCGCTCCCACTCAGCTCCTCACTCTCCCCGCTCCCACTCAGCTCCTCACTCTCCCCTCTCCCACTCAGCTCCTCACTCTCCCCTCTCCCACTCAGCTCCTCACTCTCCCCGCTCCCACTCAGCTCCTCACTCTCCTCTCTCCTACTCAGCTCCTCACTCTCCCCTCTCCCACTCAGCTCCTCACTCTCCTCTCTCCTACTCAGCTCCTCACTCTCCCCTCTCCCACTCAGCTCCTCACACTCCCACTAAGCTCCTCACTCTCCGCTCTCCCACTCAGCTCCTCACTCTCCCCGCTCCCACTCAGCTCCTCACTCTCCCCGCTCCCACTCAGCTCCTCACTCTCCCCGCTCCCACTCAGCTCCTCACTCTCCCCGCTCCCACTCAGCTCCTCACTCTCCCCGCTCCCACTCAGCTCCTCACTCTCCCCTCTCCCACTCAGCTCCTCACTCTCCCCTCTCCCACTCAGCTCCTCACTCTCCCCGCTCCCACTCAGCTCCTCACTCTCCTCTCTCCTACTCAGCTCCTCACTCTCCCCTCTCCCACTCAGCTCCTCACTCTCCTCTCTCCTACTCAGCTCCTCACTCTCCCCTCTCCCACTCAGCTCCTCACACTCCCACTAAGCTCCTCACTCTCCGCTCTCCCACTCAGCTCCTCACTCTCCCTGCTCCCACTCAGCTCCTCACTCTCCCCGCTCCCACTCAGCTCCTCACTCTCCCCGCTCCCACTCAGCTCCTCACTCTCCCCTCTCCCACTCAGCTCCTCACTCTCCCCTCTCCCACTCAGCTCCTCACTCTCCCCGCTCCCACTCAGCTCCTCTCTCTCCTCTCTCCTACTCAGCTCCTCACTCTCCCCGTTCCCACTCAGCTCCTCACTCTCCCCGCTCCCACTCAGCTCCTCACTCTCCCCGCTCCCACTCAGCTCCTCACTCTCCCCGCTCCCACTCAGCTCCTCACTCTCCCCTCTCCCACTCAGCTCCTCACTCTCCCCGCTCCCACTCAGCTCCTCACTCTCCCACTCAGCTCCTCACTCTCCCACTCAGCTCCTCATTCTCCCACTCAGCTCCTCACTCTCCCCGTTCCCACCCTGCTCCTCACTCTCCACTCTCCCACTCAGCTCCTCACTCTCCCCGCTCCCACTCAGCTCCTCACTCTCCCCGCTCCCACTCAGCTCCTCACTCTCCCCGCTCCCACTCAGCTCCTCACTCTCCCCGCTCCCACTCAGCTCCTCACTCTCCCCGCTCCCACTCAGCTCCTCACTCTCCCCGCTCCCACTCAGCTCCTCACTCTCCCCGCTCCCACTCAGCTCCTCACTCTCCCTGCTCCCACTCAGCTCCTCACTCTCCCCGCTCCCACTAAGCTCCTCACTCTCCCCGCACCCACTCAGCTCCTCACTCTCCCCTCTACCACTCAGCTCCTCACTCTCCCCTCTACCACTCAGCTCCTCACTCTCCCCTCTCCCACTCAGCTCCTCACTCTCCCCTCTCCCACTCAGCTCCTCACTCTCCCCTCTCCAACTCAGCTCCTCACTCTCCCAACTCCAACTCAGCTCCTCACTCTCCTCTCTCCCACTCAGCTCCTCACTCTCCAAGCACCCACTCAGCTCCTCACTCTCCCCGCTCCCGCACAGCTCCTCACTCTCTCCTCTCCCACTCAGATCCTCACTCTCCCCTCTACCACTCAGCTCCTCACTCTCCCCTCTCCCACTCAGATCCTCACTCTCCCCTCTCCCACTCAGATCCTCACTCACCCGGCCTCCACTCAGCTCCTCACACTCCCACTAAGCTCCTCACTCTCCGCTCTCCCACTCAGCTCCTCACTCTCCCCGGTCCCACTCAGCTCCTCACTCTCCCTGCTCCCACTCAGCTCCTCACTCTCCCCGCTCCCACTAAGCTCCTCACTCTCCCCGCACCCACTCAGCTCCTCACTCTCCCCTCTACCACTCAGCTCCTCACTCTCCCCTCTACCACTCAGCTCCTCACTCTCCCCTCTCCCACTCAGCTCCTCACTCTCCCCTCTCCCACTCAGCTCCTCACTCTCCCCTCTCCAACTCAGCTCCTCACTCTCCCCTCTCCAACTCAGCTCCTCACTCTCCTCTCTCCCACTCAGCTCCTCACTCTCCAAGCACCCACTCAGCTCCTCACTCTCCCCGCTCCCGCACAGCTCCTCACTCTCTCCTCTCCCACTCAGATCCTCACTCTCCCCTCTACCACTCAGCTCCTCACTCTCCCCTCTCCCACTCAGATCCTCACTCTCCCCTCTCCCACTCAGATCCTCACTCACCCGGCCTCCACTCAGCTCCTCACACTCCCACTAAGCTCCTCACTCTCCGCTCTCCCACTCAGCTCCTCACTCTCCCCTCTCCCACTCAGATCCTCACTCACCCGGCCTCCACTCAGCTCCTCACACTCCCACTAAGCTCCTCACTCTCCGCTCTCCCACTCAGCTCCTCACTCTCCCCGGTCCCACTCAGCTCCTCACTCTCCGCTCTCCCACTCAGCTCCTCACTCTCCCCGGTCCCACTCAGCTCCTCACTCTCCCTGCTCCCACTCAGCTCCTCACTCTCCCCGCTCCCACTAAGCTCCTCACTCTCCCCGCACCCACTCAGCTCCTCACTCTCCCCTCTACCACTCAGCTCCTCACTCTCCCCTCTACCACTCAGCTCCTCACTCTCCCCTCTCCCACTCAGCTCCTCACTCTCCCCTCTCCCACTCAGCTCCTCACTCTCCCCTCTCCAACTCAGCTCCTCACTCTCCCCTCTCCAACTCAGCTCCTCACTCTCCTCTCTCCCACTCAGCTCCTCACTCTCCAAGCACCCACTCAGCTCCTCACTCTCCCCGCTCCCGCACAGCTCCTCACTCTCTCCTCTCCCACTCAGATCCTCACTCTCCCCTCTACCACTCAGCTCCTCACTCTCCCCTCTCCCACTCAGATCCTCACTCTCCCCTCTCCCACTCAGATCCTCACTCACCCGGCCTCCACTCAGCTCCTCACACTCCCACTAAGCTCCTCACTCTCCGCTCTCCCACTCAGCTCCTCACTCTCCCCGGTCCCACTCAGCTCCTCTCTCTCCTCTCTCCTACTCAGCTCCTCACTCTCCCCGCTCCCACTCAGCTCCTCACTCTCCCCGCTCCCACTCAGCTCCTCTCTCTCCTCTCTCCCACTCAGCTCCTCACTCTCCCCTCACCAACTCAGCTCCACACTCTCCCTGCTCCCACTCAGCTCCTCACTCTCCCACTAAGCTCCTCACTCTCCCCTCTCCCACTCAGCTCCTCACACTCCCACTAAGCTCCTCACTCTCCGCTCTCCCACTCAGCTCCTCACTCTCCCCGCTCCCACTAGCTCCTTACTCTCCCCGCTCCCACTCAGCTCCTCACTCTCCCCTCTACCACTCAGCTCCTCACTCTCCTCTCTCCCACTCAGCTCCTCACTCTCCCCTCTACCACTCAGCTCCTCACTCTCCCCTCTCCCACTCAGCTCATCACTCTCCCCTCTCCCACTCAGCTCCTCACTCTCCCCTCTCCCACTCAGCCCCTCACTCTCCCCTCTCCCACTCAGCTCCTCACTCTCCCCTCTCCCACTCAGCTCATCACTCTCCCCACTCAGCTCCTCACTCTCCCCTCTCCCACTCAGCTCCTCACTCTCCCCTCACCAACTCAGCTCCTCACTCTCCCCGCTCCCACTCAGCTCCTCACTCTCCCTTCTCCAACTCAGCTCCTCACTCTCCCCGCTCCCACTCAGCTCCTCACTCTCCCCGCTCCCACTCAGCTCCTCACTCTCCCCGCTCCCACTCAGCTCCTCACTCTCCCACTCAGCTCCTCACTCTCCCCGCTCCCACTCAGCTCCGCACTCTCCCCGCTCCCACTCAGCTCCTCTCTCTCCCCGCTCCCACTAAGCTCCTCACTCTCCCCTCTAGCACTCAGCTCCTCACTCTCCCACTCAGCTCCTCACTCTCCCCGCTCCCACTCAGCTCCTCACTCTCCCACTAAGCTCCTCACTCTCCCCTCTCCCACTCAGCTCCTCACTCTCCCACACAGCTCCTCACTCTCCCCGCTCCCACTCAGCTCCTCACTCTCCCACTCAGCTCCTCACTCTCCCCGCTCCCACTCAGCACCTCACTCTCCCCTCTCCCACTCAGCTCCTCACTCTCCCTTCTCTCACTCAGCTCCTCACTCTCCCCTCTCCCACTCAGCTCATCACTCTCCCACTAAGCTCCTCACTCTCCCCTCTCCCACTCAGCTCCTCACTCTCCCTTCTCTCACTCAGCTCCTCACTCTCCCCGCTCCCACTCAGCTCCTCACTCTCCCACTAAGCTCCTCACTCTCCCCTCTCCCACTCAGCTCCTCACTCTCCCACTCAGCTCCTCACTCTCCCCGCTCCCACTCAGCTCCTCACTCTCCCCTCTCCCACTCTGCTCCTCACTCTCCCCTCTCCCACTCAGCTCCTCACTCCCCCCACTCCCACTCAGCTCCTCACTCTCCCTTCTCCCACTCAGCTCCCCACTCTCCCCTCTCCCACTCAGCTCCTCACTCTCCTCTCTCCCACTCAGCTCCTCACTCTCCCCTCTACCACTCAGCTCCTCACTCTCCTCTCTCCCACTCAGCTCCTCACTCTCCCCTCTACCACTCAGCTCCTCACTCTCCTCTCTCCCACTCAGCTCCTCACTCTCCCCTCTCCCACTCAGCTCCTCACTCTCCCCTCTACCACTCAGCTCCTCACTCTCCCCTCTCCCACTCAGCTCCTCACTCTCCCCTCTACCACTCAGCTCCTCACTCTCCCCTCTCCCACTCAGCTCATCACTCTCCCCACTCAGCTCCTCACTCTCCCCGCTCCCACTCAGCTCCTCACACTCCCACTAAGCTCCTCACTCTCCGCTCTCCCACTCAGCTCCTCACTCTCCCCGCTCCCACTCAGCTCCTCACTCTCCCCGCTCCCACTCAGCTCCTCACTCTCCCCGCTCCCACTCAGCTCCTCACTCTCCCCTCTCCCACTCAGCTCCTCACTCTCCCCGCTCCCACTCAGCTCCTCACTCTCCTCTCTCCTACTCAGCTCCTCACTCTCCCCTCTCCCACTCAGCTCCTCACTCTCCCCGCTCCCACTCAGCTCCTCTCTCTCCTCTCTCCTACTCAGCTCCTCACTCTCCCCGTTCCCACTCAGCTCCTCACTCTCCCCGCTCCCACTCAGCTCCTCACTCTCCCCGCTCCCACTCAGCTCCTCACTCTCCCCGCTCCCACTCAGCTCCTCACTCTCCCCTCTCCCACTCAGCTCCTCACTCTCCCCGCTCCCACTCAGCTCCTCACTCTCCCACTCAGCTCCTCACTCTCCCACTCAGCTCCTCATTCTCCCACTCAGCTCCTCACTCTCCCCGTTCCCACCCTGCTCCTCACTCTCCACTCTCCCACTCAGCTCCTCACTCTCCCCGCTCCCACTCAGCTCCTCACTCTCCCCGCTCCCACTCAGCTCCTCACTCTCCCCGCTCCCACTCAGCTCCTCACTCTCCCCGCTCCCACTCAGCTCCTCACTCTCCCCGCTCCCACTCAGCTCCTCACTCTCCCTGCTCCCACTCAGCTCCTCACTCTCCCCGCTCCCACTAAGCTCCTCACTCTCCCCGCACCCACTCAGCTCCTCACTCTCCCCTCTACCACTCAGCTCCTCACTCTCCCCTCTACCACTCAGCTCCTCACTCTCCCCTCTCCCACTCAGCTCCTCACTCTCCCCTCTCCCACTCAGCTCCTCACTCTCCCCTCTCCAACTCAGCTCCTCACTCTCCCCTCTCCAACTCAGCTCCTCACTCTCCTCTCTCCCACTCAGCTCCTCACTCTCCAAGCACCCACTCAGCTCCTCACTCTCCCCGCTCCCGCACAGCTCCTCACTCTCTCCTCTCCCACTCAGATCCTCACTCTCCCCTCTACCACTCAGCTCCTCACTCTCCCCTCTCCCACTCAGATCCTCACTCTCCCCTCTCCCACTCAGATCCTCACTCACCCGGCCTCCACTCAGCTCCTCACACTCCCACTAAGCTCCTCACTCTCCGCTCTCCCACTCAGCCCCTCACTCTCCCCGGTCCCACTCAGCTCCTCACTCTCCCCGCTCCCACTCAGCTCCTCTCTCTCCTCTCTCCTACTCAGCTCCTCACTCTCCCCGCTCCCACTCAGCTCCTCACTCTCCCCGCTCCCACTCAGCTCCTCTCTCTCCTCTCTCCCACTCAGCTCCTCACTCTCCCCTCACCAACTCAGCTCCACACTCTCCCTGCTCCCACTCAGCTCCTCACTCTCCCACTAAGCTCCTCACTCTCCGCTCTCCCACTCAGCTCCTCACTCTCCCCGCTCCCACTCAGCTCCTCACACTCCCACTAAGCTCCTCACTCTCCGCTCTCCCACTCAGCTCCTCACTCTCCCCGCTCCCACTAGCTCCTTACTCTCCCCGCTCCCACTCAGCTCCTCACTCTCCCCTCTACCACTCAGCTCCTCACTCTCCTCTCTCCCACTCAGCCTCTCACTCTCCCCTCTACCACTCAGCTCATCACTCTCCTCTCTCCCACTCAGCTCCTCACTCTCCCCTCTCCCACTCAGCTCCTCACTCTCCCCTCTCCCACTCAGCTCCTCACTCTCCCCTCTCCCACTCAGCTCATCACTCTCCCCACTCAGCTCCTCTCTCTCCCCGCTCCCACTCAGCTCCTCACTCTCCCCGCTCCCACTCAGCTCCTCACTCTCCCCGCTCCCACTCAGCTCCTCACTCTCCCCGCTCCCACTCAGCTCCTCACTCTCCCCTCTCCCACTCAGCTCCTCACTCTCCCCTCTCCCACTCAGCTCCTCTCTCTCCTCTCTCCTACTCAGCTCCTCACTCTCCCCGCTCCCACTCAGCTCCTCACTCTCCCCACTCCCACTCAGCTCCTCACTCTCCCCGCTCCCACTCAGCTCCTCACTCTCCCCGCTCCCACTCAGCTCCTCACTCTCCCCTCTCCCACTCAGCTCCTCACTCTCCCCTCTACCACTCAGCTCCTCACTCTCCTCTCTCCCACTCAGCTCCTCACTCTCCCCTCTACCACTCAGCTCCTCACTCTCCCCTCTCCCACTCAGCTCCTCACTCTCCCCTCTACCACTCAGCTCCTCACTCTCCCCTCTCCCACTCAGCTCCTCTCTCTCCCACTCAGCTCCTCACTCTCCCCTCTCCCACTCAGCTCCTCACTCTCCCACTCAGCTCCTACCTCTCCCCGCTCCCACTCAGCTCCTCTCTCTCCTCACTCCCACTCAGCTCCTCACTCTCCCCTCTCCCACTCAGCTCCTCCCTCTCCCCGCTCCCACTCAGCTCCTCTCTCTCCTCACTCCCACTCAGCTCCTCACTCTCCCCTCTCCCACTCAGCTCCTCACTCTCCTCTCTCCTACTCAGCTCCTCACTCTCCCCGCTCCCACTCAGCTCCTCACTCTCCCCGCTCCCACTCAGCTCCTCACTCTCCCCGCTCCCACTCAGCTCCTCACTCTCCCCGCTCCCACTCAGCTCCTCACTCTCCCCACTCCCACTCAGCTCCTCACTCTCCCCGCTCCCACTCAGCTCCTCACTCTCCCCTCTCCCACTCAGCTCCTCACTCTCCCCGCTCCCACTCAGCCCCTCACTCTCCCACTCAGCTCCTCACTCTCCCACTCAGCTCCTTATTCTCCCACTCAGCTCCTCACTCTCCCCGCTCCCTCTCAGCTCCTCACTCTCCCCGTTCCCACTCTGCTCCTCACTCTCCCCGCTCCCACTCAGCTCCTCACTCTCCCCGCTCCCACTCAGCTCCTCACTCTCCCCTCTCCCACTCAGCTCCTCACTCTCCCCGCTCCCACTCAGCTCCTCACTCTCCCCGCTCCCACTCAGCTCCTCACTCTCCCCGTTCCCACTCAGCTCCTCACTCTTCCCGCTCCCACTCAGCTCCTCACTCTCCCCTCTCCCACTCAGCTCCTCACTCTCCCCGCTCCCACTCAGCTCCTCACTCTCCCCGCTCCCACTCAGCTCCTCACTCTCCCCGCTCCCACTCAGCTCCTCACTCTCCCCGCTCCCACTCAGCTCCTCACTCTCCCCGCTCCCACACAGCTCCTCACTCTCCCCGCTCCCACTCAGCTCCTCACTCTCCCCGCTCCCACTCAGCTCCTCACTCTCCCCGCTCCCACTCAGCTCCTCACTCTCCCCGCTCCCACTCAGCTCCTCACTCTCCCCTCTCCCACTCAGCTCCTCACTCTCCCCGCACCCACTCAGCTCCTCACTCTCCCCTCTACCACTCAGCTCCTCACTCTCCCCTCTACCACTCAGCTCCTCACTCTCCCCTCTCCCACTCAGCTCCTCACTCTCCCCTCTCCCACTCAGCTCCTCACTCTCCCCTCTCCAACTCAGCTCCTCACTCTCCTCTCTCCCACTCAGCTCCTCACTCTCCAAGCACCCACTCAGCTCCTCTCTCTCCCCGCTCCCGCACAGCTCCTCACTCTCTCCTCTCCCACTCAGATCCTCACTCTCCCCTCTCCCACTCAGCTCCTCACTCTCCCCTCTCCCACTCAGATCCTCACTCTCCCCTCTCCCACTCAGCTCCTCACTCTCCCCGCTCCCACTCAGCTCCTCACTCTCCCCGCTCCCACTCAGCTCCTCACTCTCCCCGCTCCCACTCAGCTCCTCACTCTCCCTGCTCCCACTCAGCTCCTCACTCTCCCCGCTCCCACTAAGCTCCTCACTCTCCCCGCACCCACTCAGCTCCTCACTCTCCCCTCTACCACTCAGCTCCTCACTCTCCCCTCTACCACTCAGCTCCTCACTCTCCCCTCTCCCACTCAGCTCCTCACTCTCCCCTCTCCCACTCAGCTCCTCACTCTCCCCTCTCCAACTCAGCTCCTCACTCTCCCCTCTCCAACTCAGCTCCTCACTCTCCTCTCTCCCACTCAGCTCCTCACTCTCCAAGCACCCACTCAGCTCCTCACTCTCCCCGCTCCCGCACAGCTCCTCACTCTCTCCTCTCCCACTCAGATCCTCACTCTCCCCTCTACCACTCAGCTCCTCACTCTCCCCTCTCCCACTCAGATCCTCACTCTCCCCTCTCCCACTCAGATCCTCACTCACCCGGCCTCCACTCAGCTCCTCACACTCCCACTAAGCTCCTCACTCTCCGCTCTCCCACTCAGCCCCTCACTCTCCCCGGTCCCACTCAGCTCCTCACTCTCCCCGCTCCCACTCAGCTCCTCTCTCTCCTCTCTCCTACTCAGCTCCTCACTCTCCCCGCTCCCACTCAGCTCCTCACTCTCCCCGCTCCCACTCAGCTCCTCTCTCTCCTCTCTCCCACTCAGCTCCTCACTCTCCCCTCACCAACTCAGCTCCACACTCTCCCTGCTCCCACTCAGCTCCTCACTCTCCCACTAAGCTCCTCACTCTCCGCTCTCCCACTCAGCTCCTCACTCTCCCCGCTCCCACTCAGCTCCTCACACTCCCACTAAGCTCCTCACTCTCCGCTCTCCCACTCAGCTCCTCACTCTCCCCGCTCCCACTAGCTCCTTACTCTCCCCGCTCCCACTCAGCTCCTCACTCTCCCCTCTACCACTCAGCTCCTCACTCTCCTCTCTCCCACTCAGCCTCTCACTCTCCCCTCTACCACTCAGCTCATCACTCTCCTCTCTCCCACTCAGCTCCTCACTCTCCCCTCTCCCACTCAGCTCCTCACTCTCCCCTCTCCCACTCAGCTCCTCACTCTCCCCTCTCCCACTCAGCTCATCACTCTCCCCACTCAGCTCCTCTCTCTCCCCGTTCCCACTCAGCTCCTCACTCTCCCCGCTCCCACTCAGCTCCTCACTCTCCCCGCTCCCACTCAGCTCCTCACTCTCCCCGCTCCCACTCAGCTCCTCACTCTCCCCTCTCCCACTCAGCTCCTCACTCTCCCCTCTCCCACTCAGCTCCTCTCTCTCCTCTCTCCTACTCAGCTCCTCACTCTCCCCGCTCCCACTCAGCTCCTCACTCTCCCCACTCCCACTCAGCTCCTCACTCTCCCCGCTCCCACTCAGCTCCTCACTCTCCCCGCTCCCACTCAGCTCCTCACTCTCCCCTCTCCCACTCAGCTCCTCACTCTCCCCTCTACCACTCAGCTCCTCACTCTCCTCTCTCCCACTCAGCTCCTCACTCTCCCCTCTACCACTCAGCTCCTCACTCTCCCCTCTCCCACTCAGCTCCTCACTCTCCCCTCTACCACTCAGCTCCTCACTCTCCCCTCTCCCACTCAGCTCCTCTCTCTCCCACTCAGCTCCTCACTCTCCCCTCTCCCACTCAGCTCCTCACTCTCCCACTCAGCTCCTACCTCTCCCCGCTCCCACTCAGCTCCTCTCTCTCCTCACTCCCACTCAGCTCCTCACTCTCCCCTCTCCCACTCAGCTCCTCCCTCTCCCCGCTCCCACTCAGCTCCTCTCTCTCCTCACTCCCACTCAGCTCCTCACTCTCCCCTCTCCCACTCAGCTCCTCACTCTCCTCTCTCCTACTCAGCTCCTCACTCTCCCCGCTCCCACTCAGCTCCTCACTCTCCCCGCTCCCACTCAGCTCCTCACTCTCCCCGCTCCCACTCAGCTCCTCACTCTCCCCGCTCCCACTCAGCTCCTCACTCTCCCCACTCCCACTCAGCTCCTCACTCTCCCCGCTCCCACTCAGCTCCTCACTCTCCCCTCTCCCACTCAGCTCCTCACTCTCCCCGCTCCCACTCAGCCCCTCACTCTCCCACTCAGCTCCTCACTCTCCCACTCAGCTCCTTATTCTCCCACTCAGCTCCTCACTCTCCCCGCTCCCTCTCAGCTCCTCACTCTCCCCGTTCCCACTCTGCTCCTCACTCTCCCCGCTCCCACTCAGCTCCTCACTCTCCCCGCTCCCACTCAGCTCCTCACTCTCCCCTCTCCCACTCAGCTCCTCACTCTCCCCGCTCCCACTCAGCTCCTCACTCTCCCCGCTCCCACTCAGCTCCTCACTCTCCCCGTTCCCACTCAGCTCCTCACTCTTCCCGCTCCCACTCAGCTCCTCACTCTCCCCTCTCCCACTCAGCTCCTCACTCTCCCCGCTCCCACTCAGCTCCTCACTCTCCCCGCTCCCACTCAGCTCCTCACTCTCCCCGCTCCCACTCAGCTCCTCACTCTCCCCGCTCCCACTCAGCTCCTCACTCTCCCCGCTCCCACACAGCTCCTCACTCTCCCCGCTCCCACTCAGCTCCTCACTCTCCCCGCTCCCACTCAGCTCCTCACTCTCCCCGCTCCCACTCAGCTCCTCACTCTCCCCGCTCCCACTCAGCTCCTCACTCTCCCCTCTCCCACTCAGCTCCTCACTCTCCCCGCACCCACTCAGCTCCTCACTCTCCCCTCTACCACTCAGCTCCTCACTCTCCCCTCTACCACTCAGCTCCTCACTCTCCCCTCTCCCACTCAGCTCCTCACTCTCCCCTCTCCCACTCAGCTCCTCACTCTCCCCTCTCCAACTCAGCTCCTCACTCTCCTCTCTCCCACTCAGCTCCTCACTCTCCAAGCACCCACTCAGCTCCTCTCTCTCCCCGCTCCCGCACAGCTCCTCACTCTCTCCTCTCCCACTCAGATCCTCACTCTCCCCTCTCCCACTCAGCTCCTCACTCTCCCCTCTCCCACTCAGATCCTCACTCTCCCCTCTCCCACTCAGCTCCTCACTCACCCGGCCTCCACTCAGCTCCTCACACTCCCCGCTCCCACTCAGCTCCTCACTCTCCCAGCTCCCACTCAGCTCCTCACTCTCCCCGCTCCCACTCAGCTCCTCACTCTCCCCGCTCCCACTCAGCTCCTCTCTCTCCTCTCTCCTACTCAGCTCCTCACTCTCCCCGCTCCCACTCAGCTCCTCACTCTCCCCGCTCCCACTCAGCTCCTCTCTCTCCTCTCTCCCACTCAGCTCCTCACTCTCCCCTCACCAACTCAGCTCCACACTCTCCCTGCTCCCACTCAGCTCCTCACTCTCCCACTAAGCTCCTCACTCTCCCCTCTCCCACTCAGCTCCTCACTCTCCCCGCTCCCACTCAGCTCCTCACACTCCCACTAAGCTCCTCACTCTCCGCTCTCCCACTCAGCTCCTCACTCTCCCCGCTCCCACTAGCTCCTTACTCTCCCCGCTCCCACTCAGCTCCTCACTCTCCCCTCTACCACTCAGCTCCTCACTCTCCTCTCTCCCACTCAGCTCCTCACTCTCCCCTCTACCACTCAGCTCCTCACTCTCCCCTCTCCCACTCAGCTCATCACTCTCCCCTCTACCACTCAGCTCCTCACTCTCCCCTCTCCCACTCAGCTCATCACTCTCCCCTCTCCCACTCAGCTCCTCACTCTCCTCCCTCCCACTCAGCTCCTCACTCTCCCCTCTCCCACTCAGCTCCTCACTCTCCCCTCTCCCACTCAGCTCATCACTCTCCCCACTCAGCTCCTCTCTCTCCCCGTTCCCACTCAGCTCCTCACTCTCCCCGCTCCCACTCAGCTCCTCACTCTCCCCGCTCCCACTCAGCTCCTCACTCTCCCCGCTCCCACTCAGCTCCTCACTCTCCCCTCTCCCACTCAGCTCCTCTCTCTCCTCTCTCCTACTCAGCTCCTCACTCTCCCCGCTCCCACTCAGCTCCTCACTCTCCCCGCTCCCACTCAGCTCCTCACTCTCCCCGCTCCCACTCAGCTCCTCACTCTCCCCGCTCCCACTCAGCTCCTCACTCTCCCCTCTCCCACTCAGCTCCTCACTCTCCCCGCTCCCGCTCAGCTCCTCACTCTCCCCTCTCCCGCTCAGCTCCTCACTCTCCCCTCTCCCGCTCAGCTCCTCACTCTCCCCTCTCCCACTCAGCTCCTCTCTCTCCTCTCTCCTACTCAGCTCCTCACTCTCCCCGCTCCCACTCAGCTCCTCACTCTCCCCGCTCCCACTCAGCTCCTCACTCACCCCGCTCCCACTCAGCTCCTCACTCTCCCCGCACCCACTCAGCCCCTCACTCTCCCCGCTCCCACTCAGCCCCTCACTCTCCCCTCTCCCACTCAGCTCATCACTCTCCCCGCTCCCACTCAGCTCCTCACTCTCCCCGCTCCCACTCAGCTCCTCACTCTCCCCGCACCCACTCAGCCCCTCACTCTCCCCGCTCCCACTCAGCCCCTCACTCTCCCCTCTCCCACTCAGCTCATCACTCTCCCCGCTCCCTCTCAGCTCCTCACTCTCCCCGTTCCCACTCTGCTCCTCACTCTCCCCGCTCCCACTCAGCTCCTCACTCTCCCCGCTCCCACTCAGCTCCTCACTCTCCCCTCTCCCACTCAGCTCCTCACTCTCCCCGCTCCCACTCAGCTCCTCACTCTCCCCGCTCCCACTCAGCTCCTCACTCTCCCCGTTCCCACTCAGCTCCTCACTCTTCCCGCTCCCACTCAGCTCCTCACTCTCCCCTCTCCCACTCAGCTCCTCACTCTCCCCGCTCCCACTCAGCTCCTCACTCTCCCCGCTCCCACTCAGCTCCTCACTCTCCCCGCTCCCACTCAGCTCCTCACTCTCCCCGCTCTCACTCAGCTCCTCACTCTCCCACTCAGCTCCTCACTCTCCCCGCTCCCACTCAGCTCCTCACTCTCCCCGCTCCCACTCAGCTCCTCACTCTCCCCGCTCCCACTCAGCTCCTCACTCTCCCCGCTCCCACTCAGCTCCTCACTCTCCCCGCTCCCACTCAGCTCCTCACTCTCCCCTCTCCCACTCAGCTCCTCACTCTCCCCGCACCCACTCAGCTCCTCACTCTCCCCTCTACCACTCAGCTCCTCACTCTCCCCTCTACCACTCAGCTCCTCACTCTCCCCTCTCCCACTCAGCTCCTCACTCTCCCCTCTCCCACTCAGCTCCTCACTCTCCCCTCTCCAACTCAGCTCCTCACTCTCCTCTCTCCCACTCAGCTCCTCACTCTCCAAGCACCCACTCAGCTCCTCACTCTCCCCGCTCCCGCACAGCTCCTCACTCTCTCCTCTCCCACTCAGATCCTCACTCTCCCCTCTCCCACTCAGCTCCTCACTCTCCCCTCTCCCACTCAGATCCTCACTCTCCCCTCTCCCACTCAGATCCTCATTCTCCCCGCTCCCACTCAGCTCCTCACTCTCCCCGCTCCCACTCAGCTCCTCTCTCTCCTCTCTCCTACTCAGCTCCTCACTCTCCCCGCTCCCACTCAGCTCCTCACTCTCCCCGCTCCCACTCAGCTCCTCTCTCTCCTCTCTCCCACTCAGC
This sequence comes from Chiloscyllium plagiosum, assembly GCF_037043375.1. Classification (NCBI taxonomy): domain Eukaryota; kingdom Metazoa; phylum Chordata; class Chondrichthyes; order Orectolobiformes; family Hemiscylliidae; genus Chiloscyllium; species Chiloscyllium plagiosum. Next base: position 155,300,659 of record NW_028270140.1, read on the forward strand.
TCCTCACTCTCCCCTCACCAACTCAGCTCCACACTCTCCCTGCTCCCACTCAGCTCCTCACTCTCCCACTAAGCTCCTCACTCTCCCCTCTCCCACTCAGCTCCTCACTCTCCCCGCTCCCACTCAGCTCCTCACACTCCCACTAAGCTCCTCACTCTCCGCTCTCCCACTCAGCTCCTCACTCTCCCCGCTCCCACTAGCTCCTTACTCTCCCCGCTCCCACTCAGCTCCTCACTCTCCCCTCTACCACTCAGCTCCTCACTCTCCTCTCTCCCACTCAGCTCCTCACTCTCCCCTCTACCACTCAGCTCCTCACTCTCCCCTCTCCCACTCAGCTCATCACTCTCCCCTCTACCACTCAGCTCCTCACTCTCCCCTCTCCCACTCAGCTCATCACTCTCCCCTCTCCCACTCAGCTCCTCACTCTCCTCTCTCCCACTCAGCTCCTCACTCTCCCCTCTCCCACTCAGCTCCTCACTCTCCCCTCTCCCACTCAGCTCATCACTCTCCCCACTCAGCTCCTCTCTCTCCCCGTTCCCACTCAGCTCCTCACTCTCCCCGCTCCCACTCAGCTCCTCACTCTCCCCGCTCCCACTCAGCTCCTCACTCTCCCCGCTCCCACTCAGCTCCTCACTCTCCCCTCTCCCACTCAGCTCCTCTCTCTCCTCTCTCCTACTCAGCTCCTCACTCTCCCCGCTCCCACTCAGCTCCTCACTCTCCCCGCTCCCACTCAGCTCCTCACTCTCCCCGCTCCCACTCAGCTCCTCACTCTCCCCGCTCCCACTCAGCTCCTCACTCTCCCCTCTCCCACTCAGCTCCTCACTCTCCCCGCTCCCACTCAGCTCCTCACTCTCCCCTCTCCCGCTCAGCTCCTCACTCTCCCCTCTCCCGCTCAGCTCCTCACTCTCCCCTCTCCCACTCAGCTCCTCTCTCTCCTCTCTCCTACTCAGCTCCTCACTCTCCCCGCTCCCACTCAGCTCCTCACTCTCCCCGCTCCCACTCAGCTCCTCACTCACCCCGCTCCCACTCAGCTCCTCACTCTCCCCGCACCCACTCAGCCCCTCACTCTCCCCGCTCCCACTCAGCCCCTCACTCTCCCCTCTCCCACTCAGCTCATCACTCTCCCCGCTCCCACTCAGCTCCTCACTCTCCCCGCTCCCACTCAGCTCCTCACTCTCCCCGCACCCACTCAGCCCCTCACTCTCCCCGCTCCCACTCAGCCCCTCACTCTCCCCTCTCCCACTCAGCTCATGACTCTCCCCGCTCCCACTCAGCTCCTCACTCTCCCCTCTCCAACTCAGCTCCTCACTCTCCTCTCTCCCACTCAGCTCCTCACTCTCCCCGCTCCCGCACAGCTCCTCACTCTCCTCTCTCCCACTCAGCTCCTCACTCTCCCCTCTACCACTCAGCTCCTCACTCTCCCCTCTCCCACTCAGCTCCTCACTCTCCCCGCTCCCACTCAGCTCCTCACTCTCCTCTCTCCCACTCAGCTCCTCACTCTCCCCGCTCCCGCACAGCTCCTCACTCTCCTCTCTCCCACTCAGCTCCTCACTCTCCCCTCTACCACTCAGCTCATCACTCTCCCCTCTCCCACTCAGCTCCTCACTCTCCCCTCTACCACTCAGCTCCTCACTCTCCCCTCTCCCACTCAGCTCCTCACTCTCCCCTCTCCCACTCAGCTCCTCACTCTCCCCACTCAGCTCCTCTCTCTCCCCGTTCCCACTCAGCTCCTCACTCTCCCCGCTCCCACTCAGCTCCTCACTCTCCCCGCTCCCACTCAGCTCCTCACTCTCCCCTCTTCCACTCAGCTCCTCACTCTCCTCTCTCCCACTCAGCTCCTCACTCTCCCCTCTACCACTCAGCTCATCACTCTCCCCTCTCCCACTCAGCTCCTCACTCTCCCCTCTACCACTCAGCTCCTCACTCTCCCCTCTCCCACTCAGCTCCTCACTCTCCCCTCTCCCACTCAGCTCCTCACTCTCCCCACTCAGCTCCTCTCTCTCCCCGTTCCCACTCAGCTCCTCACTCTCCCCGCTCCCACTCAGCTCCTCACTCTCCCCGCTCCCACTCAGCTCCTCACTCTCCCCGCTCCCACTCAGCTCCTCACTCTCCCCTCTCCCACTCAGCTCCTCACTCTCCCCGCTCCCACTCAGCTCCTCACTCTCCCCGCTCCCACTCAGCTCCTCACTCTCCCCGCTCCCACTCAGCTCCTCACTCTCCCCGCTCCCACTCAGCTCCTCACTCTCCCCGCACCCACTCAGCCCCTCACTCTCCCCGCTCCCACTCAGCCCCTCACTCTCCCCTCTCCCACTCAGCTCCTCACTCTCCCCTCTCCAACTCAGCTCCTCACTCTCCTCTCTCCCACTCAGCCCCTCACTCTCCCCTCTCCCACTCAGCTCCTCACTCTCCCCTCTCCAACTCAGCTCCTCACTCTCCCTCTCCCACTCAGCTCCTCACTCTCCCTCTCCCACTCAGCTCCTCACTCTCTCCTCTCCCACTCAGATCCTCACTCTCCCCTCTCCCACTCAGCTCCTCACTCTCCCCGCTCCCACTAGCTCCTTACTCTCCCCGCTCCCACTCAGCTCCTCACTCTCCCCTCTACCACTCAGCTCCTCAATCTCCTCTCTCCCACTCAGCTCCTCACTCTCCCCTCTACCACTCAGCTCCTCACTCTCCCCTCTCCCACTCAGCTCATCACTCTCCCCTCTACCACTCAGCTCCTCACTCTCCCCTCTCCCACTCAGCTCATCACTCTCCCCTCTCCCACTCAGCTCCTCACTCTCCTCTCTCCCACTCAGCTCCTCACTCTCCCCTCTCCCACTCAGCTCCTCACTCTCCCCTCTCCCACTCAGCTCATCACTCTCCCCACTCAGCTCCTCTCTCTCCCCGTTCCCACTCAGCTCCTCACTCTCCCCGCTCCCACTCAGCTCCTCACTCTCCCCGCTCCCACTCAGCTCCTCACTCTCCCCGCTCCCACTCAGCTCCTCACTCTCCCCTCTCCCACTCAGCTCCTCTCTCTCCTCTCTCCTACTCAGCTCCTCACTCTCCCCGCTCCCACTCAGCTCCTCACTCTCCCCGCTCCCACTCAGCTCCTCACTCTCCCCGCTCCCACTCAGCTCCTCACTCTCCCCGCTCCCACTCAGCTCCTCACTCTCCCCTCTCCCACTCAGCTCCTCACTCTCCCCGCTCCCACTCAGCTCCTCACTCTCCCCTCTCCCGCTCAGCTCCTCACTCTCCCCTCTCCCGCTCAGCTCCTCACTCTCCCCTCTCCCACTCAGCTCCTCTCTCTCCTCTCTCCTACTCAGCTCCTCACTCTCCCCGCTCCCACTCAGCTCCTCACTCTCCCCGCTCCCACTCAGCTCCTCACTCTCCCCGCTCCCACTCAGCTCCTCACTCTCCCCGCTCCCACTCAGCTCCTCACTCTCCCCGCTCCCACTCAGCTCCTCACTCTCCCCGCTCCCACTCAGCTCCTCACTCTCCCCGCACCCACTCAGCCCCTCACTCTCCCCGCTCCCACTCAGCCCCTCACTCTCCCCTCTCCCACTCAGCTCATCACTCTCCCCGCTCCCACTCAGCTCCTCACTCTCCCCGCTCCCACTCAGCTCCTCACTCTCCCCGCACCCACTCAGCCCCTCACTCTCCCCGCTCCCACTCAGCCCCTCACTCTCCCCTCTCCCACTCAGCTCATCACTCTCCCCGCTCCCACTCAGCTCCTCACTCTCCCCTCTCCAACTCAGCTCCTCACTCTCCTCTCTCCCACTCAGCTCCTCACTCTCCCCGCTCCCGCACAGCTCCTCACTCTCCTCTCTCCCACTCAGCTCCTCACTCTCCCCTCTACCACTCAGCTCCTCACTCTCCCCTCTCCCACTCAGCTCCTCACTCTCCCCGCTCCCACTCAGCTCCTCACTCTCCTCTCTCCCACTCAGCTCCTCACTCTCCCCGCTCCCGCACAGCTCCTCACTCTCCTCTCTCCCACTCAGCTCCTCACTCTCCTCTCTCCCACTCAGCTCCTCACTCTCCCCTCTACCACTCAGCTCATCACTCTCCCCTCTCCCACTCAGCTCCTCACTCTCCCCTCTACCACTCAGCTCCTCACTCTCCCCTCTCCCACTCAGCTCCTCACTCTCCCCACTCAGCTCCTCACTCTCCCCTCTCCCACTCAGCTCCTCTCTCTCCTCTCTCCTACTCAACTCCTCACTCTCTCCGCTCCCACTCAGCTCCTCACTCTCCCCGCTCCCACTCAGCTCCTCACTCTCCCCGCTCCCACTCAGCTCCTCACTCTCCCCGCTCCCACTCAGCTCCTCACTCTCCCCGCTCCCACTCAGCTCCTCACTCTCCCCGCACCCACTCAGCTCCTCACTCTCCCCGCACCCACTCAGCCCCTCACTCTCCCCGCTCCCACTCAGCCCCTCACTCTCCCCTCTCCCACTCAGCTCCTCACTCTCCCCGCTCCCACTCAGCTCCTCACTCTCCCCTCTCCAACTCAGCTCCTCACTCTCCCTCTCCCACTCAGCTCCTCACTCTCCCCTCTCCCACTCAGCTCCTCACTCTCTCCTCTCCCACTCAGATCCTCACTCTCCCCTCTCCCACTCAGCTCCTCACTCTCCCCTCTCCCACTCAGCCCCTCACTCTCCCCGCTCCCACTCAGCCCCTCACTCTCCCCTCTCCCACTCAGCCCCTCACTCTCCCCGCTCCCACTCAGCTCCTCCCTCTCCCCGCTCCCACTCAGCTCCTCTCTCTCCTCACTCCCACTCAGCTCCTCACTCTCCCCTCTCCCACTCAGCTCCTCACTCTCCCCGCTCCCACTCACATCCTCACTCTCCCCTCTCATACTCAGCTCCTCACTCTCCCCGCTCCCACTCAGCTCCTCACTCTCCCCGCTCCCACTCAGCTCCTCACTCTCCCCGCTCCCACTCAGCTCCTCACTCTCCCCGCTCCCACTCAGCTCCTCACTCTCCCCGCTCCCACTCAGCTCCTCACTCTCCCCGCTCCCACTCAGCTCCTCACTCTCCCACTCAGCTCCTCACTCTCCCCGCTCCCACTCAGCTCCTCACTCTCCCCGCTCCCACTCAGCTCCTCACTCTCCCCGCTCCCACTCAGCTCCTCACTCTCCCCGCTCCCACTCAGCTCCTCACTCTCCCCGCTCCCACTCAGCTCCTCACTCTCCCACTCAGCTCCTCATTCTCCCACTCAGCTCCTCACTCTCCCCGCTCCCACTCAGCTCCTCACTCTCCACTCTCCCACTCAGCTCCTCACTCTCCCCGTTCCCACTCAGCTCCTCACTCTCCCCGCTCCCACTCAGCTCCTCACTCTCCCCTCTCCCACTCAGCTCCTCACTCTCCCCGCTCCCACTCAGCTCCTCACTCTCCCCGCTCCCACTCAGCTCCTCACTCTCCCCGTTCCCACTCAGTTCCTCTCTCTCCCCGTTCCCACTCAGCTCCTCACTCTCCCCGTTCCCACTCAGCTCCTCACTCTCCCCGCTCCCACTCAGCTCCTCACTCTCCCCTCTCCCACTCAGCTCCTCACTCTCCCCGCTCCCACTCAGCTCCTCACTCTCCCCGCTCCCACTCAGCTCCTCACTCTCCCCGCTCCCACTCAGCTCCTCACTCTCCCCGCTCCCACTCAGCTCCTCACTCTCCCCGCTCCCACTCAGCTCCTCACTCTCCCCGCTCCCACTCAGCTCCTCACTCTCCCCGCTCCCACTCAGCTCCTCACTCTCCCCGCTCCCACTCAGCTCATCACTCTCCCCGCTCCCACTCAGCTCCTCACTCTCCAACTCAGCGCCTCATTCTCCCCGCTCCCACTCAGCTCCTCACTCTCCCCTCTACCACTCAGCTCCTCACTCTCCCCTCTCCCACTCAGCTCCTCACTCTCCCCGCTCCCACTCAGCTCCTCACTCTCCCCTCTCCCACTCAGCTCCTCACTCACCCGGCCTCCACTCAGCTCCTCACTCTCCCCTCTCATACTCAGATCCTCACTCTCCCCGCTCCCGCACAGCTCCTCACTCTCTCCTCTCCCACTCAGCTCCTCACTCTCCCCTCTCCCACTCAGCTCCTCACTCACCCGGCCTCCACTCAGCTCCTCACTCTCCCCTCTCATACTCAGATCCTCACTCTCCCTGCTCCCACTCAGCCCCTCACTCTCCCCGCTCCCACTCAGCCCCTCACTCTCCCTTCTCCCACTGAGCTCCTCATTCTCCCACTCAGCTCCTCACTCTCCCCTCTCCCACTCAGCTCCTCACTCTCCCCTCTCCCACTCAGCCCCTCACTCTCCCCGCTCCCACTCAGCTCCTCACTCTCCCTTCTCCCACTCAGCTCCTCATTCTCCCACTCAGCTCCTCACTCTCCCCGCTCCCACTCAGCTCCTCACTCTCCCCGCTCCCACTCAGCTCCTCACTCTCCCCTCTCCCACTCAGCTCCTCACTCTCCCCGCTCCCACTCAGCTCCTCACTCTCCCACTCAGCTCCTCATTCTCCCACTCAGCTCCTCACTCTCCCCGCTCCCACTCAGCTCCTCACTCTCCACTCTCCCACTCAGCTCCTCACTCTCCCCGTTCCCACTCAGCTCCTCACTCTCCCCGCTCCCACTCAGCTCCTCACTCTCCCCTCTCCCACTCAGCTCCTCACTCTCCCCGCTCCCACTCAGCTCCTCACTCTCCCCGCTCCCACTCAGCTCCTCACTCTCCCCGTTCCCACTCAGTTCCTCTCTCTCCCCTTTCCCACTCAGCTCCTCACTCTCCCCGTTCCCACTCAGCTCCTCACTCTCCCCGCTCCCACTCAGCTCCTCACTCTCCCCTCTCCCACTCAGCTCCTCACTCTCCCCGCTCCCACTCAGCTCCTCACTCTCCCCGCTCCCACTCAGCTCCTCACTCTCCCCGCTCCCACTCAGCTCCTCACTCTCCCCGCTCCCACTCAGCTCCTCACTCTCCCCGCTCCCACTCAGCTCCTCACTCTCCCCGCTCCCACTCAGCTCCTCACTCTCCCCGCTCCCACTCAGCTCCTCACTCTCCCCGCTCCCACTCAGCTCATCACTCTCCCCGCTCCCACTCAGCTCCTCACTCTCCAACTCAGCGCCTCATTCTCCCCGCTCCCACTCAGCTCCTCACTCTCCCCTCTACCACTCAGCTCCTCACTCTCCCCTCTCCCACTCAGCTCCTCACTCTCCCCTCTCCCACTCAGCTCCTCACTCTCCCCGCTCCCACTCAGCTCCTCACTCTCCCCGCTCCCACTCAGCTCCTCACTCTCCCCGTTCCCACTCAGCTCCTCACTCTCCCCGCTCCCACTCAGCTCCTCACTCTCCCCTCTCCCACTCAGCTCCTCACTCTCCAAGCACCCACTCAGCTCCTCACTCTCCCCGCTCCCGCACAGCTCCTCACTCTCTCCTCTCCCACTCAGATCCTCACTCTCCCCTCTCCCACTCAGCTCCTCACTCTCCCCTCTCCCACTCAGCTCCTCACTCACCCGGCCTCCACTCAGCTCCTCACTCTCCCCTCTCATACTCAGATCCTCACTCTCCCCGCTCCCGCACAGCTCCTCACTCTCCCCTCTCCCACTCAGCTCCTCACTCTCCCCTCTCCCACTCAGCTCCTCACTCACCCGGCCTCCACTCAGCTCCTCACTCTCCCCTCTCATACTCAGATCCTCACTCTCCCTGCTCCCACTCAGCTCCTCACTCTCCCCTCTCCCACTCAGCTCCTCTCTCTCCCTGCTCCCACTCAGCCCCTCACTCTCCCCGCTCCCACTCAGCCCCTCACTCTCCCTTCTCCCACTGAGCTCCTCATTCTCCCACTCAGCTCCTCACTCTCCCCTCTCCCACTCAGCTCCTCACTCTCCCCTCTCCCACTCAGCCCCTCACTCTCCCCGCTCCCACTCAGCTCCTCACTCTCCCTTCTCCCACTCAGCTCCTCATTCTCCCACTCAGCTCCTCACTCTCCCCGCTCTCACTCAGCTCCTCACTCTCCCCGCTCTCACTCAGCTCCTCAAACGGTGGGACCTCTATAAACAGGATGGTCTCCACCTGAACCTGAGGGGCACCAGTATCCTTGGGGGAAGTTTGCTCGTGCTCTTGGGGGGGGTTTAAACTAACTCTGCAGGGGCATGGGAACCCAGATTGTAGCTTCAGGGTGCAGGGCCTGGAATGTAGGGAGGTTAGGAACATGGCATCAATTTCAAAGGACGGTGCCTGTAAACAGGAAAGTGGCTTGAAGTGTGTATACTTCAATGCAAGAAGTATACGAAATAAGGTAGGTGAACTTGCAGCGTGGGTTGGTACCTGGGACTTCGATGTTGTGGCTATTACGGAGACATGGCTAGAACAGGGACAGGATTGGCTGTTGCAGGTTCCTGGATTTAAATGTTTTAGTAGGGTCAGAGGTGGGGGTAAAAGAGGGGGAGGTGTGGCATTGCTTGTCAAAGATAGTATTACAGCTGTGGAAAGGACGATGGATGAGGACTTGCCATCTGAGGTAGTTTGGGCTGAGGTTAGGAATAGGAAAGGTGAGGTCACCCTGTTAGGAGTCTTTTACAGGCCTCCTAATAGTCCTAGAATCATTGAAGAAAGGATAGGGAAGGTGATTCAGGAGATGAGTGACAGTAATAGGGTGGTTGTTATGGGGGACTTTAACTTTCCTGATATTGATTGGGAAAGCTATAGCTCAAGTTCGTTAGATGGGTCAGTGTTTGTTCAATGTGTGCAGGAGAGTTTCCTGACACAATATGTAGACAGGCCAACAAGAGGTGAGGCCATACTGGATTTGGTTCTGGGTAACGAACCAGGCCAGGTGTTAGAATTAGAGGTAGGTGAGCACTTTGGGGATAGTGACCATAATTCGGTGATTTTTACTCTCGTGATGGAGAGGGATAAGTGTGTACTACAGGGCAAGAGTTATAGCTGGGGTCAGGGAAATTATGATGCGGTGAGGCATGACTTAGGATGTGTGGCTTGGAAAAGTAGACTCCAAGGCAAGAGTGTAAATGATATGTGGAGCTTGTTCAAGGAGCAACTATTGAGTGTCCTTGATAATTATGTACCTGTCAGGCAGGGAGGAAAGGGAGCCGTGGTTTAATAAGGAATTGGAATCCCTTGGTAAATGGAAGAGGGCGGCCTATCTCAAGATGAGACGTGAAGGTTCAATTGGGGCGATTGAGAGTTATAGGGTAGCCAGGAAGGACCTGAAGAGAGAGCTAAGAGCAGCAAGGAGGGGACATGAAAGGTCCTCAGTCGGTAGGATTAGGGAAAACCCTAAGGCTTTCTATAGGTATGTTAGGAATAAAAGAATGACTAGGGTAGGAATAGGTCCAGTCAAGGATAGTAGTGGGAAGTTGCGTGTGGAGGCGGAAGAGATTGGGGAGACACTGAATGAATACTTTTCTTCAGTATTTACTCAGGAACAGGGCATTGTCGTCGATGCGAATACTGAGTCACAAATAAGTAGAATGGATGGCTTTGAGGTATGTAGGGAAGAGGTGTTGGAAATTCTGGAAAGGGTGAAAATAGATAAGTCCCCTGGGCCTGATGGCATTTATCCTAGGATTCTCTGGGAAGCAAGGGAGGAGATTGCAGAGCCATTGGCCTTGATTTTTATGTCCTCGTTGTCTACAGGAGTAGTGCCAGAAGATTGGAGGATAGCAAATGTGGTTCCCTTGTTCAAAAAGGGGAGTAGGGATAACCCTAGTAACTATAGGCCGGTGAGTCTCACTTCTGTTGTGGGCAAAGTCTTAGAGAGAATTGTAAGGGATAGGATTTATGCACATCTGGATAGGAATAATGTGATCAAGGATAGTCAGCATGGTTTTGTGAAGGGCAGGTCGTGCCTCACAAACCTTATTGAATTCTTTGAAAAGGTGACGAAGGAGGTTGATGAGGGGAAAGCGGTAGATGTGGTGTATATGGATTTTAGTAAGGCGTTTGATAAGGTTCCCCATGGTAGGCTACTGCAGAAAATACGGAGATATGGCATTGAGGGTGAGTTGGAGGTTTGGATTAGGAATTGGCTGGCTGGAAGAAGACAGAGGGTAGTAGTTGATGGCAAAGTTTCTCCATGGAGTGCCGTCACTAGCGGTGTTCCGCAAGGATCTGTTTTGGGACCATTGCTGTTTGTCATTTTTATAAATGACCTGGAAGAGGGGTTAGAAGGTTGGGTGAGCAAGTTTGCGGATGATACGAAAGTCGGTGGAGTTGTTGACAGTGAGGAAGGATGTGGCAGGTATCAGCGGGATATAGATAAGCTGCAGAGCTGGGCAGAAAGGTGGCAAATGGAGTTCAATGTAGCTAAGTGTGAGGTGATTCACTTTGGGAAGAATAACAAAAAGATGGGGTACTGGGCTAATGGTCGGATACTTGGTAGTGTGGATGAGCAGAGGGATCTTGGTGTCCATGTACACAGATCTCTGAAAGTTGCCACCCAGGTAAATAGTGCGGTGAAGAAGGCATATGGCGTACTGGCTTTTATTGGTAGAGGAATTGAGTTCCGGAGTCCTGAGGTCATGATGCAGTTGTATAAGACTCTGGTGCGGCCGCATCTGGAATATTGTGTGCAGTTTTGGTCCCATACTATAGGAAGGATGTGGAGGCACTGGAACGGGTGCAGAGGAGGTTTACCAGGATGTTGCCTGGTATGGAAGGAAGATCGTATGAGGAAAGACTGAGACACTTGGGGCTGTTTTCATTGGAGAAAAGAAGGTTTAGGGGTGACTTGATTGAGGTGTACAAGATGATTAGGGGGTTAGATAGGGTTGACAGTGTGAACCTTTTCCCGCGTATGGAGTCGGGTATTACAAGGGGGCATAGCTTTAAATTAAGGGGGGGTAGATATAGGACTGAAGTTAGGGGTAGGTTCTTCACTCAGCGAGTCGTAAGTTCATGGAATGCCCTGCCAGTAGCAGTGGTGGACTCTCCCTCTTTATGGGCATTTAAACGGGCATTGGATAGGTATATGGAGGATAGTGGGTTAGTATAGGTTAGGTGGGCTTGGATCGGCGCAACATCGAGGGCCAAAGGGCCTGTACTGCTCTGTATTCTTCTATTCTATTCTATACTACCACTCAGCTCCTCACTCTCCCCTCTCCCACTCAGCTCCTCACTCTCCCTTCTCCCACACAGCTCCTCACTCTCCCCGCTCCCACTCAGCTCCTCACTCTCCCCGCTCCCACTCAGCTCCTCTCTCTCCCCTCACCCACTCAGCTCCTCTCTCTCCCCTCACCCACTCAGCTCCTCACTCTCCCCTCTCCCACTCAGCTCCTCACTCTCCCTTCTCCCACTCAGCTCCTCACTCTCCCCGCTCTCACTCAGCTCCTCACTCTCCCCGCTCCCACTCAGCTCCTCACTCTCCCTTCTCCCACACAGCTCCTCACTCTCTCCGCTCCCACTCAGCTCCTCACTCTCCCTTCTCCCACTCAGCTCCTCACTCTCCCCACTCCCACTCAGCTCCTCACTCTCCCCTCTCCCACTCAGCTCCTCACTCTCCCTTCTCCCACTCAGCTCCTCACTCTCCCCGCTCTCACTCAGCTCCTCACTCTCCCCGCTCCCACTCAGCTCCTCACTCTCCCCGCTCCCACTCAGCTCCTGACTCTCCCCGCTCCCACTCAGCTCCTCACTCTCCCCACTCAGCTCCTCACACTCCCCTCTCCCACTCAGCTCCTCACTCTCCCCGCTCCCACGCAGCTCCTCACTCTCCCCGCTCCCACTCAGCTCCTCACTCTCCCCGCTCCCACTCAGCTCCTCTCTCTCCCACTCAGCTCCTCACTCTCCCCGCTCCCACTCAGCTCCTCACTCTCCCCGCACCCACTCAGCTCCTCACTCTCCCCGCTCCCACTCAGCTCCTCTCTCTCCCCGCTCCCACTCAGCTCCTCACTCTCCCCTCTCCCACTCAGCTCCTCACTCTCCCACTCAGCTCCTCACTCTCCCCTCTCCCACTCAGCTCCTCACACTCCCCGCTCCCACTCAGCTCCTCTCTCTCCCCGCTCCCACTCAGCTCCTCACTCTCCCCGCTCCCACTCAGCTCCTCTCTCTCCCACTCAGCTCCTCACTCTCCCCGCTCCCACTCAGCTCCTCACTCTCCCCGCTCCCACTCAGCTCCTCTCTCTCCCCGCTCCCACTCAGCTCCTCACTCTCCCTGCTCCCACTCAGCTCCTCACTCTCCCCGCTCCCACTCAGCTCCTCACTCTCCCCGCTCCCACTCAGCTCCTCACTCTCCCCGCTCACACTCAGCTCCTCACTCTCCCCGCTCCCACTCAGCTCCTCACTCTCCCCGCTCCCACTCAGCTCCTCACTCTCCCCGCTCACACTCAGCTCCTCACTCTCCCCGCTCCCACTCAGCTCCTCTCTCTCCCCGCTCCCACTCAGCTCCTCACTCTCCCTTCTCCCACTCAGCTCCTCACTCTCCCCGCTCCCACTCAGCTCCTCACTCTCCCCGCTCCCACTCAGCTCCTCACTCTCCCCACTCCCACTCAGCTCCTCACTCTCCCCGCTCCCACTCAGCTCCTCACTCTCCCCGCTCCCGCTCAGCTCCTCACTCTCCCCGCTCCAACTCAGCTCCTCACTCTCCACCCTCCCACTCAGCTCCTCTCTCTCCCCGCTCCCACTCAGCTCCTCACTCTCCCCGCTCCAACTCAGCTCCTCACTCTCCACTCTCTCACTCAGCTCCTCACTCTCCACTCTCTCACTCAGCTCCTCACTCTCCCCGCTCCCACACAGCTCCTCACTCTCCCCGCTCCCACTCAGCTCCTCACTCTCCCCTCTCCCACTTAGCTCCTCACTCTCCCCACTCCCACTCAGCTCCTCACTCTCCTCACTCTCCCACTCAGCTCCTCACTCTCCCCTCTCCCACTCAACACCTCACTCTCCCCTCTCCCACTTAGCTCCTCACTCTCCCCACTCCCACTCAGCTCCTCACTCTCCTCACTCTCCCACTCAGCTCCTCACTCTCCCCTCTCCCACTCAACTCCTCACTCTCCCCTCTCCCACTCAGCTCCTCACTCTCCCCGCTCCCACTCAGCTCCTCATTCTCCCCGCTCCCACTCAGCTCCTCACTCTCCCACTCAGCTCCTCATTCTCCCACTCAGCTCCTCACTATCCCCACTCCCACTCAGCTCCTCACTCTCCCCTCTCCCACTCACCTCCTCACTCTCCCCGCTCCCACTCAGCTCCTCACTCTCCCCGCTCCCACTCAGCTCCTCACTCTCCCCACTCCCACTCAGCTCCTCACTCTCCCTTCTCCCACTCAGCTCCTCACTCTCCCCGCTCCCACTCAGCTCCTCACTCTCCCCTCTCCCACTCAGCTCCTCACTCTCCCCGCTCCCACTCAGCTCCTCACTCTCCCCTCTCCCACTCAGCTCCTCACTGTCCCCTCTCCCACTCAGCTCCTCACTCTCCCTTCTCCCACTCAGCTCCTCACTCTCCCCTCTCCCACTCAGCTCCTCACTCTCCCCGCTCCCACTCAGCTCCTCACTCTCCCCGCTCCCACTCAGCTCCTCACTCTCCCCGCTCCCACTCAGCTCCTCACTCTCCCCGCTCCCACTCAGCTCCTCACTCTCCCCGCTCCCACTCAGCTCCTCACTCTCCCCTCTCCCACTCAGCTCCTCACTCTCCCCGCTCCCACTCAGCTCCTCACTCTCCCCGCTCCCACTCAGCTCCTCACTCTCCCCACTCCCACTCAGCTCCTCACTCTCCCCTCTCCCACTCAGCTCCTCACTGTCCCCGCTCCCACTCAGCTCCTCACTCTCCCCTCTCCCACTCAGCTCCTCACTCTCCCCGCTCCCACTCAGCTCCTCACACTCCCCGCTCCCACTCAGCTCCTCACTCTCCCCGCTCCCACTCAGCTCCTCACTCTCCCCTCTCCCACTCAGCTCCTCACTCTCCCCGCTCCCACTCAGCTCCTCACACTCCCCGCTCCCACTCAGCTCCTCACTCTCCCCACTCCCACTCAGCTCCTCACTCTCCCCTCTCCCACTCAGCTCCTCACTCTCCCCGCTCCCACTCAACTCCTCACTCTCCCCGCTTCCACTCAGCTCCTCACTCTCCCCGCTCCCACTCAGCTCCTCACTCTCCCCGCTCCCAATCAGCTCCTCACTCTCCCCGCTCCCACTCAGCTCCTCACTCTCCCCTCTCCCACTCAGCTCCTCACTCTCCCCAATCCCACTCAGCTCCTCACTCTCCCTTCTCCCACTCAGCTCCTCACTCTCCCCTCTCCCACTCAGCTCCTCACTCTCCCTTCTCCCACTCAGCTCCTCACTCTCCTCTCTCCCACTCAGCTCCTCACTCTCCCCTCTCCCACTCAGCTCCTCACTCTCCCTACTCCAACTCAGCTCCTCACTCTCCCCTCTCCCACTCAGCTCCTCACTCTCCCCGCTCCCACTCAGCTCCTCACTCTCCCCTCTCCCACTCAGCTCCTCACTCTCCCTACTCCAACTCAGCTCCTCACTCTCCCCTCTCCCACTCAGCTCCTCACTCTCCCCGCTCCCACTCAGCTCCTCACTCTCCCCGCTCCCACTCAGCTCCACACTCTCCCCGCTCCCACTCAGCTCCGCACTCTCCCCGCTCCCACTCAGCTCCGCACTCTTCCTGCTCCCACTCAGCTCCTCACTCTTCCTGCTCCCACTCAGCTCCTCACTCTCCCACTCAGCTCCTCACTCTCCCCGCTCCCACTCAGCTCCTCACTCTCCCACTCAGCTCCTCACTCTCCCACTCAGCTCCTCATTCTCCCACTCAGCTCCTCACTCTCCCCACTCCCACTCAGCTCCTCACTCTCCCCGCTCCCACTCAGCTCCTCACTCTCCCCGCTCCCACTCAGCTCCACACTCTCCCCGCTCCCACTCAGCTCCGCACTCTCCCCGCTCCCACTCAGCTCCGCACTCTTCCTGCTCCCACTCAGCTCCTCACTCTTCCTGCTCCCACTCAGCTCCTCACTCTCCCACTCAGCTCCTCACTCTCCCCGCTCCCACTCAGCTCCTCACTCTCCCACTCAGCTCCTCACTCTCCCACTCAGCTCCTCATTCTCCCACTCAGCTCCTCACTCTCCCCACTCCCACTCAGCTCCTCACTCTCCCCACTCCCGCTCATCTCCACTCTCTCCCTACTCCCACTCAGCTCCTCACTCTCCCCACTCCCAATGAGCTCCTCAATCTCCCCCCTCCCACTCAGCTCCTCACTCTCCCCACTCCCGCTCATCTCCACTCTCTCCCTACTCCCACTCAGCTCCTCACTCTCCCCACTCCCACTCAGCTCCTCACTCTCCCACTGTGCTCCTCATTCTCCCACTCAGCTCCTCACTCTCCCCACTCAGCTCCTCACTCTCCCCACTCCCACTCAGCTCCTCACTCTCCCCGCTCTCACTCAGCTCCTCTCTCTCCCCGCTCCCACTCAGCTCCTCTCTCTCCCCGCTCCCACTCAGCTCCTCTCTCTCCCCGCTCCCACTCAGCTCCTCTCTCTCCCCGCTCCCACTCAGCTCCTCTCTCTCCCCGCTCCCACTCAGCTCCTCACTCTCCCCGCTCTCACTCAGCTCCTCTCTCTCCCCGCTCCCACTCAGCTCCTCACTCTCCCCGCTCCCACTCAACTCCTCACTCTCCCCGCTTCCACTCAGCTCCTCACTCTCCCCGCTCCCACTCAGCTCCTCTCTCTCCCCTCTCCCACTCAGCTCCTCACTCTCCCCGCTCTCACTCAGCTCCTCTCTCTCCCCTCTCCGACTCAGCTCCTCACTCTCCCCGCTCCCACTCAGCTCCTCTCTCTCCCCTCTCCCACTCAGCTCATCACTCTCCACTCTCCCACTCATCTCCTCACTCTCCCCTCTCCCACTAAGCTCCTCACTCTCCCCGCTCCCACTCAGCTCCTCACTCTCCCCGCTCCCACTCAGCTCCTCACTCTCCCCGCTCCCACTCAACTCCTCACTCTCCCCGCTTCCACTCAGCTCCTCACTCTCCCCGCTCCCACTCAGCTTCTCTCTCTCCCCTCTCCCACTCAGCTCCTCACTCTCCCCTCTCCCACTCAGCTCCTCACTCTCCACGCTCCCACTCAGCTCCTCACTCTCCCCTCTCCCACTCAGCTCCTCACTCTCCCCTCTCCCACTCAGCTCCTCACTCTCCCCTCTCCCACTCTGCTCCTCACTCTCCCCACTCCCACTCAGCTCCTCACTCTCCCCGCTCCCACTCAGCTCCTCACTCTCCCCGCTCCCACTCAGCTCCTCACTCTCCCCTCTCCCACTCAGCTCCTCACTCTCCCCGCTCCCACTCAGCTCCTCACTCTCCCCGCTCCCACTCAGCTCCTCACTCTCCCCTCTCCCACTCAGCTCCTCACTCTCCCCGCTCCCACTCAGCTCCTCACTCTCCCCTCTCCCACTCAGCTCCTCACTCTCCCCGCTCCCACTCAGCTCCTCACTCTCCCCGCTCCCACTCAGCTCCTCACTGTCCCCGCTCCCACTCAGCTCCTCACTCTCCCCGCTCCCACTCAGCTCCTCACTCTCCCCGCTCCCACTCAGCTCCTCACTCTCCCTGCTCCCACTCAGCTCCTCACTCTCCCCGCTCCCACTCAACTCCTCACTCTCCCCGCTTCCACTCAGCTCCTCACTCTCCCCGCTCCCACTCAGCTCCTCACTCTCCCCGCTCCCACTCAGCTCCTCACTCTCCCCGCTCCCACTCAGCTCCTCACTCTCCCCGCTCCCACTCAGCTTCTCACTCTCCCCTCTCCCACTCAGCTCCTCACTCTCCCCGCTTCCACTCAGCTCCTCACTCCCCGCTCCCACTCAGCTCCTCACTCTCCCCTCTCCCACTCAGCTCCTCACTCTCCCCGCTCCCACTCAGCTCCTCACTCTCCCCGCTCCCACTCAGCTCCTCACTGTCCCCGCTCCCACTCAGCTCCTCACTCTCCCCGCTCCCACTCAGCTCCTCACTGTCCCCGCTCCCACTCAGCTCCTCACTCTCCCCGCTCCCACTCAGCTCCTCACTCTCCCCGCGCCCACTCAGCTCCTCACTCTCCCCGCTCCCACTCAGCTCCTCACTCTCCCCGCTCCCACTCAGCTCCTCACTCTCCCCGCTCCCACTCAACTCCTCACTCTCCCCGCTTCCACTCAGCTCCTCACTCTCCCCGCTCCCACTCAGCTCCTCACTCTCCCCGCTCCCACTCAGCTCCTCACTCCCCGCTCCCACTCAGCTCCTCACTCTCCCCTCTCCCACTCAGCTCCTCACTCTCCCCGCTCCCACTCAGCTCCTCACTCTCCCCGCTTCCACTCAGCTCCTCACTCTCCCCGCTCCCACTCAGCTCCTCACTCTACCCGCTCCCACTCAGCTCCTCACTCCCCGCTCCCACTCAGCTCCTCACTCTCCCCTCTCCCACTCAGCTCCTCACTCTCCCCGCTCCCACTCAGCTCCTCACTCTCCCCGCTCCCACTCAGCTCCTCTCTCTCCCTGCTCCCACTCAGCTCCTCACTCTCCCTGCTCCCACTCAGCTCCTCACTCTCCCCTCTCTACTCAGCTCCTCACTCTCCCCGCTCCCACTCTGCTCCTCACTCTCCCCTCTCCCACTCTGCTCCTCACTCTCCCCAATTCCACTCAGCTCCTCACTCTCCCTTCTCCCACTCAGCTCCTCACTCTCCCTTCTCCCACTCAGCTCCTCACTCTCCTCTCTCCCACTCAGCTCCTCACTCTCCCCGCTCCCACTCAGCTCCTCACTCTCCCCTCTCCCACTCAGCTCCTCACTCTCCCTACTCCAACTCAGCTCCTCACTCTCCCTACTCCAACTCAGCTCCTCACTCTCCCCTCTCCCACTCAGCTCCTCACTCTGCCCGCTCCCACTCAGCTCCTCACTCTCCCCGCTCCCACTCAGCTCCGCACTCTCCCCGCTCCCACTCAGCTCCGCACTCTCCCCGCTCCCACTCAGCTCCGCACTCTCCCCGCTTCCACTCAGCTCCTCACTCTCCCCGCTCCCACTCAGCTCCTCACTCTCCCCGCTCCCACTCAGCTCCTCACTCCCCGCTCCCACTCAGCTCCTCACTCTCCCCTCTCCCACTCAGCTCCTCACTCTCCCCGCTCCCACTCAGCTCCTCACTCTCCCCGCTTCCACTCAGCTCCTCACTCTCCCCGCTCCCACTCAGCTCCTCACTCTACCCGCTCCCACTCAGCTCCTCACTCCCCGCTCCCACTCAGCTCCTCACTCTCCCCTCTCCCACTCAGCTCCTCACTCTCCCCGCTCCCACTCAGCTCCTCACTCTCCCCGCTCCCACTCAGCTCCTCTCTCTCCCTGCTCCCACTCAGCTCCTCACTCTCCCTGCTCCCACTCAGCTCCTCACTCTCCCCTCTCTACTCAGCTCCTCACTCTCCCCGCTCCCACTCTGCTCCTCACTCTCCCCTCTCCCACTCTGCTCCTCACTCTCCCCAATTCCACTCAGCTCCTCACTCTCCCTTCTCCCACTCAGCTCCTCACTCTCCCTTCTCCCACTCAGCTCCTCACTCTCCTCTCTCCCACTCAGCTCCTCACTCTCCCCGCTCCCACTCAGCTCCTCACTCTCCCCTCTCCCACTCAGCTCCTCACTCTCCCTACTCCAACTCAGCTCCACACTCTCCCTACTCCAACTCAGCTCCTCACTCTCCCCTCTCCCACTCAGCTCCTCACTCTCCTCTCTCCCACTCAGCTCCTCACTCTCCCCGCTCCCACTCAGCTCCTCACTCTCCCCGCTCCCACTCAGCTCCGCACTCTCCCCGCTCCCACTCAGCTCCGCACTCTCCCCGCTCCCACTCAGCTCCGCACTCTCCCCGCTCCCACTCAGCTCCGCACTCTCCCCGCTCCCACTCAGCTCCGCACTCTCCCCACTCCCACTCAGCTCCTCACTCTCCCCTCTCCCACTCAGCTCCTCACTCTCCCCTCTCCCACTCAGCTCCTCACTCTCCCTT
The DNA here is from genome assembly GCF_037043375.1 of Chiloscyllium plagiosum. NCBI lineage: Eukaryota > Metazoa > Chordata > Chondrichthyes > Orectolobiformes > Hemiscylliidae > Chiloscyllium > Chiloscyllium plagiosum. Next base: position 155,319,533 of record NW_028270140.1, read on the forward strand.
CTCCCACTCAGCTCCTCACTCTCCCCTCTCCCACTCAGCTCCTCACTCTCCCCGCTCCCACTCAGCTCCTCACTCTCCCCGCTCCCACTCAGCTCCTCACTCTCCCCGCTCCCACTCAGCTCCTCACTCTCCCTTCTCCCACTCAGCTCCTCACTCTCCCCGCTCCCACTCAGCTCCTCACTCTCCCCGCTCCCACTCAGCTCCTCACTCTCCCCACTCCCACTCAGCTCCTCACTCTCCCCTCTCCCACTCAGCTCCTCACTCTCCCCGCTCCCACTCAGCTCCTCACTCTCCCCGCTCCCACTCAGCTCCTCACTCTCCCCGCTCCCACTCAGCTCCTCACTCTCCCCTCTCCCACTCAGCTCCTCACTCTCCCACTCAGCTCCTCTCTCTCCCTGCTCCCACTCAGCTCCTCTCTCTCCCTTCTCCCACTCATCTCCTCACTCTCCCCGCTCCCACTCAGCTCCTCACTCTCCCCTCTCTACTCAGCTCCTCACTCTCCCCGCTCCCACTCAGCTCCTCACTCTCCCCGCTCCCACTCAGCTCCTCACTCTCCCCGCTCCCACTCAGCTCCTCACTCTCCCCAATCCCACTCAGCTCCTCACTCTCCCCAATCCCACTCAGCTCCTCACTCTCCCCTCTCCCACTCAGCTCCTCACTCTCCCTTCTCCCACTCAGCTCCTCTCTCTCCCCTCTCCCACTCAGCTCCTCACTCTCCCCGCTCCCACTCTGCTCCTCACTCTCCCCTCTCCCACTCAGCTCCTCACTCTCCCTACTCCAACTCAGTTCCTCACTCTCCCCTCTCCCACTCAGCTCCTCACTCTCCCCGCTCCCACTCAGCTCCTCACTCTCCCCTCTCCCACTCAGCTCCTCACTCTCCCCAATCCCACTCAGCTCCTCACTCTCCCTTCTCCCACTCAGCTCCTCACTCTCCCCTCTCCCACTCAGCTCCTCACTCTCCCTTCTCCCACTCAGCTCCTCACTCTCCTCTCTCCCACTCAGCTCCTCACTCTCCCCGCTCCCACTCAGCTCCTCACTCTCCCCCTCAGCTCCTCACTCTCCCTACTCCAACTCAGCTCCTCACTCTCCCCTCTCCCACTCAGCTCCTCACTCTCCCCGCTCCCACTCAGCTCCTCACTCTCCCCGCTCCCACTCAGCTCCACACTCTCCCCGCTCCCACTCAGCTCCGCACTCTCCCCGCTCCCACTCAGCTCCTCACTCTCCCCTCTCCCACTCAGCTCCGCACTCTCCCCGCTCCCACTCAGCTCCGCACTCTCCCCACTCCCACTCAGCTCCTCACACTCCCCGCTCCCACTCAGCTCCTCACACTCCCCGCTCCCACTCAGCTCCTCACTCTCCCCGCTCCCACTCAGCTCCTCACTCTCCCCTCTCCCACTCAGCTCCTCACTCTCCCCTCTCCCACTCAGCTCCTCACTCTCCCCGCTCCCACTCAGCTCCTCACTCTCCCTCCTCCCACTCAGCTCCTCATTCTCCCCGCTCCCACTCTGCTCCTCACTCTTCCTGCTCCCACTCAGCTCCTCACTCTTCCTGCTCCCACTCAGCTCGTCACTCTCCCACTCAGCTCCTCACTCTCCCCGCTCCCACTCAGCTCCTCACTCTCCCACTCAGCTCCTCACTCTCCCACTCAGCTCCTCATTCTCCCACTCAGCTCCTCACTCTCCCCACTCCCACTCAGCTCCTCACTCTCCCCACTCCCGCTCATCTCCACTCTCTCCCTACTCCCACTCAGCTCCTCACTCTCCCCACTCCCAATGAGCTCCTCACTCTCCCCCCTCCCACTCAGCTCCTCACTCTCCCCACTCCCGCTCATCTCCACTCTCTCCCTACTCCCACTCAGCTCCTCACTCTCCCCGCTCCCACTCAGCTCCTCACTCTCCCCGCTCCCACTCAGCTCCTCACTCTCCCCGCTCCCACTCAGCTCCTCTCTCTCCCTGCTCCCACTCAGCTCCTCACTCTCCCTGCTCCCACTCAGCTCCTCACTCTCCCCTCTCTACTCAGCTCCTCACTCTCCCCGCTCCCACTCTGCTCCTCACTCTCCCCTCTCCCACTCTGCTCCTCACTCTCCCCAATTCCACTCAGCTCCTCACTCTCCCTTCTCCCACTCAGCTCCTCACTCTCCCTTCTCCCACTCAGCTCCTCACTCTCCTCTCTCCCACTCAGCTCCTCACTCTCCCCGCTCCCACTCAGCTCCTCACTCTCCCCTCTCCCACTCAGCTCCTCACTCTCCCTACTCCAACTCAGCTCCTCACTCTCCCTACTCCAACTCAGCTCCTCACTCTCCCCTCTCCCACTCAGCTCCTCACTCTGCCCGCTCCCACTCAGCTCCTCACTCTCCCCGCTCCCACTCAGCTCCGCACTCTCCCCGCTCCCACTCAGCTCCGCACTCTCCCCGCTCCCACTCAGCTCCGCACTCTCCCCGCTCCCACTCAGCTCCGCACTCTCCCCACTCCCACTCAGCTCCTCACTCTCCCCTCTCCCACTCAGCTCCTCACTCTCCCCTCTCCCACTCAGCTCCTCACTCTCCCTTCTCCCACTCAGCTCCTCACTCTCCCCTCTCCCACTCAGCTCCTCACTCTCCCCGCTCCCACTCAGCTCCTCACTCTCCCCGCTCCCACTCAGCTCCTCACTCTCCCCGCTCCCACTCAGCTCCTCACTCTCCCTTCTCCCACTCAGCTCCTCACTCTCCCCGCTCCCACTCAGCTCCTCACTCTCCCCGCTCCCACTCAGCTCCTCACTCTCCCCACTCCCACTCAGCTCCTCACTCTCCCCTCTCCCACTCAGCTCCTCACTCTCCCCGCTCCCACTCAGCTCCTCACTCTCCCCGCTCCCACTCAGCTCCTCACTCTCCCCGCTCCCACTCAGCTCCTCACTCTCCCCTCTCCCACTCAGCTTCTCACTCTCCCACTCAGCTCCTCTCTCTCCCTGCTCCCACTCAGCTCCTCTCTCTCCCTTCTCCCACTCATCTCCTCACTCTCCCCGCTCCCACTCAGCTCCTCACTCTCCCCTCTCTACTCAGCTCCTCACTCTCCCCGCTCCCACTCAGCTCCTCACTCTCCCCGCTCCCACTCAGCTCCTCACTCTCCCCGCTCCCACTCAGCTCCTCACTCTCCCCAATCCCACTCAGCTCCTCACTCTCCCTTCTCCCACTCAGCTCCTCACTCTCCCCTCTCCCACTCAGCTCCTCACTCTCCCTTCTCCCACTCAGCTCCTCTCTCTCCCCTCTCCCACTCAGCTCCTCACTCTCCCCGCTCCCACTCTGCTCCTCACTCTCCCCTCTCCCACTCAGCTCCTCACTCTCCCTACTCCAACTCAGTTCCTCACTCTCCCCTCTCCCACTCAGCTCCTCACTCTCCCCGCTCCCACTCAGCTCCTCACTCTCCCCTCTCCCACTCAGCTCCTCACTCTCCCCAATCCCACTCAGCTCCTCACTCTCCCTTCTCCCACTCAGCTCCTCACTCTCCCCTCTCCCACTCAGCTCCTCACTCTCCCTTCTCCCACTCAGCTCCTCACTCTCCTCTCTCCCACTCAGCTCCTCACTCTCCCCGCTCCCACTCAGCTCCTCACTCTCCCCTCTCCCACTCAGCTCCTCACTCTCCCTACTCCAACTCAGCTCCTCACTCTCCCCTCTCCCACTCAGCTCCTCACTCTCCCCGCTCCCACTCAGCTCCTCACTCTCCCCGCTCCCACTCAGCTCCACACTCTCCCCGCTCCCACTCAGCTCCGCACTCTCCCCGCTCCCACTCAGCTCCGCACTCTCCCCGCTCCCACTCAGCTCCGCACTCTCCCCGCTCCCACTCAGCTCCGCACTCTCCCCACTCCCACTCAGCTCCTCACTCTCCCCGCTCCCACTCAGCTCCTCACACTCCCCGCTCCCACTCAGCTCCTCACACTCCCCGCTCCCACTCAGCTCCTCACTCTCCCCGCTCCCACTCAGCTCCTCACTCTCCCCTCTCCCACTCAGCTCCTCACTCTCCCCTCTCCCACTCAGCTCCTCACTCTCCCCGCTCCCACTCAGCTCCTCACTCTCCCTCCTCCCACTCAGCTCCTCATTCTCACCGCTCCCACTCTGCTCCTCACTCTTCCTGCTCCCACTCAGCTCCTCACTCTTCCTGCTCCCACTCAGCTCGTCACTCTCCCACTCAGCTCCTCACTCTCCCCGCTCCCACTCAGCTCCTCACTCTCCCACTCAGCTCCTCACTCTCCCACTCAGCTCCTCATTCTCCCACTCAGCTCCTCACTCTCCCCACTCCCACTCAGCTCCTCACTCTCCCCACTCCCGCTCATCTCCACTCTCTCCCTACTCCCACTCAGCTCCTCACTCTCCCCACTCCCAATGAGCTCCTCACTCTCCCCCCTCCCACTCAGCTCCTCACTCTCCCCACTCCCGCTCATCTCCACTCTCTCCCTACTCCCACTCAGCTCCTCACTCTCCCCGCTCCCACTCAGCTCCTCACACTCCCCGCTCCCACTCAGCTCCTCACACTCCACGCTCCCACTCAGCTCCTCAATCTCCCCGCTCCCACTCAGCTCCTCACTCTCCCCTCTCCCACTCAGCTCCTCACTCTCCCCTCTCCCACTCTGCTCCTCACTCTTCCTGCTCCCACTCAGCTCCTCACTCTTCCTGCTCCCACTCAGCTCCTCACTCTCCCACTCAGCTCCTCACTCTCCCCGCTCCCACTCAGCTCCTCACTCTCCCACTCAGCTCCTCACTCTCCCACTCAGCTCCTCATTCTCCCACTCAGCTCCTCACTCTCCCCACTCCCACTCAGCTCCTCACTCTCCCCACTCCCGCTCATCTCCACTCTCTCCCTACTCCCACTCAGCTCCTCACTCTCCCCACTCCCAATGAGCTCCTCACTCTCCCCCCTCCCACTCAGCTCCTCACTCTCCCCACTCCCGCTCATCTCCACTCTCTCCCTACTCCCACTCAGCTCCTCACTCTCCCCACTCCCAATGAGCTCCTCACTCTCCCCCCTCCCACTCAGCTCCTCACTCTCCCCACTCCCGCTCATCTCCACTCTCTCCCTACTCCCACTCAGCTCCTCACTCTCCCCACTCCCAATGAGCTCCTCACTCTCCCCCCTCCCACTCAGCTCCTCACTCTCCCCACTCCCGCTCATCTCCACTCTCTCCCTACTCCCACTCAGCTCCTCACTCTCCCCACTCCCAATCAGCTCCTCACTCTCCCCTCTGCCACTCAGCTCCTCACTCTCCCACTGTGCTCCTCATTCTCCCACTCAGCTCCTCACTCTCCCCACTCCCACTCAGCTCCTCACTCTCCCCGCTCTCACTCAGCTCCTCACTCTCCCCGCTCCCACTCAGCTCCTCTCTCTCCCCGCTCCCACTCAGCTCCTCACTCTCCCCGCTCTCACTCAGCTCCTCACTCTCCACTCTCCCACTCAGCTCCTCACTCTCCCCTCTCCCACTCAGCTCCTCACTCTCCCCGCTCTCACTCAGCTCCTCTCTCTCCCCGCTCCCACTCAGCTCCTCTCTCTCCCCGTTCCCACTCAGCTCCTCTCTCTCCCCGTTCCCACTCAGCTCCTCACTCTCCCCGCTCCCACTCAGCTCCTCTCTCTCCCCGCTCCCACTCAGCTCCTCACTCTCCCCACTCCCAATCAGCTCCTCACTCTCCCCTCTCCCACTCAGCTCCTCACTCTCCCACTGTGCTCCTCACTCTCCCACTCAGCTCCTCACTCTCCCCAATCCCACTCAGCTCCTCTCTCTCCCCGCTCCCACTCAGCTCCTCTCTCTCCCCGCTCCCACTCAGCTCCTCTCTCTCCCCGCTCCCACTCAGCTCCTCACTCTCCCCTCTCCCACTAAGCTCCTCACTCTCCCACTCAGCTCCTCACTCTCCCCTCTCCCACTCAGCCCCTCACTCTCCCCTCTCCCACTCAGCTCCTCACTCTCCCCTCTCCCACTGAGCGCCTCACTCTCCCCGCTCCCACTCAGCTCCTCACTCTCCCCGCTCCCACTCAGCTCCTCACTGTCCCCTCTCCCACTCAGCTCCTCACTCTCCCTACTCCAACTCAGCTCCTCACTCTCCCCTCTCCCACTCAGCTCCTCACTCTCCCCGCTCCCACTCAGCTCCTCACTCTCCCCGCTCCCACTCAGCTCCTCACTCTCCCCTCTCCCACTCAGCTCCTCATTCTCCCCAATCCCACTCAGCTCCTCACTCTCCCTTCTCCCACTCAGCTCCTCACTCTCCCCTCTCCCACTCAGCTCCTCACTCTCCCTTCTCCCACTCAGCTCCTCACTCTCCTCTCTCCCACTCAGCTCCTCACTCTCCCCGCTCCCACTCAGCTCCTCACTCTCCCCTCTCCCACTCAGCTCCTCACTCTCCCTACGCCATCTCAGCTCCTCACTCTCCCCTCTCCCACTCAGCTCCTCACTCTCCCCGCTCCCACTCAGCTCCTCACTCTCCCCGCTCCCACTCAGCTCCACACTCTCCCCGCTCTCACTCAGCTCCGCACTCTCCCCGCTCCCACTCAGCTCCGCACTCTCCCCGCTCCCACTCAGCTCCGCACTCTCCCCGCTCCCACTCAGCTCCGCACTCTCCCCGCTCCCACTCAGCTCCGCACTCTCCCCGCTCCCACTCAGCTCCTCACTCTCCCCGCTCCCACTCAGCTCCTCACTCTCCCCGCTCCCACTCAGCTCCTCACTCTCCCCGCTCCCACTCAGCTCCTCACACTCCCCGCTCCCACTCAGCTCCTCACACTCCCCGCTCCCACTCAGCTCCTCACACTCCCCGCTCCCACTCAGCTCCTCACACTCCCCGCTCCCACTCAGCTCCTCACTCTCCCCGCTCCCACTCAGCTCCTCACTCTCCCCTCTCCCACTCAGCTCCTCACTCTCCCCTCTCCCAATCAGCTCCTCACTCTCCCCGCTCCCACTCAGCTCCTCATTCTCCCCGCTCCCACTCTGCTCCTCACTCTCCCCGCTCCCACTCAGCTCCTCACTCTCCCCGCTCCCACTCAGCTCCTCACTCTCCCCTCTCCCACTCAGCTCCTCACTCTCCCCTCTCCCACTCAGCTCCTCACTCTCCCCGCTCCCACTCAGCTCCTCACTCTTCCTGCTCCCACTCAGCTCCTCACTCTTCCTGCTCCCACTCAGCTCCTCACTCTCCCACTCAGCTCCTCACTCTCCCCGCTCCCACTCAGCTCCTCACTCTCCCACTCAGCTCCTCACTCTCCCACTCAGCTCCTCATTCTCCCACTCAGCTCCTCACTCTCCCCACTCCCGCTCAGCTCCTCACTCTCCCCACTCCCGCTCATCTCCACTCTCTCCCTACTCCCACTCAGCTCCTCACTCTCCCCACTCCCAATGAGCTCCTCACTCTCCCCCCTCCCACTCAGCTCCTCACTCTCCCCACTCCCGCTCATCTCCACTCTCTCCCTACTCCCACTCAGCTCCTCACTCTCCCCACTCCCAATGAGCTCCTCACTCTCCCCCCTCCCACTCAGCTCCTCACTCTCCCCACTCCCGCTCATCTCCACTCTCTCCCTACTCCCACTCAGCTCCTCACTCTCCCCACTCCCAATGAGCTCCTCACTCTCCCCCCTCCCACTCAGCTCCTCACTCTCCCCACTCCCGCTCATCTCCACTCTCTCCCTACTCCCACTCAGCTCCTCACTCTCCCCACTCCCAATCAGCTCCTCACTCTCCACTCTCCCACTCAGCTCCTCACTCTCCCACTGTGCTCCTCATTATCCCACTCAGCTCCTCACTCTCCCCACTCCCACTCAGCTCCTCACTCTCCCCGCTCTCACTCAGCTCCTCTCTCTCCCCGCTCCCACTCAGCTCCTCTCTCTCCCCGTTCCCACTCAGCTCCTCTCTCTCCCCGTTCCCACTCAGCTCCTCTCTCTCCCCGTTCCCACTCAGCTCCTCACTCTCCCCTCTCCCACTAAGCTCCTCACTCTCCCACTCAGCTCCTCACTCTCCCCTCTCCCACTCAGCCCCTCACTCTCCCCTCTCCCACTCAGCTCCTCACTCTCCCCTCTCCCACTGAGCGCCTCACTCTCCCCGCTCCCACTCAGCTCCTCACTCTCCCCGCTCCCACTCAGCTCCTCACTGTCCCCTCTCCCACTCAGCTCCTCACTCTCCCTACTCCAACTCAGCTCCTCACTCTCCCCTCTCCCACTCAGCTCCTCACTCTCCCCGCTCCCACTCAGCTCCTCACTCTCCCCGCTCCCACTCAGCTCCTCACTCTCCCCTCTCCCACTCAGCTCCTCACTCTCCCCAATCCCACTCAGCTCCTCACTCTCCCTTCTCCCACTCAGCTCCTCACTCTCCCCAATCCCACTCAGCTCCTCACTCTCCCTTCTCCCACTCAGCTCCTCACTCTCCCCTCTCCCACTCAGCTCCTCACTCTCCCTTCTCCCACTCAGCTCCTCACTCTCCTCTCTCCCACTCAGCTCCTCACTCTCCCCGCTCCCACTCAGCTCCTCACTCTCCCCTCTCCCACTCAGCTCCTCACTCTCCCTACTCCAACTCAGCTCCTCACTCTCCCCTCTCCCACTCAGCTCCTCACTCTCCCCGCTCCCACTCAGCTCCTCACTCTCCCCGCTCCCACTCAGCTCCTCACTCTCCCCGCTCCCACTCAGCTCCACACTCTCCCCGCTCCCACTCAGCTCCGCACTCTCCCCGCTCCCACTCAGCTCCGCACTCTCCCCGCTCCCACTCAGCTCCGCACTCTCCCCGCTCCCACTCAGCTCCGCACTCTCCCCACTCCCACTCAGCTCCTCACTCTCCCGGCTCCCACTCAGCTCCTCACTCTCCCCGCTCCCACTCAGCTCCTCACTCTCCCCTCTCCCACTCAGCTCCTCACTCTCCCCTCTCCCACTCAGCTCCTCACTCTCCCCTCTCCCACTCAGCTCCTCACTCTCCCACTCAGCTCCTCACTCTCCCACTCAGCTCCTCATTCTCCCACTCAGCTCCTCACTCTCCCCACTCCCACTCAGCTCCTCACTCTCCCCACTCCTGCTCATCTCCACTCTCTCCCTACTCCCACTCAGCTCCTCACTCTACCCACTCCCAATGAGCTCCTCACTCTCCCCTCTCCCACTCAGCTCCTAACTCTCCCCTCTCCCACTCAGCTCCTCACTCTCCCCACTCCCACTCAGCTCCTCACTCTCCCACTGTGCTCCTCATTCTCCCACTCAGCTCCTCACTCTCCCCACTCCCACTCAGCTCCTCACTCTCCCCGCTCCCACTCAGCTCCTCACTCTCCCCGCTCCCACTCAGCTCCTCACTCCCCGCTCCCACTCAGCTCCTCTCTCTCCCCGCTTACACTCAGCTCCTCACTCTCCCCGCTCCCACTCAGCTCCTCACTCTCCCCGCTCCCACTCAGCTCCTCACTCTCCCCTCTCTACTCAGCTCCTCACTCTCCCTACTCCAACTCAGCTCCTCACTCTCCCTTCTCCCACTCAGCTCCTCACTCTCCCCTCTCTACTCAGCTCCTCACTCTCCCCGCTCCCACTCAGCTCCTCACTCTCCCCTCTCCCACTCAGCTCCTCACTCTCCCCAATCCCACTCAGCTCCTCACTCTCCCTTCTCCCACTCAGCTCCTCACTCTCCCCTCTCCCACTCAGCTCCTCACTCTCCCTTCTCCCATTCAGCTCCTCACTCTCCTCTCTCCCACTCAGCTCCTCACTCTCCCCGCTCCCACTCAGCTCCTCACTCTCCCCTCTCCCACTCAGCTCCTCACTCTCCCTACTCCAACTCAGCTCCTCACTCTCCCCTCTCCCACTCAGCTCCTCACTCTCTCCTCTCCCATTCAGCTCCTCACTCTCCCCGCTCCCACTCAGCTCCTCACTCTCCCCGCTCCCACTCAGCTCCACACTCTCCCCGCTCCCACTCAGCTCCGCACTCTCCCCGCTCCCACTCAGCTCCGCACTCTCCCCGCTCCCACTCAGCTCCGCACTCTCCCCGCTCCCACTCAGCTCCGCACTCTCCCCGCTCCCACTCAGCTCCGCACTCTCCCCGCTCCCACTCAGCTCCACCCTCTCCCCGCTCCCACTCAGCTCCTCACTCTCCCCGCTCCCACTCAGCTCCTCACTCTCCCCTCTCCCACTCAGCTCCTCACTCTCCCCGCTCCCACTCAGCTCCTCACTCTCCCCTCTCCCACTCAGCTCCTCACTCTCCCTACTCCAACTCAGCTCCACACTCTCCCTACTCCAACTCAGCTCCTCACTCTCCCCGCTCCCACTCAGCTCCTCATTCTCCCCGCTCCCACTCAGCTGCTCACTCTTCCGGCTCCCACTCAGCTCCTCACTCTTCCTGCTCCCACTCAGCTCCTCATTCTCCCACTCAGCTCCTCACTCTCCCCACTCCCTCTCAGCTCCTCACTCTCCCCACTCCCGCTCATCTCCACTCTCTCCCTACTCCCACTCAGCTCCTCACTCTCCCCACTCCCAATGAGCTCCTCACTCTCCCCCCTCCCACTCAGCTCCTCACTCTCCCCACTCCCGCTAATCTCCACTCTCTCCCCACTCCCACTCAGCTCCTCACTCTCCCACTGTGCTCCTCATTCTCCCACTCAGCTCCTCACTCTCCCCACTCCCACTCAGCTCCTCACTCTCCCCGCTCTCACTCAGCTCCTCTCTCTCCCCGCTCCCACTCAGCTCCTCACTCTCCCCGCTCCCACTCAGCTCCTCACTCTCCCCGCTCCCACTCAGCTCCTCACTCTCCCCGCTCCCACTCAGCTCCTCTCTCTCCCCGCTCCCACTCAGCTCCTCACTCTCCCCGCTCCCACTCAGCTCCTCACTCTCCCCGCTCCCACTCAGCTCCTCACTCTCCCCGCTCCCACTCAGCTTCTCACTCTCCCCTCTCCCACTAAGCTCCTCACTCTCCCACTCAGCTCCTCACTCTCCCCTCTCCGACTCAGCTCCTCACTCTTCCCTCTCCCACTCAGCTCCTCACTCTCCCCGCTCCCACTCAGCTCCTCATTCTCCCCGCTCCCACTCAGCTCCTCATTCTCCCCGCTCCCACTCAGCTCCTCATTCTCCCCGCTCCCACTCAGCTCCTCACTCTCCCACTCAGCTCCTCATTCTCCCACTCAGCTCCTCACTCTCCCCGCTCCCACTCAGCTCCTCACTCTCCCCGCTCCCACTCAGCTCCTCACTCTCCCCGCTCCCACTCAGCTCCTCACTCTCCCCGCTCCCACTCAGCTCCTCACTATCCCACTCATCTCCTCTCTCTCCCCGCTCCCACTCAGCTCCTCACTCTCCCCGCTCCCACTCAGCTCCTCACTCTCCCTTCTCCCACTCATCTCCTCACTCTCCCCGCTCCCACTCAGCTCCTCACTCTCCCCGCTCCCACTCATCACCTCTCTCTCCCTTCTCCCACTCAGCTCCTCACTCTCCCCGCTCCCACTCAGCTCCTCACTCTCCCCGCTCCCACTCAGCTCCTCACTCCCCGCTCCCACTCAGCTCCTCTCTCTCCCCGCTCCCACTCAGCTCCTCACTCTCCCCGCTCCCACTCAGCTCCTCACTCTCCCCGCTCCCACTCAGCTCCTCACTCTCCCCTCTCCCACTCAGCTCCTCACTCTCCCTACTCCAACTCAGCTCCTCACTCTCCCCTCTCCCACTCAGCTCCTCACTCTCCCCGCTCCCACTCAGCTCCTCACTCTCCCTTCTCCCACTCAGCTCCTCACTCTCCCCTCTCCCACTCAGCTCCTCACTCTCCCCGCTCCCACTCAGCTCCTCACTCTCCCCGCTCCCACTCAGCTCCTCACTCTCCCCTCTCCCACTCAGCTCCTCACTCTCCCCAATCCCACTCAGCTCCTCACTCTCCCTTCTCCCACTCAGCTCCTCACTCTCCCCTCTCCCACTCAGCTCCTCACTCTCCCTTCTCCCATTCAGCTCCTCACTCTCCTCTCTCCCACTCAGTTCCTCACTCTCCCCGCTCCCACTCAGCTCCTCACTCTCCCCTCTCCCACTCAGCTCCTCACTCTCCCTACTCCAACTCAGCTCCTCACTCTCCCCTCTCCCACTCAGCTCCTCACTCTCCCCGCTCCCACTCAGCTCCTCACTCTCCCCGCTCCCACTCAGCTCCACACTCTCCCCGCTCCCACTCAGCTCCGCACTCTCCCCGCTCCCACTCAGCTCCGCACTCTCCCCGCTCCCACTCAGCTCCGCACTCTCCCCGCTCCCACTCAGCTCCGCACTCTCCCCACTCCCGCTCAGCTCCACACTCTCCCCGCTCCCACTCAGCTCCTCACTCTCCCCGCTCCCACTCAGCTCCTCACTCTCCCCTCTCCCACTCAGCTCCTCACTCTCCCCGCTCCCACTCAGCTCCTCACTCTCCCCGCTCCCACTCAGCTCCTCACTCTCCCCGCTCCCACTCAGCTCCTCACTCTCCCCTCTCCCACTCAGCTCCTCACTCTCCCCGCTCCCACTCAGCTCCTCATTCTCCCCGCTCCCACTCAGCTGCTCACTCTTCCTGCTCCCACTCAGCTCCTCACTCTTCCTGCTCCCACTCAGCTCCTCACTCTCCCACTCAGCTCCTCACTCTCCCCGCTCCCACTCAGCTCCTCACTCTCCCACTCAGCTCCTCACTCTCCCACTCAGCTCCTCATTCTCCCACTCAGCTCCTCACTCTCCCCACTCCCACTCAGCTCCTCACTCTCCCCACTCCCGCTCATCTCCACTCTCTCCCTACTCCCACTCAGCTCCTCACTCTCCCCACTCCCAATGAGCTCCTCACTCTCCCCCCTCCCACTCAGCTCCTCACTCTCCCCACTCCCGCTCATCTCCACACTCTCCCCACTCCCACTCAGCTCCTCACTCTCCCCGCTCTCACTCAGCTCCTCTCTCTCCCCGCTCCCACTCAGCTCCTCACTCTCCCCGCTCCCACTCAGCTCCTCACTCTCCCCGCTCCCACTCAGCTCCTCACTCTCCCCGCTCCCACTCAGCTCCTCACTCTCCCCGCTCCCACTCAGCTCCTCACTCTCCCCTCTCCCACTCAGCTCCTCACTCTCCCCGCTCCCACTCAGCTCCTCACTCTCCCCGCTCCCACTCAGCTCCTCTCTCTCCCCGCTCCCACTCAGCTCCTCACTCTCCCCGCTCCCACTCAGCTCCTCACTCTCCCCGCTCTCACTCAGCTCCTCTCTCTCCCCGCTCCCACTCAGCTCCTCACTCTCCCCGTTCCCACTCAGCTCATCACTCTCCCCGCTCCCACTCAGCTCCTCTCTCTCCCCGCTCCCACTCAGCTCCTCACTCTCCCCGCTCCCACTCAGCTTCTCACTCTCCCCTTTCCCACTAAGCTCCTCACTCTCCCACTCAGCTCCTCACTCTCCCCTCTCCGACTCAGCTCCTCACTCTCCCCTCTCCCACTCAGCTCCTCACTCTCCCCGCTCCCACTCAGCTCCTCATTCTCCCCGCTCCCACTCAGCTCCTCACTCTCCCACTCAGCTCCTCATTCTCCCCGCTCCCACTCAGCTCCTCATTCTCCCCGCTCCCACTCAGCTCCTCACTCTCCCCGATCCCACTCAGCTCCTCACTCTCCCCTCTCCCACTCAGCTCCTCACTCTCCCCGCTCCCACTCAGCTCCTCACTCTCCCCTCTCCCACTCAGCTCCTCACTCTCCCCGCTCCCACTCAGCTCCTCACTCTCCCCTCTCCCACTCAGCTCCTCACTCTCCCCGCTCCCACTCAGCTCCTCATTCTCCCCGCTCCCACTCAGCTGCTCACTCTTCCTGCTCCCACTCAGCTCCTCACTCTTCCTGCTCCCACTCAGCTCCTCATTCTCCCACTCAGCTCCTCACTCTCCCCACTCCCTCTCAGCTCCTCACTCTCCCCACTCCCTCTCAGCTCCTCACTCTCCCCACTCCCGCTCATCTCCACTCTCTCCCTACTCCCACTCAGCTCCTCACTCTCCCCGCTCCCACTCAGCTCCTCACTCTCCCCCCTCCCACGCAGCTCCTCACTCTCCCCACTCCCGCTAATCTCCACTCTCTCCCCACTCCCACTCAGCTCCTCACTCTCCCACTGTGCTCCTCATTCTCCCACTCAGCTCCTCACTCTCCCCACTCCCACTCAGCTCCTCACTCTCCCCGCTCCCACTCAGCTCCTCACTCTCCCACTCAGCTCATCACTCTCCACTCTCCCACTCAGCTCCTCACTCTCCCCTCTCCCACTAAGCTCCTCACTCTCCCACTCAGCTCCTCATTCTCCCCGCTCCCACTCAGCTCCTCATTCTCCCCGCTCCCACTCAGCTCCTCTCTCTCCCCGCTCCCACTCAGCTCCTCACTCTCCCCGCTCCCACTCAGCTCCTCACTCTCCCCGCTCCCACTCAGCTCCTCACTCTCCCCGCTCCCACTCAGCTTCTCACTCTCCCCTCTCCCACTAAGCTCCTCACTCTCCCACTCAGCTCCTCACTCTCCCCTCTCCGACTCAGCTCCTCACTCTTCCCTCTCCCACTCAGCTCCTCACTCTCCCCGCTCCCACTCAGCTCCTCATTCTCCCCGCTCCCACTCAGCTCCTCACTCTCCCACTCAGCTCCTCATTCTCCCCGCTCCCACTCAGCTCCTCATTCTCCCCGCTCCCACTCAGCTCCTCACTCTCCCACTCAGCTCCTCATTCTCCCACTCAGCTCCTCACTCTCCCCGCTCCCACTCAGCTCCTCACTCTCCCCGCTCCCACTCAGCTCCTCACTCTCCCCGCTCCCACTCAGCTCCTCACTCTCCCCGCTCCCACTCAGCTCCTCACTATCCCACTCATCTCCTCTCTCTCCCCGCTCCCACTCAGCTCCTCACTCTCCCCGCTCCCACTCAGCTCCTCACTCTCCCTTCTCCCACTCAGCTCCTCACTCTCCCCGCTCCCACTCAGCTCCTCACTCTCCCCGCTCCCACTCAGCTCCTCACTCCCCGCTCCCACTCAGCTCCTCTCTCTCCCCGCTCCCACTCAGCTCCTCACTCTCCCCGCTCCCACTCAGCTCCTCACTCTCCCCGCTCCCACTCAGCTCCTCACTCTCCCCTCTCCCACTCAGCTCCTCACTCTCCCTACTCCAACTCAGCTCCTCACTCTCCCCTCTCCCACTCAGCTCCTCACTCTCCCCGCTCCCACTCAGCTCCTCACTCTCCCTTCTCCCACTCAGCTCCTCACTCTCCCCTCTCCCACTCAGCTCCTCACTCTCCCCGCTCCCACTCAGCTCCTCACTCTCCCCTCTCCCACTCAGCTCCTCACTCTCCCCTCTCCCACTCAGCTCCTCACTCTCCCCTCTCCCACTCAGCTCCTCACTCTCCCTTCTCCCATTCAGCTCCTCACTCTCCTCTCTCCCACTCAGTTCCTCACTCTCCCCGCTCCCACTCAGCTCCTCACTCTCCCCTCTCCCACTCAGCTCCTCACTCTCCCTACTCCAACTCAGCTCCTCACTCTCCCCTCTCCCACTCAGCTCCTCACTCTCCCCGCTCCCACTCAGCTCCTCACTCTCCCCGCTCCCACTCAGCTCCGCACTCTCCCCGCTCCCACTCAGCTCCGCACTCTCCCCGCTCCCACTCAGCTCCGCACTCTCCCCGCTCCCACTCAGCTCCGCACTCTCCCCACTCCCGCTCAGCTCCACACTCTCCCCGCTCCCACTCAGCTCCTCACTCTCCCCGCTCCCACTCAGCTCCTCACTCTCCCCTCTCCCACTCAGCTCCTCACTCTCCCCGCTCCCACTCAGCTCCTCACTCTCCCCTCTCCCACTCAGCTCCTCACTCTCCCCGCTCCCACTCAGCTCCTCACTCTCCCCTCTCCCACTCAGCTCCTCATTCTCCCCGCTCCCACTCAGCTGCTCACTCTTCCTGCTCCCACTCAGCTCCTCACTCTTCCTGCTCCCACTCAGCTCCTCACTCTCCCCGCTCCCACTCTGCTCCTCACTCTCCCACTCAGCTCCTCACTCTCCCACTCAGCTCCTCATTCTCCCACTCAGCTCCTCACTCTCCCCGCTCCCACTCAGCTCCTCACTCTCCCACTCAGCTCCTCACTCTCCCACTCAGCTCCTCATTCTCCCACTCAGCTCCTCACTCTCCCCACTCCCACTCAGCTCCTCACTCTCCCCACTCCCACTCAGCTCCTCACTCTCCCCACTCCCAATGAGCTCCTCACTCTCCCCCCTCCCACTCAGCTCCTCACTCTCCCCACTCCCGCTCATCTCCACTCTCTCTCCCTACTCCCACTCAGCTCCTCACTCTCCCCACTCCCGCTCATCTCCTCTCTCTCCCCGCTCCCACTCAGCTCCTCACTCTCCCCGCTCTCACTCAGCTCCTCTCTCTCACCGCTCCCACTCAGCTCCTCACTCTCCCCGCTCCCACTCAGCTCCTCACTCTCCCCGCTCCCACTCAGCTCCTCACTCTCCCCGCTCCCACTCAGCTCTTCACTCTCCCCTCTCCCACTCAGCTCCTCACTCTCCCCGCTCCCACTCAGCTCCTCTCTTTCCCCGCTCCCACTCAGCTCCTCACTCTCCCCGCTCCCACTCAGCTCCTCACTCTCCCCGCTCCCACTCAGCTCCTCACTCTCCCCGCTCCCACTCAGCTCTTCACTCTCCCCTCTCCCACTCAGCTCCTCACTCTCCCCGCTCCCACTCAGCTCCTCTCTTTCCCCGCTCCCACTCAGCTCCTCTCTCTCCCCGCTCCCACTCAGCTCCTCACTCTCCCCGCTCCCACTCAGCTCCTCACTCTCCCCGCTCTCACTCAGCTCCTCTCTCTCACCGCTCCCACTCAGCTCCTCACTCTCCCCGTTCCCACTCAGCTCATCACTCTCCCCGCTCCCACTCAGCTCCTCTCTCTCCCCGCTCCCACTCAGCTCATCACTCTCCACTCTCCCACTCAGCTCCTCACTCTCCCCGCTCCCACTCAGCTCCTCACTCTCCCCGCTCCCACTCAGCTCCTCACTCTCCCCGCTCCCACTCAGCTCCTCACTCTCCCACTCAGCTCATCACTCTCCACTCTCCCACTCAGCTCCTCACTCTCCCCTCTCCCACTCAGCTCCTCACTCTCCCCTCTCCCACTCAGCTCCTCACTCTCCCCTCTCCCACTCAGCTCCTCACTCTCCCCGCTCCCACTCAGCTCCTCATTCTCCCCGCTCCCACTCAGCTCCTCACTCTCCCACTCAGCTCCTCATTCTCCCCGCTCCCAGTCAGCTCCTCATTCTCCCCGCTCCCACTCAGCTCCTCACTCTCCCACTCAGCTCCTCATTCTCCCACTCAGCTCCTCACTCTCCCCGCTCCCACTCAGCTCCTCACTCTCCCCGCTCCCACTCAGCTCCTCACTCTCCCCGCTCCCACTCAGCTCCTCACTATCCCACTCATCTCCTCTCTCTCCCCGCTCCCACTCAGCTCCTCACTCTCCCCGCTCCCACTCAGCTCCTCACTCTCCCTTCTCCCACTCATCTCCTCACTCTCCCCGCTCCCACTCATCACCTCTCTCTCCCTTCTCCCACTCAGCTCCTCACTCTCCCCTCTCCCACTCAGCTCCTCACTCTCCCTTCTCCCACTCAGCTCCTCACTCTCCTACACAGCTCCTCACTCTCCCCGCTCCCACTCAGCTCCTCACTCTCCCTTCTCCCACTCATCTCCTCACTCTCCCCTCTCCCACTCATCTCCTCACTCTCCCTTCTCCCACTCAGCTCCTCACTCTCCCCGCTCCCACTCAGCTCCTCACTCTCCCTTCTCCCACTCATCTCCTCACTCTCCCCTCTCCCACTCAGCTCCTCACTCTCCCCGCTCCCACTCAGCTCCTCACTCTCCCCACTCCCGCTCATCTCCACTCTCTCCCTACTCCCACTCAGCTCCTCACTCTCCCCAGTCCCAATGAGCTCCTCACTCTCCCCCCTCCCACTCAGCTCCTCACTCTCCCCACTCCCGCTCATCTCCACTCTCTCCCTACTCCCACTCAGCTCCTCACTCTCCCCACTCCCAATGAGCTCCTCACTCTCCCCCCTCCCACTCAGCTCCTCACTCTCCCCACTCCCGCTCATCTCCACTCTCTCCCTACTCCCACTCAGCTCCTCACTCTCCCCTCTCCCACTCAGCTCCTCACTCTCCCACTGTGCTCCTCATTCTCCCACTCAGCTCCTCACTCTCCCCACTCCCACTCAGCTCCTCACTCTCCCCGCTCTCACTCAGCTCCTCTCTCTCCCCGTTCCCACTCAGCTCCTCTCTCTCCCCGTTCCCACTCAGCTCCTCTCTCTCCCCGTTCCCACTCAGCTCCTCACTCTCCCCGCTCCCACTCAGCTCCTCACTCTCCCCAATCCCACTCAGCTCCTCTCTCTCCCCGCTCCCACTCAGCTCCTCTCTCTCCCCGCTCCCACTCAGCTCCTCTCTCTCCCCGCTCCCACTCAGCTCCTCACTCTCCCCCCTCCCACTCAGCCCCTCACTCTCCCACTCAGCTCCTCTCTCTCCCCGCTCCCACTCAGCTCCTCACTCTCCCCGCTCCCACTCAGCTCCTCACTCTCCCCTCTCCCACTCAGCCCCTCACTCTCCCCTCTCCCACTCAGCTCCTCACTCTCCCCTCTCCCACTCAGCTCCTCACTCTCCCACTCAGCTCCTCACTCACCCACTCAGCTCCTCACTCTCCCCTCTCCCACTCAGCTCCTCACTCTCCCCTCTCCCACTCAGCTCCTCACTCTCCCCACTCCCACTCAGCTCCTCACTCTCCCCGCTCCCACTCAGCTCCTCACTCTCCCCGCTCCCACTCAGCTCCTCACTCTCCCTTCTCCCACTCAGCTCCTCACTCTCCCCTCTCCCACTCAGCTCCTCACTCTCCCTTCTCCCACTCAGCTCCTCACTCTCCTCTCTCCCACTCAGATCCTCACTCTCCCCGCTCCCACTCAGCTCCTCACTCTCCCCTCTCCCACTCAGCTCCTCACTCTCCCTACTCCAACTCAGCTCCTCACTCTCCCCTCTCCCACTCAGCTCCTCACTCTCCCCGCTCCCACTCAGCTCCTCACTCTCCCTTCTCCCACTCAGCTCCTCACTCTCCCCTGTCTACTCAGCTCCTCACTCTCCCCGCTCCCACTCAGCTCCTCACTCTCCCCTCTCCCACTCAGCTCCTCACTCTCCCCAATCCCACTCAGCTCCTCACTCTCCCTTCTCCCACTCAGCTCCTCACTCTCCCCTCTCCCACTCAGCTCCTCACTCTCCCTTCTCCCACTCAGCTCCTCACTCTCCTCTCTCCCACTCAGCTCCTCACTCTCCCCGCTCCCACTCAGCTCCTCACTCTCCCCTCTCCCACTCAGCTCCTCACTCTCCCTACTCCAACTCAGCTCCTCACTCTCCCCTCTCCCACTCAGCTCCTCACTCTCCCCGCTCCCACTCAGCTCCTCACTCTCCCCGCTCCCACTCAGCTCCTCACTCTCCCCGCTCCCACTCAGCTCCACACTCTCCCCGCTCCCACTCAGCTCCGCACTCTCCCCGCTCCCACTCAGCTCCGCACTCTCCCCGCTCCCACTCAGCTCCGCACTCTCCCCGCTCCCACTCAGCTCCGCACTCTCCCCACTCCCACTCAGCTCCTCACTCTCCCCGCTCCCACTCAGCTCCTCACTCTCCCCGCTCCCACTCAGCTCCTCACTCTCCCCTCTCCCACTCAGCTCCTCACTCTCCCCTCTCCCACTCAGCTCCTCACTCTCCCCGCTCCCACTCAGCTCCTCACTCCCCCACTCAGCTCCTCACTCTCCCACTCAGCTCCTCATTCTCCCACTCAGCTCCTCACTCTCCCCACTCCCACTCAGCTCCTCACTCTCCCCACTCCTGCTCATCTCCACTCTCTCCCTACTCCCACTCAGCTCCTCACTCTACCCACTCCCAATGAGCTCCTCACTCTCCCCTCTCCCACTCAGCTCCTCACTCTCCCCTCTCCCACTCAGCTCCTCACTCTCCCCACTCCCACTCAGCTCCTCACTCTCCCACTGTGCTCCTCATTCTCCCACTAAGCTCCTCACTCTCCCCACTCCCACTCAGCTCCTCACTCTCCCCAATCCCACTCAGCTCCTCACTCTCCCCACTCCCACTCAGCTCCTCACTCTCCCACTGTGCTCCTCATTCTCCCACTCAGCTCCGCACTCTCCCCGCTCCCACTCAGCTCTGCACTCTCCCCGCTCCCACTCAGCTCCTCACTCTCCCCGCTCCCACTCAGCTCCTCACTCCCCGCTCCCACTCAGCTCCTCTCTCTCCCCGCTTCCACTCAGCTCCTCACTCTCCCCGCTCCCACTCAGCTCCTCACTCTCCCCGCTCCCACTCAGCTCCTCACTCTCCCCTCTCTACTCAGCTCCTCACTCTCCCTACTCCAACTCAGCTCCTCACTCTCCCCGCTCCCACTCAGCTCCTCACTCTCCCTTCTCCCACTCAGCTCCTCACTCTCCCCTCTCTACTCAGCTCCTCACTCTCCCCGCTCCCACTCAGCTCCTCACTCTCCCCTCTCCCACTCAGCTCCTCACTCTCCCCAATCCCACTCAGCTCCTCACTCTCCCCTCTCCCACTCAGCTCCTCACTCTCCCTTCTCCCATTCAGCTCCTCACTCTCCTCTCTCCCACTCAGCTCCTCACTCTCCCCGCTCCCACTCAGCTCCTCACTCTCCCCTCTCCCACTCAGCTCCTCACTCTCCCTACTCCAACTCAGCTCCTCACTCTCCACTCTCCCACTCAGCTCCTCACTCTCCCCTCTCCCACTCAGCTCCTCACTCTCCCCGCTCCCACTCAGCTCCTCACTCTCCCCGCTCCCACTCAGCTCCACACTCTCCCCGCTCCCACTCAGCTCCGCACTCTCCCCGCTCCCACTCAGCTCCGCACTCTCCCCGCTCCCACTCAGCTCCGCACTCTCCCCGCTCCCACTCAGCTCCGCACTCTCCCCGCTCCCACTCAGCTCCGCACTCTCCCCGCTCCCACTCAGCTCCGCACTCTCCCCGCTCCCACTCAGCTCCGCACTCTCCCCGCTCCCACTCAGCTCCTCTCTCTCCCCGCTCCCACTCAGCTCCTCACTCTCCCCGCTCCCACTCAGCTCCTCACTCTCCCCGCTCCCACTCAGCTCCTCACTCTCCCCTCTCCCACTCAGCTCCTCACTCTCCCTACTCCAACTCAGCTCCTCACTCTCCCCTCTCCCACTCAGCTCCTCACTCTCCCCGCTCCCACTCAGCTCCTCACTCTCCCTTCTCCCACTCAGCTCCTCACTCTCCCCTCTCCCACTCAGCTCCTCACTCTCCCCGCTCCCACTCAGCTCCTCACTCTCCCCTCTCCCACTCAGCTCCTCACTCTCCCCTCTCCCACTCAGCTCCTCACTCTCCCCTCTCCCACTCAGCTCCTCACTCTCCCTTCTCCCATTCAGCTCCTCACTCTCCTCTCTCCCACTCAGTTCCTCACTCTCCCCGCTCCCACTCAGCTCCTCACTCTCCCCTCTCCCACTCAGCTCCTCACTCTCCCTACTCCAACTCAGCTCCTCACTCTCCCCTCTCCCACTCAGCTCCTCACTCTCCCCGCTCCCACTCAGCTCCTCACTCTCCCCGCTCCCACTCAGCTCCGCACTCTCCCCGCTCCCACTCAGCTCCGCACTCTCCCCGCTCCCACTCAGCTCCGCACTCTCCCCACTCCCGCTCAGCTCCACACTCTCCCCGCTCCCACTCAGCTCCTCACTCTCCCCGCTCCCACTCAGCTCCTCACTCTCCCCTCTCCCACTCAGCTCCTCACTCTCCCCGCTCCCACTCAGCTCCTCACTCTCCCCTCTCCCACTCAGCTCCTCACTCTCCCCGCTCCCACTCAGCTCCTCACTCTCCCCTCTCCCACTCAGCTCCTCATTCTCCCCGCTCCCACTCAGCTGCTCACTCTTCCTGCTCCCACTCAGCTCCTCACTCTTCCTGCTCCCACTCAGCTCCTCACTCTCCCACTCAGCTCCTCACTCTCCCCGCTCCCACTCTGCTCCTCACTCTCCCACTCAGCTCCTCACTCTCCCACTCAGCTCCTCATTCTCCCACTCAGCTCCTCACTCTCCCCGCTCCCACTCAGCTCCTCACTCTCCCACTCAGCTCCTCACTCTCCCACTCAGCTCCTCATTCTCCCACTCAGCTCCTCACTCTCCCCACTCCCACTCAGCTCCTCACTCTCCCCACTCCCACTCAGCTCCTCACTCTCCCCACTCCCAATGAGCTCCTCACTCTCCCCCCTCCCACTCAGCTCCTCACTCTCCCCACTCCCGCTCATCTCCACTCTCTCCCTACTCCCACTCAGCTCCTCACTCTCCCCACTCCCGCTCATCTCCTCTCTCTCCCCGCTCCCACTCAGCTCCTCACTCTCCCCGCTCTCACTCAGCTCCTCTCTCTCACCGCTCCCACTCAGCTCCTCACTCTCCCCGCTCCCACTCAGCTCCTCACTCTCCCCGCTCCCACTCAGCTCCTCACTCTCCCCGCTCCCACTCAGCTCTTCACTCTCCCCTCTCCCACTCAGCTCCTCACTCTCCCCGCTCCCACTCAGCTCCTCTCTTTGCCCGCTCCCACTCAGCTCCTCACTCTCCCCGCTCCCACTCAGCTCCTCACTCTCCCCGCTCCCACTCAGCTCCTCACTCTCCCCGCTCCCACTCAGCTCTTCACTCTCCCCTCTCCCACTCAGCTCCTCACTCTCCCCGCTCCCACTCAGCTCCTCTCTTTCCCCGCTCCCACTCAGCTCCTCTCTCTCCCCGCTCCCACTCAGCTCCTCACTCTCCCCGCTCCCACTCAGCTCCTCACTCTCCCCGCTCTCACTCAGCTCCTCTCTCTCACCGCTCCCACTCAGCTCCTCACTCTCCCCGTTCCCACTCAGCTCATCACTCTCCCCGCTCCCACTCAGCTCCTCTCTCTCCCCGCTCCCACTCAGCTCATCACTCTCCACTCTCCCACTCAGCTCCTCACTCTCCCCGCTCCCACTCAGCTCCTCACTCTCCCCGCTCCCACTCAGCTCCTCACTCTCCCCGCTCCCACTCAGCTCCTCACTCTCCCACTCAGCTCATCACTCTCCACTCTCCCACTCAGCTCCTCACTCTCCCCTCTCCCACTCAGCTCCTCACTCTCCCCTCTCCCACTCAGCTCCTCACTCTCCCCGCTCCCACTCAGCTCCTCATTCTCCCCGCTCCCACTCAGCTCCTCACTCTCCCACTCAGCTCCTCATTCTCCCCGCTCCCAGTCAGCTCCTCATTCTCCCCGCTCCCACTCAGCTCCTCACTCTCCCACTCAGCTCCTCATTCTCCCACTCAGCTCCTCACTCTCCCCGCTCCCACTCAGCTCCTCACTCTCCCCGCTCCCACTCAGCTCCTCACTCTCCCCGCTCCCACTCAGCTCCTCACTATCCCACTCATCTCCTCTCTCTCCCCGCTCCCACTCAGCTCCTCACTCTCCCCGCTCCCACTCAGCTCCTCACTCTCCCTTCTCCCACTCATCTCCTCACTCTCCCCGCTCCCACTCATCACCTCTCTCTCCCTTCTCCCACTCAGCTCCTCACTCTCCCCTCTCCCACTCAGCTCCTCACTCTCCCTTCTCCCACTCAGCTCCTCACTCTCCTACACAGCTCCTCACTCTCCCCGCTCCCACTCAGCTCCTCACTCTCCCTTCTCCCACTCATCTCCTCACTCTCCCCTCTCCCACTCATCTCCTCACTCTCCCTTCTCCCACTCAGCTCCTCACTCTCCCCGCTCCCACTCAGCTCCTCACTCTCCCTTCTCCCACTCATCTCCTCACTCTCCCCTCTCCCACTCAGCTCCTCACTCTCCCCCCTCCCACTCAGCTCCTCACTCTCCCCACTCCCGCTCATCTCCACTCTCTCCCTACTCCCACTCAGCTCCTCACTCTCCCCACTCCCAATGAGCTCCTCACTCTCCCCCCTCCCACTCAGCTCCTCACTCTCCCCACTCCCGCTCATCTCCACTCTCTCCCTACTCCCACTCAGCTCCTCACTCTCCCCTCTCCCACTCAGCTCCTCACTCTCCCACTGTGCTCCTCATTCTCCCACTCAGCTCCTCACTCTCCCCACTCCCACTCAGCTCCTCACTCTCCCCGCTCTCACTCAGCTCCTCTCTCTCCCCGTTCCCACTCAGCTCCTCTCTCTCCCCGTTCCCACTCAGCTCCTCTCTCTCCCCGTTCCCACTCAGCTCCTCACTCTCCCCGCTCCCACTCAGCTCCTCACTCTCCCCAATCCCACTCAGCTCCTCTCTCTCCCCGCTCCCACTCAGCTCCTCTCTCTCCCCGCTCCCACTCAGCTCCTCTCTCTCCCCGCTCCCACTCAGCTCCTCACTCTCCCCCCTCCCACTCAGCCCCTCACTCTCCCACTCAGCTCCTCTCTCTCCCCGCTCCCACTCAGCTCCTCACTCTCCCCGCTCCCACTCAGCTCCTCACTCTCCCCTCTCCCACTCAGCCCCTCACTCTCCCCTCTCCCACTCAGCTCCTCACTCTCCCCTCTCCCACTCAGCTCCTCACTCTCCCACTCAGCTCCTCACTCACCCACTCAGCTCCTCACTCTCCCCTCTCCCACTCAGCTCCTCACTCTCCCCTCTCCCACTCAGCTCCTCACTCTCCCCACTCCCACTCAGCTCGTCACTCTCCCCGCTCCCACTCAGCTCCTCACTCTCCCCGCTCCCACTCAGCTCCTCACTCTCCCTTCTCCCACTCAGCTCCTCACTCTCCCCTCTCCCACTCAGCTCCTCACTCTCCCTTCTCCCACTCAGCTCCTCACTCTCCTCTCTCCCACTCAGATCCTCACTCTCCCCGCTCCCACTCAGCTCCTCACTCTCCCCTCTCCCACTCAGCTCCTCACTCTCCCTACTCCAACTCAGCTCCTCACTCTCCCCTCTCCCACTCAGCTCCTCACTCTCCCCGCTCCCACTCAGCTCCTCACTCTCCCTTCTCCCACTCAGCTCCTCACTCTCCCCTGTCTACTCAGCTCCTCACTCTCCCCGCTCCCACTCAGCTCCTCACTCTCCCCTCTCCCACTCAGCTCCTCACTCTCCCCAATCCCACTCAGCTCCTCACTCTCCCTTCTCCCACTCAGCTCCTCACTCTCCCCTCTCCCACTCAGCTCCTCACTCTCCCTTCTCCCACTCAGCTCCTCACTCTCCTCTCTCCCACTCAGCTCCTCACTCTCCCCGCTCCCACTCAGCTCCTCACTCTCCCCTCTCCCACTCAGCTCCTCACTCTCCCTACTCCAACTCAGCTCCTCACTCTCCCCTCTCCCACTCAGCTCCTCACTCTCCCCGCTCCCACTCAGCTCCTCACTCTCCCCGCTCCCACTCAGCTCCTCACTCTCCCCGCTCCCACTCAGCTCCACACTCTCCCCGCTCCCACTCAGCTCCGCACTCTCCCCGCTCCCACTCAGCTCCGCACTCTCCCCGCTCCCACTCAGCTCCGCACTCTCCCCGCTCCCACTCAGCTCCGCACTCTCCCCACTCCCACTCAGCTCCTCACTCTCCCCGCTCCCACTCAGCTCCTCACTCTCCCCGCTCCCACTCAGCTCCTCACTCTCCCCTCTCCCACTCAGCTCCTCACTCTCCCCTCTCCCACTCAGCTCCTCACTCTCCCCGCTCCCACTCAGCTCCTCACTCTCCCACTCAGCTCCTCACTCTCCCACTCAGCTCCTCATTCTCCCACTCAGCTCCTCACTCTCCCCACTCCCACTCAGCTCCTCACTCTCCCCACTCCTGCTCATCTCCACTCTCTCCCTACTCCCACTCAGCTCCTCACTCTACCCACTCCCAATGAGCTCCTCACTCTCCCCTCTCCCACTCAGCTCCTCACTCTCCCCTCTCCCACTCAGCTCCTCACTCTCCCCACTCCCACTCAGCTCCTCACTCTCCCACTGTGCTCCTCATTCTCCCACTAAGCTCCTCACTCTCCCCACTCCCACTCAGCTCCTCACTCTCCCCAATCCCACTCAGCTCCTCACTCTCCCCACTCCCACTCAGCTCCTCACTCTCCCACTGTGCTCCTCATTCTCCCACTCAGCTCCGCACTCTCCCCGCTCCCACTCAGCTCCGCACTCTCCCCGCTCCCACTCAGCTCCTCACTCTCCCCGCTCCCACTCAGCTCCTCACTCCCCGCTCCCACTCAGCTCCTCTCTCTCCCCGCTTCCACTCAGCTCCTCACTCTCCCCGCTCCCACTCAGCTCCTCACTCTCCCCGCTCCCACTCAGCTCCTCACTCTCCCCTCTCTACTCAGCTCCTCACTCTCCCTACTCCAACTCAGCTCCTCACTCTCCCCGCTCCCACTCAGCTCCTCACTCTCCCTTCTCCCACTCAGCTCCTCACTCTCACCTCTCTACTCAGCTCCTCACTCTCCCCGCTCCCACTCAGCTCCTCACTCTCCCCTCTCCCACTCAGCTCCTCACTCTCCCCAATCCCACTCAGCTCCTCACTCTCCCCTCTCCCACTCAGCTCCTCACTCTCCCTTCTCCCATTCAGCTCCTCACTCTCCTCTCTCCCACTCAGCTCCTCACTCTCCCCGCTCCCACTCAGCTCCTCACTCTCCCCTCTCCCACTCAGCTCCTCACTCTCCCTACTCCAACTCAGCTCCTCACTCTCCACTCTCCCACTCAGCTCCTCACTCTCCCCTCTCCCACTCAGCTCCTCACTCTCCCCGCTCCCACTCAGCTCCTCACTCTCCCCGCTCCCACTCAGCTCCACACTCTCCCCGCTCCCACTCAGCTCCGCACTCTCCCCGCTCCCACTCAGCTCCGCACTCTCCCCGCTCCCACTCAGCTCCGCACTCTCCCCGCTCCCACTCAGCTCCGCACTCTCCCCGCTCCCACTCAGCTCCGCACTCTCCCCGCTCCCACTCAGCTCCGCACTCTCCCCGCTCCCACTCAGCTCCGCACTCTCCCCGCTCCCACTCAGCTCCACACTCTCCCCGCTCCCACTCAGCTCCTCACTCTCCCCGCTCCCACTCAGCTCCTCACTCTCCCCACTCCCACTCAGCTCCTCACTCTCCCCGCTCCCACTCAGCTCCTCACTCTCCCCTCTCCCACTCAGCTCCTCACTCTCCCCGCTCCCACTCAGCTCCTCACTCTCCCCTCTCCCACTCAGCTCCTCACTCTCCCCGCTCCCACTCAGCTCCTCATTCTCCCCGCTCCCACTCAGCTGCTCACTCTTCCTGCTCCCACTCAGCTCCTCACTCTTCCTGCTCCCACTCAGCTCCTCACTCTCCCCACTCCCTCTCAGCTCCTCACTCTCCCCACTCCCGCTCATCTCCACTCTCTCCCTACTCCCACTCAGCTCCTCACTCTCCCCACTCCCAATGAGCTCCTCACTCTCCCCCCTCCCACTCAGCTCCTCACTCTCCCCACTCCCGCTCATCTCCACTCTCTCCCTACTCCCACTCAGCTCCTCACTCTCCCCACTCCCACTCAGCTCCTCACTCTCCCACTGTGCTCCTCATTCTCCCACTCAGCTCCTCACTCTCCCCACTCCCACTCAGCTCCTCACTCTCCCCGCTCTCACTCAGCTCCTCTCTCTCCCCGCTCCCACTCAGCTCCTCACTCTCCCCGCTCCCACTCAGCTCCTCACTCTCCCCGCTCCCACTCAGCTCCTCACTCTCCCCGCTCCCACTCAGCTCCTCACTCTCCCCGCTCCCACTCAGCTCCTCACTCTCCCCGCTCCCACTCAGCTCCTCACTCTCCCCGCTCCCACTCAGCTTCTCACTCTCCCCTCTCCCACTAAGCTCCTCACTCTCCCACTCAGCTCCTCACTCTCCCCTCTCCGACTCAGCTCCTCACTCTCCCCGCTCCCACTCAGCTCCTCATTCTCCCCGCTCCCACTCAGCTCCTCACTCTCCCACTCAGCTCCTCATTCTCCCCGCTCCCACTCAGCTCCTCATTCTCCCCGCTCCCACTCAGCTCCTCACTCTCCCACTCAGCTCCTCATTCTCCCACTCAGCTCCTCACTCTCCCCGCTCCCACTCAGCTCCTCACTCTCCCCGCTCCCACTCAGCTCCTCACTCTCCCCACTCCCACTCAGCTCCTCACTCTCCCCGCTCCCACTCAGCTCCTCACTATCCCACTCATCTCCTCTCTCTCCCCGCTCCCACTCAGCTCCTCACTCTCCCCGCTCCCACTCAGCTCCTCACTCTCCCCACTCCCACTCAGCTCCTCACTCTCCCCGCTCCCACTCAGCTCCTCACTATCCCACTCATCTCCTCTCTCTCCCCGCTCCCACTCAGCTCCTCACTCTCCCCGCTCCCACTCAGCTCCTCACTCTCCCACTCAGCTCCTCACTCTCCCCGCTCCCACTCAGCTCCTCACTATCCCACTCATCTCCTCATTCTCCCCGCTCCCACTCAGCTCCTCACTCTCCCCGCTCCCACTCAGCTCCTCACTCTCCCCTCTCCCACTCAGCTCCTCACTCTCCCCGCTCCCACTCAGCTCCTCACTCTCCCCTCTCCCACTCAGCTCCTCACTCTCCCCGCTCCCACTCAGCTCCTCTCTCTCCCCGCTCCCACTCAGCTCCTCACTCTCCCCGCTCCCACTCAGCTCCTCACTCTCCCCGCTCCCACTCAGCTCCTCACTCTCCCTACTCCAACTCAGCTCCTCACTCTCCCCTCTCCCACTCAGCTCCTCACTCTCCCCGCTCCCACTCAGCTCCTCACTCTCCCTTCTCCCACTCAGCTCCTCACTCTCCCCTCTCCCACTCAGCTCCTCACTCTCCCCGCTCCCACTCAGCTCCTCACTCTCCCCGCTCCCACTCAGCTCCTCACTCTCCCCTCTCCCACTCAGCTCCTCACTCTCCCCAATCCCACTCAGCTCCTCACTCTCCCTTCTCCCACTCAGCTCCTCACTCTCCCCTCTCCCACTCAGCTCCTCACTCTCCCTTCTCCCATTCAGCTCCTCACTCTCCTCTCTCCCACTCAGTTCCTCACTCTCCCCGCTCCCACTCAGCTCCTCACTCTCCCCTCTCCCACTCAGCTCCTCACTCTCCCTACTCCAACTCAGCTCCTCACTCTCCCCTCTCCCACTCAGCTCCTCACTCTCCCCGCTCCCACTCAGCTCCTCACTCTCCCCGCTCCCACTCAGCTCCACACTCTCCCCGCTCCCACTCAGCTCCGCACTCTCCCCGCTCCCACTCAGCTCCGCACTCTCCCCGCTCCCACTCAGCTCCGCACTCTCCCCGCTCCCACTCAGCTCCGCACTCTCCCCGCTCCCACTCAGCTCCGCACTCTCCCCGCTCCCACTCAGCTCCGCACTCTCCCCACTCCCGCTCAGCTCCACACTCTCCCCGCTCCCACTCAGCTCCTCACTCTCCCCGCTCCCACTCAGCTCCTCACTCTCCCCTCTCCCACTCAGCTCCTCACTCTCCCCGCTCCCACTCAGCTCCTCACTCTCCCCTCTCCCACTCAGCTCCTCACTCTCCCCGCTCCCACTCAGCTCCTCACTCTCCCCTCTCCCACTCAGCTCCTCACTCTCCCCGCTCCCACTCAGCTCCTCATTCTCCCCGCTCCCACTCAGCTGCTCACTCTTCCTGCTCCCACTCAGCTCCTCACTCTTCCTGCTCCCACTCAGCTCCTCACTCTCCCACTCAGCTCCTCACTCTCCCCGCTCCCACTCAGCTCCTCACACTCCCACTCAGCTCCTCACTCTCCCACTCAGCTCCTCATTCTCCCACTCAGCTCCTCACTCTCCCCACTCCCACTCAGCTCCTCACTCTCCCCACTCCCGCTCATCTCCACTCTCTCCCTACTCCCACTCAGCTCCTCACTCTCCCCACTCCCAATGAGCTCCTCACTCTCCCCCCTCCCACTCAGCTCCTCACTCTCACCACTCCCGCTCATCTCCACTCTCTCCCTACTCCCACTCAGCTCCTCACTCTCCCCGCTCTCACTCAGCTCCTCTCTCTCCCCGCTCCCACTCAGCTCCTCACTCTCCCCGCTCCCACTCAGCTCCTCACTCTCCCCGCTCCCACTCAGCTCCTCACTCTCCCCGCTCCCACTCAGCTCCTCACTCTCCCCTCTCCCACTCAGCTCCTCACTCTCCCCGCTCCCACTCAGCTCCTCTCTCTCCCCGCTCCCACTCAGCTCCTCACTCTCCCCTCTCCCACTCAGCTCCTCTCTCTCCCCGCTCCCACTCAGCTCCTCACTCTCCCCGCTCCCACTCAGCTCCTCACTCTCCCCGCTCTCACTCAGCTCCTCTCTCTCCCCGCTCCCACTCAGCTCCTCTCTCTCCCCGTTCCCACTCAGCTCCTCTCTCTCCCCGTTCCCACTCAGCTCCTCACTCTCCCCGCTCCCACTCAGCTCCTCACTCTCCCTGCTCCCACTCAGCTCCTCTCTCTCCCCGCTCCCACTCAGCTCCTCACTCTCCCCGCTCCCACTCAGCTCCTCTCTCTCCCCGCTCCCACTCAGCTCCTCACTCTCCCCCCTCCCACTCAGCTCCTCACTCTCCCCCCTCCCACTCAGCTCCTCACTCTCCCACTCAGCTCCTCTCTCTCCCACTCAGCTCCTCACTCTCCCCTCTCGCACTCAGCCCCTCACTCTCCCCTCTCCCACTCAGCTCCTCACTCTCCCCTCTCCCACTCAGCTCCTCACTCTCCCACTCAGCTCCTCACTCTCCCACTCAGCTCCTCACTCTCCCCTCTCCCACTCAGCTCCTCACTCTCCCCTCTCCCACTCAGCTCCTCACTCTCCCCACTCCCACTCAGCTCCTCACTCTCCCCGCTCCCACTCAGCTCCTCACTCTCCCCGCTCCCACTCAGCTCCTCACTCACCCTTCTCCCACTCAGCTCCTCACTCTCCCCTCTCCCACTCAGCTCCTCACTCTCCCTTCTCCCACTCAGCTCCTCACTCTCCTCTCTCCCACTCAGCTCCTCACTCTCCCCGCTCCCACTCAGCTCCTTACTCTCCCCTCTCCCACTCAGATCCTCACTCTCCCTACTCCAACTCAGCTCCTCACTCTCCCCTCTCCCACTCAGCTCCTCACTCTCCC
This sequence comes from Chiloscyllium plagiosum, assembly GCF_037043375.1. Taxonomy (NCBI): domain Eukaryota; kingdom Metazoa; phylum Chordata; class Chondrichthyes; order Orectolobiformes; family Hemiscylliidae; genus Chiloscyllium; species Chiloscyllium plagiosum. The sequence continues at coordinate 155,350,437 of NW_028270140.1, forward strand.
CGCTCCCACTCAGCTCCTCACTCTCCCTTCTCCCACTCAGCTCCTCACTCTCCCCTGTCTACTCAGCTCCTCACTCTCCCCGCTCCCACTCAGCTCCTCACTCTCCCCTCTCCCACTCAGCTCCTCACTCTCCCCAATCCCACTCAGCTCCTCACTCTCCCTTCTCCCACTCAGCTCCTCACTCTCCCCTCTCCCACTCAGCTCCTCACTCTCCCTTCTCCCACTCAGCTCCTCACTCTCCTCTCTCCCACTCAGCTCCTCACTCTCCCCGCTCCCACTCAGCTCCTCACTCTCCCCTCTCCCACTCAGCTCCTCACTCTACCTCCTCCAACTCAGCTCCTCACTCTCCCCTCTCCCACTCAGCTCCTCACTCTCCCCGCTCCCACTCAGCTCCTCACTCTCCCCGCTCCCACTCAGCTCCTCACTCTCCCCGCTCCCACTCAGCTCCACACTCTCCCCGCTCCCACTCAGCTCCGCACTCTCCCCGCTCCCACTCAGCTCCGCACTCTCCCCGCTCCCACTCAGCTCCGCACTCTCCCCGCTCCCACTCAGCTCCGCACTCTCCCCGCTCCCACTCAGCTCCGCACTCTCCCCGCTCCCACTCAGCTCCGCACTCTCCCCGCTCCCACTCAGCTCCTCACTCTCCCCGCTCCCACTCAGCTCCTCACTCTCCCCGCTCCCACTCAGCTCCTCACTCTCCCCGCTCCCACTCAGCTCCTCACTCTCCCCTCTCCCACTCAGCTCCTCACTCTCCCCTCTCCCACTCAGCTCCTCACTCTCCCCGCTCCCACTCAGCTCCTCACTCTCCCACTCAGCTCCTCACTCTCCCCTCTCCCACTCAGCTCCTCACTCTCCCCGCTCCCACTCAGCTCCTCACTCTCCCCTCTCACACTCAGCTCCTCACTCTCCCCGCTCCCACTCAGCTCCTCACTCTCCCCTCTCCCACTCAGCTCCTCACTCTCCCCGCTCCCACTCAGCTCCTCATTCTCCCCGCTCCCACTCAGCTCCTCACTCTCCCCGCTCCCACTCAGCTCCTCATTCTCCCACTCAGCTCCTCACTCTCCCCACTCCCTCTCAGCTCCTCACTCTCCCCACTCCCGCTCATCTCCACTCTCTCCCTACTCCCACTCAGCTCCTCACTCTCCCCACTCCCAATGAGCTCCTCACTCTCCCCCCTCCCACTCAGCTCCTCACTCTCCCCACTCCCGCTCATCTCCACTCTCTCCCTACTCCCACTCAGCTCCTCACTCTCCCCACTCCCACTCAGCTCCTCACTCTCCCACTGTGCTCCTCATTCTCCCACTCAGCTCCTCACTCTCCCCACTCCCACTCAGCTCCTCACTCTCCCCGCTCTCACTCAGCTCCTCTCTCTCCCCGCTCCCACTCAGCTTCTCACTCTCCCCGCTCCCACTCAGCTCCTCACTCTCCCCGCTCCCACTCAGCTCCTCTCTCTCCCCGCTCCCACTCAGCTCCTCACTCTCCCCTCTCCCACTCAGCTCCTCACTCTCCCCGCTCCCACTCAGCTCCTCACTCTCCCCTCTCCCACTAAGCTCCTCACTCTCCCACTCAGCTCCTCACTCTCCCCTCTCCGACTCAGCTCCTCACTCTTCCCTCTCCCACTCAGCTCCTCACTCTCCCCGCTCCCACTCAGCTCCTCATTCTCCCCGCTCCCACTCAGCTCCTCACTCTCCCACTCAGCTCCTCATTCTCCCCGCTCCCACTCAGCTCCTCATTCTCCCCGCTCCCACTCAGCTCCTCACTCTCCCACTCAGCTCCTCATTCTCCCACTCAGCTCCTCACTCTCCCCGCTCCCACTCAGCTCCTCACTCTCCCCGCTCCCACTCAGCTCCTCACTCTCCCCGCTCCCACTCAGCTCCTCACTCTCCCCGCTCCCACTCAGCTCCTCACTATCCCACTCATCTCCTCTCTCTCCCCGCTCCCACTCAGCTCCTCACTCTCCCCGCTCCCACTCAGCTCCTCACTCTCCCTTCTCCCACTCATCTCCTCACTCTCCCCGCTCCCACTCAGCTCCTCACTCTCCCCGCTCCCACTCATCACCTCTCTCTCCCTTCTCCCACTCAGCTCCTCACTCTCCCCGCTCCCACTCAGCTCCTCACTCTCCCCGCTCCCACTCAGCTCCTCACTCACCCTTCTCCCACTCATCTCCTCACTCTCCCCGCTCCCACTCAGCTCCTCACTCTCCCCGCTCCCACTCATCACCTCTCTCTCCCTTCTCCCACTCAGCTCCTCACTCTCCCCGCTCCCACTCAGCTCCTCACTCTCCCCGCTTCCACTCAGCTCCTCACTCTCCCTTCTCCTACTCATCTCCTCACTCTCCCCGCTCCCACTCAGCTCCTCACTCTCCCCGCTCCCACTCATCACCTCTCTCTCCCTTCTCCCACTCAGCTCCTCACTCTCCCCGCTCCCACTCAGCTCCTCACTCTCCCCGCTCCCACTCAGCTCCTCACTCCCCGCTCCCACTCAGCTCCTCTCTCTCCCCGCTCCCACTCAGCTCCTCACTCTCCCCGCTCCCACTCAGCTCCTCACTCTCCCCGCTCCCACTCAGCTCCTCACTCTCCCCTCTCCCACTCAGCTCCTCACTCTCCCTACTCCAACTCAGCTCCTCACTCTCCCCTCTCCCACTCAGCTCCTCACTCTCCCCGCTCCCACTCAGCTCCTCACTCTCCCTTCTCCCACTCAGCTCCTCACTCTCCCCTCTCCCACTCAGCTCCTCATTCTCCCCGCTCCCTCTCAGCTCCTCACTCTCCCCTCTCCCACTCAGCTCCTCACTCTCCCCTCTCCCACTCAGCTCCTCACTCTCCCCTCTCCCACTCAGCTCCTCACTCTCCCTTCTCCCATTCAGCTCCTCACTCTCCTCTCTCCCACTCAGCTCCTCACTCTCCCCGCTCCCACTCAGCTCCTCACTCTCCCCTCTCCCACTCAGCTCCTCACTCTCCCTACTCCAACTCAGCTCCTCACTCTCCCCTCTCCCACTCAGCTCCTCACTCTCCCCGCTCCCACTCAGCTCCTCACTCTCCCCGCTCCCACTCAGCTCCACGCTCTCCCCGCTCCCACTCAGCTCCGCACTCTCCCCGCTCCCACTCAGCTCCGCACTCTCCCCGCTCCCACTCAGCTCCGCACTCTCCCCGCTCCCACTCAGCTCCGCACTCTCCCCACTCCCGCTCAGCTCCACACTCTCCCCGCTCCCACTCAGCTCCTCACTCTCCCCGCTCCCACTCAGCTCCTCACTCTCCCCTCTCCCACTCAGCTCCTCACTCTCCCCGCTCCCACTCAGCTCCTCACTCTCCCCTCTCCCACTCAGCTCCTCACTCTCCCCGCTCCCACTCAGCTCCTCATTCTCCCCGCTCCCACTCAGCTGCTCACTCTTCCTGCTCCCACTCAGCTCCTCACTCTCCCACTCAGCTCCTCACTCTCCCCGCTCCCACTCAGCTCCTCACTCTCCCACTCAGCTCCTCACTCTCCCACTCAGCTCCTCCTTCTCCCACTCAGCTCCTCACTCTCCCCACTACCACTCAGCTCCTCACTCTCCCCACTCCCGCTCATCTCCACTCTCTCCCTACTCGCACTCAGCTCCTCACTCTCCCCCCTCCCACTCAGCTCCTCACTCTCCCCACTCCCGCTCATCTCCACTCTCTCCCTACTCCCACTCAGCTCCTCACTCTCCCCACTCCCACTCAGCTGCTCACTCTCCCACTGTGCTCCTCATTCTCCCACTCAGCTCCTCACTCTCCCCACTCCCACTCAGCTCCTCACTCTCCCCGCTCCCACTCAGCTCCTCTCTCTCCCCTCTCCCACTCAGCTCCTCTCTCTCCCCGCTCCCACTCAGCTCCTCACTCTCCCCGCTCCCACTCAGCTCCTCTCTCTCCCCGCTCCCACTCAGCTCCTCACTCTCCTCTCTCCCACTCAGCTCCTCACTCTCCTCTCTCCCACTCAGCTCCTCACTCTCCCCGCTCCCACTCAGCTCCTCACTCTCCCCGCTCCCACTCAGCTCCTCACTCTCCCCGCTCCCACTCAGCTCCTCTCTCTCCCCGCTCCCACTCAGCTCCTCACTCTCCCCGCTCCCACTCAGCTCCTCACTCTCCCCGCTCCCACTCAGCTCATCACTCTCCCCGCTCCCACTCAGCTCCTCTCTCTCCCCGCTCCCACTCAGCTCATCACTCTCCACTCTCCCACTCAGCTCCTCACTCTCCCCGCCTCCACTCAGCTTCTCACTCTCCCCTCTCCCACTCAGCTCCTCACTCTCCCACTCAGCTCCTCACTCTCCCCTCTCCGACTCAGCTCCTCACTCTCCCCTCTCCCACTCAGCTCCTCACTCTCCCCGCTCCCACTCAGCTCCTCATTCTCCCCGCTCCCACTCAGCTCCTCACTCTCCCACTCAGCTCCTCATTCTCCCCGCTCCCACTCAGCTCCTCATTCTCCCCGCTCCCACTCAGCTCCTCACTCTCCCACTCAGCTCCTCATTCTCCCACTCAGCTCCTCACTCTCCCCGCTCCCACTCAGCTCCTCACTCTCCCCGCTCCCATTCAGCTCCTCACTCTCCCCGCTCCCACTCAGCTCCTCACTCTCCCCGCTCCCACTCAGCTCCTCACTATCCCACTCATCTCCTCTCTCTCCCCGCTCCCACTCAGCTCCTCACTCTCCCCGCTCCCACTCAGCTCCTCACTCTCCCTTCTCCCACTCATCTCCTCACTCTCCCCGCTCCCACTCATCACCTCTCTCTCCCTTCTCCCACTCAGCTCCTCACTCTCCCCTCTCCCACTCAGCTCCTCACTCTCCCTTCTCCCACTCAGCTCCTCACTCTCCCACACAGCTCCTCACTCTCCCCGCTCCCACTCAGCTCCTCACTCTCCCTTCTCCCACTCATCTCCTCACTCTCCCCTCTCCCACTCATCTCCTCACTCTCCCTTCTCCCACTCAGCTCCTCACTCTCCCCGCTCCCACTCAGCTCCTCACTCTCCCTTCTCCCACTCATCTCCTCACTCTCCCCTCTCCCACTCAGCTCCTCACTCTCCCCGCTCCCACTCAGCTCCTCACTCTCCCCGCTCCCACTGAGCTCCTCACTCTCCCCGCTCCCACTCATCTCCTCACTCTCCCCGCTCCCACTCATCTCCTCACTCTCCCTTCTCCCACTCAGCTCCTCACTCTCCCCTCTCCCTCTCAGCTCCTCACTCTCCCCTCTCCCTCTCAACTCCTCACTCTCCCTGCTCCCACTCAGCTCCTCACTCTCCCACTCAGCTCCTCACTCTCCCCGCTCCCACTCAGCTCCTCACTCTCCCCGCTCCCACTCAGCTCCTCACTCTCCCCGCTCCCACTCAGCTCCTCACTCTCCCCGCTCCCACTCAGCTCCTCACTCTCCCCTCTCCCACTCAGCTCCTCACTCTCCCCGCTCCCACTCAGCTCCTCACTCTCCCCGCTCCCACTCAGCTCCTCACTCTCCCCGCTCCCACTCAGCTCCTCACTCTCCCCGCTCCCACTCAGCTCCTCACTCTCCCCGCTCCCACTCAGCTCCTCACTCTCCCCTCTCCCACTCAGCTCCTCACTCTCCCCGCTCCCACTCAGCTCCTCACTCTCCCCGCTCCCACTCAGCTCCTCACTCTCCCCGCTCCCACTCAGCTCCTCACTCTCCCCGCTCCCACTCAGCTCCTCACTCTCCCCGCTCCCACTCAGCTCCTCACTCTCCCCGCTCCCACTCAGCTCCGCACTCTCCCCGCTCCCACTCAGCTCCTCACTCTCCCCGCTCCCACTCAGCTCCTCACTCTCCCCGCTCCCACTCAGCTCCTCACTCTCCCCGCACCCACTCAGCTCCTCACTCTCCCCGCACCCACTCAGCTCCTCACTCTCCCCGCTCCCACTCAGCTCCTCACTCTCCCCGCTCCCACTCAGCTCCTCACTCTCCCACTCAGCTCCTCACTCTCCCAGCACCCACTCAGCTCCTCACTCTTCCTGCTCCCACTCAGCTCCTCACTCTCCCACTCAGCTCCTCACTCTCCCACTCTGCTCCTCATTCTCCCACTCTGCTCCTCACTCTCCCCGCTCCCACTCAGCTCCTCACTCTCCCCGCTCCCACTCAGCTCCTCACTCTCCCCTCTCCCACTCAGCTCCTCACTCTCCCCGCTCCCACTCAGTTCCTCATTCTCCCCGCTCCCACTCAGCTCCTCACTCTCCCCGCTCCCACTCAGCTCCTCACTCTCCCCGCTCCCACTCAGCTGCTCACTCTTCCTGCTCCCACTCAGCTCCTCACTCTTCCTGCTCCCACTCAGCTCCTCACTCTCCCACTCAGCTCCTCACTCTCCCCGCTCCCACTCAGCTCCTCACTCTCCCACTCAGCTCCTCACTCTCCCACTCAGCTCCTCATTCTCCCACTCAGCTCCTCACTCTCCCCACTCCCACTCAGCTCCTCACTCTCCCCACTCCCGCTCATCTCCACTCTCTCCCTACTCCCACTCAGCTCCTCACTCTCCCCACTCCCAATGAGCTCCTCACTCTCCCCCCTCCCACTCAGCTCCTCACTCTCCCCACTCCCGCTCATCTCCACTCTCTCCCTACTCCCACTCAGCTCCTCACTCTCCCCACTCCCACTCAGCTGCTCACTCTCCCACTGTGCTCCTCATTCTCCCACTCAGCTCCTCACTCTCCCCACTCCCACTCAGCTCCTCACTCTCCCCGCTCTCACTCAGCTCCTCTCTCTCCCCGCTCCCACTCAGCTCCTCACTCTCCCCGCTCCCACTCAGCTCCTCACTCTCCCCGCTCCCACTCAGCTCCTCACTCTCCCCGCTCCCACTCAGCTCCTCTCTCTCCCCGCTCCCACTCAGCTCCTCACTCTCCCCGCTCCCACTCAGCTCCTCACTCTCCCCGCTCCCACTCAGCTCATCACTCTCCCCGCTCCCACTCAGCTCCTCTCTCTCCCCGCTCCCACTCAGCTCATCACTCTCCACTCTCCCACTCAGCTCCTCACTCTCCCCGCTCCCACTCAGCTTCTCACTCTCCCCTCTCCCACTAAGCTCCTCACTCTCCCACTCAGCTCCTCACTCTCCCCTCTCCGACTCAGCTCCTCACTCTCCCCTCTCCCACTCAGCTCCTCACTCTCCCCGCTCCCACTCAGCTCCTCATTCTCCCCGCTCCCACTCAGCTCCTCACTCTCCCACTCAGCTCCTCATTCTCCCCGCTCCCACTCAGCTCCTCATTCTCCCCGCTCCCACTCAGCTCCTCACTCTCCCACTCAGCTCCTCATTCTCCCACTCAGCTCCTCACTCTCCCCGCGCCCACTCAGCTCCTCACTCTCCCCGCTCCCACTCAGCTCCTCACTCTCCCCGCTCCCACTCAGCTCCTCACTCTCCCACTCAGCTCCTCATTCTCCCCGCTCCCACTCAGCTCCTCATTCTCCCCGCTCCCACTCAGCTCCTCACTCTCCCACTCAGCTCCTCATTCTCCCACTCAGCTCCTCACTCTCCCCGCTCCCACTCAGCTCCTCACTCTCCCCGCTCCCATTCAGCTCCTCACTCTCCCCGCTCCCACTCAGCTCCTCACTCTCCCCGCTCCCACTCAGCTCCTCACTATCCCACTCATCTCCTCTCTCTCCCCGCTCCCACTCAGCTCCTCACTCTCCCCGCTCCCACTCAGCTCCTCACTCTCCCTTCTCCCACTCATCTCCTCACTCTCCCCGCTCCCACTCATCACCTCTCTCTCCCTTCTCCCACTCAGCTCCTCACTCTCCCCTCTCCCACTCAGCTCCTCACTCTCCCTTCTCCCACTCAGCTCCTCACTCTCCCACACAGCTCCTCACTCTCCCCGCTCCCACTCAGCTCCTCACTCTCCCTTCTCCCACTCATCTCCTCACTCTCCCCTCTCCCACTCATCTCCTCACTCTCCCTTCTCCCACTCAGCTCCTCACTCTCCCCGCTCCCACTCAGCTCCTCACTCTCCCTTCTCCCACTCATCTCCTCACTCTCCCCTCTCCCACTCAGCTCCTCACTCTCCCCGCTCCCACTCAGCTCCTCACTCTCCCCGCTCCCACTGAGCTCCTCACTCTCCCCGCTCCCACTCATCTCCTCACTCTCCCCGCTCCCACTCATCTCCTCACTCTCCCTTCTCCCACTCAGCTCCTCACTCTCCCCTCTCCCTCTCAGCTCCTCACTCTCCCCTCTCCCTCTCAGCTCCTCACTCTCCCTGCTCCCACTCAGCTCCTCACTCTCCCACTCAGCTCCTCACTCTCCCCGCTCCCACTCAGCTCCTCACTCTCCCCGCTCCCACTCAGCTCCTCACTCTCCCCGCTCCCACTCAGCTCCTCACTCTCCCCGCTCCCACTCAGCTCCTCACTCTCCCCGTTCCCACTCAGCTCCTCACTCTCCCTGCTCCCACTCAGCTCCTCACTCTCCCCGCTCCCACTCAGCTCCTCACTCTCCCCGCTCCCACTCAGCTCCTCACTCTCCCCGCTCCCACTCAGCTCCTCACTCTCCCCGCTCCCACTCAGCTCCTCACTCTCCCCTCTCCCACTCAGCTCCTCACTCTCCCCGCTCCCACTCAGCTCCTCATTCTCCCCGCTCCCACTCAGCTCCTCACTCTCCCACTCAGCTCCTCATTCTCCCCGCTCCCACTCAGCTCCTCATTCTCCCCGCTCCCACTCAGCTCCTCACTCTCCCACTCAGCTCCTCATTCTCCCACTCAGCTCCTCACTCTCCCCGCGCCCACTCAGCTCCTCACTCTCCCCGCTCCCACTCAGCTCCTCACTCTCCCCGCTCCCACTCAGCTCCTCACTCTCCCCGCTCCCACTCAGCTCCTCTCTCTCCCCGCTCCCACTCAGCTCCTCACTCTCCCCGCTCCCACTCAGCTCCTCACTCTCCCCGCTCCCACTCAGCTCATCACTCTCCCCGCTCCCACTCAGCTCCTCTCTCTCCCCGCTCCCACTCAGCTCATCACTCTCCACTCTCCCACTCAGCTCCTCACTCTCCCCGCCTCCACTCAGCTTCTCACTCTCCCCTCTCCCACTCAGCTCCTCACTCTCCCACTCAGCTCCTCACTCTCCCCTCTCCGACTCAGCTCCTCACTCTCCCCTCTCCCACTCAGCTCCTCACTCTCCCCGCTCCCACTCAGCTCCTCATTCTCCCCGCTCCCACTCAGCTCCTCACTCTCCCACTCAGCTCCTCATTCTCCCCGCTCCCACTCAGCTCCTCATTCTCCCCGCTCCCACTCAGCTCCTCACTCTCCCACTCAGCTCCTCATTCTCCCACTCAGCTCCTCACTCTCCCCGCTCCCACTCAGCTCCTCACTCTCCCCGCTCCCATTCAGCTCCTCACTCTCCCCGCTCCCACTCAGCTCCTCACTCTCCCCGCTCCCACTCAGCTCCTCACTATCCCACTCATCTCCTCTCTCTCCCCGCTCCCACTCAGCTCCTCACTCTCCCCGCTCCCACTCAGCTCCTCACTCTCCCTTCTCCCACTCATCTCCTCACTCTCCCCGCTCCCACTCATCACCTCTCTCTCCCTTCTCCCACTCAGCTCCTCACTCTCCCCTCTCCCACTCAGCTCCTCACTCTCCCTTCTCCCACTCAGCTCCTCACTCTCCCACACAGCTCCTCACTCTCCCCGCTCCCACTCAGCTCCTCACTCTCCCTTCTCCCACTCATCTCCTCACTCTCCCCTCTCCCACTCATCTCCTCACTCTCCCTTCTCCCACTCAGCTCCTCACTCTCCCCGCTCCCACTCAGCTCCTCACTCTCCCTTCTCCCACTCATCTCCTCACTCTCCCCTCTCCCACTCAGCTCCTCACTCTCCCCGCTCCCACTCAGCTCCTCACTCTCCCCGCTCCCACTGAGCTCCTCACTCTCCCCGCTCCCACTCATCTCCTCACTCTCCCCGCTCCCACTCATCTCCTCACTCTCCCTTCTCCCACTCAGCTCCTCACTCTCCCCTCTCCCTCTCAGCTCCTCACTCTCCCCTCTCCCTCTCAGCTCCTCACTCTCCCTGCTCCCACTCAGCTCCTCACTCTCCCACTCAGCTCCTCACTCTCCCCGCTCCCACTCAGCTCCTCACTCTCCCCGCTCCCACTCAGCTCCTCACTCTCCCCGCTCCCACTCAGCTCCTCACTCTCCCCGCTCCCACTCAGCTCCTCACTCTCCCCGTTCCCACTCAGCTCCTCACTCTCCCTGCTCCCACTCAGCTCCTCACTCTCCCCGCTCCCACTCAGCTCCTCACTCTCCCCGCTCCCACTCAGCTCCTCACTCTCCCCGCTCCCACTCAGCTCCTCACTCTCCCCGCTCCCACTCAGCTCCTCACTCTCCCCGCTCCCACTCAGCTCCTCACTCTCCCCTCTCCCACTCAGCTCCTCACTCTCCCCGCTCCCACTCAGCTCCTCACTCTCCCCGCTCCCACTCAGCTCCTCACTCTCCCCGCTCCCACTCAGCTCCTCACTCTCCCCGCTCCCACTCAGCTCCTCACTCTCCCCGCTCCCACTCAGCTCCTCACTCTCCCCGCTCCCACTCAGCTCCGCACTCTCCCCGCTCCCACTCAGCTCCTCACTCTCCCCGCTCCCACTCAGCTCCTCACTCTCCCCGCTCCCACTCAGCTCCTCACTCTCCCCGCACCCACTCAGCTCCTCACTCTCCCCGCACCCACTCAGCTCCTCACTCTCCCCGCTCCCACTCAGCTCCTCACTCTCCCCGCTCCCACTCAGCTCCTCACTCTCCCACTCAGCTCCTCACTCTCCCAGCACCCACTCAGCTCCTCACTCTTCCTGCTCCCACTCAGCTCCTCACTCTCCCACTCAGCTCCTCACTCTCCCACTCTGCTCCTCATTCTCCCACTCTGCTCCTCACTCTCCCCGCTCCCACTCAGCTCCTCACTCTCCCCGCTCCCACTCAGCTCCTCACTCTCCCCTCTCCCACTCAGCTCCTCACTCTCCCCGCTCCCACTCAGTTCCTCATTCTCCCCGCTCCCACTCAGCTCCTCACTCTCCCCGCTCCCACTCAGCTCCTCACTCTCCCCGCTCCCACTCAGCTGCTCACTCTTCCTGCTCCCACTCAGCTCCTCACTCTTCCTGCTCCCACTCAGCTCCTCACTCTCCCACTCAGCTCCTCACTCTCCCCGCTCCCACTCAGCTCCTCACTCTCCCACTCAGCTCCTCACTCTCCCACTCAGCTCCTCATTCTCCCACTCAGCTCCTCACTCTCCCCACTCCCACTCAGCTCCTCACTCTCCCCACTCCCGCTCATCTCCACTCTCTCCCTACTCCCACTCAGCTCCTCACTCTCCCCACTCCCAATGAGCTCCTCACTCTCCCCCCTCCCACTCAGCTCCTCACTCTCCCCACTCCCGCTCATCTCCACTCTCTCCCTACTCCCACTCAGCTCCTCACTCTCCCCACTCCCACTCAGCTGCTCACTCTCCCACTGTGCTCCTCATTCTCCCACTCAGCTCCTCACTCTCCCCACTCCCACTCAGCTCCTCACTCTCCCCGCTCTCACTCAGCTCCTCTCTCTCCCCGCTCCCACTCAGCTCCTCACTCTCCCCGCTCCCACTCAGCTCCTCACTCTCCCCGCTCCCACTCAGCTCCTCACTCTCCCCGCTCCCACTCAGCTCCTCTCTCTCCCCGCTCCCACTCAGCTCCTCACTCTCCCCGCTCCCACTCAGCTCCTCACTCTCCCCGCTCCCACTCAGCTCATCACTCTCCCCGCTCCCACTCAGCTCCTCTCTCTCCCCGCTCCCACTCAGCTCATCACTCTCCACTCTCCCACTCAGCTCCTCACTCTCCCCGCTCCCACTCAGCTTCTCACTCTCCCCTCTCCCACTAAGCTCCTCACTCTCCCACTCAGCTCCTCACTCTCCCCTCTCCGACTCAGCTCCTCACTCTCCCCTCTCCCACTCAGCTCCTCACTCTCCCCGCTCCCACTCAGCTCCTCATTCTCCCCGCTCCCACTCAGCTCCTCACTCTCCCACTCAGCTCCTCATTCTCCCCGCTCCCACTCAGCTCCTCATTCTCCCCGCTCCCACTCAGCTCCTCACTCTCCCACTCAGCTCCTCATTCTCCCACTCAGCTCCTCACTCTCCCCGCGCCCACTCAGCTCCTCACTCTCCCCGCTCCCACTCAGCTCCTCACTCTCCCCGCTCCCACTCAGCTCCTCACTCTCCCACTCAGCTCCTCATTCTCCCCGCTCCCACTCAGCTCCTCATTCTCCCCGCTCCCACTCAGCTCCTCACTCTCCCACTCAGCTCCTCATTCTCCCACTCAGCTCCTCACTCTCCCCGCTCCCACTCAGCTCCTCACTCTCCCCGCTCCCATTCAGCTCCTCACTCTCCCCGCTCCCACTCAGCTCCTCACTCTCCCCGCTCCCACTCAGCTCCTCACTATCCCACTCATCTCCTCTCTCTCCCCGCTCCCACTCAGCTCCTCACTCTCCCCGCTCCCACTCAGCTCCTCACTCTCCCTTCTCCCACTCATCTCCTCACTCTCCCCGCTCCCACTCATCACCTCTCTCTCCCTTCTCCCACTCAGCTCCTCACTCTCCCCTCTCCCACTCAGCTCCTCACTCTCCCTTCTCCCACTCAGCTCCTCACTCTCCCACACAGCTCCTCACTCTCCCCGCTCCCACTCAGCTCCTCACTCTCCCTTCTCCCACTCATCTCCTCACTCTCCCCTCTCCCACTCATCTCCTCACTCTCCCTTCTCCCACTCAGCTCCTCACTCTCCCCGCTCCCACTCAGCTCCTCACTCTCCCTTCTCCCACTCATCTCCTCACTCTCCCCTCTCCCACTCAGCTCCTCACTCTCCCCGCTCCCACTCAGCTCCTCACTCTCCCCGCTCCCACTGAGCTCCTCACTCTCCCCGCTCCCACTCATCTCCTCACTCTCCCCGCTCCCACTCATCTCCTCACTCTCCCTTCTCCCACTCAGCTCCTCACTCTCCCCTCTCCCTCTCAGCTCCTCACTCTCCCCTCTCCCTCTCAGCTCCTCACTCTCCCTGCTCCCACTCAGCTCCTCACTCTCCCACTCAGCTCCTCACTCTCCCCGCTCCCACTCAGCTCCTCACTCTCCCCGCTCCCACTCAGCTCCTCACTCTCCCCGCTCCCACTCAGCTCCTCACTCTCCCCGCTCCCACTCAGCTCCTCACTCTCCCCGTTCCCACTCAGCTCCTCACTCTCCCTGCTCCCACTCAGCTCCTCACTCTCCCCGCTCCCACTCAGCTCCTCACTCTCCCCGCTCCCACTCAGCTCCTCACTCTCCCCGCTCCCACTCAGCTCCTCACTCTCCCCGCTCCCACTCAGCTCCTCACTCTCCCCTCTCCCACTCAGCTCCTCACTCTCCCCGCTCCCACTCAGCTCCTCATTCTCCCCGCTCCCACTCAGCTCCTCACTCTCCCACTCAGCTCCTCATTCTCCCCGCTCCCACTCAGCTCCTCATTCTCCCCGCTCCCACTCAGCTCCTCACTCTCCCACTCAGCTCCTCATTCTCCCACTCAGCTCCTCACTCTCCCCGCGCCCACTCAGCTCCTCACTCTCCCCGCTCCCACTCAGCTCCTCACTCTCCCCGCTCCCACTCAGCTCCTCACTCTCCCCGCTCCCACTCAGCTCCTCACTATCCCACTCATCTCCTCTCTCTCCCCGCTCCCACTCAGCTCCTCACTCTCCCCGCTCCCACTCAGCTCCTCACTCTCCCTTCTCCCACTCATCTCCTCACTCTCCCCGCTCCCACTCATCACCTCTCTCTCCCTTCTCCCACTCAGCTCCTCACTCTCCCCTCTCCCACTCAGCTCCTCACTCTCCCTTCTCCCACTCAGCTCCTCACTCTCCCACACAGCTCCTCACTCTCCCCGCTCCCACTCAGCTCCTCACTCTCCCTTCTCCCACTCATCTCCTCACTCTCCCCTCTCCCACTCATCTCCTCACTCTCCCTTCTCCCACTCAGCTCCTCACTCTCCCCGCTCCCACTCAGCTCCTCACTCTCCCTTCTCCCACTCATCTCCTCACTCTCCCCTCTCCCACTCAGCTCCTCACTCTCCCCGCTCCCACTCAGCTCCTCACTCTCCCCGCTCCCACTCAGCTCCTCACTCTCCCCGCTCCCACTCATCTCCTCACTCTCCCCGCTCCCACTCATCTCCTCACTCTCCCTTCTCCCACTCAGCTCCTCACTCTCCCCTCTCCCTCTCAGCTCCTCACTCTCCCCTCTCCCTCTCAGCTCCTCACTCTCCCTGCTCCCACTCAGCTCCTCACTCTCCCACTCAGCTCCTCACTCTCCCCGCTCCCACTCAGCTCCTCACTCTCCCCGCTCCCACTCAGCTCCTCACTCTCCCCGCTCCCACTCAGCTCCTCACTCTCCCCGCTCCCACTCAGCTCCTCACTCTCCCCGTTCCCACTCAGCTCCTCACTCTCCCTGCTCCCACTCAGCTCCTCACTCTCCCCGCTCCCACTCAGCTCCTCACTCTCCCCGCTCCCATTCAGCTCCTCACTCTCCCCGCTCCCACTCAGCTCCTCACTCTCCCCGCTCCCACTCAGCTCCTCACTCTCCCCTCTCCCACTCAGCTCCTCACTCTCCCCGCTCCCACTCAGCTCCTCACTCTCCCCGCTCCCACTCAGCTCCTCACTCTCCCCGCTCCCACTCAGCTCCTCACTCTCCCCGCTCCCACTCAGCTCCTCACTCTCCCCGCTCCCACTCAGCTCCGCACTCTCCCCGCTCCCACTCAGCTCCTCACTCTCCCCGCTCCCACTCAGCTCCTCACTCTCCCCGCTCCCACTCAGCTCCTCACTCTCCCCGCACCCACTCAGCTCCTCACTCTCCCCGCTCCCACTCAGCTCCTCACTCTCCCCGCTCCCACTCAGCTCCTCACTCTCCCACTCAGCTCCTCACTCTCCCAGCACCCACTCAGCTCCTCACTCTTCCTGCTCCCACTCAGCTCCTCACTCTCCCACTCAGCTCCTCACTCTCCCACTCTGCTCCTCATTCTCCCACTCTGCTCCTCACTCTCCCCGCTCCCACTCAGCTCCTCACTCTCCCCGCTCCCACTCAGCTCCTCACTCTCTCCGCTCCCACTCAGCTCCTCACTCTCCCCGCTCCCACTCAGCTCCTCACTCTCCCACTCAGCTCCTCTCTCTCCCCGCTCCCACTCAGCTCCTCTCTCTCCCCGCTCCCACTCAGCTCCTCTCTCTCCCCGTTCCCACTCAGCTCCTCACTCTCCCCGCTCCCACTCAGCTCCTCACTCTCCCCGCTCCCACTCAGCTCCTCACTCTCCCCGCTCCCACTCAGCTCCTCACTCTCCCACTCAGCTCCTCACTCTCCCCGCTCCCACTCAGCTCCTCACTCTCCCTTCTCCCCCTCAGCTCCTCACTCTCCCCTCTCCCACTCAGCTCCTCACTCTCCCCTCTCCCACTCAGCTCCTCACTATGCCCGCTCCCACTCAGCTCCTCACTCTCCCTTCTCCCCCTCAGCTCCTCACTCTCCCCTCTCCCACTCAGCTCCTCACTCTCCCTTCTCCCACTCAGCTCCTCACTCTCCCTTCTCCCCCTCAGCTCCTCACTCTCCCTTCTCCCCCTCAGCTCCTCACTCTCCCCTCTCCCACTCAGCTCCTCACTCTCCCTTCTCCCACTCAGCTCCTCACTCTCCCCTCTCCCACTCAGCTCCTCTCTCTCCCCGCTCCCACTCAGCTCCTCTCTCTCCCCTCTCCCTCTCAGCTCCTCACTCTCCCCTCTCCCTCTCAGCTCCTCACTCTCCCTGCTTCCACTCAGCTCCTCACTCTCCCACTCAGCTCCTCACTCTCCCCGCTCCCACTCAGCTCCTCACTCTCCCCGCTCCCACTCAGCTCCTCACTCTCCCCGCTCCCACTCAGCTCCTCACTCTCCCCGTTCCCACTCAGCTCCTCACTCTCCCCGCTCCCACTCAGCTCCTCACTCTCCCCGCTCCCACTCAGCTCCTCACTCTCCCCGCTCCCACTCAGCTCCTCACTCTCCCCGCTCCCACTCAGCTCCTCACTCTCCCCTCTCCCACTCAGCTCCTCACTCTCCCCGCTCCCACTCAGCTCCTCACTCTCCCCGCTCCCACTCAGCTCCTCACTCTCCCCGCTCCCACTCAGCTCCTCACTCTCCCCGCTCCCACTCAGCTCCTCACTCTCCCCGCTCCCACTCAGCTCCGCACTCTCCCCGCTCCCACTCAGCTCCTCACTCTCCCCGCTCCCACTCAGCTCCTCACTCTCCCCGCTCCCACTCAGCTCCTCACTCTCCCCGCACCCACTCAGCTCCTCACTCTCCCCGCACCCACTCAGCTCCTCACTCTCCCCGCTCCCACTCAGCTCCTCACTCTCCCCGCTCCCACTCAGCTCCTCACTCTCCCACTCAGCTCCTCACTCTCCCAGCACCCACTCAGCTCCTCACTCTTCCTGCTCCCACTCAGCTCTTCACTCTCCCACTCAGCTCCTCACTCTCCCACTCTGCTCCTCATTCTCCCACTCTGCTCCTCACTCTCCCCGCTCCCACTCAGCTCCTCACTCTCCCCGCTCCCACTCAGCTCCTCACTCTCTCCGCTCCCACTCAGCTCCTCACTCTCCCCGCTCCCACTCAGCTCCTCACTCTCCCACTCAGCTCCTCTCTCTCCCCGCTCCCACTCAGCTCCTCTCTCTCCCCGCTCCCACTCAGCTCCTCTCTCTCCCCGTTCCCACTCAGCTCCTCACTCTCCCCGCTCCCACTCAGCTCCTCACTCTCCCCGCTCCCACTCAGCTCCTCACTCTCCCCGCTCCCACTCAGCTCCTCACTTTCCCACTCAGCTCCTCACTCTCCCCGCTCCCACTCAGCTCCTCACTCTCCCTTCTCCCCCTCAGCTCCTCACTCTCCCCTCTCCCACTCAGCTCCTCACTCTCCCCTCTCCCACTCAGCTCCTCACTATGCCCGCTCCCACTCAGCTCCTCACTCTCCCTTCTCCCCCTCAGCTCCTCACTCTCCCCTCTCCCACTCAACTCCTCACTCTCCCTTCTCCCACTCAGCTCCTCACTCTCCCTTCTCCCCCTCAGCTCCTCACTCTCCCTTCTCCCCCTCAGCTCCTCACTCTCCCCTCTCCCACTCAGCTCCTCACTCTCCCTTCTCCCACTCAGCTCCTCTCTCTCCCCGCTCCCACTCAGCTCCTCTCTCTCCCCGCTCCCACTCAGCTCCTCTCTCTCCCCGTTCCCACTCAGCTCCTCACTCTCCCCGCTCCCACTCAGCTCCTCACTCTCCCCGCTCCCACTCAGCTCCTCACTCTCCCCGCTCCCACTCAGCTCCTCACTTTCCCACTCAGCTCCTCACTCTCCCCGCTCCCACTCAGCTCCTCACTCTCCCTTCTCCCCCTCAGCTCCTCACTCTCCCCTCTCCCACTCAGCTCCTCACTCTCCCTTCTCCCACTCAGCTCCTCACTCTCCCTTCTCCCCCTCAGCTCCTCACTCTCCCTTCTCCCCCTCAGCTCCTCACTCTCCCCTCTCCCACTCAGCTCCTCACTCTCCCTTCTCCCACTCAGCTCCTCACTCTCCCCGCTCCCACTCAGCTCCTCTCTCTCCCCGCTCCCACTCAGCTCCTCTCTCTCCCCGCTCACACTCAGCTCCTCACTCTCCCCGCTCCCACTCAGCTCCTCTCTCTCCCCGCTCCCACTCAGCTCCTCACTCTCCCCGCTCCCACTCAGCTCCTCACTCTCCCCTCTCCCACTCAGCTCCTCACTCTCCACTCTCCCACTCAGCTCCTCACTCTCCCCGCTCCCACTCAGCTTCTCACTCTCCCCTCTCCCACTCAGCTCCTCACTCTCCCCGCTCCCACTCAGCTCCGCACTCTCCCCTCTCCCACTCAGCTCCTCATTCTCCCCGCTCCCACTCAGCTCCTCACTCTCCCACTCAGCTCCTCATTCTCCCACTCAGCTCCTCACTCTCCCCACTCCCACTCAGCTACTCACTCTCCCTTCTCCCCCTCAGCTCCTCACTCTCCCCTCTCCCACTCAGCTCCGCACTCTCCCCTCTCCCACTCAGCTCCTCATTCTCCCCGCTCCCACTCAGCTCCGCACTCTCCCCTCTCCCACTCAGCTCCTCATTCTCCCCGCTCCCACTCAGCTCCTCACTCTCCCACTCAGCTCCTCATTCTCCCACTCAGCTCCTCACTCTCCCCACTCCCACTCAGCTCCTCACTCTCCCTTCTCCCCCTCAGCTCCTCACTCTCCCCTCTCCCACTCAGCTCCTCACTCTCCCTTCTCCCACTCAGCTCCTCACTCTCCCCGCTCCCACTCAGCTCCTCACTCTCCCTGCTCCCACTCAGCTCCTCACTCTCCCTTCTCCCACTCATCTCCTCACTCTCCCCGCTCCCACTCAGCTCCTCACTCTCCCCTCTCCCACTCAGCTCCTCACTCTCCCCGCTCCCACTCAGCTCCTCACTCTCCCCTCTCCCACTCAGCTCCTCTCTCTCCCCGTTCCCACTCAGCTCCTCTCTCTCCCCGTTCCCACTCAGCTCCTCACTCACCCCGCTCCCACTCAGCTCCTCACTCTCCCCGCTCCCACTCAGCTCCTCACTCTCCCCGCTCCCACTCAGCTCCTCACTCTCCACTCTCCCACTCAGCTCCTCACTCTCCCCGATCCCACTCAGCTCCTCACTCTCCCCGCTCCCACTCAGCTTCTCACTCTCCCCTCTCCCACTCAGCTCCTCACTCTCCCACTCAGCTCCACACTCTCCCCTCTCCCACTCAGCTCCTCACTCTCCCCTCTCCCACTCAGCTCGTCACTCTCCCCGCTCCCACTCAGCTCCTCACTCTCCCCTCTCCCACTCAGCTCCTCACTCTCCCCGCTCCCACTCAGCTCCTCACTCTCCCCTCTCCCACTCAGCTCCTCATTCTCCCCGCTCCCACTCAGCTCCTCACTCTCCCACTCAGCTCCACACTCTCCCCTCTCCCACTCAGCTCCTCACTCTCCCCTCTCCCACTCAGCTCCTCACTCTCCCCTCTCCCACTCAGCTCCTCACTCTCCCACTCAGCTCCACACTCTCCCCTCTCCCACTCAGCTCCTCACTCTCCCCGCTCCCACTCAGCTCCTCTCTCTCCCCGCTCCCACTCAGGTCCTCTCTCTCCCCGCTCCCACTCAACTCCTCTCTCTCCCCGCTCCCACTCAGCTCCTCACTCTCCCCGCTCCCACTCAGCTCCTCTCTCTCCCCGCTCCCACTCAGCTCCTCTCTCTCCCCGTTCCCACTCAGCTCCTCACTCTCCCCGCTCCCACTCAGCTCCTCACTCTCCCCGCTCCCACTCAGCTCCTCACTCTCCACTCTCCCACTCAGCTCCTCACTCTCCCCGATCCCACTCAGCTCCTCACTCTCCCCGCTCCCACTCAGCTCCTCACTCTCCCTTCTCCCACTCAGCTCCTCACTCTCCCTGCTCCCACTCAGCTCCTCACTCTCCCTTCTCCCACTCAGCTCCTCACTCTCCCCGCTCCCACTCAGCTCCTCACTCTCCCCTCTCCCACTCATCTCCTCACTCTCCCCGCTCCCACTCAGCTCCTCACTCTCCCCGCTCCCACTCAGCTCCTCACTCTCCCCTCTCCCACTCAGCTCCTCTCTCTCCCCGCTCCCACTCAGCTCCTCTCTCTCCCCGTTCCCACTCAGCTCCTCACTCTCCCCGCTCCCACTCAGCTCCTCACTCTCCACTCTCCCACTCAGCTCCTCACTCTCCCCGATCCCACTCAGCTCCTCACTCTCCCCGCTCCCACTCAGCTTCTCACTCTCCCCTCTCCCACTCAGCTCCTCACTCTCCCACTCAGCTCCTCACTCTCCCCTCTCCCACTCAGCTGCTCACTCTCCCCTCTCCCACTCAGCTCATCACTCTCCCCGCTCCCACTCAGCTCCTCACTCTCCTCTCTCCCACTCAGCTCCTCATTCTCACCGCTCCCACTCAGCTCCTCACTCTCCCCGCTCCCACTCAGCTCCTCACTCTCCCTTCTCCCACTCATCTCCTCACTCTCCCCTCTCCCACTCAGCTCCTCACTCTCCCCGCTCCCACTCAGCTCCTCACTCTCCCCGCTCCCACTCAGCTCCTCACTCTCCCCGCTCCCACTCAGCTCCTCACTCTCCCCGCTCCCACTCAGCTCCTCACTCTCCCTTCTCCCACTCAGCTCCTCACTCTCCCCTCTCCCTCTCAGCTCCTCACTCTCCCCTCTCCCTCTCAGCTCCTCACTCTTCCTGCTCCCACTCAGCTCCTCACTCTCCCACTCAGCTCCTCACTCTCCCCGCTCCCACTCAGCTCCTCACTCTCCCCGCTCCCACTCAGCTCCTCACTCTCCCCGCTCCCACTCAGCTCCTCACTCTCCCCGTTCCCACTCAGCTCCTCACTCTCCCTGCTCCCACTCAGCTCCTCACTCTCCCCGCTCCCACTCAGCTCCTCACTCTCCCCGCTCCCATTCAGCTCCTCACTCTCCCCGCTCCCACTCAGCTCCTCACTCTCCCCGCTCCCACTCAGCTCCTCACTCTCCCCTCTCCCACTCAGCTCCTCACTCTCCCCGCTCCCACTCAGCTCCTCACTCTCCCCGCTCCCACTCAGCTCCTCACTCTCCCCGCTCCCACTCAGCTCCTCACTCTCCCCGCTCCCACTCAGCTCCTCACTCTCCCCGCTCCCACTCAGCTCCTCACTCTCCCCGCTCCCACTCAGCTCCTCACTCTCCCCGCTCCCACTCAGCTCCTCACTCTCCCCGCTCCCACTCAGCTCCTCACTCTCCCCGCTCCCACTCAGCTCCTCACTCTCCCCGCACCCACTCAGCTCCTCACTCTCCCCGCACCCACTCAGCTCCTCACTCTCCCCGCTCCCACTCAGCTCCTCACTCTCCCCGCTCCCACTCAGCTCCTCACTCTCCCACTCAGCTCCTCACTCTCCCAGCACCCACTCAGCTCCTCACTCTTCCTGCTCCCACTCAGCTCCTCACTCTCCCACTCAGCTCCTCACTCTCCCACTCTGCTCCTCATTCTCCCACTCTGCTCCTCACTCTCCCCGCTCCCACTCAGCTCCTCACTCTCCCCGCTCCCACTCAGCTCCTCACTCTCTCCGCTCCCACTCAGCTCCTCACTCTCCCCGCTCCCACTCAGCTCCTCACTCTCCCACTCAGCTCCTCTCTCTCCCCGCTCCCACTCAGCTCCTCACTCTCCCCGCTCCCACTCAGCTCCTCACTCTCCCCTCTCCCACTCAGCTCCTCTCTCTCCCCGCTCCCACTCAGCTCCTCTCTCTCCCCGTTCCCACTCAGCTCCTCACTCTCCCCGCTCCCACTCAGCTCCTCACTCTCCCCGCTCCCACTCAGCTCCTCACTCTCCCCGCTCCCACTCAGCTCCTCACTCTCCCACTCAGCTCCTCACTCTCCCCGCTCCCACTCAGCTCCTCACTCTCCCTTCTCCCCCTCAGCTCCTCACTCTCCCCTCTCCCACTCAGCTCCTCACTCTCCCCTCTCCCACTCAGCTC
This sequence comes from Chiloscyllium plagiosum, assembly GCF_037043375.1. Classification (NCBI taxonomy): domain Eukaryota; kingdom Metazoa; phylum Chordata; class Chondrichthyes; order Orectolobiformes; family Hemiscylliidae; genus Chiloscyllium; species Chiloscyllium plagiosum. The sequence continues at coordinate 155,371,868 of NW_028270140.1, forward strand.
CTCACTATGCCCGCTCCCACTCAGCTCCTCACTCTCCCTTCTCCCCCTCAGCTCCTCACTCTCCCCTCTCCCACTCAGCTCCTCACTCTCCCTTCTCCCACTCAGCTCCTCACTCTCCCTTCTCCCCCTCAGCTCCTCACTCTCCCTTCTCCCCCTCAGCTCCTCACTCTCCCCTCTCCCACTCAGCTCCTCACTCTCCCTTCTCCCACTCAGCTCCTCACTCTCCCCTCTCCCACTCAGCTCCTCTCTCTCCCCGCTCCCACTCAGCTCCTCTCTCTCCCCTCTCCCTCTCAGCTCCTCACTCTCCCCTCTCCCTCTCAGCTCCTCACTCTCCCTGCTCCCACTCAGCTCCTCACTCTCCCACTCAGCTCCTCACTCTCCCCGCTCCCACTCAGCTCCTCACTCTCCCCGCTCCCACTCAGGTCCTCACTCTCCCCGCTCCCACTCAGCTCCTCACTCTCCCCGCTCCCACTCAGCTCCTCACTCTCCCCGTTCCCACTCAGCTCCTCACTCTCCCCGCTCCCACTCAGCTCCTCACTCTCCCCGCTCCCACTCAGCTCCTCACTCTCCCCGCTCCCACTCAGCTCCTCACTCTCCCCGCTCCCACTCAGCTCCTCACTCTCCCCTCTCCCACTCAGCTCCTCACTCTCCCCGCTCCCACTCAGCTCCTCACTCTCCCCGCTCCCACTCAGCTCCTCACTCTCCCCGCTCCCACTCAGCTCCTCACTCTCCCCGCTCCCACTCAGCTCCTCACTCTCCCCGCTCCCACTCAGCTCCTCTCTCTCCCCGCTCCCACTCAGCTCCTCACTCTCCCCGCTCCCACTCAGCTCCTCACTCTCCCCGCACCCACTCAGCTCCTCACTCTCCCCGCACCCACTCAGCTCCTCACTCTCCCCGCTCCCACTCAGCTCCTCACTCTCCCCGCTCCCACTCAGCTCCTCACTCTCCCACTCAGCTCCTCACTCTCCCAGCACCCACTCAGCTCCTCACTCTTCCTGCTCCCACTCAGCTCCTCACTCTCCCCGCTCCCACTCAGCTCCTCACTCTCCCCGCTCCCACTCAGCTCCTCACTCTCCCCGCTCCCACTCAGCTCCGCACTCTCCCCGCTCCCACTCAGCTCCTCACTCTCCCCGTTCCCACTCAGCTCCTCACTCTTCCTGCTCCCACTCAGCTCCTCACTCTCCCACTCTGCTCCTCATTCTCCCACTCTGCTCCTCACTCTCCCCGCTCCCACTCAGCTCCTCACTCTCCCCGCTCCCACTCAGCTCCTCACTCTCTCCGCTCCCACTCAGCTCCTCACTCTCCCCGCTCCCACTCAGCTCCTCACTCTCCCACTCAGCTCCTCTCTCTCCCCGCTCCCACTCAGCTCCTCTCTCTCCCCGCTCCCACTCAGCTCCTCACTCTCCCCGCTCCCACTCAGCTCCTCACTCTCCCCGCTCCCACTCAGCTCCTCACTCTCCCCGCTCCCACTCAGCTCCTCTCTCTCCCCGTTCCCACTCAGCTCCTCACTCTCCCCGCTCCCACTCAGCTCCTCACTCTCCCCGCTCCCACTCAGCTCCTCACTCTCCCCGCTCCCACTCAGCTCCTCACTCTCCCCGCACCCACTCAGCTCCTCACTCTCCCCGCACCCACTCAGCTCCTCACTCTCCCCGCTCCCACTCAGCTCCTCACTCTCCCCGCTCCCACTCAGCTCCTCACTCTCCCACTCAGCTCCTCACTCTCCCAGCACCCACTCAGCTCCTCACTCTTCCTGCTCCCACTCAGCTCCTCACTCTCCCCGCTCCCACTCAGCTCCTCACTCTCCCCGCTCCCACTCAGCTCCTCACTCTCCCCGCTCCCACTCAGCTCCGCACTCTCCCCGCTCCCACTCAGCTCCTCACTCTCCCCGTTCCCACTCAGCTCCTCACTCTTCCTGCTCCCACTCAGCTCCTCACTCTCCCACTCTGCTCCTCATTCTCCCACTCTGCTCCTCACTCTCCCCGCTCCCACTCAGCTCCTCACTCTCCCCGCTCCCACTCAGCTCCTCACTCTCTCCGCTCCCACTCAGCTCCTCACTCTCCCCGCTCCCACTCAGCTCCTCACTCTCCCACTCAGCTCCTCTCTCTCCCCGCTCCCACTCAGCTCCTCTCTCTCCCCGCTCCCACTCAGCTCCTCACTCTCCCCGCTCCCACTCAGCTCCTCACTCTCCCCGCTCCCACTCAGCTCCTCACTCTCCCCGCTCCCACTCAGCTCCTCTCTCTCCCCGTTCCCACTCAGCTCCTCACTCTCCCCGCTCCCACTCAGCTCCTCACTCTCCCCGCTCCCACTCAGCTCCTCACTCTCCCCGCTCCCACTCAGCTCCTCACTCTCCCTTCTCCCCCTCAGCTCCTCACTCTCCCCTCTCCCACTCAGCTCCTCACTCTCCCCTCTCCCACTCAGCTCCTCACTATGCCCGCTCCCACTCAGCTCCTCACTCTCCCTTCTCCCCCTCAGCTCCTCACTCTCCCCTCTCCCACTCAGCTCCTCACTCTCCCTTCTCCCTCTCAGCTCCTCACTCTCCCTTCTCCCCCTCAGCTCCTCACTCTCCCTTCTCCCCCTCAGCTCCTCACTCTCCCCTCTCCCACTCAGCTCCTCACTCTCCCTTCTCCCACTCAGCTCCTCACTCTCCCCTCTCCCACTCAGCTCCTCTCTCTCCCCGCTCCCACTCAGCTCCTCTCTCTCCCCGCTCACACTCAGCTCCTCACTCTCCCCGCTCCCACTCAGCTCCTCTCTCTCCCCGCTCCCACTCAGCTCCTCACTCTCCCCGCTCCCACTCAGCTCCTCACTCTCCCCTCTCCCACTCAGCTCCTCACTCTCCACTCTCCCACTCAGCTCCTCACTCTCCACGCTCCCACTCAGCTTCTCACTCTCCCCTCTCCCACTCAGCTCTTCACTCTCCCCGCTCCCACTCAGCTCCGCACTCTCCCCTCTCCCACTCAGCTCCTCATTCTCCCCGCTCCCACTCAGCTCCTCACTCTCCCACTCAGCTCCTCATTCTCCCACTCAGCTCCTCACTCTCCCCACTCCCACTCAGCTACTCACTCTCCCTTCTCCCCCTCAGCTCCTCACTCTCCCCTCTCCCACTCAGCTCCGCACTCTCCCCTCTCCCACTCAGCTCCTCATTCTCCCCGCTCCCACTCAGCTCCGCACTCTCCCCTCTCCCACTCAGCTCCTCATTCTCCCCGCTCCCACTCAGCTCCTCACTCTCCCACTCAGCTCCTCATTCTCCCACTCAGCTCCTCACTCTCCCCACTCCCACTCAGCTCCTCACTCTCCCTTCTCCCCCTCAGCTCCTCACTCTCCCCTCTCCCACTCAGCTCCTCACTCTCCCTTCTCCCCCTCAGCTCCTCACTCTCCCCTCTCCCACTCAGCTCCTCACTCTCCCTTCTCCCACTCAGCTCCTCACTCTCCCTTCTCCCCCTCAGCTCCTCACTCTCCCCTCTCCCACTCAGCTCCTCACTCTCCCTTCTCCCACTCAGCTCCTCATTCTCCCACTCAGCTCCTCACTCTCCCCGCTCCCACTCAGCTCCTCACTCTCCCTGCTACCACTCAGCTCCTCACTCTCCCTTCTCCCACTCATCTCCTCACTCTCCCCGCTCCCACTCAGCTCCTCACTCTCCCCTCTCCCACTCAGCTCCTCACTCTCCCCGCTCCCACTCAGCTCCTCACTCTCCCCTCTCCCACTCAGCTCCTCTCTCTCCCCGTTCCCACTCAGCTCCTCTCTCTCCCCGTTCCCACTCAGCTCCTCACTCTCCCCGCTCCCACTCAGCTCCTCACTCTCCCCGCTCCCACTCAGCTCCTCACTCTCCCCGCTCCCACTCAGCTCCTCACTCTCCCCGCTCCCACTCAGCTCCTCACTCTCCACTCTCCCACTCAGCTCCTCACTCTCCCCGATCCCACTCAGCTCCTCACTCTCCCCGCTCCCACTCAGCTTCTCACTCTCCCCTCTCCCACTCAGCTCCTCACTCTCCCACTCAGCTCCACACTCTCCCCTCTCCCACTCAGCTCCTCACTCTCCCCTCTCCCACTCAGCTCGTCACTCTCCCCGCTCCCACTCAGCTCCTCACTCTCCCCTCTCCCACTCAGCTCCTCACTCTCCCCGCTCCCACTCAGCTCCTCACTCTCCCCTCTCCCACTCAGCTCCTCATTCTCCCCGCTCCCACTCAGCTCCTCACTCTCCCCGCTCCCACTCAGCTCCTCTCTCTCCCCGCTCCCACTCAGCTCCTCTCTCTCCCCTCTCCCACTCAGCTCCTCTCTCTCCCCGCTCCCACTCAACTCCTCTCTCTCCCCGCTCCCACTCAGCTCCTCACTCTCCCCGCTCCCACTCAGCTCCTCTCTCTCCCCGCTCCCACTCAGCTCCTCACTCTCCCCGCTCCCACTCAGCTCCTCTCTCTCCCCGCTCCCACTCAGCTCCTCTCTCTCCCCTCTCCCACTCAGCTCCTCTCTCTCCCCGCTCCCACTCAACTCCTCTCTCTCCCCGCTCCCACTCAGCTCCTCACTCTCCCCGCTCCCACTCAGCTCCTCTCTCTCCCCGCTCCCACTCAGCTCCTCTCTCTCCCCGTTCCCACTCAGCTCCTCACTCTCCCCGCTCCCACTCAGCTCCTCACTCTCCCCGCTCCCACTCAGCTCCTCACTCTCCACTCTCCCACTCAGCTCCTCACTCTCCCCGATCCCACTCAGCTCCTCACTCTCCCCGCTCCCACTCAGCTCCTCACTCTCCCTTCTCCCACTCAGCTCCTCACTCTCCCTGCTCCCATTCAGCTCCTCACTCTCCCTTCTCCCACTCAGCTCCTCACTCTCCCCGCTCCCACTCAGCTCCTCACTCTCCCCTCTCCCACTCATCTCCTCACTCTCCCCGCTCCCACTCAGCTCCTCACTCTCCCCGCTCCCACTCAGCTCCTCACTCTCCCCTCTCCCACTCAGCTCCTCTCTCTCCCCGCTCCCACTCAGCTCCTCTCTCTCCCCGTTCCCACTCAGCTCCTCACTCTCCCCGCTCCCACTCAGCTCCTCACTCTCAACTCTCCCACTCAGCTCCTCACTCTCCCCGATCCCACTCAGCTCCTCACTCTCCCCGCTCCCACTCAGCTTCTCACTCTCCCCTCTCCCACTCAGCTCCTCACTCTCCCACTCAGCTCCTCACTCTCCCCTCTCCCACTCAGCTGCTCACTCTCCCCTCTCCCACTCAGCTCATCACTCTCCCCGCTCCCACTCAGCTCCTCACTCTCCTCTCTCCCACTCAGCTCCTCATTCTCACCGCTCCCACTCAGCTCCTCACTCTCCCACTCAGCTCCTCACTCTCCCACTCAGCTCCTCACTCTCCCCGCTCCCACTCAGCTCCTCACTCTCCCCGCTCCCACTCAGCTCCTCACTCTCCCCGCTCCCACTCAGCTCCTCACTCTCCCCGCTCCCACTCAGCTCCTCTCTCTCCCCGCTCCCACTCAGCTCCTCTCTCTCCCCGCTCCCACTCAGCTCCTCACTCTCCCCGCTCCCACTCAGCTCCTCACTCTCCCACTCAGCTCCTCACTCTCCCCGCTCTCACTCAGCTCCTCACTCTCCCACTCAGCTCCTCACTCTCCCCTCTCCCACTCAGCTCCTCACTCTCCCCGCTCCCACTCAGCTCCTCTCTCTCCCCGTTCCCACTCAGCTCCTCACTCTCCCCGCTCCCACTCAGCTCCTCACTCTCCCCGCTCCCACTCAGCTCCTCACTCTCCCCGCTCCCACTCAGCTCCTCACTCTCCACTCTCCCACTCAGCTCCTCACTCTCCACTCTCCCACTCAGCTCCTCACTCTCCCCGCTCCCACTCAGCTCCTCTCTCTCCCCGCTCCCACTCAGCTCCTCACTCTCCCCGCTCCCACTCAGCTCCTCACTCTCCACTCTCCCACTCAGCTCCTCACTCACCCCGCTCCCACTCAGCTTCTCACTCTCCCCTCTCCCACTCAGCTCCTCACTCTCCCCTCTCCCACTCAGCTCCTCACTCTCCCCTCTCCCACTCAGCTCGTCACTCTCCCCGCTCCCACTCAGCTCCTCACTCTCCCCTCTCCCACTCAGCTCCTCATTCTCCCCTCTCCCACTCAGCTCCTCACTCTCCCCGCTCCCACTCAGCTTCTCACTCTCCCCTCTCCCACTCAGCTCCTCACTCTCCCCTCTCCCTCTCAGCTCCTCATTCTCCCCTCTCCCACTCAGCTCCTCACTCTCCCCGCTCCCACTCAGCTCCTCACTCTCCCACTCAGCTCCTCACTCTCCCACTCAGCTCCTCACTCTCCCCTCTCCCACTCAGCTCCTCACTCTCCCCTCTCCCACTCAGCTCCTCACTCTCCCCTCTCCCACTCAGCTCCTCACTCTCCCCGCTCCCACTCAGCTCCTCTCTCTCCTCGCTCCCACTCAGCTCCTCACTCTCCCCGCTCCCACTCAGCTCCTCACTCTCCCACTCAGCTCCTCACTCTCCCCGCTCTCACTCAGCTCCACACTCTCCCCTCTCCCACTCAGCTCCTCACTCTCCCCGCTCCCACTCAGCTCCTCGCTCTCCCCGCTCCCACTCAGCTCCTCGCTCTCCCCGCTCCCACTCAGCTCCTCGCTCTCCCCGTTCCCACTCAGCTCCTCGCTCTCCCCGCTCCCACTCAGCTCCTCACTCTCCCCGCTCCCACTCAGCTCCTCACTCTCCCCGCTCCCACTCAGCTCCTCACTCTCCACTCTCCCACTCAGCTCCTCACAGTCCCCTCTCCCACTCAGCTCCTCACTCTCCCCGCTCCCACTCAGCTTCTCACTCTCCCCCTCCCACTCAGCTCCTCACTCTCCCACTCAGCTCCTCACTCTCCCCTCTCCCACTCAGCTCCTCACTCTCCCCGCTCCCACTCAGCTCCTCACTCTCCCCTCTCCCACTCAGCTCCTCATTCTCCCCGCTCCCACTCAGCTCCTCACTCTCCCACTCAGCTCCTCACTCTCCCACTCAGCTTCTCACTCTCCCCCTCCCACTCAGCTCCTCACTCTCCCACTCAGCTCCTCACTCTCCCCTCTCCCACTCAGCTCCTCACTCTCTCCACGCCCACTCAGCTCCTCACTCTCCCTTCTCCCACTCAGCTCCTCTCTCTCCCTTCTCCCACTCAGCTCCTCACTCACCCCTCTCCCACTCAGTTCCTCACTCTCCCTGCTCCCACTCAGCTCCTCACTCTTCCCGCTCCCACTCCGCTCCTCACTCTCCCCTCTCCCACTCAGCTCCTCTCTCTCCCCGCTCCCATCAGCTCCTCACTCTCCCCGCTCCCACTCAGCTCCTCACTCTCCCCGCTCCCACTCAGCTCCTCACTCTCCCACTCAGCTCCTCACTCTCCCCTCTCCCACTCAGCTCCTCACTCTCCCCTCTCCCACTCAGCTCCTCACTCTCCCCTCTACCACTCAGCTCCTCACTCTCCCCGCTCCCACTCAGCTCCTCACTCTCCCCGCTCCCACTCAGCTCCTCACTCTCCCACTCAGCTCCTCACTCTCCCCGCTCCCACTCAGCTCCTCTCTCTCCCCGCTCCCATCAGCTCCTCACTCTCCCCGCTCCCACTCAGCTCCTCACTCTCCCCGCTCCCACTCAGCTCCTCACTCTCCCACTCAGCTCCTCACTCTCCCACTCAGCTCCTCACTCTCCCCACTCCCACGCAGCTCCTCACTCTCCCTTCTCCCCCTCAGCTCCTCACTCTCCCCTCTCCCACTCAGCTCCTCACTCTCCCTTCTCCCACTCAGCTCCTCACTCTCCCCGCTCCCACTCAGCTCCTCACTCTCCCCGCTCCCACTCAGCTCCTCACTCTCCCCGCTCCCACTCAGCTCCTCACTCTCCCCGCTCCCACTCAGCTCCTCACTCTCCCCGCTCCCACTCAGCTCCTCACTCTCCCCGCTCTCACTCAGCTCCTCTCTCTCTCCCCGCTCCCACTCAGCTCCTCACTCTCCCCGCTCTCAATCAGCTCCTCACTCTTCCCGCTCCCACTCAGCTCCTCACTCTCACCGCTCCCACTCAGCTCCTCACTCTCCCCGCTCCCACTCAGCTCCTCACTCTCCCACTCAGCTCCTCACCCTCCCCTCTCCCACTCAGCTCCTCACTCTCCCACTCAGCTCCTCACTCTCCCACTCAGCTCCTCACTCTCCCACTCAGCTCCTCACCCTCCCCTCTCCCACTCAGCTCCTCACTCTCCCCTTTCCAACTCAGCTCCTCACTCTCCCCATTCCCACTCAGCTCCTCACTCTCCCACTCAACTCCTCACTCTCCCCTCTCCCACTCAGATCCTCACTGTCCCCGCTCCCACTCAGCTCCTCACTCTCCCCGCTCCCACTCAGCTCCTCACTCTCCCCGCTCCCACTCAGCTCCTCACTCTCCCCGCTCCCACTCAGCTCCTCACTCTCCCACTCAGCTCCTCACTCTCCCACTCAACTCCTCACTCTCCCCTCTCCCACTCAGCTCCTCACTCTCCCCGCTCCCACTCAGCTCCTCTCTCTCCCCGCTCCCACTCAGCTCCTCACTCTCCCCGCTCCCACTCAGCTCCTCACTCTCCCCGCTCCCACTCAGCTCCTCACTCTCCCCGCTACCACTCAGCTCCTCACTCTCCCCGCTCCCACACAGCTCCTCACTCTCCCCTCTCCCACTCAGCTCCTCACTCTTCCCTCTCCCACTCAGCTCCTCATTCTCCCCGCTCCCACTCAGCTCCTCACTCTCCCCTCTCCCACTCAGCTCCTCACTCTGCCCGCTCCCACTCAGCTCCTCACTCTCCCCGCTCCCACTCAGCTCCTCACTCTCCCCTCTCCCACTCAGCTCCTCACTCTCCCCTCTCCCACTCAGCTCCTCTCTCTCCCCGCTCCCACTCAGCTCCTCACTCTCCCCGCTCCCACTCAGCTCCTCTCTCTCCCCGCTCCCACTCAGCTCCTCTCTCTCCCCGTTCCCACTCAGCTCCTCACTCTCCCCGCTCCCACTCAGCTCCTCACTCTCCCCGCTCCCACTCAGCTCCTCACTCTCCACTCTCCCACTCAGCTCCTCACTCTCCCCGCTCCCACTCAGCTCCTCACTCTCCCCGCTCCCACTCAGCTTCTCACTCTCCCCTCTCCCACTCAGCTCCTCACTCTCCCCGCTCCCACTCAGCTCCTCACTCTCCCCTCTCCCACTCAGCTCCTCACTCTCCCCTCTCCCACTCAGCTCCTCACTCTCCCCGCTCCCACTCAGCTCCTCACTCTCCCCTCTCCCACTCAGCTCCTCATTCTCCCCGCTCCCACTCAGCTCCTCACTCTCCCCGCTTCCACTCAGCTCCTCACTCTCCCTGCTCCCACTCAGCTCCTCACTCTCCCCGCTCCCACTCAGCTCCTCATTCTCCCCGCTCCCAATCAGCCCCTCACTCTCCCCGCTCCCACTCAGCTCCTCACTCTCCCACTCAGCTCCTCACTCTCCCACTCAGCTCCTCACTCTCCCACTCAGCTCCTCACTCTCCCCGTTCCCACCTAGCTCCTCACTCTCCCCGCTCTCACTCAGCTCCTCACTCTCCCCGCTCCCACTCAGCTCCTCTCTCTCCCCGCTCCCACTCAGCTCCTCTCTCTCCCCGCTCCCACTCAGCTCCTCACTCTCCCCTCTCCCACTCAGCTCCTCATTCTCCCCGCTCCCACTCAGCTCCTCACTCTCCCCGCTCCCACTCAGCTCCTCACTCTCCCACTCAGCTCCTCACTCTCCCACTCAACTCCTCACTCTCCCCTCTCCCACTCAGCTCCTCACTCTCCCCTCTCCCACTCAGCTCCTCACTCTCCCCGCTCTCACTCAGCTCCTCACTCTCCCCTCTCCCACTCAGCTCCTCACTCTCCCCGCTCCCACTCAGCTCCTCACTCTCCCCGCTCCCACTCAGCTCCTCACTCTCCCCGCTCCCACTCAGCTCCTCACTCTCCCCGCTCCCACTCAGCTCCTCACTCTCCCCGCTCCCACTCAGCTCCTCACTCTCCCCGCTCCCACTCAGCTCCTCACTCTCCCCGCTCCCACTCAGCTCCTCTCTCTCCCCGCTCCCACTCAGCTCCTCTCTCTCCCCGCTCCCACTCAGCTCCTCTCTCTCCCCGCTCCCACTCAGCTCCTCACTCTCCACTCTCCCAAACAGCTCCTCACTCTCCCCGCTCCCACTGAGCTCCTCACTCTCCCCGCTCCCACTCAGCTCCTCACTCTCCCACTCCGCTCCTCACTCTCCCCCTCCCACTCAGCTCCTCATTCTCCCCGCTCCCACTCAGCTCCTCACTCTTCCTGCTCCCACTCAGCTCCTCACTCTCCCACTCAGCTCCTCACTCTCCTACTCAGCTCCTCATTCTCCCACTCAGCTCCCCTCTCTCCCCACTCCCACTCAGCTCCTCACTCTCCCCGCTCCCACTCAGCTCCTCACTCTCCCCGCTCCCACTCACCTCCTCACTCTCCCTGCTCCCACTCAGCTCCTCACTCTCCCCGCTCCCACTCAGCTCCTCACTCTCCCCTCTCCCACTCAGCTCCTCACTCTCCCCACTCCCACTCAGCTCCTCACTCTCCCCTCTCCCACTCAGCTCCTCACTCTCCCCTCTCCCACTCAGCTCCTCACTCTCCCTTCTCCCACTCAGCTCCTCACTCTCCCCTCTCCCACTCAGCTCCTCACTCTCCCCACTCCCACTCAGCTCCTCACTCTCCCCTCTCCCACTCAGCTCCTCACTCTCCCCTCTCCCACTCAGCTCCTCACTCTCCCTGCTCCCACTCAGCTCCTCACTCTCCCACTCAGCTCCTCTCTCTCCCCGCTCCCACTCAGCTCCTCACTCTCCCTTCTCCCACTCATCTCCACACTCTCCCCGCTCCCACTCAGCTCCTCACTCTCCCTTCTCCCACTCAGGTCCTCACTCTCCACTCTCCCACTCAGCTCCTCACTCTTCCTGCTCCCACTCAGCTCCTCACTCTCCCACTCAGCTCCTCACTCTCCCACTCAGCTCCTCATTCTCCCACTCAGCTCCTCACTCTCCCCACTCCCACTCAGCTCCTCACACTCCCCGCTCCCATCAGCTCCTCACTCTACCAGCACCCACTCAGCTCCTCACTCTCCCCTCTCCCACTCAGCTCCTCACACTCCCCGCTCCCACTCAGCTCCTCACTCTACCAGCACCCACTCAGCTCCTTACTCTCCCCGCTCCCACTCAGCTCCTCACTCTCCCCGCTCCCACTCAGCTCCTCACTCTCCCCGCTCCCACTCAGCTCCTCACTCTCCCCGCTCCCACTCAGCTCCTCACTCTTCCCCCCCTCCCACTCAGCTCCTCACTCTCCCCGCTCCCACTCAGCTCCTCACTCTCCCCGCTCCCACTCAGCTCCTCACTCTCCTCTCTCCCACTTAGCTCCTCACTCTCCCCTCTCCCACTCAGCTCCTCACTCTCCCCGCTCCCACTCAGCTCCTCACTCTCCCCGCTCCCACTCAGCTCCTCACTCTCCCACTCAGCTCCTCACTCTCCTACTCAGCTCCTCATTCTCCCACTCAGCTCCCCTCTCTCCCCACTCCCACTCAGCTCCTCACTCTCCCCGCTCCCACTCAGCTCCTCACTCTCCCCGCTCCCACTCACCTCCTCACTCTCCCTGCTCCCACTCAGCTCCTCACTCTCCCCGCTCCCACTCAGCTCCTCACTCTCCCCTCTCCCACTCAGCTCCTCACTCTCCCCACTCCCACTCAGCTCCTCACTCTCCCCTCTCCCACTCAGCTCCTCACTCTCCCCTCTCCCACTCAGCTCCTCACTCTCCCTTCTCCCACTCAGCTCCTCACTCTCCCCTCTCCCACTCAGCTCCTCACTCTCCCCACTCCCACTCAGCTCCTCACTCTCCCCTCTCCCACTCAGCTCCTCACTCTCCCCTCTCCCACTCAGCTCCTCACTCTCCCTGCTCCCACTCAGCTCCTCACTCTCCCACTCAGCTCCTCTCTCTCCCCGCTCCCACTCAGCTCCTCACTCTCCCTTCTCCCACTCATCTCCACACTCTCCCCGCTCCCACTCAGCTCCTCACTCTCCCTTCTTCCACTCAGGTCCTCACTCTCCACTCTCCCACTCAGCTCCTCACTCTTCCTGCTCCCACTCAGCTCCTCACTCTCCCACTCAGCTCCTCACTCTCCCACTCAGCTCCTCATTCTCCCACTCAGCTCCTCACTCTCCCCACTCCCACTCAGCTCCTCACACTCCCCGCTCCCATCAGCTCCTCACTCTACCAGCACCCACTCAGCTCCTCACTCTCCCCTCTCCCACTCAGCTCCTCACACTCCCTGCTCCCACTCAGCTCCTCACTCTACCAGCACCCACTCAGCTCCTTACTCTCCCCGCTCCCACTCAGCTCCTCACTCTCCCCGCTCCCACTCAGCTCCTCACTCTCCCCGCTCCCACTCAGCTCCTCACTCTCCCCGCTCCCACTCAGCTCCTCACTCTTCCCCCCCTCCCACTCAGCTCCTCACTCTCCCCGCTCCCACTCAGCTCCTCACTCTCCCCGCTCCCACTCAGCTCCTCACTCTCCTCTCTCCCACTTAGCTCCTCACTCTCCCCTCTCCCACTCAGCTCCTCACTCTCCCCGCTCCCACTCAGCTCCTCACTCTCCCCGCTCCCACTCAGCTCCTCACTCTCCCCGCTCCCACTCAGCTCCTCACTCTCCCCACTCCCACTCAGCTCCTCACTCTCCCCGCTCCCACTCAGCTCCTCATTCTCCCCGCTCCCACTCAGCTCCTCACTCTCCCCGCTCCCACTCAGCTCCTCACTCTCCCCGCTCCCACTTAGCTCCTCACTCTCCCCGCTCCCACTCAGCTCCTCACTCTCCCCGCTCCCACTTAGCTCCTCACTCTCCCCTCTCCCACTCAGCTCCTCACTCTCCCCTCTCCCACTCAGCTCCTCACTCTCCCCTCTCCCACTCAGCTCCTCACACTCCCCTCTCCCACTCAGCTCCTCTCTCTCCCCGCTCCCACTCAGCTCCTCACTCTCCCCGCTCCCACTCAGCTCCTCACTCTCCCCGCTCCCACTCAGCTCCTCTCTCTCCCCGCTCCCACTCAGCTCCTCTCTCTCCCCGCTCCCACTCAGCTCCTCACTCTCCACTCTCCCAAACAGCTCCTCACTCTCCCCGCTCCCACTCAGCTCCTCACTCTCCCCGCTCCCACTCAGCTCCTCACTCTCCCCGCTCCCACTCAGCTCCTCACTCTCCCCTCTCCCACTCAGCTCTCACTCTCCCACTCCGCTCCTCACTCTCCCCTCTCCCATCAGCTCCTCACTCTCCCCTCTCCCACTCAGCTCCTCACTCTCCCCGCTCCCACTCAGCTCCTCACTCTCCCCGCTCCCACTCACCTCCTCACTCTCCCTGCTCCCACTCAGCTCCTCACTCTCCCACTCAGCTCCTCTCTCTCCCCGCTCCCACTCAGCTCCTCACTCTCCCTTCTCCCACTCAGCTCCTCACTCTCCCCGCTCCCACTCAGCTCCTCACTCTCCCCTCTCCCACTCAGCTCCTCACTCTCCCCACTCCCACTCAGCTCCTCACTCTCCCCTCTCCCACTCAGCTCCTCACTCTCCCCTCTCCCACTCAGCTCCTCACTCTCCCTTCTCCCACTCAGCGCCTCACTCTCCCCCTCCCACTCAGCTCCTCACTCTCCCCACTCCCACTCAGCTCCTCACTCTCCCCTCTCCCACTCAGCTCCTCACTCTCCCCTCTCCCACTCAGCTCCTCACTCTCCCTGCTCCCACTCAGCTCCTCACTCTCCCACTCAGCTCCTCTCTCTCCCCGCTCCCACTCAGCTCCTCACTCTCCCTTCTCCCACTCATCTCCACACTCTCCCCGCTCCCACTCAGCTCCTCACTCTCCCTTCTCCCACTCAGGTCCTCACTCTCCACTCTCCCACTCAGCTCCTCACTCTTCCTGCTCCCACTCAGCTCCTCACTCTCCCACTCAGCTCCTCACTCTCCCACTCAGCTCCTCATTCTCCCACTCAGCTCCTCACTCTCCCCACTCCCACTCAGCTCCTCACACTCCCCGCTCCCACTCAGCTCCTCACTCTACCAGCACCCACTCAGCTCCTCACTCTCCCCTCTCCCACTCAGCTCCTCACACTCCCCGCTCCCACTCAGCTCCTCACTCTCCCCGCTCCCACTCAGCTCCTCACTCTCCCCGCTCCCACTCAGCTCCTCACTCTCCCCGCTCCCACTCAGCTCCTCACTCTCCCCGCTCCCACTCAGCTCCTCACTCTCCCCGCTCCCACTCAGTCCCTCTCTCTCCCCGCTCCCACTCAGCTCCTCACTCTCCCCGCTCCCACTCAGCTCCTCACTCTCCCCGCTCCCACTCAGCTCCTCACTCTCCCCTCTCCCACTCAGCTCCTCACTCACCCGGCTCCCACCCAGCTCCTCTCTCTACCCGCTCCTACTCAGCTCCTCACTCTCCCTGCTCCCACTCAGCTCCTCACTCTCCCCTCACCCACTCAGCTCCTCACTCTCCTCTCTCCCACTCATCTCCTCACTCTCCCCGCTTCCTCTTATCTCCTCACTCTCCTTGCTCCCACTCAGCTCCTCACTCTCCCCGCTCCCACTCAGCTCCTCACTCTCCCCGCTCCCACTCAGCTCCTCACTCTCCCCGCTCCCACTCAGCTCCTCACTCTCCCCATTCCCACTCAGCTCCTCACTCTCCCCTCACCAACTCAGCTCCACATTCTCCCTGCTCCCACTCAGCTCCTCACTCTCCCCTCTCCCACTCAGTTCCTCACTCTCCCCGCTCCCACTCAGCTCCTCACTCTCCCCGCTCCCACTCAGCTCCTCACTCTCCCACTCAGCTCCTCACTCTCCCCGCTCCCACTCAGCTCCTCACTCTCCCCGCTCCCACTTAGCTCCTCACTCTCCCCACTCCCACTCAGCTCCTCACTCTCCCCACTCCCACTCAGCTCCTCACTCTCCCCGCTCCCACTCAGCTCCTCACTCTCCCCTCTCCCACTCAGCTCCTCACTCTCCCCTCACCGACACAGCTCCACATTCTCCCCTCTCCCACTCAGCTCCTCACTCTCCCCGCTCCCACTCAGCTCCACACTCTCCCCTCACCAACTCAGCTCCACATTCTCCCTGCTCCCACTCAGCTCCTCACTCTCCCCTCAACATCTCAGCTCCACATTCTCCCCTCTCCCACTCAGCTCCTCACTCTCCCCTCACCAACTCATCTCCTCACTCTCCACTCTCCCACTCAGCTCCTCACTCTCCCCACTCCCACTCAGCTCCTCTCTCTCCCCTCTCCCACTCAGCTCCTCACTCTCCCCTCACCAACTCAGCTCCACATTCTCCCCGCTCCCGCTCAGCTCCTCACTCTCCCCGCTCCCACTCAGCTCCTCACTCTCCCACTCAGCTCCTCACCCTCCCACTCAGCTCCTCACTCTCCCACTCAGCTCCTCACCCTCCTACTCAGCTCCTCACTCTCCCACTCAGCTCCTCACCCTCCCCTCTCCCACTCAGCTCCTCACTCTCCCCGCTCCCACTCAGCTCCTCACCCTCCCCTCTCCCACTCAGCTCCTCACTCTCCCCTCTCCCACTCAGCTCCTCACCCTCCCCTCTCCCACTCAGCTCCTTAATCTCCCCTATCCCACTAAGCTCCTCATTCTCCCACTCAGCTCCTCACTCTCCCCGCTCCCACTCAGCCCCTCACTCTCCCCGCTCCCACTCAGCTCCTCACTCTCCCCGCTCCCACTCAGCTCCTCACTCTCCCCGCTCCCACTCAGCTCCTCACTCTCCCCGCTCCCACTCAGCTCCTCACTCTCCCCTCTCCCACTCAGCTCCTCACTCTCCCCGCTCCCACTCAGCTCCTCACTCTCCCCGCTCCCACTCAGCTCCTCTCTCTCCCCGCTCCCACTCAGCTCCTCACTCTCCCCGCTCCCACTCAGCTCCTCACTCTCCCCGCTCCCACTCAGCTCCTCACTCTCCCCGCTCCCACTCAGCTCCTCACTCTCCCCGCTCCCACTCAGCTCCTCACTCTCCCCGCTCCCACTCAGCTCCTCACTCTCCCCGCTCCCACTCAGCTCCTCACTCTCCCACTCAGCTCCTCTCTCTCCCCGCTCCCACTCAGCTCCTCTCTCTCCCCGTTCCCACTCAGCTCCTCACTCTCTCCGCTCCCACTCAGCTCCTCACTCTCCCCGCTCCCACTCAGCTCCTCACTCTCCCCGCTCCCACTCAGCTCCTCACTCTCCCTTCTCCCTCTCAGCTCCTCACTCCCCCCGCTCCCACTCAGCTCCTCACTCTCCCACTCAGCTCCTCACTCTCCCCGCTCCCACTCAGCTCCTCACTCTCCCCGCTCCCACTCAGCTCCTCACTCTCCCACTCAGCTCCTCACTCTCCCCTCTCCCACTCAGCTCCTCACTCTGCCCGCTCCCACTCAACTCGTCACTCTCCCTTCTCCCCCTCAGCTCCTCACTCTCCCCTCTCCCACTCAGCTCCTCACTCTCCCTTCTCCCACTCAGCTCCTCACTCTCCCTTCTCCCCCTCAGCTCCTCACTCTCCCTTCTCCCCCTCAGCTCCTCACTCTCCCCTCTCCCACTCAGCTCCTCACTCTCCCTTCTCCCACTCAGCTCCTCACTCTCCCTTCTCCCACTCAGCTCCTCACTCTCCCTGCTCCCACTCAGCTCCTCACTCTCCCCTCTCCCTCTCAGCTCCTCACTCTCCCCTCTCCCTCTCAGCTCCTCACTCTCCCTGCTCCCACTCAACTCCTCACTCTCCCCTCTCCCACTCAGCTCCTCACTCTCCCCGCTCCCACTCAGCTCCTCACTCTCCCCTCTCCCACTCAGCTCCTCTCTCTCCCCGCTCCCACTCAGCTCCTCACTCTCCCCGCTCCCACTCAGCTCCTCTCTCTCCCCGCTCCCACTCAGCTCCTCACTCTCCCCGCTCCCACTCAGCTTCTCACTCTCCCCTCTCTCACTCAGCTCCTCACTCTCCCCGCTCCCACTCAGCTCCGCACTCTCCCCTCTCCCACTCAGCTCCTCATTCTCCCCGCTCCCACTCAGCTCCTCACTCTCCCACTCAGCTCCTCACTCTCCCCGCTCCCACTCAGCTCCTCACTCTCCCTGCTCCCACTCAGCTCCGCACTCTCCCCTCTCCCACTCAGCTCCTCATTCTCCCACTCAGCTCCTCACTCTCCCTTCTCCCCCTCAGCTCCTCACTCTCCCCTCTCCCACTCAGCTCCGCACTCTCCCCTCTCCCACTCAGCTCCTCATTCTCCCCGCTCCCACTCAGCTCCGCACTCTCCCCTCTCCCACTCAGCTCCTCATTCTCCCCGCTCCCACTCAGCTCCTCACTCTCCCACTCAGCTCCTCATTCTCCCACTCAGCTCCTCACTCTCACCACTCCCACTCAGCTCCTCACTCTCCCTTCTCCCCCTCAGCTCCTCACTCTCCCCTCTCCCACTCAGCTCCTCACTCTCCCTTCTCCCACTCAGCTCCTCACTCTCCCCTCTCCCACTCAGCTCCTCACTCTCCCTGCTCCCACTCAGCTCCTCACTCTCCCTTCTCCCACTCAGCTCCTCACTCTCCCCGCTCCCACTCAGCTCCTCACTCTCCCCTCTCCCACTCAGCTCCTCACTCTCCCCGCTCCCACTCAGCTCCTCACTCTCCCCTCTCCCACTCAGCTCCTCTCTCTCCCCGTTCCCACTCAGCTCCTCTCTCTCCCCGTTCCCACTCAGCTCCTCACTCTCCCCGCTCCCACTCAGCTCCTCACTCTCCCCGCTCCCACTCAGCTCCTCACTCTCCCCGCTCCCACTCAGCTCCTCACTCTCCCCGCTCCCACTCAGCTTCTCACTCTCCCCTCTCCCACTCAGCTCCTCACTCTCCCACTCAGCTCCACACTCTCCCCTCTCCCACTCAGCTCCTCACTCTCCCCTCTCCCACTCAGCTCGTCACTCTCCCCGCTCCCACTCAGCTCCTCACTCTCCCCTATCCCACTCAGCTCCTCACTCTCCCCTCTCCCACTCAGCTCCTCACTCTCCCCTCTCCCACTCAGCTCCTCACTCTCCCACTCAGCTCCTCACTCTCCCACTCAGCTCCTCACTCTCCCCGCTCCCACTCAGCTCCTCACTCTCCCCGCTCCCACTCAGCTCCTCACTCTCCCCTCTCCCACTCAGCTCCTCAATCTCCCCGCTCTCACTCAGCTCCTCACTCTCCCCGTTCCCACTCAGCTCCTCTCTCTCCCCGCTCCAACTCAGCTCCTCACTCTCCCCGCTCCCACTCAGCTCCTCACTCTCCCCGCTCCCACTCAGCTCCTCACTCTCCCCGCTCCCACTCAGCTTCTCACTCTCCCCTCTCCCACTCAGCTCCTCACTCTCCCACTCAGCTCCACACTCTCCCCTCTCCCACTCAGCTCGTCACTCTCCCCGCTCCCACTCAGCTCCTCACTCTCCCCTCTCCCACTCAGCTCCTCACTCTCCCCTCTCCCACTCAGCTCGTCACTCTCCCCTCTCCCACTCAGCTCCTCACTCTCCCACTCAGCTCCTCACTCTCCCCGTTCCCACTCAGCTCCTCTCTCTCCCTGCTCCCACTCAGCTCCTCTCTCTCCCCGCTCCCACTCAGCTCCTCACTCTCCCACTCAGCTCCTCACTCTCCCCGCTCCCACTCAGCTCCTCTCTCTCCCCGCTCTCACTCAGCTCCTCACTCTCCCCGCTCCCACTCAGCTCCTCACTCTCCCCGCTCCCACTCAGCTCCTCGCTCTCCCCGCTCCCACTCAGCTCCTCTCTCACCCCGCTCCCACTCAGCTCCTCACTCTCCCCGCTCCCACTCAGCTCCTCACTCTCCCCGCTCCCACTCAGCTCCTCACTCTCCCCGCTCCCACTCAGCTCCTCACTCTCCCCGCTCCCACTCAGCTCCTCTCTCTCCCCGCTCCCACTCAGCTCCTCTCTCTCCCCGTTCCCACTCAGCTCCTCACTCTCCCCGCTCCCACTCAGCTCCTCACTCTCCCCGCTCCCACTCAGCTCCTCACTCTCCACTCTCCCACTCAGCTCCTCACTCTCCCCGATCCCACTCAGCTCCTCACTCTCCCCGCTCCCACTCAGCTCCTCACTCTCCCTTCTCCCACTCAGCTCCTCACTCTCCCTGCTCCCACTCAGCTCCTCACTCTCCCTTCTCCCACTCAGCTCCTCACTCTCCCCGCTCCCACTCAGTTCCTCACTCTCCCCTCTCCCACTCATCTCCTCACTCTCCCCGCTCCCACTCAGCTCCTCACTGTCCCCGCTCCCACTCAGCTCCTCACTCTCCCCTCTCCCACTCAGCTCCTCACTCTCCCCGCTCCCACTCAGCTCCTCACTCTCCCCGCTCCCACTCAGCTCCTCACTCTCCCCTCTCCCACTCAGCTCCTCACTCTCCCCGCTCCCACTCAGCTCCTCACTCTCCCCGCTCCCACTCAGCTCCTCACTCTCCCCGCTCCCACTCAGCTCCTCACTCTCCCCGCTCCCACTCAGCTCCTCTCTCTCCCCGCTCCCACTCAGCTCCTCACTCTCCCCGCTCCCACTCAGCTCCTCACTCTCCCCGCTCCCACTCAGCTCCTCACTCTCCCCGCTCCCACTCAGCTCCTCACTCTCCCCTCTCCCACTCAGTCCCTCTCTCTCCCTGCTCCCACTCAGCTCCTCACTCTCCCTTCTCCCACTCAGCTCCTCACTCTCCCCGCTCCCACTCAGCTCCTCACTCTCCCCTCTCCCACTCATCTCCTCACTCTCCCCGATCCCACTCAGCTCCTCACTCTCCCCGCTCCCACTCAGCTTCTCACTCTCCCCTCTCCCACTCAGCTCCTCACTCTCCCACTCAGCTCCTCACTCTCCCCGATCCCACTCAGCTCCTCACTCTCCCCGCTCCCACTCAGCTCCTCACTCTCCCACTCAGCTCCTCACTCTCCCCTCTCCCACTCAGCTCCTCACTCTCCCCTCTCCTACTCAGCTCATCACTCTCCCCGCTCCCACTCAGCTCCTCACTCTCCCCTCTCCCACTCAGCTCCTCATTCTCCCCGCTCCCACTCAGCTCCTCACTCTCCCACTCAGCTCCTCACTCTCCCACTCAGCTCCTCACTCTCCCCGCTCCCACTCAGCTCCTCACTCTCCCCGCTCCCACTCAGCTCCTCACTCTCCCCGCTCCCACTCAGGTCCTCACTCTCCCCGCTCCCACTCAGCTCCTCACTCTCCCACTCAGCTCCTCACTCTCCCCGCTCTCACTCAGCTCCTCACTCTCCCCGCTCCCACTCAGCTCCTCTCTCTCCCCGCTCCCACTCAGCTCCTCTCTCTCCCCGCTCCCACTCAGCTCCTCACTCTCCCACTCAGCTCCTCACTCTCCCCGCTCTCACTCAGCTCCTCACTCTCCCCGCTCCCACTCAGCTCCTCACTCTCCCCGCTCCCACTCAGCTCCTCGCTCTCCCCGCTCCCACTCAGCTCCTCACTCTCCCCGCTCCCACTCAGCTCCTCACTCTCCCCGCTCCCACTCAGCTCCTCACTCTCCGCGCTCCCACTCAGCTCCTCACTCTCCCCGCTCCCACTCAGCTCCTCACTCTCCCCTCTCCCACTCAGCTCCTCACTCTCCCCTCTCCCACTCAGCTCCTCTCTCTCCCCGTTCCCACTCAGCTCCTCACTCTCCCCGCTCCCACTCAGCTCCTCTCTCTCCCCGTTCCCACTCAGCTCCTCACTCTCCCCGCTCCCACTCAGCTCCTCACTCTCCCCGTTCCCACTCAGCTCCTCACTCTCCCCGCTCCCACTCAGCTCCTCACTCTCCACTCTCCCACTCAGCTCCTCACTCTCCCCGCTCCCACTCAGCTCCTCACTCTCCCCGCTCCCACTCAGCTCCTCACTCTCCCCGCTCCCACTCAGCTCCTCACTCTCCCCGCTCCCACTCAGCTCCTCACTCTCCCCTCTCCCACTCAGCTCCTCATTCTCCCCGCTCCCACTCAGCTCCTCACTCTCCCCTCTCCCACTCAGCTCCTCACTCTCCCATCTCCTACTCAGCTCCTCACTCTCCCCTCTCCCACTCAGCTCCTCTCTCTCCCCGCTCCCACTCAGCTCCTCTCTCTCCCCGCTCCCACTCAGCTCCTCACTCTCCCCGCTCCCACTCAGCTCCTCACTCTCCCACTCAGCTCCTCACTCTCCCCGCTCTCACTCAGCTCCTCACTCTCCCCGCTCCCACTCAGCTCCTCACTCTCCACTCTCCCACTCAGCTCCTCACTCACCCCGCTCCCACTGAGCTTCTCACTCTCCCCTCTCCCACTCAGCTCCTCACTCTCCCCTCTCCCACTCAGCTCGTCACTCTCCCCGCTCCCACTCAGCTCCTCACTCTCCCCGCTCCCACTCAGCTCCTCTCTCTCCCCGCTCCCACTCAGCTCCTCACTCTCCCCGCTCCCACTCAGCGCCTCACTCTTCCACTCAGCTCCTCACTCTCCCCGCTCTCATTCAGCTCCTCACTCTCCCCTCTCCCACTCAGCTCCTCACTCTCCCCGCTCCCACTCAGCTCCTCGCTCTCCCCGCTCCCACTCAGCTCCTCGCTCTCCCGGTTCCCACTCAGCTCCTCGCTCTCCCCGCTCCCACTCAGCTCCTCACTCTCCCCGCTCCCACTCAGCTCCTCACTCTCCCCGCTCCCACTCAGCTCCTCTCTCTCTCCCCGCTCTCACACAGCTCCTCACTCTCCCCGCTCTCACACAGCTCCTCACTCTCCCCGCTCCCACTCAGCTCCTCACTCTACCAGCACCCACTCAGCTCCTTACTCTCCCCGCTCCCACTCAGCTCCTCACTCTCCCCGCTCCCACTCAGCTCCTCACTCTTCCTGCTCCCACTCAGCTCCTCACTCTCCCACTCAGCTCCTCACTCTCCTACTCAGCTCCTCATTCTCCCACTCAGCTCCTCACTCTCCCCACTCCCACTCAGCTCCTCTCTCTCCCCGCTCCCACTCAGCTCCTCACTCTCCCTTCTCCCACTCATCTCCACACTCTCCCCGCTCCCACTCAGCTCCTCACTCTCCCTTCTCCCACTCAGCTCCTCACTCTCCCCGCTCCCACTCAGCTCCTCACTCTCCCCTCTCCCACTCAGCTCCTCACTCTCCCCACTCCCACTCAGCTCCTCACTCTCCCCTCTCCCACTCAGCTCCTCACTCTCCCCGCTCCCACTCAGCTCCTCACTCTCCCCTCTCCCACACAGCTCCTCACTCCCCCTTCTCCCACTCAGCTCCTCACTCTCCCCTCTCCCACTCAGCTCCTCACTCTCCCCTCCCCCACTCAGCTCCTCACTCTCCCCTCTCCCACTCAGCTCCTCACTCTCCCTTCTCCCACTCAGCTCCTCACTCTCCCCGCTCCCACTCAGCTCCTCACTCTCCCCTCTCCCACTCAGCTCCTCACTCTCCCCGCTCCCACTCAGCTCCTCACTCTCCCTTCTCCCACTCATCTCCACACTCTCCCCCCTCCCACTCAGCTCCTCACTCTCCCTTCTCCCACTCAGGTCCTCACTCTCCACTCTCCCACTCAGCTCGTCACTCTTCCTGCTCCCACTCAGCTCCTCACTCTCCCACTCAGCTCCTCACTCTCCCACTCAGCTCCTCATTCTCCCACTCAGCTCCTCACTCTCCCCACTCCCACTCAGCTCCTCACACTCCCCGCTCCCACTCAGCTCCTCACTCTACCAGCACCCACTCAGCTCCTCACTCTCCCCTCTCCCACTCAGCTCCTCACACTCCCCGCTCCCACTCAGCTCCTCACTCTACCAGCACCCACTCAGCTCCTTACTCTCCCCGCTCCCACTCAGCTCCTCACTCTCCCCGCTCCCACTCAGCTCCTCACTCTCCCCGCTCCCACTCAGCTCCTCACTCTCCCCGCTCCCACTCAGCTCCTCACTCTTTCCCCCCTCCCACTCAGCTCCTCACTCTCCCCGCTCCCACTCAGCTCCTCACTCTCCCCGCTCCCACTCAGCTCCTCACTCTCCTCTCTCCCACTTAGCTCCTCACTCTCCCCTCTCCCACTCAGCTCCTCACTCTCCCCGCTCCCACTCAGCTCCTCACTCTCCCCGCTCCCACTCAGCTCCTCACTCTCCCCGCTCCCACTCAGCTCCTCACTCTCCCCTCTCCCACTCAGCTCCTCACTCTCCCTGCTCCCACTCAGCTCCTCACTCTCCCCGCTCCCACTCAGCTCCTCTCTCTCCCCGTTCCCACTCAGCTCCTCACTCTCCCCGCTCCCACTCAGCTCCTCACTCTCCCCGCTCCCACTCAGCTCCTCACTCTCCCCGCTCCCACTCAGCTCCTCACTCTCCACTCTCCCACTCAGCTCCTCACTCTCCCCGCTCCCACTCAGCTCCTCACTCTCCCCGCTCCCACTCAGCTCCTCACTCTCCACTCTCCCACTCAGCTCCTCACTCACCCCGCTCCCACTGAGCTTCTCACTCTCCCCTCTCCCACTCAGCTCCTCACTCTCCCCTCTCCCACTCAGCTCCTCACTCTCCCCTCTCCCACTCAGCTCCTCACTCTCCCCTCTCCCACTCAGCTCGTCACTCTCCCCGCTCCCACTCAGCTCCTCACTCTCCCCTCTCCCACTCAGCTCGTCACTCTCCCCGCTCCCACTCAGCTCCTCACTCTCCCCTCTCCCACTCAGCTCCTCATTCTCCCCGCTCCCACTCAGCTCCTCACTCTCCCACTCAGCTCCTCTCTCTCCCCGCTCCCACTCAGCTCCTCTCTCTCCCCGCTCCCACTCAGCTCCTCACTCTCCCCGCTCCCACTCAGCTCCTCACTCTCCCACTCAGCTCCTCACTCTCCCCGCTCTCACTCAGCTCCTCACTCTCCCCTCTCCCACTCAGCTCCTCACTCTCCCCGCTCCCACTCAGCTCCTCGCTCTCCCCGCTCCCACTCAGCTCCTCGCTCTCCCCGTTCCCACTCAGCTCCTCGCTCTCCCCGCTCCCACTAAGCTCCTCGCTCTCCCCGTTCCCACTCAGCTCCTCGCTCTCCCCGCTCCCACTCAGCTCCTCACTCTCCCCGCTCCCACTCAGCTTCTCACTCTCCCCCTCCCACTCAGCTCCTCACTCTCCCACTCAGCTCCTCACTCTCCCCTCTCCCACTCAGCTTCTCACTCTCCCCGCTCCCACTCAGCTCCTCATTCTCCCCGCTCCCACTCAGCTCCTCACTCTCCCACTCAGCTCCTCACTCTCCCACTCAGCTCCTCACTCTCCCCACTCCCACTCAGCTCCTCACTCTCCCTTCTCCCCCTCAGCTCCTCACTCTCCCTTCTCCCCCTCAGCTCCTCACTCTCCCCTTTCCCACTCAGCTCCTCACACACACCTCTCCCAATCAGCTCCTCACTCTCCCTGCTCCCACTCAGCTCCTCACTCTCCCCGCTCCCACTCAGCTCCTCACTCTCCCCGCTCCCACTCAGCTCCTCACTCTACCCTCTCCCACTCAGCTCCTCACTCTCCCCGCTCCCACTCAGCTCCTCACTCTCCCCGCTCCCACTCAGCTCCTCACTCTCCCCGCTCCCACTCAGCTTCTCACTCTCCCCTCTCCCACTCAGCTCCTCACTCTCCCACTCAGCCCCTCACTCTCGCCTCTCCCACTCAGCTCCTCACTCTCCCCTCTCCCACTCAGCTCCTCACTCTCCCCGCTCCCACTCAGCTCCTCACTCTCCCCGCTCCCACTCAGCTCCTCACTCTCCCCTCTCCCACTCAGCTCCTCATTCTCCCCGCTCCCATTCAGCTCCTCACTCTCCCCTCTCCCACTCAGCTCCTCATTCTCCCCGCTCCCACTCAGCTCCTCACTCTCCCCGCTCCCACTCAGCTCCTCACTCTCCCACTCAGCTCCTCACTCTCCCCGCTCCCACTCAGCTCCTCACTCTCCCCTCTCCCACTCAGCTCCTCATTCTCCCCGCTCCCACTCAGCTCCTCACTCTCCCCTCTCCCACTCAGCTCCTCACTCTCCCCGCTCCCACTCAGCTCCTCACTCTCCCCTCTCCCACTCAGCTCCTCACTCTCCCCGCTCCCACTCAGCTCCTCACTCTCCCCTCTCCCACTCAGCTCCTCACTCTCCCCTCTCCCACTCAGCTCCTCTCTCTCCCCGCTCCCATCAGCTCCTCACTCTCCCCGCTCCCACTCAGCTCCTCACTCTCCCACTCAGCTCCTCACTCTCCCACTCAGCTCCTCACTCTCCCCACTCCCACGCAGCTCCTCACTCTCCCTTCTCCCCCTCAGCTCCTCACTCTCCCCTCTCCCACTCAGCTCCTCACTCTCCCTTCTCCCACTCAGCTCCTCACTCTCCCTTCTCCCACTCAGCTCCTCACTCTCCCCGCTCCCACTCAGCTCCTCATTCTCCCACTCAGCTCCTCACTCTCCCCGCTCTCACTCAGCTCCTCACTCTTCCCGCTCCCACTCAGCTCCTCACTCTCCCCGCTCCCACTCAGCTCCTCACTCTCCCCTCTCCCACTCAGCTCCTCACTGTCCCCGCTCCCACTCAGCTCCTCACTCTCCCCGCTCCCACTCAGCTCCTCACTCTCCCCGCTCCCACTCAGCTCCTCACTCTCCCCGCTCCCACTCAGCTCCTCAGTCTCCCACTCAGCTCCTCACTCTCCCACTCAACTCCTCACTCTCCCCTCTCCCACTCAGCTCCTCACTCTCCCCGCTCCCACTCAGCTCCTCTCTCTCCCCGCTCCCACTCAGCTCCTCTCTCTCCCCGTTCCCACTCAGCTCCTCACTCTCCCCGCTCCCACTCAGCTCCTCACTCTCCCCGCTCCCACTCAGCTCCTCACTCTCCCCGCTCCCACACAGCTCCTCACTCTCCCCTCTCCCACTCAGCTCCTCACTCTCCCACTCAGCTCCTCAATCTTCCCTCTCCCACTCAGCTCCTCATTCTCCCCGCTCCCACTCAGCTCCTCACTCTCGCCTCTCCCACTCAGCTCCTCACTCTGCCCGCTCCCACTCAGCTCCTCACTCTCCCCGCTCCCACTCAGCTCCTCACTCTCCCCTCTCCCACTCAGCTCCTCACTCTCCCACTCAGCTCCTCACTCTCCCCGCTCCCACTCAGCTCCTCACTCTCCCCGCTCCCACTCAGCTCCTCTCTCTCCCCGCTCCCACTCAGCTCCTCTCTCTCCCCGTTCCCACTCAGCTCCTCACTCTCCCCGCTCCCACTCAGCTCCTCACTCTCCCCGCTCCCACTCAGCTCCTCACTCTCCACTCTCCCACTCAGCTCCTCACTCTCCCCGCTCCCACTCAGCTCCTCACTCTCCCCGCTCCCACTCAGCTTCTCACTCTCCCCTCTCCCACTCAGCTCCTCACTCTCCCCGCTCCCACTCAGCTCCTCACTCTACCCTCTCCCACTCAGCTCCTCACTCTCCCCTCTCCCACTCAGCTCCTCACTCTCCCCGCTCCCACTCAGCTCCTCACTCTCCCCTCTCCCACTCCGCTCCTCATTCTCCCCGCTCCCACTCAGCTCCTCACTCTCCCCGCTCCCACTCAGCTCCTCACTCTCCCTGCTCCCACTCAGCTCCTCACTCTCCCCGCTCCCACTCAGCTCCTCACTCTCCCCGCTCCCACTCAGCTCCTCACTCTCCCACTCAGCTCCTCACTCTCCCCGCTCCCACTCAGCTCCTCACTCTCCCCGCTCTCACTCAGCTCCTCACTCTCCCCGCTCCCACTCAGCTCCTCACTCTCCCCGCTCCCACTCAGCTCCTCACTCTCCCCGCTCCCACTCAGCTCCTCTCTCTCCCCGCTCCCACTCAGCTCCTCTCTCTCCCCGCTCCCACTCAGCTCCTCACTCTCCCATCTCCCACTCAGCTCCTCATTCTCCCACTCAGCTCCTCACTCTCCCCGCTCTCACTCAGCTCCTCACTCTCCCCTCTCCCACTCAGCTCTTCACTGTCCCCGCTCCCACTCAGCTCCTCACTCTCCCCGCTCCCACTCAGCTCCTCACTCTCCCCGCTCCCACTCAGCTCCTCTCTCTCCCCGCTCCCACTCAGCTCCTCTCTCTCTCCCCGCTCCCACTCAGCTCCTCACTCTCCCCGCTCCCACTGAGCTCCTCACTCTCCCCGCTCCCACTTAGCTCCTCACTCTCCCCTCTCCCACTCAGCTCCTCACTCTCCCACTCCGCTCCTCACTCTCCCCGCTCCCACTCAGCTCCTCAGTCTCCCCTCTCCCACTCAGCTCCTCACTCTCCCACTCCGCTCCTCACTCTCCCCGCTCCCACTCAGCTCCTCACTCTCCCCGCTCCCACTCAGCTCCTCACTCTCCACTCTCCCAAACAGCTCCTCACTCTCCCCGCTCCCACTGAGCTCCTCACTCTCCTCTCTCCCACTCAACTCCTCACTCTCCCCTCTCCCACTCAGCTCCTCACTCTCCCCTCTCCCACTCAGCTCCTCATTCTCCCCGCTCCCACTCAGCTCCTCACTCTCCCCACTCCCACTCAGCTCCTCACTCTCCCCGCTCCCACTCAGCTCCTCACTCTCCCCGCTCCCACTCAGCTCCTCACTCTTTCCCCCCTCCCACTCAGCTCCTCACTCTCCCCGCTCCCACTCAGCTCCTCACTCTCCCCGCTCCCACTCAGCTCCTCACTCTCCTCTCTCCCACTTAGCTCCTCACTCTCCCCTCTCCCACTCAGCTCCTCACTCTCCCCGCTCCCACTCAGCTCCTCACTCTCCCCGCTCCCACTCAGCTCCTCACTCTCCCCGCTCCCACTCAGCTCCTCACTCTCCCCTCTCCCACTCAGCTCCTCACTCTCCCTGCTCCCACTCAGCTCCTCACTCTCCCCGCTCCCACTCAGCTCCTCTCTCTCCCCGTTCCCACTCAGCTCCTCACTCTCCCCGCTCCCACTCAGCTCCTCACTCTCCCCGCTCCCACTCAGCTCCTCACTCTCCCCGCTCCCACTCAGCTCCTCACTCTCCACTCTCCCACTCAGCTCCTCACTCTCCCCGCTCCCACTCAGCTCCTCACTCTCCCCGCTCCCACTCAGCTCCTCACTCTCCACTCTCCCACTCAGCTCCTCACTCACCCCGCTCCCACTGAGCTTCTCACTCTCCCCTCTCCCACTCAGCTCCTCACTCTCCCCTCTCCCACTCAGCTCCTCACTCTCCCCTCTCCCACTCAGCTCCTCACTCTCCCCTCTCCCACTCAGCTCGTCACTCTCCCCGCTCCCACTCAGCTCCTCACTCTCCCCTCTCCCACTCAGCTCGTCACTCTCCCCGCTCCCACTCAGCTCCTCACTCTCCCCTCTCCCACTCAGCTCCTCATTCTCCCCGCTCCCACTCAGCTCCTCACTCTCCCACTCAGCTCCTCTCTCTCCCCGCTCCCACTCAGCTCCTCACTCTCCCCTCTCCCACTCAGCTCCTCATTCTCCCCGCTCCCACTCAGCTCCTCACTCTCCCACTCAGCTCCTCTCTCTCCCCTCTCCCACTCAGCTCCTCACTCTCCCCTCTCCCACTCAGCTCCTCTCTCTCCCCGCTCCCATCAGCTCCTCACTCTCCCCGCTCCCACTCAGCTCCTCACTCTCCCACTCAGCTCCTCACTCTCCCACTCAGCTCCTCACTCTCCCCACTCCCACGCAGCTCCTCACTCTCCCTTCTCCCCCTCAGCTCCTCACTCTCCCCTCTCCCACTCAGCTCCTCACTCTCCCTTCTCCCACTCAGCTCCTCACTCTCCCTTCTCCCACTCAGCTCCTCACTCTCCCCGCTCCCACTCAGCTCCTCATTCTCCCACTCAGCTCCTCACTCTCCCCGCTCTCACTCAGCTCCTCACTCTTCCCGCTCCCACTCAGCTCCTCACTCTCCCCGCTCCCACTCAGCTCCTCACTCTCCCCTCTCCCACTCAGCTCCTCACTGTCCCCGCTCCCACTCAGCTCCTCACTCTCCCCGCTCCCACTCAGCTCCTCACTCTCCCCGCTCCCACTCAGCTCCTCACTCTCCCCGCTCCCACTCAGCTCCTCAGTCTCCCACTCAGCTCCTCACTCTCCCACTCAACTCCTCACTCTCCCCTCTCCCACTCAGCTCCTCACTCTCCCCGCTCCCACTCAGCTCCTCTCTCTCCCCGCTCCCACTCAGCTCCTCTCTCTCCCCGTTCCCACTCAGCTCCTCACTCTCCCCGCTCCCACTCAGCTCCTCACTCTCCCCGCTCCCACTCAGCTCCTCACTCTCCCCGCTCCCACACAGCTCCTCACTCTCCCCTCTCCCACTCAGCTCCTCACTCTCCCACTCAGCTCCTCAATCTTCCCTCTCCCACTCAGCTCCTCATTCTCCCCGCTCCCACTCAGCTCCTCACTCTCGCCTCTCCCACTCAGCTCCTCACTCTGCCCGCTCCCACTCAGCTCCTCACTCTCCCCGCTCCCACTCAGCTCCTCACTCTCCCCTCTCCCACTCAGCTCCTCACTCTCCCACTCAGCTCCTCACTCTCCCCGCTCCCACTCAGCTCCTCTCTCTCCCCGCTCCCACTCAGCTCCTCTCTCTCCCCGTTCCCACTCAGCTCCTCACTCTCCCCGCTCCCACTCAGCTCCTCACTCTCCCCGCTCCCACTCAGCTCCTCACTCTCCACTCTCCCACTCAGCTCCTCACTCTCCCCGCTCCCACTCAGCTCCTCACTCTCCCCGCTCCCACTCAGCTTCTCACTCTCCCCTCTCCCACTCAGCTCCTCACTCTCCCCGCTCCCACTCAGCTCCTCACTCTACCCTCTCCCACTCAGCTCCTCACTCTCCCCTCTCCCACTCAGCTCCTCACTCTCCCCGCTCCCACTCAGCTCCTCACTCTCCCCTCTCCCACTCCGCTCCTCATTCTCCCCGCTCCCACTCAGCTCCTCACTCTCCCCGCTCCCACTCAGCTCCTCACTCTCCCTGCTCCCACTCAGCTCCTCACTCTCCCCGCTCCCACTCAGCTCCTCACTCTCCCCGCTCCCACTCAGCTCCTCACTCTCCCACTCAGCTCCTCACTCTCCCCGCTCCCACTCAGCTCCTCACTCTCCCCGCTCTCACTCAGCTCCTCACTCTCCCCGCTCCCACTCAGCTCCTCACTCTCCCCGCTCCCACTCAGCTCCTCACTCTCCCCGCTCCCACTCAGCTCCTCTCTCTCCCCG
Organism: Chiloscyllium plagiosum; assembly: GCF_037043375.1. Classification (NCBI taxonomy): domain Eukaryota; kingdom Metazoa; phylum Chordata; class Chondrichthyes; order Orectolobiformes; family Hemiscylliidae; genus Chiloscyllium; species Chiloscyllium plagiosum. The sequence continues at coordinate 155,401,888 of NW_028270140.1, forward strand.
CTCCCACTCAGCTCCTCTCTCTCCCCGCTCCCACTCAGCTCCTCACTCTCCCATCTCCCACTCAGCTCCTCATTCTCCCACTCAGCTCCTCACTCTCCCCGCTCTCACTCAGCTCCTCACTCTCCCCTCTCCCACTCAGCTCTTCACTGTCCCCGCTCCCACTCAGCTCCTCACTCTCCCCGCTCCCACTCAGCTCCTCTCTCTCCCCGCTCCCACTCAGCTCCTCTCTCTCTCCCCGCTCCCACTCAGCTCCTCACTCTCCCCGCTCCCACTGAGCTCCTCACTCTCCCCGCTCCCACTTAGCTCCTCACTCTCCCCTCTCCCACTCAGCTCCTCACTCTCCCACTCCGCTCCTCACTCTCCCCGCTCCCACTCAGCTCCTCACTCTCCCCTCTCCCACTCAGCTCCTCACTCTCCCACTCCGCTCCTCACTCTCCCCGCTCCCACTCAGCTCCTCACTCTCCCCGCTCCCACTCAGCTCCTCACTCTCCACTCTCCCAAACAGCTCCTCACTCTCCCCGCTCCCACTGAGCTCCTCACTCTCCTCTCTCCCACTCAACTCCTCACTCTCCCCTCTCCCACTCAGCTCCTCACTCTCCCCTCTCCCACTCAGCTCCTCATTCTCCCCGCTCCCACTCAGCTCCTCACTCTCCCCACTCCCACTCAGCTCCTCACTCTCCCCGCTCCCACTCAGCTCCTCACTCTCCCCGCTCCCACTCAGCTCCTCACTCTTTCCCCCCTCCCACTCAGCTCCTCACTCTCCCCGCTCCCACTCAGCTCCTCACTCTCCCCGCTCCCACTCAGCTCCTCACTCTCCTCTCTCCCACTTAGCTCCTCACTCTCCCCTCTCCCACTCAGCTCCTCACTCTCCCCGCTCCCACTCAGCTCCTCACTCTCCCCGCTCCCACTCAGCTCCTCACTCTCCCCGCTCCCACTCAGCTCCTCACTCTCCCCTCTCCCACTCAGCTCCTCACTCTCCCTGCTCCCACTCAGCTCCTCACTCTCCCCGCTCCCACTCAGCTCCTCTCTCTCCCCGTTCCCACTCAGCTCCTCACTCTCCCCGCTCCCACTCAGCTCCTCACTCTCCCCGCTCCCACTCAGCTCCTCACTCTCCCCGCTCCCACTCAGCTCCTCACTCTCCACTCTCCCACTCAGCTCCTCACTCTCCCCGCTCCCACTCAGCTCCTCACTCTCCCCGCTCCCACTCAGCTCCTCACTCTCCACTCTCCCACTCAGCTCCTCACTCACCCCGCTCCCACTGAGCTTCTCACTCTCCCCTCTCCCACTCAGCTCCTCACTCTCCCCTCTCCCACTCAGCTCCTCACTCTCCCCTCTCCCACTCAGCTCCTCACTCTCCCCTCTCCCACTCAGCTCGTCACTCTCCCCGCTCCCACTCAGCTCCTCACTCTCCCCTCTCCCACTCAGCTCGTCACTCTCCCCGCTCCCACTCAGCTCCTCACTCTCCCCTCTCCCACTCAGCTCCTCATTCTCCCCGCTCCCACTCAGCTCCTCACTCTCCCACTCAGCTCCTCTCTCTCCCCGCTCCCACTCAGCTCCTCACTCTCCCCGCTCCCACTCAGCTCCTCACTCTCCCACTCAGCTCCTCACTCTCCCCGCTCTCACTCAGCTCCTCACTCTCCCCTCTCCCACTCAGCTCCTCACTCTCCCCGCTCCCACTCAGCTCCTCGCTCTCCCCGCTCCCACTCAGCTCCTCGCTCTCCCCGTTCCCACTCAGCTCCTCGCTCTCCCCGCTCCCACTAAGCTCCTCGCTCTCCCGGTTCCCACTCAGCTCCTCGCTCTCCCCGCTCCCACTCAGCTCCTCACTCTCCCCGCTCCCACTCAGCTTCTCACTCTCCCCCTCCCACTCAGCTCCTCACTCTCCCACTCAGCTCCTCACTCTCCCCTCTCCCACTCAGCTTCTCACTCTCCCCGCTCCCACTCAGCTCCTCATTCTCCCCGCTCCCACTCAGCTCCTCACTCTCCCACTCAGCTCCTCACTCTCCCACTCAGCTCCTCACTCTCCCCACTCCCACTCAGCTCCTCACTCTCCCTTCTCCCCCTCAGCTCCTCACTCTCCCTTCTCCCCCTCAGCTCCTCACTCTCCCCTTTCCCACTCAGCTCCTCACACACACCTCTCCCAATCAGCTCCTCACTCTCCCTGCTCCCACTCAGCTCCTCACTCTCCCCGCTCCCACTCAGCTCCTCACTCTCCCCTCTCCCACTCAGCTCCTCACTCTCCCCTCTCCCACTCAGCTCCTCTCTCTCCCCGCTCCCACTCAGCTCCTCACTCTCCCCGCTCCCACTCAGCTCCTCACTCTACCCTCTCCCACTCAGCTCCTCACTCTCCCCGCTCCCACTCAGCTCCTCACTCTCCCCGCTCCCACTCAGCTCCTCACTCTCCCCGCTCCCACTCAGCTTCTCACTCTCCCCTCTCCCACTCAGCTCCTCACTCTCCCACTCAGCCCCTCACTCTCGCCTCTCCCACTCAGCTCCTCACTCTCCCCTCTCCCACTCAGCTCCTCACTCTCCCCGCTCCCACTCAGCTCCTCACTCTCCCCGCTCCCACTCAGCTCCTCACTCTCCCCTCTCCCACTCAGCTCCTCATTCTCCCCGCTCCCATTCAGCTCCTCACTCTCCCCTCTCCCACTCAGCTCCTCATTCTCCCCGCTCCCACTCAGCTCCTCACTCTCCCCGCTCCCACTCAGCTCCTCACTCTCCCACTCAGCTCCTCACTCTCCCCGCTCCCACTCAGCTCCTCACTCTCCCCTCTCCCACTCAGCTCCTCATTCTCCCCGCTCCCACTCAGCTCCTCACTCTCCCCTCTCCCACTCAGCTCCTCACTCTCCCCGCTCCCACTCAGCTCCTCACTCTCCCCTCTCCCACTCAGCTCCTCACTCTCCCCGCTCCCACTCAGCTCCTCACTCTCCCCTCTCCCACTCAGCTCCTCACTCTCCCCTCTCCCACTCAGCTCCTCTCTCTCCCCGCTCCCATCAGCTCCTCACTCTCCCCGCTCCCACTCAGCTCCTCACTCTCCCACTCAGCTCCTCACTCTCCCACTCAGCTCCTCACTCTCCCCACTCCCACGCAGCTCCTCACTCTCCCTTCTCCCCCTCAGCTCCTCACTCTCCCCTCTCCCACTCAGCTCCTCACTCTCCCTTCTCCCACTCAGCTCCTCACTCTCCCTTCTCCCACTCAGCTCCTCACTCTCCCCGCTCCCACTCAGCTCCTCATTCTCCCACTCAGCTCCTCACTCTCCCCGCTCTCACTCAGCTCCTCACTCTTCCCGCTCCCACTCAGCTCCTCACTCTCCCCGCTCCCACTCAGCTCCTCACTCTCCCCTCTCCCACTCAGCTCCTCACTGTCCCCGCTCCCACTCAGCTCCTCACTCTCCCCGCTCCCACTCAGCTCCTCACTCTCCCCGCTCCCACTCAGCTCCTCACTCTCCCCGCTCCCACTCAGCTCCTCACTCTCCCCGCTCCCACTCAGCTCCTCAGTCTCCCACTCAGCTCCTCACTCTCCCACTCAACTCCTCACTCTCCCCTCTCCCACTCAGCTCCTCACTCTCCCCGCTCCCACTCAGCTCCTCTCTCTCCCCGCTCCCACTCAGCTCCTCTCTCTCCCCGTTCCCACTCAGCTCCTCACTCTCCCCGCTCCCACTCAGCTCCTCACTCTCCCCGCTCCCACTCAGCTCCTCACTCTCCCCGCTCCCACACAGCTCCTCACTCTCCCCTCTCCCACTCAGCTCCTCACTCTCCCACTCAGCTCCTCAATCTTCCCTCTCCCACTCAGCTCCTCATTCTCCCCGCTCCCACTCAGCTCCTCACTCTCGCCTCTCCCACTCAGCTCCTCACTCTGCCCGCTCCCACTCAGCTCCTCACTCTCCCCGCTCCCACTCAGCTCCTCACTCTCCCCTCTCCCACTCAGCTCCTCACTCTCCCACTCAGCTCCTCACTCTCCCCGCTCCCACTCAGCTCCTCACTCTCCCCGCTCCCACTCAGCTCCTCTCTCTCCCCGCTCCCACTCAGCTCCTCTCTCTCCCCGTTCCCACTCAGCTCCTCACTCTCCCCGCTCCCACTCAGCTCCTCACTCTCCCCGCTCCCACTCAGCTCCTCACTCTCCACTCTCCCACTCAGCTCCTCACTCTCCCCGCTCCCACTCAGCTCCTCACTCTCCCCGCTCCCACTCAGCTTCTCACTCTCCCCTCTCCCACTCAGCTCCTCACTCTCCCCGCTCCCACTCAGCTCCTCACTCTACCCTCTCCCACTCAGCTCCTCACTCTCCCCTCTCCCACTCAGCTGCTCACTCTCCCCGCTCCCACTCAGCTCCTCACTCTCCCCTCTCCCACTCCGCTCCTCATTCTCCCCGCTCCCACTCAGCTCCTCACTCTCCCCGCTCCCACTCAGCTCCTCACTCTCCCTGCTCCCACTCAGCTCCTCACTCTCCCCGCTCCCACTCAGCTCCTCACTCTCCCCGCTCCCACTCAGCTCCTCACTCTCCCACTCAGCTCCTCACTCTCCCCGCTCCCACTCAGCTCCTCACTCTCCCCGCTCTCACTCAGCTCCTCACTCTCCCCGCTCCCACTCAGCTCCTCACTCTCCCCGCTCCCACTCAGCTCCTCACTCTCCCCGCTCCCACTCAGCTCCTCTCTCTCCCCGCTCCCACTCAGCTCCTCTCTCTCCCCGCTCCCACTCAGCTCCTCACTCTCCCATCTCCCACTCAGCTCCTCATTCTCCCACTCAGCTCCTCACTCTCCCCGCTCTCACTCAGCTCCTCACTCTCCCCTCTCCCACTCAGCTCTTCACTGTCCCCGCTCCCACTCAGCTCCTCACTCTCCCCGCTCCCACTCAGCTCCTCACTCTCCCCGCTCCCACTCAGCTCCTCTCTCTCCCCGCTCCCACTCAGCTCCTCTCTCTCTCCCCGCTCCCACTCAGCTCCTCACTCTCCCCGCTCCCACTGAGCTCCTCACTCTCCCCGCTCCCACTTAGCTCCTCACTCTCCCCTCTCCCACTCAGCTCCTCACTCTCCCACTCCGCTCCTCACTCTCCCCGCTCCCACTCAGCTCCTCACTCTCCCCTCTCCCACTCAGCTCCTCACTCTCCCACTCCGCTCCTCACTCTCCCCGCTCCCACTCAGCTCCTCACTCTCCCCGCTCCCACTCAGCTCCTCACTCTCCACTCTCCCAAACAGCTCCTCACTCTCCCCGCTCCCACTGAGCTCCTCACTCTCCTCTCTCCCACTCAACTCCTCACTCTCCCCTCTCCCACTCAGCTCCTCACTCTCCCCTCTCCCACTCAGCTCCTCATTCTCCCCGCTCCCACTCAGCTCCTCACTCTCCCCACTCCCACTCAGCTCCTCACTCTCCCCGCTCCCACTCAGCTCCTCACTCTCCCCGCTCCCACTCACCTCCTCACTCTCCCTGCTCCCACTCAGCTCCTCACTCTCCCACTCAGCTCCTCTCTCTCCCCGCTCCCACTCAGCTCCTCACTCTCCCCGCTCCCACTCAGCTCCTCACTCTCCCCGCTCTCACTCAGCTCCTCACTCTCCCCGCTCCCACTCAGCTCCTCACTCTCCCCGCTCCCACTCAGCTCCTCACTCTCCCCCGCTCCCACTCAGCTCCTCTCTCTCCCCGCTCCCACTCAGCTCCTCTCTCTCCCCGCTCCCACTCAGCTCCTCACTCTCCCATCTCCCACTCAGCTCCTCATTCTCCCACTCAGCTCCTCACTCTCCCCGCTCTCACTCAGCTCCTCACTCTCCCCTCTCCCACTCAGCTCTTCACTGTCCCCGCTCCCACTCAGCTCCTCACTCTCCCCGCTCCCACTCAGCTCCTCACTCTCCCCGCTCCCACTCAGCTCCTCACTCTCCCCGCTCCCACTCAGCTCCTCACTCTCCCCGCTCCCACTCAGCTCCTCACTCTCCCCGCTCCCACTCAGCTCCTCACTCTCCCCTCTCCCACTCAGCTCCTCACTCTCCCCGCTCTCACTCAGCTCCTCACTCTCCCCTCTCCCACTCAGCTCTTCACTGTCCCCGCTCCCACTCAGCTCCTCACTCTCCCCGCTCCCACTCAGCTCCTCACTCTCCCCGCTCCCACTCAGCTCCTCACTCTCCCCGCTCCCACTCAGCTCCTCACTCTCCCCGCTCCCACTCAGGTCCTCACTCTCCACTCTCCCAAACAGCTCCTCACTCTCCCCGCTCCCACTGAGCTCCTCACTCTCCCCGCTCCCACTCAGCTCCTCACTCTCCCACTCCGCTCCTCACTCTCCCCGCTCCCACTCAGCTCCTCACTCTCCCCTCTCCCACTCAGCTCCTCACTCTCCCACTCCGCTCCTCACTCTCCCCTCTCCCACTGAGCTCCTCACTCTCCTCTCTCCCACTCAACTCCTCACTCTCCCCTCTCCCACTCCGCTCCTCACTCTCCCCTCTCCCACTCAGCTCCTCACTCTCCACTCTCCCAAACAGCTCCTCACTCTCCACTCTCCCAAACAGCTCCTCACTCTCCCCGCTCCCACTGAGCTCCTCACTCTCCTCTCTCCCACTCAACTCCTCACTCTCCCCTCTCCCACTCAGCTCCTCACTCTCCCCTCTCCCACTCAGCTCCTCATTCTCCCCGCTCCCACTCAGCTCCTCACTCTTCCTGCTCCCACTCAGCTCCTCACTCTCCCACTCAGCTCCTCACTCTCCTACTCAGCTCCTCATTCTCCCACTCAGCTCCTCACTCTCCCCACACCCACTCAGCTCCTCACTCTCCCCGCTCCCACTCAGCTCCTCACTCTCCCCACTCCCACTCAGCTCCTCACTCTCCCCGCTCCCACTCAGCTCCTCACTCTCCCACTCAGCTCCTCTCTCTCCCCGCTCCCACTCAGCTCCTCACTCTCCCCGCTCCCACTTAGCTCCTCACTCTCCCCGCTCCCACTCAGCTCCTCACTCTCCCCGCTCCCACTTAGCTCCTCACTCTCCCCTCTCCCACTCAGCTCCTCACTCTCCCCTCTCCCACTCAGCTCCTCACTCTCCCCTCTCCCACTCAGCTCCTCACACTCCCCTCTCCCACTCAGCTCCTCACTCTCCCCTCTCCCACTTAGCTCCTCACTCTCCCCTCTCCGACTCAGCTCCTCACTCTCCTCTCTCCCACTCAGCTCCTCACTCTCCCCGCTCCCACTCAGCTCCTCACACTCCCCTCTCCCACTCAGCTCCTCACTCTCCCCTCTCCCACTCAGCTCCTCACACTCCCCTCTCCCACTCAGCTCCTCACTCTCCCCGCTCCCACTCAGCTCCTCACTCTCCCCTCTCCCACTCAGCTCCTCATTCTCCCCGCTCCCACTCAGCTCCTCACTCTCCCCGCTCCCACTCAGCTCCTCACTCTCCCCGCTCCCACTCAGCTCCTCACTCTCCCCTCTCCCACTCAACTCCTCATTCTCCCCGCTCCCACTCAGCTCCTCACTCTCCCCGCTCCCACTCAGCTCCTCACTCTCCCCGCTCCCACTCAGCTCCTCACTCTCCCCGCTCCCACTTAGCTCCTCACTCTCCCCTCTCCCACTCAGCTCCTCACTCTCCCCTCTCCCACTCAGCTCCTCACTCTCCCCGCTCCCACTCAGCTCCTCACTCTCCCCGCTCCCACTCAGCTCCTCACTCGCCCCTCTCCCACTCAGCTCCTCACTCACCCGGCCTCCACTCAGCTCCTCACTCTCCCCGCTCCCACTCAGCTCCTCACTCTCCCCACTCCCACTCAGCTCCTCACTCGCCCCGCTCCCACTCAGCTCCTCGCTCTCCCCTCTCCCACTCAGCTCCTCACTCTCCTCACTCCCACTCACATCCTCACTCTCCCCTCTCCCACTCAGCTCCTCACTCTCCCCTCTCCCACTCAGCTCCTCACTCTCCCCGCTCCCACTCAGCTCCTCACTCTCCCCGCTCCCACTCAGCTCCTCACTCTCCCCGCTCCCACTCAGCTCCTCACTCTCCCCGCTCCCACTCAGCTCCTCACTCTCCCCTCTCCCATTCAGCTCCTCACTCTCCCCTCTCCCACTCAGCTCCTCACTCTCCCCGCTCCCACTCAGCTCCTCACTCTCCCCGCTCCCACTCAGCTCCTCACTCTCCCCGCTCCCACTCAGCTCCTCACTCTCCTCACTCCAACTCACATCCTCACTCTCTCCGCTCCCACTCAGCTCCTCACTCTCCTCGCTCCCACTCACATCCTCACTCTCCCCTCTCCCACTCAGCTCCTCACTCTCCCCTCTCCCACTCAGCTCCTCACTCTCCCCGCTCCCACTCAGCTCCTCACTCTCCCTGCTCCCGCTCAGCTCCTCACTCTCCCACTCAGCTCCTCACTCTCCCACTCAGCTCCTCACTCTCCCACTCAGCTCCTCACTCTCCCTTCTCCCACTCAGCTCCTCACTCTCCCACTCAGCTCCTCACTCGCCCCGCTCCCACTCAGCTCCTCACTCTCCCCTCTCCCACTCAGCTCCTCACTCTCCTCACTCCCACTCACATCCTCACTCTCCCCTCTCGCACTCAGCTCCTCACTCTCCCCGCTCCCACTCAGCTCCTCACTCTCCCCGCTCCCACTCAGCTCCTCACTCTCCCCTCTCCCACTCAGCTCCTCACTCTCCCCTCTCCCACTCAGCTCCTCACTCTCCCCGCTCCCAATCAGCTCCGCACTCTCCCCGCTCCCACTCAGCTCCTCACTCTCCCCGCTCCCACTCAGCTCCTCACTCTCCCCGCTCCCACTCAGCTCCTCACTCTCCTCACTCCCACTCACATCCTCACTCTCCCCTCTCCCACTCAGCTCCTCACTCTCCTCGCTCCCACTCACATCCTCACTCTCCCCTCTCCCACTCAGCTCCTCACTCTCCCCTCTCCCACTCATCTCCTCACTCTCCCCGCTCCCACTCAGCTCCTCACTCTCCCCGCTCCCACTCAGCTCCTCACTCGCCCCGCTCCCACTCAGCTCCTCACTCTCCCCGCTCCCACTCACATCCTCACTCTCCCCTCTCCCACTCAGCTCCTCACTCTCCCCGCTCCCACTCAGCTCCTCACTCTCCCCGCTCCCACTCAGCTCCTCACTCGCCCCGCTCCCACTCAGCTCCTCACTCTCCCCGCTCCCACTCACATCCTCACTCTCCCCTCTCCCACTCAGCTTCCTCACTCTCCCCGCTCCCACTCAGCTCCTCACTCTCCCCGCTCCCACTCAGCTCCTCACTCTCCCCGCTCCCACTCAGCTCCTCACTCTCCCCGCTCCCACTCAGCTCCTCACTCTCCCCTCTCCCACTCAGCTTCCTCACTCTCCCCGCTCCCACTCAGCTCCTCACTCTCCCCGCTCCCACTCAGCTCCTCACTCTCCCCGCTCCCACTCAGCTCCTCACTCTCCCCGCTTCCACTCAGCTCCTCACTCAGCCCGCTCCCACTCATCTCCTCACTCTCCCCTCTCCCACTCAGCTCCTCACTCTCCCCGCTCCCACTCAGTCCCTCTCTCTCCCCCTCCCACTCAGCTCCTCACTCTCCCCGCTCCCACTCAGCTCCTCACTCTCCCCGCTCCCACTCAGCTCCTCACTCTCCCCTCTCCCACTCAGCTTCTCACTCACCCACTCAGCTCCTCACTCTCCCCGCTCCCACTCAGCTCCTCACTCTCCCCGCTCCCACTCAGCTCCTCACTCACCCCGCTCCCACTCAGCTCCTCACTCTCCCCTCTCCCACTCAGCTCCTCACTCTCCCCTCTCCCACTCAGCTCCTCACTCTCCCCGCTCCCACTCAGCTCCTCACTCTCCCCGCTCCCACTCAGCTCCTCACTCTCCCCGCTCCCACTCAGCTCCTCACTCTCCTCACTCCCACTCACATCCTCACTCTCCCCTCTCCCACTCAGCTCCTCACTCTCCTCGCTCCCACTCACATCCTCACTCTCCCCTCTCCCACTCAGCTCCTCACTCTCCCCTCTCCCACTCAGCTCCTCACTCTCCCCGCTCCCACTCAGCTCCTCACTCTCCCCGCTCCCACTCAGCTCCTCACTCTCCCCTCTCCCACTCAGCTCCTCACTCTCCCCGCTCCCACTCAGCTCCTCACTCACCCCGCTCCCACTCATCTCCTCACTCTCCCCTCTCCCACTCAGCTCCTCACTCTCCCCTCTCCCACTCAGCTCCTCACTCTCCCCTCTCCCACTCAGCTCCTCACTCTCCCCGCTCCCACTCAGCTCCTCACTCTCCCCGCTCCCACTCAGCTCCTCACTCTCCCCCCTCCCACTCAGCTCTTCACTCGCCCCGCTCCCACTCAGCTCCTCACTCTCCCCTCTCCCACTCAGCTCCTCACTCTCCCCTCTCCCACTCAGCTCCTCACTCTCCCCTCTCCCACTCAGCTCCTCACTCTCCCCTCTCCCACTCAGCTCCACACTCTCCCCGCTCCCACTCAGTTCCTCACTCTCCCCGCTCCCACTCAGTTCCTCACTCTCCCCGCTCCCACTCAGCTCCTCTCTCTCCCCTCTCCCACTCAGCTCCTCACTCTCCCCGCTCCCACTCAGCTCCTCTCTCTCCCCGCTCCCACTCAGCTCCTCTCTCTCCCCGCTCCCACTCAGCTCCACACTCTCCCCGCTCCCACTCAGCTCCTCACTCTCCCCTCTCCCACTCAGCTCCTCACTCTCCCCTCTCCCACTCAGCTCCTCACTCTCCCCGCTCCCACTCAGTTCCTCACTCTCCCCTCTCCCACTCAGCTCCTCACTCTCCCCGCTCCCACTCAGTTCCTCACTCTCCCCGCTCCCACTCAGCTCCTCACTCTCCCCGCTCCCACTCAGTTCCTCACTCTCCCCGCTCCCACTCAGCTCCTCTCTCTCCCCGCTCCCACTCAGCTCCTCACTCTCCCCTCTCCCACTCAGCTCCTCACTCTCCCCGCTCCCACTCAGCTCCTCACTCTCCCCTCTCCCACTCAGCTCCTCACTCTCCCCTCTCCCACTCAGCTCCTCACTCTCCCCTCTCCCACTCAGATCCTCTCTCTCCCCACTCCCACTCAGCTCCTCACTCTCCCCGCTCCCACTCAGCTCCTCACTCTCCCCGCTCCCACTCAGCTCCTCACTCTCCCCGCTCCCACTCAGCTCCTCACTCTCCCCGCTCCCACTCAGCTCCTCACTCTCCCCGCTCCCACTCAGCTCCTCACTCTCCCCGCTCCCACTCAGCTCCTCACTCTCCCCGCTCCCACTCAGCTCCTCACTCTCCCCTCTCCCACTCAGCTTCTCACTCACCCCGCTCCCACTCAGCTCGTCACTCTCCCCGATCCCACTCAGCTCCTCACTCACCCGGCTCCCACTCAGCTCCTCTCTCTACCCGGCTCCCACTCAGCTCCTCTCTCTACCCGCTCCCACTCAGCTCCTCACTCTCCCTGCTCCCACTCAGCTCCTCACTCTCCCCTCACCCACTCAGCTCCTCACTCTCCTCTCTCCCACTCAGCTCCTCACTCTCCCCGCTTCCTCTCATCTCCTCACTCTCCTTGCTCCCACTCAGCTCCTCACTCTCTCCGCTCCCACTCAGCTCCTCACTCTCCCCGCTCCCACTCAGCTCCTCACTCTCCCCATTCCCACTCAGCTCCTCACTCTCCCCTCACCAACTCAGCTCCACATTCTCCCTGCTCCCACTCAGCTCCTCACTCTCCCCTCTCCCACTCAGTTCCTCACTCTCCCCGCTCCCACTCAGCTCCTCACTCTCCCCTCACCGACACAGCTCCACATTCTCCCCTCTCCCACTCAGCTCCTCACTCTCCCCGCTCCCACTCAGCTCCACACTCTCCCCTCACCAACTCAGCTCCACATTCTCCCTGCTCCCACTCAGCTCCTCACTCTCCCCTCAACATCTCAGCTCCACATTCTCCCCTCTCCCACTCATCTCCTCACTCTCCACTCTCCCACTCAGCTCCTCACTCTCCCCGCTCCCACTCAGCTCCTCACTCTCCCCGCTCCCACTCAGCTCCTCACTCTCCCCGCTCCCACTCAGCTCCTCACTCTCCCACTCAGCTCCTCACTCTCCCCGCTCCCACTCAGCTCCTCACTCTCCCCGCTCCCACTCAGCTCCTCACTCTCCCCTCTCCCACTCAGCTCCTCACTCTCCCCTCTCCCACTCAGCTCCTCACTCTCCCCTCTCCCACTCAGCTCCTCACTCTCCCCGCTCCCACTCAGCTCCTCACTCTCCCCGCTCCCACTCAGCTCCTCACTCTCCCCGCTCCCACTCAGCTCCTCACTCTCCCCGCTCCCACTCAGCTCCTCACTCTCCCCGCTCCCACTCAGCTCCTCACTCTCCCCGCTCCCACTCAGCTCCTCACTCTCCCCGCTCCCACTCAGCTCCTCACTCTCCCCGCTCCCACTCAGCTCCTCACTCTCCCCTCTCCCACTCAGCTTCTCACTCACCCACTCAGCTCCTCACTCTCCCCGCTCCCACTCAGCTCCTCACTCTCCCCGCTCCCACTCAGCTCCTCACTCTCCTCGCTCCCACTCACATCCTCACTCTCCCCTCTCCCACTCAGCTCCTCACTCTCCTCGCTCCCACTCACATCCTCACTCTCCCCTCTCCCACTCAGCTCCTCACTCTCCCCTCTCCCACTCAGCTCCTCACTCTCCCCTCTCCCACTCAGCTCCTCACTCTCCCCGCTCCCACTCAGCTCCTCACTCTCCCCGCTCCCACTCAGCTCCTCACTCTCCCCTCTCCCACTCAGCTCCTCACTCTCCCCTCTCCCACTCAGCTCCTCACTCTCCCCGCTCCCACTCAGCTCCTCACTCTCCCCGCTCCCACTCAGCTCCTCACTCACCCCGCTCCCACTCATCTCCTCACTCTCCCCTCTCCCACTCAGCTCCTCACTCTCCCCTCTCCCACTCAGCTCCTCACTCTCCCCTCTCCCACTCAGCTCCTCACTCTCCCCGCTCCCACTCAGCTCCTCACTCTCCCCGCTCCCACTCAGCTCCTCACTCTCCCCGCTCCCACTCATCTCCTCACTCTCCCCTCTCCCACTCAGCTCCTCACTCTCCCCTCTCCCACTCAGCTCCTCACTCTCCCCTCTCCCACTCAGCTCCTCACTCTCCCCGCTCCCACTCAGCTCCTCACTCTCCCCCCTCCCACTCAGCTCTTCACTCGCCCCGCTCCCACTCAGCTCCTCACTCTCCCCTCTCCCACTCAGCTCCTCACTCTCCCCTCTCCCACTCAGCTCCTCACTCTCCCCTCTCCCACTCAGCTCCTCACTCTCCCCGCTCCCACTCAGTTCCTCACTCTCCCCGCTCCCACTCAGTTCCTCACTCTCCCCGCTCCCACTCAGCTCCTCTCTCTCCCCTCTCCCACTCAGCTCCTCTCTCTCCCCGCTCCCACTCAGCTCCTCTCTCTCCCCGCTCCCACTCAGCTCATCACTCTCCTCGCTCCCACTCACATCCTCACTCTCCCCTCTCCCACTCAGCTCCTCACTCTCCCCTCTCCCACTCATCTCCTCACTCTCCCCGCTCCCACTCAGCTCCTCACTCTCCCCGCTCCCACTCAGCTCCTCACTCTCCCCGCTCCCACTCAGCTCCTCACTCGCCCCGCTCCCACTCAGCTCCTCACTCTCCCCGCTCCCACTCACATCCTCACTCTCCCCTCTCCCACTCAGCTTCCTCACTCTCCCCGCTCCCACTCAGCTCCTCACTCTCCCCGCTCCCACTCAGCTCCTCACTCTCCCCGCTCCCACTCAGCTCCTCACTCTCCCCGCTCCCACTCAGCTCCTCACTCTCCCCTCTCCCACTCAGCTTCCTCACTCTCCCCGCTCCCACTCAGCTCCTCACTCTCCCCGCTCCCACTCAGCTCCTCACTCTCCCCGCTCCCACTCAGCTCCTCACTCTCCCCGCTTCCACTCAGCTCCTCACTCAGCCCGCTCCCACTCATCTCCTCACTCTCCCCTCTCCCACTCAGCTCCTCACTCTCCCCGCTCCCACTCAGTCCCTCTCTCTCCCCCTCCCACTCAGCTCCTCACTCTCCCCGCTCCCACTCAGCTCCTCACTCTCCCCTCTCCCACTCAGCTTCTCACTCACCCACTCAGCTCCTCACTCTCCCCTCTCCCACTCATCTCCTCTCTCTCCCCGCTCCCACTCAGCTCCTCACTCTCCCCTCTCCCACTCAGCTTCTCACTCACCCACTCAGCTCCTCACTCTCCCCGCTCCCACTCAGCTCCTCACTCTCCCCGCTCCCACTTAGCTCCTCACTCACCCCGCTCCCACTCAGCTCCTCACTCACCCCGCTCCCACTCAGCTCCTCACTCTCCCCTCTCCCACTCAGCTCCTCACTCTCCCCTCTCCCACTCAGCTCCTCACTCTCCCCGCTCCCACTCAGCTCCTCACTCTCCCCGCTCCCACTCAGCTCCTCACTCTCCCCGCTCCCACTCAGCTCCTCACTCTCCTCACTCCCACTCACATCCTCACTCTCCCCTCTCCCACTCAGCTCCTCACTCTCCTCGCTCCCACTCACATCCTCACTCTCCCCTCTCCCACTCAGCTCCTCACTCTCCCCTCTCCCACTCAGCTCCTCACTCTCCCCGCTCCCACTCAGCTCCTCACTCTCCCCGCTCCCACTCAGCTCCTCACTCTCCCCTCTCCCACTCAGCTCCTCACTCTCCCCGCTCCCACTCAGCTCCTCACTCACCCCGCTCCCACTCATCTCCTCACTCTCCCCTCTCCCACTCAGCTCCTCACTCTCCCCTCTCCCACTCAGCTCCTCACTCTCCCCTCTCCCACTCAGCTCCTCACTCTCCCCGCTCCCACTCAGCTCCTCACTCTCCCCGCTCCCACTCAGCTCCTCACTCTCCCCCCTCCCACTCAGCTCTTCACTCGCCCCGCTCCCACTCAGCTCCTCACTCTCCCCTCTCCCACTCAGCTCCTCACTCTCCCCTCTCCCACTCAGCTCCTCACTCTCCCCTCTCCCACTCAGCTCCTCACTCTCCCCTCTCCCACTCAGCTCCTCACTCTCCCCGCTCCCACTCAGTTCCTCACTCTCCCCGCTCCCACTCAGTTCCTCACTCTCCCCGCTCCCACTCAGCTCCTCTCTCTCCCCTCTCCCACTCAGCTCCTCACTCTCCCCGCTCCCACTCAGCTCCTCTCTCTCCCCGCTCCCACTCAGCTCCTCTCTCTCCCCGCTCCCACTCAGCTCCACACTCTCCCCGCTCCCACTCAGCTCCTCACTCTCCCCTCTCCCACTCAGCTCCTCACTCTCCCCTCTCCCACTCAGCTCCTCACTCTCCCCGCTCCCACTCAGTTCCTCACTCTCCCCTCTCCCACTCAGCTCCTCACTCTCCCCGCTCCCACTCAGTTCCTCACTCTCCCCGCTCCCACTCAGCTCCTCACTCTCCCCGCTCCCACTCAGTTCCTCACTCTCCCCGCTCCCACTCAGCTCCTCACTCTCCCCGCTCCCACTCAGCTCCTCTCTCTCCCCTCTCCCACTCAGCTCCTCACTCTCCCCGCTCCCACTCTGCTCCTCTCTCTCCCCGCTCCCACTCAGCTCCTCTCTCTCCCCGCTCCCACTCAGCTCCTCACTCTCCCCTCTCCCACTCAGCTCCTCACTCTCCCCGCTCCCACTCAGCTCCTCACTCTCCCCTCTCCCACTCAGCTCCTCACTCTCCCCTCTCCCACTCAGCTCCTCACTCTCCCCTCTCCCACTCAGATCCTCTCTCTCCCCACTCCCACTCAGCTCCTCACTCTCCCCGCTCCCACTCAGCTCCTCACTCTCCCCGCTCCCACTCAGCTCCTCACTCTCCCCGCTCCCACTCAGCTCCTCACTCTCCCCGCTCCCACTCAGCTCCTCACTCTCCCCGCTCCCACTCAGCTCCTCACTCTCCCCGCTCCCACTCAGCTCCTCACTCTCCCCTCTCCCACTCAGCTTCTCACTCACCCCGCTCCCACTCAGCTCCTCACTCTCCCCGATCCCACTCAGCTCCTCACTCACCCGGCTCCCACTCAGCTCCTCTCTCTACCCGGCTCCCACTCAGCTCCTCTCTCTACCCGCTCCCACTCAGCTCCTCACTCTCCTCTCTCCCACTCAGCTCCTCACTCTCCCCGCTTCCTCTCATCTCCTCACTCTCCTTGCTCCCACTCAGCTCCTCACTCTCTCCGCTCCCACTCAGCTCCTCACTCTCCCCGCTCCCACTCAGCTCCTCACTCTCCCCATTCCCACTCAGCTCCTCACTCTCCCCTCACCAACTCAGCTCCACATTCTCCCTGCTCCCACTCAGCTCCTCACTCTCCCCTCTCCCACTCAGTTCCTCACTCTCCCCGCTCCCACTCAGCTCCTCACTCTCCCCACTCCCACTCAGCTCCTCACTCTCCCCTCACCGACACAGCTCCACATTCTCCCCTCTCCCACTCAGCTCCTCACTCTCCCCGCTCCCACTCAGCTCCACACTCTCCCCTCACCAACTCAGCTCCACATTCTCCCTGCTCCCACTCAGCTCCTCACTCTCCCCTCAACATCTCAGCTCCACATTCTCCCCTCTCCCACTCATCTCCTCACTCTCCACTCTCCCACTCAGCTCCTCACTCTCCCCGCTCCCACTCAGCTCCTCACTCTCCCCGCTCCCACTCAGCTCCTCACTCTCCCCGCTCCCACTCAGCTCCTCACTCTCCCACTCAGCTCCTCACTCTCCCCGCTCCCACTCAGCTCCTCACTCTCCCCGCTCCCACTCAGCTCCTCACTCTCCCCTCTCCCACTCAGCTCCTCACTCTCCCCTCTCCCACTCAGCTCCTCACTCTCCCCTCTCCCACTCAGCTCCTCACTCTCCCCGCTCCCACTCAGCTCCTCACTCTCCCCGCTCCCACTCAGCTCCTCACTCTCCCCGCTCCCACTCAGCTCCTCACTCTCCCCGCTCCCACTCAGCTCCTCACTCTCCCCGCTCCCACTCAGCTCCTCACTCTCCCCGCTCCCACTCAGCTCCTCACTCTCCCCGCTCCCACTCAGCTCCTCACTCTCCCCGCTCCCACTCAGCTCCTCACTCTCCCCTCTCCCACTCAGCTTCTCACTCACCCACTCAGCTCCTCACTCTCCCCGCTCCCACTCAGCTCCTCACTCTCCCCGCTCCCACTCAGCTCCTCACTCTCCTCGCTCCCACTCACATCCTCACTCTCCCCTCTCCCACTCAGCTCCTCACTCTCCTCGCTCCCACTCACATCCTCACTCTCCCCTCTCCCACTCAGCTCCTCACTCTCCCCTCTCCCACTCAGCTCCTCACTCTCCCCGCTCCCACTCAGCTCCTCACTCTCCCCGCTCCCACTCAGCTCCTCACTCTCCCCTCTCCCACTCAGCTCCTCACTCTCCCCTCTCCCACTCAGCTCCTCACTCTCCCCGCTCCCACTCAGCTCCTCACTCTCCCCGCTCCCACTCAGCTCCTCACTCACCCCGCTCCCACTCATCTCCTCACTCTCCCCTCTCCCACTCAGCTCCTCACTCTCCCCTCTCCCACTCAGCTCCTCACTCTCCCCTCTCCCACTCAGCTCCTCACTCTCCCCGCTCCCACTCAGCTCCTCACTCTCCCCGCTCCCACTCAGCTCCTCACTCTCCCCGCTCCCACTCAGCTCCTCACTCTCCCCCCTCCCACTCAGCTCTTCACTCGCCCCGCTCCCACTCAGCTCCTCACTCTCCCCTCTCCCACTCAGCTCCTCACTCTCCCCTCTCCCACTCAGCTCCTCACTCTCCCCTCTCCCACTCAGCTCCTCACTCTCCCCGCTCCCACTCAGTTCCTCACTCTCCCCGCTCCCACTCAGTTCCTCACTCTCCCCGCTCCCACTCAGCTCCTCTCTCTCCCCTCTCCCACTCAGCTCCTCTCTCTCCCCGCTCCCACTCAGCTCCTCTCTCTCCCCGCTCCCACTCAGCTCATCACTCTCCCCTCTCCCACTCAGCTCCTCACTCTCCCCGCTCCCACTCAGCTCCTCACTCTCCCCTCTCCCACTCAGCTCCTCACTCTCCCCTCTCCCACTCAGCTCCTCACTCTCCCCTCTCCCACTCAGATCCTCTCTCTCCCCACTCCCACTCAGCTCCTCACTCTCCCCGCTCCCACTCAGCTCCTCACTCTCCCCGCTCCCACTCAGCTCCTCACTCTCCCCGCTCCCACTCAGCTCCTCACTCTCCCCGCTCCCACTCAGCTCCTCACTCTCCCCGCTCCCACTCAGCTCCTCACTCTCCCCGCTCCCACTCAGTCCCTCTCTCTCCCCGCTCCCACTCAGTCCCTCTCTCTCCCCGCTCCCACTCAGCTCCTCACTCTCCCCGCTCCCACTCAGCTCCTCACTCTCCCCGCTCCCACTCAGCTCCTCACTCTCCCCTCTCCCACTCAGCTTCTCACTCACCCCGCTCCCACTCAGCTCCTCACTCTCCCCGATCCCACTCAGCTCCTCACTCACCCGGCTCCCACTCAGCTCCTCTCTCTACCCGCTCCCACTCAGCTCCTCACTCTCCCTGCTCCCACTCAGCTCCTCACTCTCCCCTCACCCACTCAGCTCCTCACTCTCCTCTCTCCCACTCAGCTCCTCATTCTCCCCGCTTCCTCTCATCTCCTCACTCTCCTTGCTCCCACTCAGCTCCTCACTCTCCCCGCTCCCACTCAGCTCCTCACTCTCCCCGCTCCCACTCAGCTCCTCACTCTCCCCATTCCCACTCAGCTCCTCACTCTCCCCTCACCAACTCAGCTCCACATTCTCCCTGCTCCCACTCAGCTCCTCACTCTCCCCTCTCCCACTCAGTTCCTCACTCTCCCCGCTCCCACTCAGCTCCTCACTCTCCCCACTCCCACTCAGCTCCTCACTCTCCCCTCACCGACACAGCTCCACATTCTCCCCTCTCCCACTCAGCTCCTCACTCTCCCCGCTCCCACTCAGCTCCACACTCTCCCCTCACCAAATCAGCTCCACATTCTCCCTGCTCCCACTCAGCTCCTCACTCTCCCCTCAACATCTCAGCTCCACATTCTCCCCTCTCCCACTCATCTCCTCACTCTCCACTCTCCCACTCAGCTCCTCACTCT
Organism: Chiloscyllium plagiosum; assembly: GCF_037043375.1. Classification (NCBI taxonomy): domain Eukaryota; kingdom Metazoa; phylum Chordata; class Chondrichthyes; order Orectolobiformes; family Hemiscylliidae; genus Chiloscyllium; species Chiloscyllium plagiosum. Next base: position 155,420,863 of record NW_028270140.1, read on the forward strand.
CCCCGCTCCCACTCAGCTCCTCACTCTCCCACTCAGCTCCTCACTCTCCCCTCTCCCACTCAGCTCCTCACCAACCCCGCTCCCACTCAGCTCCTCACTCTCCCCGCTCCCACTCAGCTCCTCACTCTCCCCGCTCCCACTCAGCTCCTCACTCTCCCCGCTCCCACTCAGCTCCTCACTCTCCCCGCTCCCACTCAGCTCCTCACTCTCCCCGCTCCCACTCAGCTCCTCCCTCTCCCACCCTCACTCAGCTCCTCACTCTCCCCGCTCCCACTCAGCTCCTCACTCTCCCCGCTCCCACTCAGCTCCTCACTCTCCCCGCTCCCACTCAGCTCCTCACTCTCCCCGCTCCCACTCAGCTCCTCACTCACCCCGCTCCCACTCAGCTCCTCACTCTCCCCGATCCCACTCAGCTCCTCACTCTCCCCGCTCCCACTCAGCTCCTCACTCTCCCCGCTCCCACTCAGCTCCTCACTCTCCCCGCTCCCACTCAGCTCCTCACTCTCCCCTCACCAACTCAGCTCCACACTCTCCCCGCTCCCACTCAGCTCCTCACTCTCCCACTCAGCTCCTCACTCTCCCCGCTCCCACTCAGCTCCTCACTCTCCCCGCTCCCACTCAGCTCCTCACTCTCCCACTCACCTCCTCACTCTCCCCACTCCCACTCAGCTCCTCACTCTCCCCTCACCAACTCAGCTCCTCACTCTCCCCTCACCAACTCAGCTCCTCACTCTCCCCTCAACAACTCAGCTCCTCACTCTCCCCTCTCCCACTCAGCTCCTCACTCTCCCCGCTCCCACTCAGATCCTCACTCGTCCCTCACTCACTCAGCTCCTCACTCTCCCCTCACCAACTCATTCTCCCCTCTCAAACACAGCTCCTCGCTCTCCCCTTTCCCATTCAGCTCCTTGCTCTCCCCGCTCCCACTCAGCCCCTCACTCTCCCCACTCCCACTCAGCCCCTCTCTCTCCCCGCTCCCACTAAGCTCCTCACTCACCCCTCACCAACTCAGCTCCACATTCTCCCCGCTCCCACTCAGCTCCTCACTCTCCCTGCTCCCGCTCAGCTCCTCACTCTCCCACTCAGCTCCTCACTCTCCCACTCAGCTCCTCACTCTCCCTGCTCCCGCTCAGCTCCTCACTCTCCCACTCAGCTCCTCACTCTCCCACTCAGCTCCTCACTCTCCCACTCAGCTCCTCACTCTCCCTTCTCCCACTCAGCTCCTCACTCTCCCCGCTCCCACTCAGCTCCTCACTCTCCCCTCTCACACTCAGCTCCTCACTCTCCCCGCTCCCACTCAGCTCCTCACTCTCCCTTCTCCTACTCAGCTCCTCACTCTCCCCGCTCCCACTCAGCTCCTCACTCTCCCTTCTCCTACTCAGCTCCTCACTCTCCCTTCTCCTACTCAGCTCCTCTCTCTCCCCGCTCCCGCTCAGCTCCTGACTCTCCCTGCTCCCACTCAGCTCCTCACTCTCCCACTCAGCTCCTCACTCTCCCCGCTCCCACTCAGCTCCTCACTCTCCCCGCTCCCACTCAGCTCCTCACTCTCCCCTCTCCCACTCAGCTCCTCATTCTCCCCGCTCCCACTCAGCTCCTCACTCTCCCCGCTCCCACTCAGCTCCTCACTCTCCCCGCTCCCACTCAGCTCCTCACTCTCCCCGCTCCCACTCAGCTCCTCACTCTCCCCGCTCCCACTCAGCCCCTCACTCTCCCCGCTCCCACTCAGCCCCTCACTCTCCCCGCTCCCACTCAGCTCCTCACTCTCCCCGCTCCCACTCAGCTCCCCTCTCACCCCGCTCCCACTCAGCTCCTCACTCACCCCGCTCCCACTCTGCTCCTCACTCACCCCGCTTCCACTCAGCTCCTCACTCTCCCCGCTCCCACTCAGCTCCTCACTCTCCCCGCTCCCACTCAGCTCCTCACTCTCCCCGCTACCACTCAGCTCCTCACTCTCCCCACTCCCACTCAGCTCCTCACTCTCCCATCACCAACACAGCTCCTCACTCTCCCCGATCCCACTCAGCTCCTCACTCTCCCCACTCCCACTCAGCTCCTCGCTCTCCCCGCTCCCACTCAGCTCCTCACTCTCCCCTCACCAACTCAGCTCCACACTCTCCTTGCTCCCACTCAGCTCCTCAATCTCCCCGATCCCACTCAGCTCCTCACTCTCCCCGCTCCCACTCAGCTCCTCACTCTCCCCGCTCCCACTCAGCTCCTCACTCTCCCACTCAGCTCCTCACTCTCCTCATTCCCACTCAACTCCTCATTCTCCAATCTCGCAATCAGCTCCCCACTCCTCACTCTCCCCGCTCCCACTCAGCTCCTCACTCTCCCCGCTCCCACTCAGTTCCTCACTCTCCCACTCAGCTCCTCACTCTCCCCGCTCCCACTCAGCTCCTCACTCTACCCTCTCCCACTCAGCTCCTCACTCTACCCTCTCCCACTCAGCTCCTCACTCTCCTCACTCTCACTCACCTCCTCACTCTCCCCCTCGGATACTCACTCTCCCTTCTCCAAATCAGTTCCTCACTCGCCCCTCACTCACTCCGCTCCTCACTCTCCTCACTCCCACACAGCTACACACTCTCCCCTCTCCAACTCAGTTCCTCACTCACCCCTCTCCCACTCAGCCCTTCACTCTCCCCACTCTCACTCCGCTCCTCACTCTCCCCTCTCCCACTCAGCTGCTCACTCTCCTCACTTCCAGTCAGCTCCTCACTCTACCTTCTCCCACTCGGCTCGTCAATCTCCCCTCACTCACTCATCTCCTCTCTCTCCAGCTCAGCTCCTCACTATCCACGCTCCCACTCAGCTCCTCACTCTCTCCACTCCTACTCGGCTCCTCACCCTCCCACTCAGCTCCTCACTCTCCTCATTCCCACTCAATTCCTCATTCTCCAATCTCGCAATCAGCTCCTCACTCTCCCCTCTCCCACTCAGGTTCTCACTCATCCCGCACTCATCTTCTCACTCGCCCCTCACTCACGCAGACCCTCACTCTCCAACTCAGCTCCTCACTCTCCCCACTCTCACTCAGTTCCTCACTCTCCCTGCTCCCACTCAGCTCCTCACTCACCCCTCACTCACTCATCTCCTCTCTCTCCAACTCAGCTCCTCATTCTCCCCACTCCCTCTCACTGCCCTGTTCGCTCATAGAAGTGGAGACGTTCGAGGTGAGTCGTTTTCAGAGGGAAAACCTACCTTCCCAGCGGCACTCTGGTCCTCTGTCTGTTTCTCTCTCTCTCGCTTCTCCCGAAACTGCAGACAACTTTCCTCCTCCACGTCCCCCTGTGTCTCGGCTCCCCCGTTACCAGGGGTACCATCCTGCCTCCCCCCGGTCTGTGTCACCCTGATAGGCTGTGATTCCTCTCTTCCCCTTGTGATGTTTACCGACCACAGGCCTATGGATGATGACTGGACCCCTCCTCTGGATCTCCTGAGGAGATGACTGTAATTCTGGCCATGGACAGGCGTAACCCCCTGGGCACCCACTGACAGCTGTTGATAACATCTACTGTCCCTTTCGAACACTACTTTCCAACCTCCTCCCTCCCCTTCTCACTGGCTCCCTATGCCATGGTCAGTCTGTTCAGTGCCCACTCTCACCCGCACCACTTGCTAGATTTCTGTTGGATAATTGAAGGGATCAAAGCTCCTCAGTTGTAACCCCCGGCTCCCCATTCCTCCTTCACCCACAGTCTCACCGCCCTGCCCCGATCACAAATTCGATCTGAATGACCTCGTCTGAGGGGTCCCAGTAACTTGCCCCCTCACTAACGTGGGCTTCAGACTGCAGCTCCTTCAGCTGCCAACACCTCAGCCTCTGTATTATTCCAGTGATGGAGGCCGGGCCCAGTCCGAAACCTCAAACAAGTGAGAAAGATCAGGTTCACAGTCCAGACTAATCTAGCTCTCTCCCTCTCTCTTTCTCTCTCTTTCTCTGCCTTTGTCTCTGCAACTCACCCCACCCATCTTTCTCTGTATCTTTCTGTCTTTCCCCCTCTATCTCTCTGTAAATCTCTCTCTGTTTGTCTGTCTGGCTCTCTCCCTCCTTCTCTCTCTCTCTCTCTCTCTCTCTCTCTCTGTCTCTAATTCACTCTATGATCACGTGCAGCAAGATTTACTTATACAGAATTCTGACAAGAACAACTCGAGCTGACTTCAAATCACTCAGGGTAGCACAGTGGCTCAGTGGTTCACACTGCTACCTCACAGCACCAGGGATTTGTGTTCGATTCCTGCCTCGGGCGACTGACCGTGTGGAGTTTGCACATTCTCCCCGTGTCTGCGTGGGTTTCCTCCGGGTGATCACGTTTCCTCCCACAGTCCAAAGATGTGCAGATGAGGTGAATTGGCCATGCTAAATTGCCCGTAGTATTCAGGCTGTGTAGGTTAGGTGCATTAGTCAGGGGTAAATATAGGGTAGGGGAATGTGTGCAGGTTGGGTGTGCAGCTGCAGCTCTTGTTTGACCACATGACAGCTCTGGAGCTGCGGATGGACTCACTGTGGAGCATCCACGATACTGAGGGGATTGTGGACAGCGTGCTTAGTGAATTGCTCACACCACACATTAGGATTGCTGAGGGAGAAAGGGTGACCAAAGGGCAGAGAATGAGAGCAGGAAGGCAGGGCAGGTGTCCCCTGCGGTCATCTCCCTCCCAAACCGTTTTGGATAATGTTGGGGGAGATGGCTCACCAGGGGAAGGCATTAGAAGCCAGGTTCATGGTACCATGGCTGGCTCTGCTGTAGAGAAGGGCAGGAAGGGCTATAATCATAGGGGATTCTATTGTAAGGGGAGTAAAGGGTGGCACAGTGGTTAGCACTGCTGCCGCACAGCACCAGAGACCTGGGTTCAATTCCCGCCTCAGGCGATTCTCTGTGTGGAGTTTGCACGTTCTCCCCCTGTCTGCGTGGGTTTCCTCCGGGTGCTCCGGTTTCCTCCCACAGTCCAAAGATGTGCAGGTCAGGTGAATTGGCCATGGGGAACTGCCCATAGTGTTAGGTGCATTAGTCAGGGGTAAATGTAGGGGAATGGATCTGGACCCTTCAGAGGGTCAGTGTGGACTTGTTGGGCCGAAGGGCCTGTTTCCACACTGTATGTAATCTAATCTAATCTAATCTAATCTAATCTAAATTGGCAGTTCTGTGGTCAAAACCGAGACTCATGGATGGTATGTTGCCTCCCAGGTTTATGGGTCAGGGATGTCTCAGCTCAGCTGCAGAATGTTCTGAAGGGGTTGGGTGAACAGCCAGCTGTTGTGGTGCATGTAGGCACCAATGATAAGGAAATAAACAGGATGAGGTTCCTTATGCAGAATTTAGGGAGCTAGGAGCCAAGTTAAAAAGTAGGACCTCAGAGGTAATAATCTCAGGATTGCTACCAGTGTGAATAGCAGAAAGTGAGGATTGCAGATGCTGGAGTGCCAGAGTTGTAAAATGTGGTGCTGGAAAAACAGGAAGAAGGGCTTATGCCCGAAACGTCGATTCTCCTGCTCCTCGGATGCTGCCTGGCCTGCTGTGTTTTTTCAGCACCACATTTTTCAACATTGCTACCAGTTGTTGTGGTTCTGTTTGCCGAGCTGGGAGTTTTTGTTGCAGACGTTTCGTCCCCTGTCTCGGTGACATCCTCAGTGCTTGGGAGCCTCCTGTGAAGGGCTTCTGTGATGTTTCCTCCGGCATTTATAGTGGTTTGAATCTGCCGCTTCCGTTTGTCAGTTCCAGCTGTCCGCTGCAGTGGTCGGTATATTGGGTCCAGATCGATGTGTTTGTTGATGGAGTTTGTGGATGAGTGCCATGCTTCTAGGAATTCCCTGGCTGTTCTTTGTTTGGCTTGCCCTATAATGGTAGTGTTGTCCCAGTCAAATATCAACTAGCCACGAAATGCCACGACCAGTTATCCTTAGTAGCCACACACGTAGACGACAAGCAACATGAATTTGACTGGGACAACACTACAATCATAGGGCAAGCCAGACAGAGAACAGCCAGGGAATTCCTAGAGGCATGGCATTCATCCACAAACTCCATCAACAAACACATCAACCTGGACCCAATATACCAACCACTACAGCGGACAGCTGAAACTGACAACCGGAAGCGGCAGGGACAGACCACTATAAACACCGGAGGAAACATCAAAGAAGCGCTTCACAGGAGGCTCCCAAGCACTGAGGATGTCACCTAGACAGGGGACGAAACATCTGCAACTCAAATTCCCAGCTCGGCGAATAGAACCACAACAACGAGCACCCGAGCTACAAATCTTCTCACAAACTTAGAATTGCTACCAGTGCCACATGCTAGTCAGAGTAGATATGATAGAATAATCAAGATGAATGTGTGGCTTGAGAGATGGTGCAGGAGGGAGGGGTTCAGATTTTTTTGGACATTGGGACCTGTTCTGGAGGTGGGATTATTACAAACTGGATGGTCCACATTTGAGCCGGACTGGAACCAGTGTCCGGGGGGGGGGGGGGGGGGGGGGGGCTTCTGCTAACGCTGTTGGGGAGGGTTTACATTCATGTGGCAGGGGATGGGAACCAAATGGGGAGATTAGTGGACAGGAAGGAGGGAGTAACTAAAGCCTGTAAGGAACTAGATAATGAAGTCAGCGTGACTAAGGGGTAAAGTAGGCAGGGAGCAGATGATGAACGCAGAGGGACTGGTGGTCTGAGGTGCATTTGTTTTAATGCGAGAAGTGTAGTTGGAAAGGCAGATGAATTTAGGGCTTGCATTAGTACCTGGGAGTATGATGTTATTGCTATTGCTGAACCTTGGTTGAGGGAAGGCATGATTGGCAACTAAATATCCCAGGGATGTAAATGCTTTGGGTGAGATAGAGAGGGTGGTAAAAGGGAGGGAGGAGTTGCATTACTGGTCAGAGAGGATATCACAGCTGTGCTGAAGGTGGGCACTATGGAGGACTTGAGCAGTGAGGCAATATAGGCAGAACAACATAACCTCCCTGCTTTTAAACCTTTAGCAATGAAGGACAAATTCCATTTGCCTTCCTAATGACCTGTTGTACCTGCAGACCAACCTTCTGTGATTCAGGCACAAGGACACCCAGGTCCCTCTGCACAGCAGCATGCTGCAGGTTTTTACCGTTCAAGTAATAGTCCTTGTTACTGTTACTCCTACCAAAATGGATGACTTCATATTTATTAACATTGCGCTCCACCTGTCAGACCTTTGCCCACTCACTTGAACTATCTATGTCCCTCTGCAAAGTTTCACAGTCCTCTGCACACTTTGCTCTCCCACTCATCTCAGTGTCGTCTGCAAACGTTGACAAACTACACATGGTCCCCAGCACCAAACCATCTAAGGAAATTGGGAGTAATTGCAATCCCAACACTGATCCCTGAGGCACACTGCTAGTCACTGATTACCAACTGGAAAAACATTCATTTATCCCCACTCTTTGCTTCCTGTTAGCCAACCAATCCTCTATCCATACTAATACTCTACCCCTAATGCCATCCTTATCTTATGCAGCAGTCTCTTGTGTGGCACCTTGCCGAAGGCGTTTTGGAAATCTAGGTACGCCACATCTACTGGGTCCCCGTTGTCCACCTTGCTTGCTCATAGAATTCCAAAAGATTAGTTAAGCATGACCTGCCCTTCATGAACCCACGCTGCATCTGCTCAAAGGAACAATTTCTATCCCGATGCCTTGCTATTTCTTCCTTGATAATAGACTCCAGCATCTTCCCCACTACAGACGTTTAGCTAACTGGTCTATAATACCCCATCTTCTGTCTACCCCCCTGTTTAAACAGTGGGGTCAGATTTGCTGGTTTTCAGTCTGCTGGGGCTGGGACTGCCCCAGTGTCCAGCGAATTTTGGAAAGTTACCACCAGTGCACTTGCACGGGTTCACAAAGGGGAAATCACACCTGACAGATTTACTAGAATTCTTTGAGAAGGTAACAAGCCGGGTAGATGAAGGGGGAGCAGTGGGTGTAGTAGATTTGGATTCTCAGAAGGTTTATAAACATTTAGAAGGTCACCCCTCAGACTCTGACAATCTGGGAAAAATAGCCCCAGCCTATTCAGCCAAACCCATTGACTCAAACCTTCCAACATCCCTGTAAATCTTTCCTGAACCCTTTCAAGTTTAACATCTTTCCGATCGGAGGAAGACCAGAATTGCACACAATATTCCAAAAGAGGCCTCACTAATGCCCCTGTATAGCTGCAACATGACCTCCCAACTCTTCTATTCAGTGCACAGACTAATGAAGGCAAGCATACCAAGTGTTTTCTTCACTACCCTGTCTACCCATGACCCCACCTTCAAGAAACTATTCTGAATGGTTTTGGGTCCCCTAATCTAAGGAAAGACGTACTGGCATTGGAAGCAGTCCAGAGAAGGGTTACTCAGGCTAGTCCCAGGTAAAAAGGGAGCAGAAGAAGTAAATGACCAAGCCATAACGCTATCAGGCTTTGAGTTTTGGCAAAAGAACTTTCCTTTAATTCAGGGCCATTGGCCAGCTAAAAGAGAGGATCTTCTTCCTGTTACAATTTCTACCCATTGCTGGAACTTTGTTTGAAATATGTCTGATGATAATTGTTCAGTATTCTGTGTCTCTGCTGGTCCCAGAGGAACCAGCCGCAGGAGCTGAGCTCTCAGTGGGGCAGCGAGAACAGAAACAACATCCATCGTTTCGGCAGAGTCGGGATGGAAATTTTCCACAGGCTGGAAAGGATGAAAGGAATACATTTGTATGTTTTTCCAAAACATTAAATCATGCAGGGGATTATATCTGAGAGTCATTAAACATGATTAAGTTGGAACCAGGGGGGGAATATGAGAACTAAAATAAAACAAACAAAGTGGTTGTGGGGGTTTGCTGGGAAGTGCTGTTGGATGACTGAGGATGTGGAAGACGCTATATAAATGCACAGTACTTCTTGTTGGTGAAATAAACCTTAAGGCATTCTACAGAGTTTCTGACCAATTCGGACTCAAAACTGAGAGAGTACCTGAGTGGATGCACATACACAGCACTGTGAATTATTATAGCAGCTAAAACATCCCGGGGACCGCTCTTAACCCAAAATGATGCTGAGACACGTGGAAGCAACAAATGCTTGAGATCACAGTGGGCCACAGTACAGATCCCAGCTTCTGCAGTAGTTTACTCTTCAACAGAGTCACGTGGAGATATTCGGACAGGTGACTGACAGTGTCAGTAAAGGGTTAGGTTTGAAAGAGTGTCTTAAAGAAGGAGGAAGCTGCACTAAGGATGAGAGGTTGGTGAGGGGAATCTTCCAGCACTAATACCCACGTAACTGAAGTCACAGCACGAAGCAAAGTGCTTCATTGTCAATAAGGAACAGGAGTAAGCCATTCGGCCCCTCAAGCCTGCTCCACCATTCAATAGGGTCATGGCTGATCTGACACTTTTATTCACTGGTGGGACATGGGTGTCACTGGCTGGGCCTAGCATTTACTGTCTGTCCCTAGTTGCCCCCCTTGTGAAGGTGGGGGGTGAGCTGCCTTCCTGACCTGCTGCAGTCCATGTGCTGTAGGGTGACCCACAATGCCCTGAGGGAGGGAATTCCAGGATTCTGACCCCGGGACACTGAAGGAACGGTGATATATTTCCAAATCAGGATGGGGAGGGGCTTGGAGGGGAACTTGCAGGGGGTGGTGTTCCCATGTACCTGCTGCCCTTGTCCTTCTAGATGGAAGTGGTGGTGGGTTTGGAGGGTGCTGTCTGAGGATCTTTGGTGAATTTCTGAATGTCCACCTTCCTGCCTTTTTCCTGTAGCCCTAGATTCCCTACGCCTCAGTCTTAAATATGCACAAGGATTCTGCCCCCACAGCTCTCTGTGGTAACCAGTTGCATGAAAGGTGCTATGCTAATGCAGTATATTCTTGGTTTGATGAATGTTTCTTGCTGTTAGGGGAGTGCAGTGGAGTAGCAGAGTTTGGGCGACTGAGCCTGAAGCCCGTCCACTTCCACCTGCTTTTCTTTTCCTTTTTCAATCTTTTTTTTCCTTTTAACTTCTGCTTTTTATTTTGTTTCTTTCTTTGAAGTCTTTTCTCCTGATCTTTTGGTTTCGGTTGCAGCGTTATTGGATAGAGGGGGCCCTGCATAGCATAGAGAACAAACATGGCGGCACAGGCCTGGGGGACGGGGAGAGACACCGGCCTGGGGGATGGGGGAGAGACACCGGCCTGGGGGACAGGGAGAGACACCGGCCTGGGGACGGGGAGAGACACCGGCCTGGGGGACAGGGAGAGACACCAGCCTGGGGGATGGGGGAGAGACACCGGCCTGGGGGACGGGGAGAGACACCGGCCTGGGGACGGGGAGAGACACCGGCCTGGGGGACAGGGAGAGACACCGGCCTGGGGACGGGGAGAGACACCGGCCTGGGGGACGGGGAGAGACACCGGCCTGGGGGACAGGGAGAGACACCGGCCTGGGGGATGGGGGAGAGACACCGGCCTGGGGGACAGGGAGAGACACCGGCCTGGGGGACAGGGGAGAGACACCGGCCTGGGGGATGGGGGAGAGACACCGGCCTGGGGGACAGGGAGAGACACCGGCCTGGGGGACAGGGAGAGACACCGGCCTGGGGGACAGGGAGAGACACCGGCCTGGGGACGGGGAGAGACACCGGCCTGGGGGACAGGGAGAGACACCGGCCTGGGGACGGGGAGAGACACCGGCCTGGGGGACGGGGAGAGACACCGGCCTGGGGGACAGGGAGAGACACCGGCCTGGGGGATGGGGGAGAGACACCGGCCTGGGGGATGGGGGAGAGACACCGGCCTGGGGGATGGGGGAGAGACACCGGCCTGGGGGACAGGGAGAGACACCGGCCTGGGGGATGGGGGAGAGACACCGGCCTGGGGGATGGGGGAGAGACACCGGCCTGGGGGACAGGGAGAGACACCGGCCTGGGGGACGGGGAGAGACACCGGCCTGGGGGATGGGGGAGAGACACCGGCCTGGGGGATGGGGGAGAGACACCGGCCTGGGGGATGGGGGAGAGACACCGGCCTGGGGGATGGGGGAGAGACACCGGCCTGGGGACAGGGAGAGACACCGGCCTGGGGGACGGGGAGAGACACCGGCCTGGGGGATGGGGGAGAGACACCGGCCTGGGGGATGGGGGAGAGACACCGGCCTGGGGGACAGGGAGAGACACCGGCCTGGGGGACGGGGAGAGACACCGGCCTGGGGGATGGGGGAGAGGCACCGGACTGGGGGATGGGGGAGAGACACCGGCCTGGGGGATGGGGGAGAGACACCGACCTGGGGGATGGGGGAGAGACACCGGCCTGGGGGACAGGGAGAGACACCGGCCTGGGGGACAGGGAGAGACACCGGCCTGGGGGACGGGGAGAGAAACCGGCCTGGGGGATGGGGGAGAGACACCGGCCTGGGGGATGGGGGAGAGACACCGACCTGGGGGATGGGGAGAGACACCGGCCTGGGGGATGGGGAGAGACACCGGCCTGGGGGATGGGGAGAGACACCGGCCTGGGGGATGGGGGAGAGACACCGGCCTGGGGACAGGGAGAGACACCGGCCTGGGGGACGGGGGAGAGACACCGGCCTGGGGACAGGGAGAGACACCGGCCTGGGGACAGGGAGAGACACCGGCCTGGGGGATGGGGGAGAGACACCGGCCTGGGGGACAGGGAGAGACACCGGCCTGGGGGATGGGGGAGAGACACCAGCCTGGGGGATGGGGAGAGACACCGGCCTGGGGGATGGGGGAGAGACACCGTCCTGGGGGATGGGGAGAGACACCGGCCTGGGGATGGGAGAGAGACACCGGCCTGGGGACAGGGAGAGACACCGGCCTGGGGTATGGGGGAGAGACACCGGCCTGGGGGATGGGGAGAGACACCGGCCTGGGGACAGGGAGAGACACCGGCCTGGGGGATGGGGGAGAGACACCGGCCTGGGGGATGGGGGAGAGACACCGGCCTGGGGGATGGGGGAGAGACACCGGCCTGGGGGATGGGGGAGAGACACCGGCCTGGGGGATGGGGGAGAGACACCGGCCTGGGGGATGGGGGAGAGACACCGGCCTGGGGGATGGGGGAGAGACACCGGCCTGGGGGACAGGGAGAGACACCGGCCTGGGGAATGGGGGAGACACCGGCCTGGGGGACAGGGAGAGACACCGGCCTGGGGGATGGGGAGAGACACCGGCCTGGGGGACAGGGAGAGACACCGGCCTGGGGGACAGGGAGAGACACCGGCCTGGGGGATGGGGGAGACACCGGCCTGGGGGACAGGGAGAGACACCGGCCTGGGGGATGGGGGAGAGACACCGGCCTGGGGACAGGGAGAGACACCGGCCTGGGGGACGGGGAGAGACACCGGCCTGGGGGACGGGGAGAGACACCGGCCTGGGGAATGGGGAGAGACACCGGCCTGGGGAATGGGGAGAGACACCGGCCTGGGGAATGGGGAGAGACACCGGCCTGGGGACAGGGAGAGACGCCGGCCTGGGGACAGGGAGAGACGCCGGCCTGGGGTCAGGGAGAGACGCCGGCCTGGGGACAGGGAGAGACACCGGCCTGGGGGACGGGGAGAGACACCGGCCTGGGGACAGGGAGAGACACCGGCCTGGGGACAGGGAGAGACACCGGCCTGGGGACAGGGAGAGACGCCGGCCTGGGGAATGGGGAGAGACGCCGGCCTGGGGGACAGGGAGAGACACCGGCCTGGGGGATGGGGGAGAGACACCGGCCTGGGGGATGGGGGAGAGACACCGGCCTGGGGGACAGGGAGAGACACCGGCCTGGGGGATGGGGGAGAGACACCGGCCTGGGGGATGGGGGAGAGACACCGGCCTGGGGAATGGGGAGAGACACCGGCCTGGGGGACAGGGAGAGACACCGGCCTGGGGGATGGGGGAGAGACACCGGCCTGGGGGATGGGGGAGAGACACCGGCCTGGGGGACAGGGACAGACACCGGCCTGGGGGACAGGGACAGACGCCGGCCTGGGGTCAGGGAGAGACGCCGGCCTGGGGACAGGGAGAGACGCCGGCCTGGGGACAGGGAGAGACGCCGGCCTGGGGTCAGGGAGAGACGCCGGCCTGGGGACAGGGAGAGACACCGGCCTGGGGGATGGGGAGAGACACCGGCCTGGGGACAGGGAGAGACACCGGCCTGGGGACAGGGAGAGACACCGGCCTGGGGACAGGGAGAGACGCCGGCCTGGGGTCAGGGAGAGACGCCGGCCTGGGGACAGGGAGAGACACCGGCCTGGGGGACGGGGAGAGACACCGGCCTGGGGGATGGGGAGAGACACCGGCCTGGGGACAGGGAGAGACACCGGCCTGGGGACAGGGAGAGACACCGGCCTGGGGACAGGGAGAGACACCGGCCTGGGGGACGGGGAGAGACACCGGCCTGGGGGACGGGGAGAGACACCGGCCTGGGGAATGGGGAGAGACACCGGCCTGGGGGACAGGGAGAGACACCGGCCTGGGGGACAGGGAGAGACACCGGCCTGGGGGATGGGGGAGAGACACCGGCCGGGGGACGGGGAGAGACACCGGCCTGGGGAATGGGGAGAGACACCGGCCTGGGGAATGGGGAGAGACACCGGCCTGGGGGACAGGGAGAGACACCGGCCTGGGGGATGGGGGAGAGACACCGGCCTGGGGGATGGGGGAGAGACACCGGCCTGGGGGACAGGGAGAGACACCGGCCTGGGGGATGGGGGAGAGACACCGGCCTGGGGGATGGGGGAGAGACACCGGCCTGGGGAATGGGGAGAGACACCGGCCTGGGGGACAGGGAGAGACACCGGCCTGGGGGATGGGGGAGAGACACCGGCCTGGGGGATGGGGGAGAGACACCGGCCTGGGGGACAGGGACAGACACCGGCCTGGGGGACAGGGACAGACACCGGCCTGGGGGACAGGGAGAGACACCGGCCTGGGGGATGGGGGAGAGACACCGGCCTGGGGGATGGGGGAGAGACACCGGCCTGGGGGACGGGGAGAGACACCGGCCTGGGGAATGGGGAGAGACACCGGCCTGGGGAACAGGGAGAGACACCGGCCTGGGGGATGGGGGAGAGACACCGGCCTGGGGGATGGGGGAGAGACACCGGCCTGGGGGACAGGGACAGACACCGGCCTGGGGGACAGGGACAGACACCGGCCTGGGGGACAGGGACAGACACCGGCCTGGGGGATGGGGGAGAGACACCGGCCTGGGGGATGGGGGAGAGACACCGGCCTGGGGGATGGGGGAGAGACACCGGCCTGGGGGATGGGGGAGAGACACCGGCCTGGGGGACAGGGAGAGACACCGGCCTGGGGACAGGGAGAGACACCGGCCTGGGGGACAGGGAGAGACACCGGCCTGGGGGTTGGGGGAGAGACACCGGCCTGGGGGATGGGGGAGAGACACCGGCCTGGGGGATGGGGGAGAGACACCGGCATGGGGGACGGGGAGAGACACCGGCCTGGGGGACGGGGAGAGACACCGGCCTGGGGGACAGGGAGAGACACCGGCCTGGGGGACGGGGAGAGACACCGGCCTGGGGGATGGGGGAGTGACACCGGCCTGGGGGACAGGGAGAGACACCGGCCTGGGGGATGGGGGAGAGACACCGGCCTGGGGGATGGGGGAGTGACACCGGCCTGGGGGACAGGGAGAGACACCGGCCTGGGGGATGGGGGAGAGACACCGGCCTGGGGGACAGGGAGAGACACCGGCCTGGGGGATGGGGGAGAGACACCGGCCTGGGGGACAGGGAGAGACACCGGCCTGGGGGACAGGGAGAGACACCGGCCTGGGGGATGGGGAGAGACACCGGCCTGGGGGATGGGGGAGTGACACCGGCCTGGGGGATGGGGGAGAGACACCGGCCTGGGGGACAGGGAGAGACACCGGCCTGGGGGACAGGGAGAGACACCGGCCTGGGGATGGGGGAGAGACACCGGCCTGGGGATGGGGGAGAGACACCGGCCTGGGGATGGGGGAGAGACACCGGCCTGGGGGACAGGGAGAGACACCGGCCTGGGGGACAGGGAGAGACACCGGCCTGGGGGACAGGGAGAGACACCGGCCTGGGGGACGGGGAGAGACACCGGCCTGGGGGACGGGGAGAGACACCGGCCTGGGGGATGGGGGAGTGACACCGGCCTGGGGTCGGGGAGAGACACCGGCCTGGGGGACGGGGAGAGACACCGGCCTGGGGACAGGGAGAGACACCGGCCGGGGGGACAGGGAGAGACACCGGCCTGGGGGACAGGGAGAGACACCGGCCTGGGGGACAGGGAGAGACACCGGCCTGGGGGACAGGGAGAGACACCGGCCTGGGGGACAGGGAGAGACACCGGCCTGGGGGACAGGGAGAGACACCGGCCTGGGGGACAGGGAGAGACACCGGCCTGGGGGACAGGGAGAGACACCGGCCGGGGGGACAGGGAGAGACACCGGCCTGGGGGACAGGGAGAGACACCGGCCTGGGGGACAGGGAGAGACACCGGCCTGGGGGACAGGGAGAGACACCGGCCTGGGGGACAGGGAGAGACACCGGCCTGGGGGACAGGGAGAGACACCGGCCTGGGGGACGGGGAGAGACACCGGCCTGGGGGACGGGGAGAGACACCGGCCTGGGGGATGGGGGAGAGACACCGGCCTGGGGGATGGGGAGAGACACCGGCCTGCAGGGGGTGTGACAAGGCCCAGTAAATGTTGAAGGGAGCCCTTTGGCAGTGGTGGTGAGGCCAGGAGAAGGGCACGGTTCCATCCTGGTCTCCCAGTGAGTGAGGAGCAGGTCCCAGGCCTCAGTCCCCAGCCGACACTTGTAGGATTAGCTGAGGCTTTGGGCCTTTGAGTGGGTTTAGCTGTAGGGACTTACAGTCATAGAGTCAAAGAGATGTACAGCACAGAAACAGACCCTTCGGTCCAACCCGTCCATGCTTGTCCCAACCCAATCTCGTCCCACCTGCCAGCACCAGGCCCATATCCCTCCAAACCCTTCCTATTCATATACCCATCCATTTTCTTTCTTTTTCATATACAGAGTAAACATTACAAATGCATTTTTAAGAAAACAAAGACATTAAACTCCAAATAGTTCTGGCCATGAAATATTTTATCTCAAAAGGTTGATTGAGCATGGAGGTCAAAAAGATGGGGTCATAGAGTCAGTCATACAACAGACCCAACTCATCCGCACCAACCAGATATCCCAATGTGACCGAGCCCCAGTTTGCCAGCATTTGGCCCAAATGCTTCTCAGCCCTTCCTATTCATGTACCCATCCCAATGCCTTTTAAAAGTTAAAAGTTGTAAGTGTACCCTTCTCCATCATCATTCCATGTATGCAGCACCCTCTTCCTGAAAAAGTTACCCCTCAGACTTGAGGCATCTGGATGGAGGAGGAGCCTGGCTCCAGGCCTGTGTTAGGAGTGGACGCTGTTCCAAAGACCACCAGTGCATTCAAAACAAACGGGTACCCAATGAACGCAGTCCGCTGATTTCTCAGCGGCAAATCCAAACAAGCAGACAAAACACGTCCAGAAACCCTAGCCAGTCATCTTGGAAATGACTGCCAGACTACTCAGACCCCTTGGCATCATGGTAGCCCACAAACCCACCAACACACTAAAGCAGCAGCTAATGAACTTGAAAGACCCGAGACAGACAACAAGCAAAACTAATGTCATTTACAAAGTACCGTGCAAGGACTGTAACAAACACTACATTGGACAAACAGGTAGAAAACTAGCCACTAGGATACATGAACATCAACTAGCCACAAAACAACATGACCCTCTCTCACTGGTGTCCTCACATACGGATAAGGAAGGACACCACTTCAACTGGGACAACACATCCATTCCAGGACAAGCCAAACAGAGACACGCACGAGAATTCCTAGAAGCCTGGCGTTCCAACCGGAACTCTATCAACGAACACATTGACTTGGATCCCATTTACTACCCCCTGTGAAAAAGAACAGGAAATTACATCACCACAGGAAATGACATCACCAACCCAAGGAAACCTAAACACACAAATAAAAAGCGGGCCATACCCCCAATGCTTCACCAGAGGCTCACTGATGATGTTACCTAGTATGGTGACGAAACGTCTGAAAGCAAACCTTCCAGCTCTGTGAGCAAACTTACGTCCATTTTTCTGTCTCTATATCCTGTGGTTGGTTTATTTTCTGTGTTGTAACATGGTGCCAAAGAGCAGCGACATTATATAACACTTTTCACTGGATTTGTTATGAACACACATGACAATGAATAAATCGAACCAAATCACATGACTGGGTACAGGGGGAAGGAATATGAGCCCACAGCGCAGTGCTGTGAGGAATCACTGTTCCAGCAGTGCATTGCTTTATCCTCAGCAGGGAAGGGGAAGACCTCGCCTCCCCATACATCTGCAGGAGCCCATCTCTTGCCAGTTTCAACATTTGGCCAGAGTGGGGCACTCTAACCTCAGATACCGAGAGAATGAGATGGCTATGTCCAGGCTCCTGATACACTGCCTTCAAGTTAAACCTTTGTTCAGTTACACCTGGCCTAGATAAACACACTGAATTACTTTACAACTGAGAAAGGGGAATTAATTCTGATCGGCTCTTTGTTTTTATAGTTCAGCAGTTCCCACTGTGGCTAAAAGCAACCAAACGCTCACTTATATATTTGCATCTCAAACAGTAACCAGTGAAAAGAGAAACCCCAGGAAGTGACAATAGGTCAAACCCCAGAGGTGGGGGGAATTGTTCATATCCTGGGAATTCCATCTATCCAAGATTCATCCCCGTGACCAAACTGCACTCTGGAAACTTATAGGAATTTCAGCGTCATAGGCTTATAGAGATGTACGGCACAGAAACAGACCATTCGGTCCAACCTGTCCATACCGACCAGATATCCGGAATGAATTTAGTCCCATTTTCCAACACCCGGCCCATATCCCTCCAATCCCTTCCTATTCATATACCCATCCGGATGCCTTTTAAATGTTGTAATTGTACCAGCCTCCACCACTTCCTCTGGCAGCTCGTTCCACATACGCACCACTCTCTGTGTGAAAAAGTTGCCCCTTAGATCTCATCTTTCCCTCTCACCCTAAACCTATGCCCTCTAGTTCTGAACTCCCCCACCTCAGGGAAGAGACTTTGTCTATTTATCCTATCCTTGCCCCTCATGATTTTATAAACCTCTATAAGGTCACCCCTCAGCCTCCGACACTCCAGGGAAAACAGCCCCACCCTGTTCAGCCTCTCCCTAAAACTCAAACCCTCCAACCCTGGCAACGTCCTTATAAATGTTTTCTGAACCCTTTCAAGCTTTACAACATCTTTCCGATGGGAGGAAACTAAGAGAATGGTTTTTGTTTCCAAGTTGAGTGTGGATTCGGTGTAATTGATGGCACTGACTGGGGGCCGGAGAGGACATTGCTAAATTGTTCCAGCCCCATCTTTCAAAAAGAAATTATGAAATTAGAAAATGCTGGTGGAAATTGTCTTCTGCAGATGAGAATTGATATCAGCTCCATTGTTAATGAGATTGGTTAAGTTTTACCTGGGATTGAAGGATGTAGGGGAATGTTGGGTAATGGGAGGGTGTAGGGGAATGTTGGGTAATGAGAGGGTATAAGGGAAGGTTGGGTAATGGGAGGGTGTAGGGGAATGTTGGGTAATGGGAGAGTGTAGGGGAGTGTTGGGTAATGGGAGGGTGTAAGGGCGTGTAGGGTAATGGGAGGGTGTAAGGGCGTGTAGGGTAATGGGAGGGTGTAGGGGAGTGTTGGGTAATGGGAGAGTGTAAGGGAATGTTGGGTAATGGGAGAGTGTAGGGGAATGTTGGGTAATGGGAGAGTGTAGGGGAGTGTTGGGTAATGGGAGGGTGTAGGGGCGTGTTGGGTAATGGGAGGGTGTAGGGGAGTGTTGGGTAATGGGAGAGTGTAAGGGAATGTTGGGTAATGGGAGAGTGTAGGGGAATGTTGGGTAATGGGAGAGTGTAGGGGAGTGTTGGGTAATGGGAGGGTGTAGGGGCGTGTTGGGTAATGGGAGGGTGTAGGGGAGTGTTGGGTAATGGGAGGGTGTAGGGGAGTGTTGGGTAATGGGAGGGTGTAGGGGCGTGTTGGGTAATGGGAGAGTGTAGGGGCGTGTTGGGTAATGGGAGGGTGTAGGGGCGTGTTGGGTAATGGGAGGGTGTAGGGGCGTGTTGGGTAATGGGAGGGTGTAGGGGCGTGTTGGGTAATGGGAGGGTGTAGGGGCGTGTTGGGTAATGGGAGGGTGTAGGGGCGTGTTGGGTAATGGGAGGGTGTAGGGGCGTGTTGGGTAATGGGAGGGTGTAGGGGAGTGTTGGGTAATGGGAGGGTGTAGGGGAGTGTTGGGTAATGGGACAGTGTAGGGGAGTGTTGGGTAATGGGAGGGTGTAGGGGCGTGTTGGGTAATGGGAGGGTGTAGGGGCGTGTTGGGTAATGGGAGGGTGTAGGGGAGTGTTGGGTAATGGGACAGTGTAGGGGAGTGTTGGGTAATGGGAGGGTGTAGGGGCGTGTTGGGTAATGGGAGGGTGTAGGGGCGTGTTGGGTAATGGGAGGGTGTAGGGGCGTGTTGGGTAATGGGGGGGTGTAAGGGAGTGTTGGGTAATGGGAGGGTGTAGGGGCGTGTTGGGTAATGGGAGGGTGTAGGGGAGTGTTGGGTAATGGGAGAGTGTAGGGGAGTGTTGGGTAATGGGAGGGTGTAGGGGCGTGTTGGGTAATGGGAGGGTGTAGGGGCGTGTTGGGTAATGGGAGGGTGTAGGGGAGTGTTGGGTAATGGGAGAGTGTAGGGGAGTGTTGGGTAATGGGAGGGTGTAGGGGCGTGTTGGGTAATGGGAGGGTGTAGGGGCGTGTTGGGTAATGGGAGGGTGTAGGGGAGTGTTGGGTAATGGGAGAGTGTAAGGGAATGTTGGGTAATGGGAGAGTGTAGGGGAGTGTTGGGTAATGGGAGGGTGTAGGGGAGTGTTGGGTAATGGGAGGGTGTAAGGGCGTGTTGGGTAATGGGAGGGTGTAGGGGAGTGTTGGGTAATGGGAGGGTGTAGGGGAGTGTTGGGTAATGGGAGGGTGTAGGGGAGTGTTGGGTAATGGGAGGGTGTAGGGGAGTGTTGGGTAATGGGAGGGTGTAGGGGCGTGTTGGGTAATGGGAGGGTGTAGGGGAGTGTTGGGTAATGGGAGAGTGTAGGGGAGTGTTGGGTAATGGGAGAGTGTAGGGGAGTGTTGGGTAATGGGAGGGTGTAAGGGAATGTTGGGTAATGGGAGAGTGTAGGGGAGTGTTGGGTAACGGGAGAGTGTAGGGGCGTGTTGGGTAATGGGAGGGTGTAGGGGCGTGTTGGGTAATGGGAGGGTGTAGGGGCGTGTTGGGTAATGGGGGGGTGTAGGGGCGTGTTGGGTAATGGGGGGGTGTAAGGGAGTGTTGGGTAATGGGAGGGTGTAGGGGAGTGTTGGGTAATGGGAGGGTGTAGAGGCGTGTTGGGTAATAGGAGGGTGTAAGGGAATGTTGGGTAATGGGAGAGTGTAGGGGAGTGTTGGGTAATGGGAGGGTGTAAGGGAATGTTGGGTAATGGGAGAGTGTAGGGGAGTGTTGGGTAATGGGACAGTGTAGGGGAGTGTTGGGTAATGGGAGAGTGCAGGGGCGTGTTGGGTAATAGGAGGGTGTAAGGGAATGTTGGGTAATGGGAGAGTGTAGGGGAATGTTGGGTAATGGGACGGTGTAGGGGAGTGTTGGGTAATGGGAGGGTGTAGGGGCGTGTTGGGTAATGGGAGGGTGTAGGGGCGTGTTGGGTAATGGGAGGGTGTAGGGGAGTGTTGGGTAATGGGAGGGTGTAGGGGCGTGTTGGGTAATGGGAGGGTGTAGGGGCGTGTTGGGTAATGGGAGGGTGTAAGGGAATGTTGGGTATTGGGAGAGTGTAGGGGAGTGTTGGGTAATGGGAGAGTGTAGGGGAGTGTTGGGTAATGGGACAGTGTAGGGGAGTGTTGGGTAATGGGAGGGTGTAGGGGAGTGTTGGGTAATGGGAGGGTGTAGGGGAGTGTTGGGTAATGGGAGGGTGTAGGGGAGTGTTGGGTAATGGGAGGGTGTAGGGGAGTGTTGGGTAATGGGAGGGTGTAGGGGAGTGTTGGGTAATGGGAGGGTGTAGGGGAATGTTGGGTAATGGGAGGGTGTAGGGGCGTGTTGGGTAATGGGAGGGTGTAAGGGAATGTTGGGTAATGGGAGAGTGTAGGGGAGTGTTGGGTAATGGGACAGTGTAGGGGAGTGTTGGGTAATGGGACAGTGTAGGGGAGTGTTGGGTAATGGGAGAGTGCAGGGGCGTGTTGGGTAATAGGAGGGTGTAGGGGAGTATTGGGTAATGGGAGGGTGTAGGGGAATGTTGGGGTGTAAGGGAATGTTGGATAATGGGAGGGTGTAGGGGAATGTTGGGTAATGGGAGGGTGTAGAGGAATGTTGGGTAATGGGAGGGTGTAGGGGAATGTTGGGTAACGGGAGGGTGTAGGGGAGTGTTGGGTAATGGGAGGGTGTAGGGGAGTGTTGGGTAATGGGAGGGTGTAGGGGAGTGTTGGGTAATGGGAGGGTGTAGGGGAATGTTGGGTAATGGGAGGGTGTAGGGGAATGTTGGGAAATGGGTGGGTGTAGGGGAATGCTGGGTAATGGGAGGGTGTAGGGGAATGTTAGGTAATGGGAGAGTGGAGGGGAGTGTTGGGTAATGGGACAGTGTAGGGGGGTGTTGGGTAATGGGAGGGTGTAGGGGAATGTTGGGTAATGGGAGAGTGTAGTGGAGTGTTGGGTAATGGGAGGGTGTAGGGGAATGTTGGGTAATGGGAGAGTGTAAGGGAATGTTGGGTAATGGGAGAGTGTAAGGGAATGTTGGGTAATGGGAGGGTGTAGGGGAATGTTGGGTAATGGGAGGGTGTAAGGGAATGTTGGGTAATGGGAGGGTGTAGGGGAATGTTGGGTAATGGGAGGGTGTAGGGGAATGTTGGGTAACGGGAGGGTGTAGGGGAATGTTGGGTAATGGGAGGGTGTAGGGGAGTGTTGGATAATGGGAGGGTGTAAGGGAATGTTGGGTAATGGGAGGGTGTAAGGGAATGTTGGGTAACGGGAGGGTGTAAGGGAATGTTGGGTAATGGGAGGGTGTAAGGGAATGTTGGGTAATGGGAGGGTGTAGGGGAATGTTGGGTAATGGGAGGGTGTAAGAGAATGTTGGGTAATGGGAGGGTGTAAGGGAATGTTGGGGAACGGGAGGGTGTAGGGGAGTGTTGGGTAACGGGAGGGTGTAGGGGAGTGTTGGGTAACGGGAGGGTGTAGGGGAGTGTTGGGTAACGGGAGGGTGTAGGGGAATGCTGGGTAACGGGAGGGTGTAGGGGAATGCTGGATAACGGGAAGGTGTAGGGGAGTGTTGGGTAATGGGAGGGTGTAGGGGAGTGTTGGGTAATGGGAGGGTGTAGGGGAGTGTTGGGTAATGGGAGTTAGTCACTGATCAGCTTAATCTCCCTGAAAGGTTCAGCACTCAAAGGGTTAACTGTTTGCGAGTGGGTGGGTAATTCAGGCATTAATTCTCTGGGGACTTGGGTTCAAGTCCCAACACGACAATGGGGGGGGGAGTACAGTTTCAATTCATAAATCTGGGATTAAAACCCACAACCAGTGAAGATAACCAGGATAACTATCATTGATTTTGGGAAAAACCCATCAGGTTCACTAATCTCCTCCGGGGAAGGAAACTGCCATCCTTACCCAGTCTGGCCTACACGTGACTCCAGACCCACAGAGATATGGCTGACCTAACTGCCCTTTGAGCAAAACCCTGTGTTCAAAGGGCAGTTAGGGCCACGCAATAAATCCTGACCCAGCCAGTGACACCCACATCTCTTGAAAGAAAAATGCAAATAAAATGTGGGTGAAAAACACATTCACTCAAAGTTTTGTTTGTTTTTTTTTGGAAGATTTTCCTTAAATGAAATTGGAGAAGTTGTCCTTTCATTGGGTGAAGCTGAAAATGTGTTGCTGGAAAAGCGCAGCAGGTCAGGCAGCATCCAAGGAGCAGGAGAATCAACGTTTCGGGCATGAGCCCTTCTTCAGGATGCTGCCTGACCTGCTGCGCTTTTCCAGCAACACATTTTCAGCTCTGATCTCCAGCATCTGCAGACCTCACTTTCTCCTTTCATTGGGTGGGGTGTGTACAAACAACTTGAGTTGGCAAACTTTCCAGTAACCTTTGAATCGTCCATTCTGGAAGGTCCTCTCAGGTTTTGTTTATTTGCAGTCAGGTCGGAAGTCATATTGAAATCAGTGTTCAGGAGCAAAACCAATCTCCTCAGTTTCGCAAGTTCACCTGACTGTTTCGTATTTAGAGTCATAGAGGTGTACAGCACAGAAACAGACCCTTCGGTCCAACCCGTCCATGCTGACCAGATTTCCTCAATTCATCTGGTCCCATTTGCCAGCACCGGACCCATATCCCTCCAAACCCTTCCTATTCATATACCCATCCAGATGCCTTTTAAATGTTGCAATTGTACCAGCCTCCACCACTTCCTCTGGCAGATCATCCCATACACACACCACTCCCTGTGTGAAAAAATTGCCCCCAGGATCTCTTTTATATCTTTCCCCTCTCACCCTAAGCCTATGTCCTCTAGTTCTGGACCTTTTCACCTTGGGGAAAATCATCCTATCCATGCCCCTCATGATTTTATAAATCTCTATAAGGTCACCCCTCAGCCTCCAACACTCCAGGCAGAAAAGCTCCAACCTATTCAACCTCTCCTTAAATTTGTTCATGGGATGTGGTTGGGTTCCATATTTATTGCGCATCCCTAATTGTCCAGGCGGTGAGCTGCCCTCCTGAACCTCTGCAGTGCTTGGGATGCAGGGTCACTTCACAAAGGATGATCGCAGAGAGCTCCAGGTCAGTATTTCTTTCTCTGATAGTGAGCAGTAAACGATCTGGAACAGGTAAAAACAATGACTGCAGATGCTGGAAACCAGATTGTGGATTAGAGTGGTGCTGGAAGAGCACAGCAGTTCAGGCAGCATCCGAGGAGCAGTAGTACTGGAACAGCAGACTCCTGGCTCGAGTCCCACTGTCACCCCTAGTGGGTTCGAGGTCATCCACAATTCTGCCTGCTTGTCTCCTAACGTGTATCCAACAGCCATTCCCCCATCGTTCCCTTGTGCTTGTGACTTCCAATGACTCCTGATCAAGCACCATGTTTATTCCAAAATTATTGTCCCTGTTTTCAAATCTTTCCACTGCCTCATGCTTCCCCCCCTCAACTCCGCCCAGCAACCCCACAACTCCTCCACTCCCGTGAGCTAACTGCTCTCTGCTAATTCTGGCATCTTTACTGTCCAGAGTAACCCTTCCCAAATCCCTTTCCCTCTCCCTGTCTCTCCCTCTCTCTGTCTCTCTCTCTCTCTCTCACTCACACACACTCTCTTTCTCTCCCTCTCTCTGTTGGCTCTCTCTCTCCCTCTCCCTCTCTCTGTCTCTCTCACACACACACACACACACTCTCTCTCTTTCTCTCTTTCTCTCTCTCGCTTTCTCTCCCTCTCTCCCTCGCTCTCTCCCTCTCTTTCTCTCCCTCGTTCTCTCTCTGTCTGTCTCTCTCTCTCTCTGTCTGTCTCTCTCTCTCTCCCTTGTTCTCTCACTCTCTGTCTCTCTCTCTCTGTCTGTCTCTCTCTCTCTCCCTCGTTCTCTCTCTCTGTGTCTCTCTCACACACACACAGACTCTCTCTCTCTCTCTCTCTTTCTCTCCCTCGCTCTATCTCTTTCTTTCTTTCCCTCGCTCTCTCTCTCTCCCTCGTTCTCTCTCTCTGTGTCTCTCTCACACACACACAGACTCTCTTTCTCTCTCTCTCTCTTTCTCTCCCTCGCTCTATCTCTTTCTTTCTTTCCCTCGCTCTCTCTCTCTCCCTCGTTCTCTCTCTCTGTGTCTCTCTCACACACACACAGACTCTCTTTCTCTCTCTCTCTTTCTCTCCCTCGCTCTATCTCTTTCTTTCTTTCCCTCGCTCTCTCTCTCTCTCCCTCGTTCTCTCTCTCTCCACCTCTCTTTCTCTGCTCCTTTAATCCTAACTCTTTGACTGTGTTTTCGATCATACAGCTAGTATCTCCAAACGTGACTCAGAATCGAATTTCTCTTGGTAATGATTTCATGGTGAGCTGGTGCGGATTTCCCACGTTCTATAAGCATTGGGGCAGTTTGCAATGGAAAGGGATACTTCCAGGGAGGTTCAGAAATCGTTCCAGATGGGGGGAGGGGTGGTTGGTGGTGGTGGGGTTGGGGGTGTTGGATGTGGCGGGGGGCGGCGGGGGGGGGGGGGGGGGGGGAGGTTGGCTGGTGTATAGCTGCTGGTGAACAATCAGAGATAGCTTTGTCCTTGTCACCAAAAGAGACATGAGGATGGAGACTCAGTGGCACACAGGATCAGATGGAGGCCATTCTGCCCCAATGCCACGTTCTATCAATGAGACCAGGGTTGATCTTGCTGTCCCTATTTGCCTACAGTTGCCTCTTCAATGGGCACAAGACTGTCACTCCCAAATTTAAAAAGGTCGGTTAATTCAGAGCTCGCGGCCATCTGTGGATACGGGTGTTGCCTCACTGTCTGGCCCCAGGTCGGGAGGTAGTTCCAATGGCAGGATGCTCACAGAGATCCATTGGGTCTTGTAGTGAAATGGCTGTATCCCCATATCTGGCCCAGGAAGTCTGGATTCATGTTCAGATGTGGCCTGGGTAGATGACTCTTTGAGAGAGGGAGAGAGAGATAGCCACATTGCCACCATCTGAACAATGGTCTGAACCAGTTACTAACCAATACAGACTGGATGGAGTTGGCAGACAAGGAGAGGGAGGGCATGGGATTAATACCCCATTGTGCAGGAAGCTGGTATCATCTGGGCTAGGCCATGAAGAGGAGTGGACAAGGCAAGGTGAGGGGG